>NC_080677.1:111097924-111749090 GCF_030445035.2 Dasypus novemcinctus | reverse complement strand
CTTTCTGTCATCCTCCATCTTTTGAGCAGAGTCTGGTTAAAATCGTTCTTTTGGTTGAACGAATATAAACCTAACTGATGGGTTTAAAATTAAAAGAAAATAAGAACCAATAATAATAGCAGTGCTAGTTAAACTACTTTTCACTTTTCTAAGTTAAAAATGGTTTAACAAACCGTAGGATATTCTGATATTGGAGTTCACCTCCAAGAACAAAGCTCTGGAGGTTGTGGTTGTAAAGTTTGGAGATACTAGGCCTCAAGGAAATTGCTGGGCTGTGGGAAGCTCACGGAGGGAGGATACCTTAGAAACTGTAGGAAATACTGTCCCCTCTAACAGTTGCCTCTGTAATAGGGCTGTAAGCTTGTTTACTGGGTTTTTTGTTGTTGTTTTGTTTTATTTTATTTTTCTGTCTTCCATTGGAAGACTCATTTAGTATATCAATGCAGATAACAGTTTTTCATTGGTATTTTTGGGTCATCCTTGCAGTGTGTATTATTTAACATCAGGTTAAGAAGTTCAGAATGAATAATTATCCATTAAAATGGAATAGAAGAAAAGAAGGAGAAGGTATGAAGCCTGGGAGAAGAGAACTCACCAGGGTTGTACTGGGGGTGAGAGCAAGGAGATGTGCAGTAAAAAAAAATATAGAACAGTTTATTCCTTGACGGACATTGCTCTTCTAATAATGCTATGGTTAAAGAATATTACTAGTTAAAAGGTTCTTTTCTTATAAAGTGAGGTCTTTACTTTGGATTGTATTCGTGAGAGGCAGAAAAATCTCTGATGGAGTCTTGGTTTCAAGGAAATCACAATGGAATGTTGACATCAGTATTGTGAATTTCATTTCTACAGAAAAGATACTAGGCCAGATTTAATTCTGTACTCAAGAAAGAACAAAATCACTGAAGTCCTTAGAGAATTTTCATTACAGTTAAATGACTAAATATTTCAGTCTAAAAATGTCACCAAAATAGCCTTTCAAAAGATAACATAAGAACCTCTAACACCTTCCTTGCGTGATTTAAATTCATTTTTATATCTCTCTCACAACTTCCTGTTGTCTTTACTGCTTCTGCCTAAAACGAAATACAAACAAAACAAAACAAAACAAAAATACAAACAAAATTAATCTTACTATTCCTCCTAAATATCTTTTATATATGCAGGTCTTATATTTTTAATCCCTTGAATCAAAGTATATTTTAATGACTAAAATATGCAGCTGTTACAGTATAAATTATGAGCATTGTAAGGATTAAACCCAGTTTGTCAATCGTAGGTGAATGTCCTTTTGATTTGAATATGCTACAGTTTAAAGATAAAGGCATAAAGGACTGTTTTAAATTGTTTTTCTTTCTCACTTTCTCTGTGGTACAAAATACAGTAAAATACCTGCTAACTAGTGCACCACCTTTGAACACCCACACTGCAGTTTAAAAAATTTCCCATAGCCTATTTTATATAATGTACTTTCCAGATCCTCCCATTATCCAAAGAAAATCATTTTTCTTTTGAGAAAATTACTGTTCTTAAAGTTTATCCACATAGCAAAACCAGGGTATTGGTAGGTATTCTTTCTGCCACATAGTTCTCATCATTCATTTATCCTAAAATAATGTAATGGCAATAAGGTACCATATGTTCATGGTAAGTACTTTAAATAACTGAAATATTGACTGTTATTCAACATATTTCCAAGAGCAATTTTTCTCATTCGTGGACATTTTAAGGAAGAGAGAAGCATTGGCTAATTTCAGTTACATGAAATAAAAACTTTATGTATATATTTTCCCATGCCAACTATGTATGTTCTTTAGTTTTGTTGATTTCAAGGACTGTTCTTCAATTTTTTGTCCCATCTATGATTTCTGATACTTTTAAATAATTTTCTTGGAATTTTGTAAAATGTAAAAAAATACGTATTGCTGGTTCTAACAGTATTTTTATTAATTTTTAAAATAAGCTCATGGTTGTGTTATTAACATTTTAGGACTTTTATTGTATGTCTCTTAATGTTCTTTGCTTTATTTGTCACCATATGCTGTTCACCATGTTGAATCATTCCTTTAATAAATGTTTATTTAGTGTCTACTATGTGGCAAGCTCCATGTGGGCTCTGGGGATATAGCAGACAGCAGAACAGACAGAATTCCAGTTCTCAGAGAGGTACTGCTCTTGTTAGTGCAAGACAGTCAATAATAATACTTTATGTCAGGTGGTGATGAGGACTATAAAGAAAGATAACTCGTAATGACAGTATATACCAGGTGAAGAAGGGGAGAGGTGGCGTTTTACATAGGGAGGGCTCTGATTATTTGTCACTTGAGCAAGGACCTGAATGATAGTAGTGAGGCATGCATATGTCTGGGGGAAGAGCCTCCCAGCAAGTCCTGTTTAAAACTAGTTGCCCGAATATCTTCCCTTGACTCCATGCCATTTATCACTCTAGTATATTCTTCACTATCTTTTCAGAGTGTGCCATGTTTGCTTTTCAAGCACAGTTATCTGTCTTGCCAAGCCTGGCAGACGGTGCTTATTTTGTCCCATAATTTGTTAGCACATCAGTTCTGTGTTGAGTTCAAATGGCATTCTGATTTCAAGAGTGATTCTAATCCTCCTAGATGGATAGTTGATAGGCATTGTGGATCTGGTAAGGGACCAATGAAGTATAAATATTTTTAAATTCCTTATCAAGATAGAAGGTACCCATGAGTTTCCTGACCTTGCTTTCCTATCCTCAAGCCTCCCCCAAATTTAGATTAACATTAGTAATCCTTCCTAACTATTCAAAACAAAGAATAACAGTATTGTGTGATTACCATTTGCCTGCACTAAGGGCTTGGTGTTATTTCATTCCGCCTTCCCACATGTCCAGGACTCTTATCCTTATTTTACTGATGAAGATAGTGATCCCCTAATGGTGCATATTTTATCCAAGGCCATAGATTTGGGAAGTGGTAGGACCAGGTCGAGCTCTGGCATTCTAAGCCTACAGTCTCAAATCTACACCACACAACCCCAGTGGAAGATTAGAGTTGAGATGGGATTGAATTAGACACAAAGGAGCTTAGTAGACCTCTTTGACTCGTGTCCCTATCAAAGCATCACAACATGTGCATTTTCCACATACGTGCTTTCATATTAGTTGGGCAAAAATTCTACCCCTAAGAGTGCCTGTAGATTGGAAATTGTTAGCCCATCCACAGGGTTGACAGATCTGTTTTCACTCCTTACCTGTTCCCTTTCCTGCTATCATTGATAATCTGTTCCACTACTGAATCAGAAAAGTCTTGATAGGTTTTATTTTCTCCAGTTTTCTTTGTACCTAGTCTCCAGTTTTCCTTTTTTTCTCTTCCACCAATGGGGCAATCAAATTCCCTCCCCCCTTTCAGGTTCTTTGTGTCCCCACTGCCCTCTAACCTCTCTGTCATTAAATGAGAAAAAAATGGACTCTCCAAAGGTTTCTCTACTGTGAACAGTCTGCTGAGGCTGTGGCAGATAGGTACACAGTAAAGGCAAAGTGACAAATGGAGCTTTGGGGCCTACGCTTCTCCTTATCCTTTCTTTGCATAGGTCATCACTTGTTCTTTCTCCCCTCCCTATAATTTTTTCTCAAGTTAAGAGACCCAGTTATATGATACTGTTCTACAATAGTATGGCTTAATTTAGTTGGTATTTAGAGACATCTCTGTCCCATAGCCCTCTTTATCTGATAAATTAGAATTCATTTTCATTGTCTTTCTTATTTCTAACTGTAGAAAGTGGAAATTTTAGTGAAATAAGTGTATGATTAGAATGCATCCTGTAATTATACCAGCATTGTTGACGTATTTGAAAGTAGTATTTATTCTGAGAAATCTGATATGCAGTGTAATAAGGAGTATTCAGAACTTTTTACATTTTCTTTTGGTTCTTTGCAGTTTGTTGAGTCACTGTATCTCAAAATTTAGGTTTATCACATTACTCCTCATTTTTTTTGAAATTCATGTTTTTCTCAATTTGGCCAAATAGTACCAGAAGTAAGAGAAAATAGATTGTCTTTGTTTCAGACTTGAGCTACATTTCTGCTGCTTGTCGAAGAGGTGCCAGATGGGCACATCATAGTACTCATTTGGGTTTTTTCAATTTTTATTTTTATTTTTTTGAGGTGCCGGGGCTGGGATTGAACCTGGGACCTCATATGTGGGAAGCTGGCACTCACCTACAGAGCCACGTCATCATCTCCCCTGAGTTGTTTTTTTTGGGGGGGGGGGGGGGGGCGGCGGGGTTGTTTTGTTTTTAGGAGGCACCAGGAACTGAACCCAGGACCTCCCATGTGGGTAGCAGGTGTTCAACCACATGAGCCATATCTGCTTCCCCATTTTTCCCATTCTTATGAGCCCCTATACAAGGCATCTTCTAATAGCATGGTGGCCATAAAATCAAAATATTTCAGGGAAGGTCAAACCTTCCTTCTTTCCTCTTTCACTCTCTTTCCTTCCCTTCTCCCCTCTCTTCTTATTTTCCTCTCTCCCCGCCTTTTTTTTTTAATTTGACAAGTATATACTAAGTATTGGATGCCAGGATTTATGGATGGTCATGGCTCTCTTTTCTAAAGGAGTCAGTAGGCTAGTGGGAAGGTAACAGATATGGAAATATGCAGATTATTTTACAGTATGAGAAATTCTTTGATTAAAGTTATAATAGTCTGGCATTTCTTCACCTTCCTATTCCTTGACACTTGATACTTAAATTTCCAAAAGACTAGGGGCTCAACAAGCATGGCCTATGATCTAAGAATGGTTTTACATTTTAAATGGTTGGGGAGAAAAGAATAGTTTTGTGGCACTTGAAAATTATGTGATTCATATTTCATTATCCATAAATAGTTTTTATTGTAACACAGCCAGGCTTAACTATTTGCATATAATCTGTGGCTACTTTCATGCTACAACAACGGAATTGAGTGGTTTGGACAGAGACCATATGCTCTGCAAATCTTAAAATGTTTGCTCTCTAGTCCTTTTTGGCAAAAAATTTGCCAACCCCCGCCTCTAAGCTCAGGAAATGGCACCATTATCTGCTCATTGGCTCAAGCTAAAAGTCTGTGCAATTTTGGTTTTACTTACCCTTTATGTTTCCTCCCCCTTCTTCCAAGTCATCAAAAAGTTCTGTTGACTCTTCTTCCAAAACATAACCCTATGTTGTCTACTTTCCAACACAGATCAAGCGACCATCTCTCATTTAAACTTCTATAATTACTTCCTTCATGGGCTCCTTACCTCCATTTTCTTCTCCCACCACTGTCTATTCTTCAACCAAGAGCTAGAGTGACTTCTTAAGAACTCAAGTTAGGTTATATAATTTCTTTGCTTTAAAAACTTCCATTGGCTCTCCACTACCCTTAAATCTAAACTTAACTTTCGTTAAAGAAGAAAGGGAGCAAACATGGCTTAGAGTAGGGATTGAGAAACTTTTGATGTGATGGACCAGATATAAGATTAGAAAAGAGAAACGAAGAAAGAGGGGTTATTCCTGTGTTTCCAGATAGAAGGTAGAACTGAGGCTAGGAAGATCAAGAGGAATAAGTTTTCTCTGTAAAACAAGAAAATGGAAAGGGGGCGGGGCACAAATCACAAATTGTGTTTTGTCCATTTGAATTTGGCATACCTCTTGTGATAGCCAAATGGCAATATCAACAAAGCATTTAGACCAGCGAGTATAGCGTTGGGTGCAAGCTCTAGGTTGCATATATAAATTTGAGAGTTGTCAGCCTATCGGGGAATTTAAAGTCATGAGACTGGAGGAGCAAACTCCCTTAGAGACTGCTGGGGTCCAGAAGAAAAGAGGGCCCTGATCCAAGTCCTGGTGGTTACTCCTTTGGGGAGGAACAAGAGTCTGGTAGAGGGATTCTTCCGTGGGTACTGGATGGTAAATAATATAAGATTTGTGCAAATTTATATAGGAAACCAGTCATCAGGGAGGAAATGGGAAACTGAGATAAGAAAAAAGCAAAAAGATTATTAAGAGCATTTTCAACAAGCCAAAATCTTTAACTCATCAAAATTTGATTCTGGGTTTTGTAATATACAACTTAGAAGTTCATTTTAATTTAATTCTGTATAAGGTGGAAATAAGTTTAGCCTTTATAATCGTGGTGTCAGAAAAGTATGTATTCATTGACTTGTTAACCAGTTTTCACTTTTAGTTTATTCTTCTGTGTTATGGCTTCAGTTTGTGATGTATAGATTTCAAAACAAGTGTCGAGATCCACAAAGACATCACAGCATCTGTAGTAGTTCAGAGCAAAGGTTGTGGTATATAAACCTTTTTGTCTCTCTCCTGTAGTGCCTTACATGTAATGAAGCATTGTAAAGAATTTATCTTGCATTTTCAATAATACTTTTACTTCCATGTAATCAGTGATGAAACTAAACTGAAGAATATTATCACCCTGTGCTATGAAATGGAATCTTGTAGGAATTGTTAACCTTTGAATCACTCCTAAGGAATGTGTATTGCTTTTTATCCAAACTGGTTACACAAAAGATAGCATAATAAATAAGTGAAATTCTCTCATATTAGTCATTATTGTTCAGATATATTTTTTAAAAGAACTTTCCTCTAATTTTATGGTGACATTAAATATATTGGTGGGGAGAACATGAATTAACCTTTGAAAAGTTAAATTGCAGTGTTTCACAGGCTTCTAAGCTATAGTTGAGCATTTGAAGTTTTTAATGAAATTTTCAGGTGCATTGATACATCGCTTCCTTCAGTCGACTTCACTGACTATAAGGGTCTCTTACAACCCTATAAGGGTATCTGTTGAACTGTTCAGTATTGTATTCTGAATATCAGTGCATAGAACAGTTTGGCTACCCAGGGGTCTCGCAGATCAGATTTAAGGGATTTTTAGGAAAAAATGTATATATGAAAACTTAGCTAAAAGGTGTCCCTGGCATGTAAAAATATATTCTTAATAGCATTGATAATCTTTCTTATCCCCCAAAATAATCAGTAGGATATAAGCAACATTTTAAAAGAATATTGTGATTTATCAGGCAGGTCATAGTTCTCTAATGAACAAATTCTCAGGGGCAAAAGACTAAAATTTGATTTTTCTTTCTCTAACCAGTGTCTGTCCAGTACTTGGCTATTCATGTTCTGTTGAGCTGAGGACTAAAACTCATAAAGTTGATATGAGAGCATTAGGAAGATCAGGGCAGAACTGGGACAAGCCAGTTGCTTGAGGGGCTCTGTTAGTGACTGACAGCCACAGAAGAACTCTGCATTGCTTTTGTCAAGAATGAAAGATATGTGACAGGTTGGTTCAAGGGAAGTGAAGCCAAAGAGAAAAGAGGAGAAAAGAATAAAGTACCTCTCTGCTCGAAAGGAGCTCAGATATCCTGATTGGAAGAAATCGTGTCTCAGTTTAGAGAGTTGCGGATAAGCATGCTGGCTTTGCTTCTGGAGGGACTGTCTCAGAAAACAGGGTGACCTGCTGGGCCAGAGCGTCCTTCAGCTGGGATGTGGTTCTTTCAACATATGGGCAGCCTAATATTAAATCATGAACGTTTGGTTCCAGAAAGGTTGATTGGCTTGCCCAAAGTCACAAGCAGTCAGGCTGCCTTTAGGGGAGTGACCTGTCAACCAAATGTGTTCAGCTCAGGAATAGCCTACTTGTGAGATAAACCAGTTTCCCTGTCACTTAAAGTGTTGAAGGCAGAATGAAGAAAGATTATTTGTCAGAGATGCTGTAAAGAAGATTCTTACAAAAGGATCCAATGACTTATAAGGTCCCTTCCAAATTAAAATGACTCCATGACTCTTAGTTCCTGTTTCATGGATTTAGTAAGAACAGTGCTGTCTCTGTAACTCCACAGAAAGATGAATCTTTAGAAGCATTTTATATTATTTTCTGTTTAACAGAACAATTAGCTTTTTATCTCAGATACCTTACAGAATACCACATATATCATTCATTTGGAATATTAGTTCAGCAGCTTATGACCACAATTTAGTTATATATGAAGCATTAGTTTGGTGAAGTAGTGTTGCAGCTTCTCACTAAACCAAAAGCTCAAGCAAGCTTCTTGTTGCAGAGAGACCCTCATTTTCCTGGCTGTCATCCTGACTGATATTTTAATTTTTCTGCCCTGTAGAAAACTTCACTCTCTTATCCAATAGATAAATGAGTAAACCCCCAGGAAATGCAGCAGAATGTTTCTGTTTGCCAGTGCAATAAATGCAGAAGCTAATAAATGTCTACTTCCATCAGGAGGAGGCGTGTAATGGGTAAATGATGAGAAAAAGAATTCGGGGAAACAAATGATCAATCCAATCTAAGATGACAAACAATTTCTTAATAACTTGGCCTCTAGTTGGAGAGAGGGCTTTCACCAGGCAAAGAGAATGCCTGTTGAAACTAAGCCTAGCACAAGGCCATTTTCATCTAGCTGCTGACTGATTTGGTTTGCTTACATTTGGGTCATTCTGAGCAATAATCCAAGATTCAGACACAGCCTGGTTATTGCAGGCTTTCTTTATTCTGTAATTTCTGTGACTGTGTGCTTGGAAAAGGAATGATTTCAGTGCCTAATTCATATTACTCAGATTACATATATATTTCACATTTGTCTTTTTAATAAAAGAACTTTTTCAAAAGTAAAGATCCAATCTCTCTCCCTTGACAATGTATTTAGAGCACAGTTTCCGGAGAACCCCTTTCCTGTGGGGTGAATATGGTACTTAGAGCACTTTTGTAGACCTGAACTCCCTGAATCCCCAGTGTCTTCTTTTGTGGAAACACAGAATACAGTATTCTTTGTCCCTCATGGGTCTTGTTTGGAAGGATTTAGACCTGCAGTAGGGAAGAATGCACAGTGTAATTGAATTAGATGGAATAAATGAAATAGGTCTTGGAAGAGAGTTGCAGTCCACATTGAAGAAGTGAGAGAAGAGACCATGCCAGATTGAAAGCTCATTTGAATGAGATGCATTTTATTATTACCCTTTTGTGGGCTCTTTCTACAAACATTGTTCAGAAAAGTCACATGGAAAATATTGGCTACCAAATATCAGCAGTCTTCAGGGACAGATTTTCTGAGTATTTCTAGAAGACTATCAAACTTACTGTGTCTTCTAGAATTACACCCCCTTCCCTGTTATACCCCCTCCCTCCCTTCCTCCCTCCCTTCTTTCCAAATAAGTCAAATTCTGGTATATTTCAGTACCAATCAAAGGAATGCATTTCTGCAGTTGAAGGATGAAACTCTTTAGTAGTAGAAGGCTTTAGGACCATAAAGCAGACAAATGCTAATGAGCTATCAGACAGAAGCTGGACAGAGGTGATACTGCAGGGCTCTTACTGTACTTGGCAGCATATAAAATGGCCTTAGAGATTCAGGAATACTGTACAATGTTTTCTAAAGGAAAGCCATTATACCTGAAAGCTAAGACTTTTCAGTGTGTCTCTATTCACATGCATATTTCTATGCCAAATCTTTCAAAGGCCTTTCCTTTGAAATACAAAAAGATAAACATGCCTTTGAAATGGATAGGTGATTCCTTTTGCCACTTTTGAAATCTTTCTCCGTTTCATATCTGAGATTTTTAACCCTTAAATTATGACTGGCTTTTCTCTTCACCTGAGCAGCATTATACATGTTGCCAGCACAAGAGAAATCCACATCGCAGTTGTTATTAACATCTGTGTTAGGGCTCAAATTGATAGAGGGAAATTAAAACTTGAGATATTTCATCTGCGTTAGACCTTATTTTGTTTGTATATTGCAGTTCATTTTTATGTGACGGTTATGAAATACATACAAATCCTCCTTGGCCAAACAAAAGTATGAATTTGTCAAGTACCTTATAGATTACTATTTTATTGCTTTGATTGAAGGAACCAAAATATTTTTAGTTCTCAAAACCTAAAGCCTTGTAGCACTGAAATTAGAGCAACAGGCCTGGGCTAATTTGGTTCTAGCACTTAGTATTTAATGGGACACCAAGTAAATGTGTAGCCTTAAGCATGCTGTTCTTGGTAAATAAAATGAAGACAGTAGCCCCTAATGAGATAAAAACAGGAAGTTACTGTTTCCTAACCATGTTTGCTCTTGGCAAATTCAAGGCTATATTTTCCCCTGCATAATATCACACTTGGTTACTGGGTCTTAATCCCACCAGCTTCCCAGTAGTTTCAACTCTTCCCTCTGTAGAATTGTGTTCATTTATAAAGGAGTAATTGCCAGAGTGTCTCTTCTTTCCAGGATTTTTTTCATGTGAGTATCATATCCCAGTAGATTTTAGGTACTGGAATTATGTAACTACTTAAAAAAAACAACAAAAATCACCCTTAGCTAATAGTACTTTGTAGGAGTTGGACATCAGTAAGTATTTGAGTAGTATTTATGAATATTTATATACCAGTTGACCAACTTAACAAATGGCAGAAGCATTTCAGAGACCCCTGTTTTTCTACCAGTAAGGAATCAAGAGGATTTTAACCATCATACTTTACAATAGTTTTTTTTAAAAAATTAATCTGTATTCTTTCATCTTTATTGATCTTGTGAATGGATACTTATGTAGCATATGGAAATGCCAGGTTTTAAGTTTTATTTTGGAGGAGAACTGTACAGTTTGAAACATCACTAAGCAATTGCTGTGTAACTGTCTTTATTCTTAAATCTACTCACCAAGGTCTAAAAAGAGGAATTTATGCATTTCTTCTTTCCCTCTTCATGGTGTAATAAACCAAACGACTCCTAAAACATGTTTCATTTAGTTATCCTTTGTTCACTCAGTAAATAGTTATTGAGCACCTATGCCATGCCAGACAGTGACCAGGAATCATTTGATATTGAATAAGGCAGAGTCCTATCATACAATGTACAGCTTAGGAGAGTGGACAATTATTAACTAAAAGTTGTGCTTAATTACAAATGTAGATAAGTCCTACCAAAGGAAAGTATATAGCCTTCTTAGAGATTAAGAAGTAAGAGGATCTAAAGGCTAGGCATAAAGTAGCAAGCATAGTAAACATATTTGTTAAATTAATAGGGAATACTATACATATTTAATATATTTAAAGTAAGTAGGATATCAGAACTCTCTTAAAAGTAAAACAGTGGAGTAGAGCAGGGGTTCCTAACCAGGTGTCTGTGAACTTGAATTGAAATTCAATAAAACATTATTCTTGTGGGGTACATGTTGGTGTGGGTGAGATAAATTTATTAAATAATACACAATATAGTGTGGTCTTAGTAAGGGTTCCATGGTTTTCATCTGACTGGCAAAGGGGTCTGTGAAACAAAACAGGTTAAGAACCCTGGAGTAGAATGTGAGTGAATTTAAGTAGTGTATCTTCTCCTTTAGGGGATCTGTGTCACTTTGTAGGTTTGGTTTATAAAACTATTAGTTCTCTAACCATTTACTCTTTCTGGTCATTATCCTTGCATTTAGAATAAGTTTCAGCAAAAGGATACGTGGTTATAGTTTTACTGAGTACTTAGACTTCCCAAAAAATATGGTTTATCAGATGGAACAGGAGAGCACAATTTTCCAAGATTGAAGTTTTGTTTTTAAATAAAAGAAGATAAAGAGCTAACATGTCTTGAGCATCTGTCATGGGCAGGTGCTTTTTTTCATTTAACCTTCTTAACAGTCAGGCAAGGTAAGTGGCTCCAATTTTACATATGATACCCAGAGATAACCAATAGTAACATTTTGGTGCATTCACTTTAAGTCCTTTCTTCTGTGTGTTTAAATGTATGTGTGAGCTTTACATATTTCTTTATATAGCTGTATCTACATGTTAAAACAATGAATTCATACTATAAGAAGGGTTTTATAATCTTGATTTTTTTTTTTTTACCCTAACAGGATATCATGAAGATTTGAAATAGTTTATTCTAGTCATTTTAAATATCAGCATATCATTCCACTGTATGATGATCTACTACCTGTTTTAGCATTCCTCTCTGGTTGACTATTTAAGTAGTTTTCATTTTTCCATATTATAAGCTCTGTGATGAATAATTTTCAGTTAAATTTTTATACATATCCATGATTATTTATTTCAGTTATTCTTAGAAGTCAAACTATTGAGTCAGAGAGTATATATCATTGAAAGGCATTTGAAACATGTTGCCATAAACTGCACCAGTTTATGCTCTTACCAGCAAATTATGAGGGACCACACTCATCTACCCTTAATACTGTTTTTAAAAAGTAAAAAATAATCAAAGAAAAACAGCCAAATTGATAGGGATAAATTGAAATGATTTTAATGATCTTTGTCTCACAAATTTTCTGTAATCTATCAAATGCTATTTTCAGGGAAATATATGGGCGCATTACCTGTACTTGACTTTATTCTCTCTCCAATCAAGAGAAGTTAAAGAATGGTGTTTTGTTAGAGGGAATTTCACTTAGAATATGATAACATTCTTTTTATATTTTGGATTTGTTTGAGTTTTACATAGTTTTTCTTCTAGTTAGACCTCAGTACACAGTGACAAAAACAGGTCTACAAATGAGAAGCTGTCATGGATGGTGATCTCACGCCCCTAGCCTGCACCACTCACACACCCCCTCCAAGATTCTCCGAATTGAGTAGCAGTGTTAAGTGTATGAATTTGAAGCGTGAGCATCCTAGTGCTTAATGATTAAATCTCAAAAGGCGATATAAGACCTTTCTACGCTTAGTAATGAAATTACCTTTATAAGCATAAGAATGTTTTGTCACATCCACATCACCTAAGCATGTTCTCATTAAGGCTTTTAGCTTGGGACTCTGCTGAGGTCAGTTACAATTTTTTTTTTTTTTTTTTTACCACGTTATTAGCTTAGAGAGATGTATACTGTCTGAGATTCTGAGATTCTTTGTAGCACTACCTTTGTGTGAGCTGCTTATTTACTGTGTTGGAAAACTACTAACTGCTGAACAAATAGTTAATTCAGTTTGGTGTTACTACTCACCTAGTGCTGAACAATAAAGCAGCCAAGTATATCATGTCTGTGAAAGAGTTCAAAGGTTTGCTCAATTTTCAGGAAAGTTTGTCATAAGTAGTTTTTTTTTCTAAGTGTGTTTTTGGTATTGGTCTCTTATGGAATGTCTCTATTTCATCTTGTCTCATAGATATTTGATGAACTCATATTTTAAAAGTCAGGTTCTAGATGAAAATGAGGAGGCAAACTTTGGCTTCTCCATCCTCCCTTTCTCCCCTAACACTTCTCTTGGTAATGTCATTTTGACCCACACCTCCACCTACTTATCTTCTGCCTTGGGAAGCATTAGTCTTATTTCTACCTGTTTGGTTATGAGTCCGTAGTTAGGGAGTTAGCTCATCATAAGTTAAGGGATAGTAGATGGATTAGCTCAGAATTTCTCAACCTGGATTCCAAGGTCACAGTCTCAGAAGTCTTCTGATTATCTCTGGGAGTCTTTAACATATGTGTTTTCATTTCTACAACCTAAAAATAAGTTAATATAATCATATTTTTAGTCCATAGAATGGATCCTTCAACTTTGAGGAATGCTTGGTTGGATGGCAAAGCTTTTTCCTCCCCTGGTATTTGCACTGTCACATGGGACTCTTGAAAACTAAAAGGACTAGAAAACTGAAGGCAATTGTCTCTGTGTATTATAATTCTTTAATTGTTTACTTCTTTCTTCCCACTAGCTTTTAAAAATGTCTTCAACCTTCTGTCTCCCAAGCCTAACACTGGGCCTGGCCTATATTGACTCTTCAACAGTAAATACTTTTTAAATGAATGAAATTTAGTTTTGCCCATCAGAGGGATGAAAAAGAGAGTGAAATGAGTAAACACTAATTGAAAGTGAGCATCTGTTGTAAATCCTTCAGATTATTAGCATATAATTGGGAATGATTGAAGAACTAACCAGAGTTGATGATAAAGGAGTTAATGTCTGCCTCCTTCCTCTATGTTAAGGATTATTGTGTACAGCTTTCTTCTTAGCCCAGTTTTCAAGAGGATTGTGTATGAATGTGCTGACCAAATGCAAGAAAGTTTGTTTATTAGATGTATGGAGTTCCTTTCCATGGGAGACAATCAGGCAGGTAGGGTAAAATGGAGAGCTGAGATGTGTTGGCAGTACAAACATGATACTTTCTATATAGAGCCATCCAATGGGTGTGCTATTAGATCTGTGTATGTTGAGTTACCTCATGTTGAGCACTTCGCAAGTAAGATTTACAACCTTGAGAGTGACTGTACCACATTACATAGCCCTTGAGAGAATGAGAGGTTCATGTACTAGTAACATGCAATAATTTAAGAGCTACTGTACAGGTCTTGCAAAACGTTACGGTAAATTCTCATGATTAACCCTTCTGGTAACTGTGAAATTGCTTTGTCTCACCATTGTAGAAGAAACAGTGAGACACAACCATGTCAGGAGCAGAAAGGTCTCAGGTGTGTAATATACAAGACAGAAAGGTGAGTGAAAGTGGGTGATACTATTTTATTACAGGTAGAAGAGCTACAAGCAATGGAAAGATTTAAGACCTTTCTTTGATATTATAGACAAGAATAATAGTGAGAAAATTTAATCTTATTTTTAGGGTAAATGGGAAGTCTCAATATAATCATAGTAAGTGCGACCTGTGGGGCAGTAAAGGGTCAGGAGTCACTTTCTTGGTGATTATCTAAATGTTACTTTTATTGCATGATAAAGATTATAAACAATTATAATTGTTTAATTGTTTACATCCTTCTCTCCACTAGCTTTTAAAAATGTCTTCGACCTTCTGCCCCACTGTTGGATATTAGGCATTATTAGTTTTCTTATAACAATTATTCAAGCCCATGAAAAAATTTAAATAGTTGGAGAACGCTATTAAATAAAAGGAAAATTACCTCCTCCTGATTTCCACTCCTCCGAGGTAGCATCTGTTCCTTGCAGAACATTTCTGGGCATATGTTTGCATGTGTGTATGTTTATCATTGTATAAAAATATACTTTTCAAATTATTTTGCAACTTTCTCTTTTTCGTACTTCTTGGGCACCTTTCTACCTCTATACAAGTAGATCTTGAGGAGGTCAGAATAAAATTTTACATGTGGAAAATCTCTGATATGTAGCTTAAATTATTTGATAGGAAAAACTGGAGAAATTAAAGTAAAAAACAACCTAACTTAAGAACTTAATATTTGAAGGGTAGTTAGGAACCTCAGAGAAGTGTGGGGCTTTAGAGACTCAGAAAAACCACTTCTTAGAAACAAAAAAATTCCAGAAAGTGATCCGGTAGCACTGCAATTCCTTAGTAATTACGTATTTGTTTGTGTCATTTTAAAATTTATGTGTCTTACCCACGAGGCCATGAGCTCCATAGTAGAAATTGAGACATACTCAGGATAAATACTTAGCCTTTGTTACAATCATCCTGAAAGATAAGGCCCTCCTTTTACACGTTAAAAAAGCAAAACTCAATTTAAAATAACCCAAACCATTTCTTGTTACACCTATTAGAAACAGAATACTGGATCTGATAAACCCTGAATCTGAACCACTGCTGGCAGTTTGCAAGCTTATTTAAATATTAGCTTTGATTTTCCTACCTTGTAGATAGCATTCTTCTGAGCCAACAGGATGGGGGTTGGAGGCACTGGGAAGGGAATAAAAGGAAAGACCAAATCAAGGCCATGAGTTTTAAAAGTTCCGATAATGAAAGGTTCTTTAAGATACCAACTACTCTTGTTTAGTCAAGGGCTGCCTTTCTCACTGAGAATTATCAGATTACTTTCACTCATCTGCCTACCTATAATAGACTTTAGAGTGTATAGGAATGAATGACAGGGAAGGGAAAATGCAAGTTACCCATTGGGCTTTTGGGTAGAAAGGCTATATTGGAACTGCTGTGTAAGCCAAGTCTGGATCACTAGTAATTTTTTTTAAAATTGTATAGCTCTTAAAATTATTGTTCAGGCATGCTAACCACTTAAGCTAACAATTTAATAAAAATAAATAAAATAAGTATTTTTTTTTTAAGTTACAATCCTATTTCTTGGTTTCATGTAATTCAGTAAAGAGACAGGATGGTTGAGGAGGTATGAACATTTTTTGATCACCTGATATCATTCAGTAACTTACTGTGCCAGAACTTCTGTGCAAGGAATTGTGTCTATGCTGTAGTTATTACAGTAGTAAATCGGGTCCTCAAAATGCTTAGTTCTCATCTTGAGAGAAACATACTTACTTGCGTCCAGCTCATTACATATTATAACAGATCCTGGATGAGTGTTAAAACAAAATTGTAAGTCACACTGTTTTGTACCTAGTGCCCTAACGCTAGGAACTGGCATTGTCAATGGGAAGGCTTTTCCTGGTGGTTTATATACTCTTGACTTTTCTTTGGATCCCCTAGCCAGATAGAGGGACTTTCATATTTGGGTGCGTTGCAGGAGGGAGAGAGACCTACAGTTAGTGGTAATAATAGATAAGCTTAAAAAGAGGAGAGTCACACCTTCAGTCAGCCTGCTATCTGATATCCATGGTCCTTCCACTGTTAGCTCTGTGCATTACGTCAGCCGAGTTGCCACAAGCCATGAATGGACAGTGAGCAGGAGTGTTATTCTCCTCTGGAAAATAAAGTGTCAGGCTTCCAGACTGTTAAATATGGCTCATTTCTTATGTGTTATATAATCACACTCAAATCTCCATGTGAAGCATTTTGTAAAAGAACTGACAAGAGCCACTTAGCAGATTTTTCTTATGACCTTTTTGATTTATTCTTTTCTTATAAGCCATAAATGTATTAGTTGTATTAGAACAGAGAAAGAGATTCTGAATCTTAGTCTCTGTGTGTGATACTTTTCAAACCTAGCAATAATGTGTCTGTGGAAGTGCATTTTCGTGTATACTTTTAAAGAGAAACATTCTGAAAATGAAAATGGCAGTGTATCAGACATTCAAAAGCTTGGGCCACAGCCAGCCAGTCCAAAGACATCTGAGATTAATGCCCTCTCTTGTTGATTCTCCTTTCCTTCCTATATTATCTAAAGACTTCCTTCTTGGGTATAAGATTGCCAGATGAGTAAAATTTCCCCCACACCCCAAATTAAAAGTTTAAGTGAGAATGGAGAAAATATTGGAATGCTTGCATCTAAACTCCAACCACACTGTTTTGTGCTTGATGCCATACTGTCACTTCATGTGTCTGTGGCAACTATGAAAAATTGGCTTCATACACACCCATCCCAGACTCCTTTTCCTTGTCTTCCTTTACTCTAGAAGCCAGGAAAATAAATAATATTCAATTTCACAGCCTCTTCTACAGTTGTGATTGTGCACAATATATTAATCTAGCCAAAGAAATGCTAAGTAGAATCCCTGGAGAAGCCTTCTCTTCTCCTCTTTACTTTTGCCTTTTACTTCATTGTACATGGATGTAGTAACTGGGGGTGCAGCAGCTGTCTTAAGGCTATGAGGATAAAAGCCAAATGCTGAGAATTGAAAAAGAATACAGAAGGGGCTTTATTTGATAATATCCTTAAGCAGGTCCATCAGCCCTGAGTTTTCTATATCCAGACTTCTTGTTACATGAGAAAAATAAACCCCTTACTGATTTAAGGTACTACAGTGTTTGTAACTTAAACTGTTACTGGACTGTTAAAGCAGTTGAACATAATCTTAAACTACACCCATTTCTTTTTGTATAAATAAAAAAAAATTTTAAAGATACTTAGATTACTTAAATGTTACATAAAAATATTTTTTAATTAGAAGGTATAGGTTTACAGAAAAATCGTGCAGACAACACTGAGCTCCCATAAACCCCTTTCACATACTCAGTTTTCCCTGTTATTAATACTTTGCACGAATGTGGTACCTGTGTTGACAATTGATGAAACAAAATTATTGTAATGATACTATTAACTGTAATCTATAGTTTACATTAGGGTTCACTCCATATAGTACAGTTCTATGTTTTGGTTTTTTTTCTGATAACATATATATAACCTAAAATTTCCCATTTTATCCACTTTCAAATATACAATTCATTGGTGTTAATTACTTTCACAATGTTATGCTCCCATTATCAACATCCTTACCAAAACTTTTCCATCATCCAAACAAAAACTCTGTGCCAATTAAGCATCAACTCCATGTTTTTTACTCCCACTCTGGTCCCTAGGAACCTGTATTCTGATTTCTGACTCTCTATGAATTTGCTTATTCTAATTATTTCATGTCAGTGGGATCATATAATATCTGTCATTTGTGTATGGCCAACATGATGTCTTTAGGGCTCATCCATGTTGTCACATGTATCAGAACTTCATTCTTTTTTATGACTGAATAATATTATATTGTATAGTTATATCATAATTAGTTTATCCACTCATCTGAAGTCCATGCTCTAATCATTATGCAGTACTGCCACCCAACTATGAATCACTCACTAAGTGCAGAGTGCTAAGCAAAACATGTTCATATAACTTCGAAATCAAGCATGTTAATAATTATTTACAATGAAACATTCACTTTAACCAGCTCAGTTCTTGCCTGTGCTTTTGTTAGGAAGATGTTTTAGTACAGAAAATGGAAATGCCTATTGTTCCACTGATGCCTTGTCCTTTATTATAGGTAACAGAAACATCTGCCAAATACAGAGAATTATATTGTTACTTTGGAAATAGCTCACCTCCAATTGTATTGTTACTTTGGAGGTAGCTCACCAAATATAAGTAAAAGACTCACATTTGACTTTTGCTTGACTTTCTCTTATATTTAACAAAGACAGACAAGCCTTTATCAGAATTTTGATAGAGTTAAAACACCTAAAGAGATCATCATTCTGCTTAGAGTTTATGAGATCTACCTCCTCAAAGACAATATTGGTGTAAACATGCTTTATGCTTATCTCAAATAATAATAACTCATGTTTTAAAGAAATTAATAAATCAGGCCTTTAAGATTTGATTTAAATCATGTTTACCTGCCACAGATACATACCACTATTGGACAAATCATGTCAAGTACTTTTCTGTAGGTGACTATGCAAACTGAATATGAATGGAGATCATATCATATATATCATAAAAAAGGACCTTATAGATTGGAAATAATATGCCCCTTCACAAAGCAATGATTGGTCATTGAAAGACTGGCTTATAAGATCATGGCACCTTTCACTGCTAGCTCTTTTTGGTTCTCTTTTTAAAGTCATCTCACCAAGTTGTTTCTTCATAACCCTACACAGCGTGAGGAATTAAGTGTGTCAACAAAGTTTGGAAGATTGTGCATACCTACTTTGGAAATAGGAATGTGGGTTTTACCTATACCCATTTGAAACACAGGCTACATAGATCTTAAAATTCTCTATTAGAAAATGGTCAAACATATATACAAATATATAAACTGTGGGGTTAACCAAATAACAAACTTAGTTATAACTAACTTAGTTACAATGATGACACTAAACTACAGTAATTTATGATTTTTTAAAAAGATTTATTTTTTATTTATTTTTCTCCCCTTTCCCCCGCCCCCCCAGTTGTCTGCTCTGTGTCCATCCGCTGCGTGCTCCTCTGTGACTGCTTCCATCTCTATCAGTGGCACTGGGAATCTGTGTTTCTTTTTGTTGCATCGTCTTGTTGTGTCAGCTCTCCTCATTTATGGTGCCACTCCTGGGCAGGCTGCACTTTCTTTCGCACTGGGCAGCTCTCCCTACGGGGTGTACTCCCCACGTGCGGGGCTCCCCCACACAGGGAAACCCCTGTGTGGTACGGCACTCCTTGCGCGCATCAGCACCACATATGGGCCAGCTCCACACAGGTCAAGGAGTCCCAGGGTTTGAACCGCGGACGCCCTATTCATTGGGCCAAGTCCGCCTCCCAATTTATGATTAATAAACAAGAAAAGCATCATATAAAGACTACTACCATCTCAAGACAACATGGGTGACAGCATGACAAAGCAGCCTTTAAGAATATTATAGTACTTCTCCTGTCTGTGAGCACTCATTTTGAAGTGGGAACATTGTAGAGTAGTAATATACTTTGTGTAGTTTGAAGCAGTATGTACCACAGAAAATCATGTTCTTAAATTTAATCCATTCCTGTGGGTGTGGACATTTTGTAAAGTAGGACCTTTTGTTGAATCTACTTCAATAAGGTGTGACCCACCGCATTCAGGATGCGTCTTAATCCTCTTACTAGAGTCCTTTATAAACAGAATGAATACAGACCAAAAGAGAGAGAGAAAAGCATGGATGCAAGAAACTGAAAAGGATTTATAGCAGGAAGAAATCATTGCCTTAGTGATGCCTTGAATTGGACAAATTTCTCACCTGTAAAAATGTAAGCTAATAAATTCCCATTGTTTAGCCAACCATTTCATGGTTTCTGCTTTCAGCAGCCTAGCAAACTAAGACATGCCTCTTCACAAAGCAATGATTATTTATTAAATGGCCAGCTTGTAAGATCACTTTTACCACTTGCTATTTTTGGTTCTTTTTTTAAAAAACTGTAGTCCTAATTAATTGTAAAAACTATAGCCCTAATTAATTATGGAAAATAGTATTTGCCATAGTTCTTCAAAAGCACTTGATTATCATTCACTTTGAATGGCAAGTTACATAGTATATTATTTTTCTTTTATTGTTCTAGAAATACAGCAGTTTCCAAACTTAATGTGTATTCAAAATTACTTGAGATAATTGTTAAAAATGCAGTTTCCTAGGGAGAGATCAAGAGTATGGCCCAGGAATCTGCAATTGAACAAGTTGCACAATTGACTCTGACCTATGTGATCCACAGATATTTATCCAAGGGCTCATAAAAGAGTAAGGCAAGAGTTGGGGCTACTTCCTAAAAGCTGGGATCTGTAGCTTAGGTACCCTATGATGGGACATCTGAAACAGTTCATCCCCATTTCCCTCTTTTTTGTGCTATATGAAATTGCAGCCATTCAGTAGTTCTTACCCATATCCCCTTTTTTCACAGCTTGCAATAGCTATTCTGACTCTGCAGAGATAAAGATGGGCCTTCTGGGAGTAGAGTAGAAGTTTCTACAGTGCTATATAGAGTCTGGACTATGCACTGCAATCCAGTTATTGACAGCTATTTTGAAAGGAGAGTTTAATTTGCCTGTCTTAGGTTTACCCCCTGTAGTTCTCTAATTTACTCTTTTGTCTCTCTGCACTTCTGCATTGTTCCCTACCTCATAATCTGACTGTAGAGAACTTAAACTTCTCAGAGAATAACTACCTACCCTATTCTTTGAATATTTTTGCTTTTAAAAGCTTTTCTTTTGAAGCCACATCATTTTCAATATTATTAGGTAAGAGTAAATGGAGATTGTCATTATAGAACTATGGTCTGTCCAGGACGTAATTTAAAAATTAGCACACCATTAGAACGCCACAGTAATAAGTGTTGCAGACAACACACCAGTAGATGCCAAAAGTGCTATGGACAAAATTTTGATGAGAAAAAGGATATTTTCAAAATTTAGAATTGCTTTCCCCAAGATAATCATTCATTACAAAGGGAATAATTGTAATTTTGCTGTGGAGAGATCCTGCACACACTGTTCTAATCAAGTGATCAACATCACAGGTTGATATACTTCATTCCTTGGCAGGATGCATTGAGAAGGACACATCACTTTTGTGGTATTGTTCCCAATAATGTGTAACCTCTATCTAAGCATGAGAAAACTTCAGGTAAAGCCACATGGAGAGTCATTCTACACACTATCTGATCATACTTTTCAAAAGTACCAAGGTCATACAAGACAAGTCTGAGGAGCTGTGATAGAGTGGAGACAGGACAACTAAATGCAGTTTAGGGTCCAGGATTGGATACAGGAACAGAAAAAGGGCATTAGCAGGAAAACAGGTGAAATCCAAATCAAGTTTGTAGTTTAATTAATGGTATTGTAACATTGCTCACTTCTTAGTTGTGATAATTTTACTATAATTACCGAAAATGTTAACACAAGGTGAAGCTGGGTGAAGGGTGTCTAGGAACCTTCTATTTTTGTCCCTTTTCTTTAATTCTGAAGTTATTTCAAAATTAAAAGGTAAAAACACTAAAACAATATTTAGTAAAGTGTGGACTCTCCACAAAAGCCTAGCATTCCAGACTCTATATGTGTGTGTGTGTGTATGTACTCTTGACTCAGCCAACCTCTTCACCCATGTGTCGCTACCCACGACACATATACTTCTATGTTATAGCCAAATTATTTGTTGTTGTTAAACAACTTTTGTAGTTGAGGCAGAGCAATAAAATTATTTCATGTTATGAAATTATTTGATATCTATATAAAAACCACTTGTATACCCACAACTCCCTTTAAGAAATAAAATGCAGTTGAAGTCTTCCTGAGTGCCCTTCCTTTATGGCATCATACCCTTGCATCCTCTTCCACCACCCCCACAAAACTCCTGCCATTTAGAGAGAACCAGTATTGAAATTTTGTGTTTATTCTTCCTATGCATTATTTTGCCCCTTTTTAAACTTGCTATGAAATCACATCCTACCATATCATATATACCACTTGCTTTTTTAACGCCACATGTATGTCTATCTCATTGCTTTGCTCTATAGACTTCCGTTGTATGAATAGTATTTATCCATTCTCCCACTGGCAAACACATTGAGGTGGTTTTTGAGAGAAGGTCGTTCATTTTTAAAAATGTCCTGAGGCCACAAGAGCTCTCTAACCTCTGAACTCCAGTAACACTATGTACAACTTTTAACTTAGCATTTGTGACTTTCCATTATTATTATTTTTATCTCCATATTAGATGGAAAGCTTCTTGAGAGTCTAATTCCCCAAGATGAATGTTTATTAGGATAACAACATTTAATTTTGCTGAGTGAATACATAAATATTTACAAGAACACTGTTTACTTAGGCATATTTGTGTGTATGTCCATTGTTGTTATATCCTGTTGCCATCATCTTTGTTAGAAAGGTTTATGTAATGTGGGAAACTGTACCCTGAGGTGAAAGTATGCAGTATAAATAAAGCCTAAAGGTTTACTTTGAGAAAGTATATGCTAACTTTACAGGCAGCTCAGATACATGTTTTGTGTTTCACATCTTAGGGTGATGTTTGATAATATCGGTAATAATTTCAACTGTATTTGGCATTACAAAGCATAGGATAACTCACTAACTTAGACAGTAGAACTCTTGCTTGTGTGCATCATTCCTGTTTGAAAACTTAATATTATTTATTCTTGATCACCTATAGGTTGTACCCAGAATGGAAATACCCAAATTATTTTTCTTCCTGCAAAATCTCATTTATGTGTTGATCCTACTTTACAAAACCACATAATAGTTTTCACAGCTTTCTCACATACATGATTTTATTTCTACAAAAGATTTGTTGGAGAGAAGTAGGACTAGTATTACCATCCATATTTTACAGATTAGAAACATAGGAAAGGAAGCTAGAGGAGGTTGGAAGACTTGTTCAAGGTCACAAAAGAAAACCAGAAAGCAGATCTTTCAGCCTAGTCCTGTCACCATCCAAGCATTACAATTCCAATTCTTAAAATAAGTGACAGTATTAATCAAGAAGGTATTGCCTTGCTGGCATGTTAATAGATAATTCAGTAACATAATGCTCATTTGACAATTCATCACAGTAACTTGGGGAGTTTCTCGTCAGTGTTAGTTATAAATTAGTAACCGCCTTTTTGCTGCTCTCAGAAGAGTTTAAAGAAACCCTGAAACTGAACATTGCGAAAAAAAAGTATGTCATAACTGCTGTGTATTTTAAATAAAATCTTAAATGTGAAATTGATAGGAAGGTGTAACATAATCTAAAGTTTAAAGTATCTGAGAAGACAAATGACTTTTTGATAGCTTGAGGCCTAATATAACTTAAAACTTCTCAGCATATATATTGGTACAGTTGATCACTCAAATTTCAATTCTAAAAAATGCAGAAACAGTGCACTTAGAATATTGTCCTCATGTCAGAAATGCAACCCATGCTTGAAAATGACAAAAAAATTGCAATCGATCCTTACAACTGTTCTGTTCATCTTTATTGATTAGGTGCAAGAAAGATAAATCACAACCCAAATAAGATTATAGTAAATGTTAGCATCATAGGGGACTGTAGGTTGATAGAGAGCCATTCATCATCTCAAATGGTGACCTGTCCATGGCTCCAGCCACCCTCAGTCTGCCGTCTAATCACATACCTATTGATTTTATCTACATCCAAGAAACCTGGATGTGACTGTCATTGGGCAACCCAGATTGTTAAATGCAAAGAGGTCACTGGTGTGAAGAGGATTTCATTTTCATTTTCTTACCAACCAGCAATGATTTATTAAAACATAAACTACTCCAAGCCACGTGTATGAAACCTGAGTGATTAGGGGATGAGGTTGTACAGTAGACCATTGCATTTGTGATCTGTTCATGTGTTTCTTTTGTAGTGCATTGTATTTTGCAGGATATTTCATTAAATAGGATGATTTAGGTTACCCCCTGCAGTAAAAGACAGGTTACAAAATAGCCAGGCAGAATGGATACTTTTTTTTATTTTGTTGCCCCAGGAAAGACATAATTTTATTTACTATTGCAACTTGGTTTAAGTGTTTTATGTTGCTTATGTTTTCTTCAAGTAATAGTAGAAATATTTTTTGGTATAAAAATTGCCTAAATCTGGCCTCTTCTTCTACTGATGAATTTATTATAAATGTTGATACATTTGTGATCATGTGAAGGTGTTAGAACAAATTCTACTCCATAAGGAATCTGTCTTGAGGATAAACATTGTATAGAAAGAAATTATCTTTTGCTGTCAAACTTGGAACACTTACGGAGTAAAAGGCAAATGTGAATGTGTGTGAATTTCATTATTCAGTCTCTAGCATCCATTGATCTTTCAGTGGTAGATTCCAAATAAGGAACATATAAATAATTTTTCAAATATATATACTACGAATTTTCTCAGAAGGATCGAATAATGCTTAATTATAACTATGAAAGATTTACTTTGTAACTAAAACTTGTTTACCAGCAACTGTACTGTTATTTAAATGAATACTTTTACATGTATTTTTGTGTGTCCTGTCACCACTTATGCAAGAAATCCTTCTCTATTGTTTGAGTGGCTGAAACTGTCTGTTTGTTTTGACATTTTAAGTCCTACACATAATTTAGTCCTCTTAGATAGTGAAAATTCTGCTATTAATCTTTGTTCACAGAGTTCAGAATTCTACAAAGTTACCACCGAGCAATATCAGAAAGCTGCTGAAGAAGTGGAAGCAAAGTTCAAGTAAGTTTTTACTAGTATTATAATTATTTACTATTTTTGATGAGATGAAAGACTATTTTCTTGGTTTTTGAAGAGATGATGGTTTGATACATAGGACTCTGGAATACTTGAAAGTGTTTGGGTGGTTGAGGTAAAGCCATGTTATCTATTATACTGGAATTCAAATGTAAGGAAGGGGCATTTAATGAAAGTTAAAAGAATTTTCATTTGGAAAAATGTATAAGATGGTATGCCCTTAATTATGAAGGTGATGTTAAATTGCTACCTCTATTTATGGAAACATTGAAACCGTTTGCTTTTGCATAATTAAATGATGGGCCTGTCCAAATTTGGGTATCTACCTTTCTCATGTTTTAGCTGTTTTCATTTTTTCACAAGTACCTTGAAAGCATTTAAAGCACAGACTTTATATTGCCCTTGATCATGAAAATGATATTAAATTGCTACCTTCTTAATCCTTAGAATGTTTCAATGAATGTTCTGCTGTAATTGATGAATCAGAGTGTCAGTGACCAATGGCCCTGTGCTTTCCCTTTGCTACCAGTTCTCACATTAGGTAAAAAGACATAATTTAGAATTTTTTTGAGTGTATAAATAGTTCTGTTGTATAGTTCTTGTTAGTAGCATATATGTAAATTACTGAAGCACAAAAAACTGTTGTGACAGGTTTAGTTGAAAGATTGCATTGGGTTCTGACCACCTTCCTTGGTGCACCTTTATAAGCTTTTGATAAAATGATTAAATCCTAATGTGGAGTCATTACTTTCTGCTATAATATAGTTTATGTGGAAAATGGATATTTTAATTTATTTAAAGTTGATTTAAAAACTTTTTCTAAAAACGGTTTGAGATATAAACAAACAAAATCTCCAGTCTTTGCAATTGAATTATCTCCAAGAGATAGGGAAGAGGGAGCTACTTAGAATGGACCACAAATCTCACTCAAAAAAGTAAATGTGGGAAACAGATGTGGCTCAACCAGTTGGACTCCTCTCTACCATATAGGAAGTCCAGGATTCGATGCCCAGGGCCTCCTCGTGAGGGCAAGCTGGCCCACATTGAGTGCTGGCCCACACTGGAATGCCATCCCATGCAGGAGTGCTGGCCAATTAAGAGAGTAATTGACTCTCTCCCACTCCAGAAGTTTCCAAGATCAGTTCCTGGAGCCACTGAATGAGAATATAAGCAGACACAGAAGAACACACAGCAAATGAACACAGAGAGCAGACAATGGGGGAGAACAGAGGGGGAGAAATAAATAAATAAATAAAGTAAATGTGAGCTCTTAAGAATTCAGATACAGAGTTGGCTGTAGTTTTCATTTCAAAAAGTTATATATAACCTTTCATATTACATGTATTTTAAATTTTGTATTTATCTTTCCCCTTACTTATAAAGCAACATTTTTAAACCATTTTATCTTTGTACCATGAGAACTTTATGACTTGGTACTCTATCGCTTCATTATAAGAAGATAGCTTTATAGATAATGACTAAGGCAAATAAAAATTCTGAATATAGTATTAATTCTGACTAGTTGATCTATGAAGTCTTCATAAGGAGGATAATATTTTAGTTGAGGCTTGCAGAAGAGTATTCAGTTGATGGAAGGGAAATCTTTGCAGAAGGAAAATCATGCTATGTAGTTGGTGGGTGACAAGTTTAATTAAGACAAATAGTTTTACCCAGGGATAGTAAGATAAACCTGAACAGGTAACTGGGGTTATTAGCTACCCAGGTGAAAAAGTTCATCTTTATTTAGCAGGAAGTCATTGGGAGATGTTTGACCAGGTTGTGTCCTGGTTTCCATGCTCCTGAGGTAATAATCTGACAGTGGATGTGAAGTTTGATTGGAGGCATGAGAAAGAATTAGAAGCACTTACTAGGTGAAAGCTCTCTACAAGTGAAAGAGAAAAGAAATAGATGCAAAGGAAGCATTGAAGAAAGATTTGACTTTAATTAATAATTATTTGGATAAAAAGGGCAAAGGAGAAACAGAAATAGGAGTTTAGCAGATTGGAAAATTGAAGGAAACTGGATTTCATAGAGAGGGATAAATCTGGTTTTAGATGGGAAGAAGAATTGCTCTCTTGTCAATCCACCAGGGCTAGCCTGTATTTAAGGTATTACTTTATAATTCTGACTCACCTGGACAAATAAAAACCCAGGTTTTACTCACTGAAAGAATTTCAAGAGCTGGTTTTTCAGAGTGGGTTTCATTACATCATTTTATTTTTTTTTTCAGCTACTGCCTGAGATTTGTGATTTTTTTTAAAGATGTATTTTATTTATTTCTCTCCCCTTCCCCCTCCATTGTCTGCTCTCTGTGTCCATTCACTGTGTATTCTTCTGTGTCCACTTGCATTATTGTCATGTGGTACCAGGAAACTGTGTCCTTTTTTTTCTGTTGTGTCATCTTGCTACATCAGCTCTCCGTGTGTGCGGTGCCGCTCCTGGGGAAGCTGTGCTTTTTTTTTCCGCATGGGGTGGCTCTCCTTGCAGGGTGCACTCCTTGTGAATGGGGCACCCCCAAGTGGGGTACACCCCTGCGTGGCACAGCACTCCTTGCACGTGGCAGCACTGTGCGTGGACCAGCTCATCACATGGGTCAGAAGACCCTGGGTATCGAATCCTGGACTCTCCATATGGTAGGCGGATGCTCTATCAGTTGAGCCACGTCTGCTTCCCTGATTTGTGATTAGTTCATTAGCTTCATGCCTAAGAAGTGATATTGCATTGGCTGTAAGAAATGCATACCACTTTTGAAGGCACAGAGATTACTTAGTAGTAACTCCCTTTCTCCTTAGACATTTGTTCATCTCAGATCATCAGTCTTTTTACAAGGCAGCTACTAAATTCCGTGCATTGCCCAACAGAACTTGCTCTCCTGACCAAATTATTTTCACTAGCTCCTGTTTGTACAACTAGCTTAGTTCTTTACCTTGATCTCTGACCATTTTGAACATGAATTCAGGACTCTCTTAGACAACAAACTCTGAAAGACTTCACACAGTATTTAGTTAATTTTATTTGATGGAAGTTGCACCATTTTATTGCATCATGATTACAGAAGATGAAAGCTTTTTAAGTTGCAATTCAAGGGCAGTATTACACATCTCATAGGGATAGTCAAACAAAGTCACCATAAATAGAAAGAAAGCTGAGAGCATTTGAGGCTACACATGATGAACACCAGTCACACTGATGCATCCTACAGGATGGTAATGGAATTATTTTAGGGATGTTTAAACTTTAACTCTCATTTCAATTCCTCCGTGTATAGTTTTGGCAGAAACCATTAAAACACCATTTTCATTCCTTTCATTCATTCATAGAGTTCCTATGTGACATGTACTGTTGAGTTCTGAATATATGCAGTTCTGAAGGAAACAGGCAGGATCTTAACTAACATGGAAATTAGAATTTAGCAGAGAAGAGCAAGAAGACGACAAAATTGTAAAATGAAGAGCTTTTTAAAATCCAAATGTGTTTATACTCTACTGGGGTAGTTGCACCCCCAATATATATCTCACTATTAATAGTAATAATATGTACCATTATTTTAGTGAGAATTAAAGGATTTGGCAATAAAAAATTTGTGGTCATGTTTATTTTCCTTTAAGAACTTTCCCCCCAAAATAGCTATAAAATTTTAACTATTTGACCAAAATCACTGAGCAAATTCAGCAATTTTTCTCCCACATCTAGCTTTTATTCAAGAGAAATCCCTTTTCCTAATCCAACTAAAACAATCCTTATCACGAGCACTTCATGGCATCTTTATTATCCATTGTTGCTTTCTGTTAGATATATCAACAGCTTTTACTTATGGTGCTAGTTCCTAGTTATATGTTATAGGTGTATATCATAACTCAACTTAATGAAAATCATGTTCCTTAATCACTTCCGTTTGTTCTACATTAAAGGTAATTAAATAATAAATTATATATTACGTTTATAGTGCACAGCATGTAAAACCCAGAACAAAGTAAAGCGGTCAGTTTGTGTTAGATTATATTATTATCTCTAATTCAAGTTATGAAACTATATGCCTGTGCCATAGGAGAAATTTCTGTATTTCCAAACAAGATCTAGATCATGATAAAACTTAGTATTTTCGGAATACTAAGCATTAGCAGTCTGACTCGGGATACCAGCATATCAGACATTCAGTCCAGCCTAACATGGTAAGGGATGCATCAGAGTAATGTGGGCAGAATGCAGCAGCAGCCCTATTTCTTGATCTGCATCAAAACCAGCCCCTTTTAGTAGACTGGGCAGAACCTATAGAAAGGAAATGTTACCAGAGTGTTTATACACACATGAATTGTTTTTAAAATATTAAAAACAAATGTCAAATTTTATAAAGGCAATGAAAACCTTGTAAAGACACTGTACATCAAACAGTTGATTGTGATTCATAAGCTGTCTTGAAGTGCCCATGTTTTACCTTCCATAAAAAAAAAGAAAAAACATTTATGGAAAATGGCAGCTCTATGGAAATTTTTTTGGAATGATTTCATTAGAGGTATAACTTTTCTACTTACCTTCAGTTCCTTTGTAATATGAACACTTGTAAAGGAGTATGAGTCTGTGAAATCTTACAAGAATACTGGTAATAGTCCTTTGTGTGCCACATTTTAGAAAGAGTTTTAACTTGTATCTTTGAACGAAGTGATTGAAACCTGACTTATAAATTTAGGCTGCTGGAAGAAGCCTGGGTTATACTGTAAAATATTAAAAGATTAATTACTCTGTAGAAGTAGTTTAGGTGATTTTAGAATGTCTGAGGAATGCTATGCAAAACTCTTACAGATAAAATGGGTTTTTGAAAGTGTTACTGTGTTATTCGAAGGTTTTCGTCAGTATAAAACTCTTTTAACTTTAAAATGTCCTTGGTCTTTTAGGGTTTTCACTTTGGCGATACTGTTTAGTTTCTCTTTTTGGTGCTTTTAATAGCTGTACTACTACAGATGAATTAGTGAAGCTGTGGATGACACACCAATGGTATCAGCAGGTGTTTTTCATGTTCTCTATAATTACACATGTGGATTATGGACTGTTTTTAAGCAACAGTGCTTAAAGATCCTGCTTAATTGACTGTAAAATAATTAAATAAGATTTTGACTGGTAAATTTATAATTCTTTAGATGCATAAGCCACTATGCCTAAATGTCAATGTGACTTCAATTTGGAAATATTAGATTAATAGAACAAATTGTACTGCGGGTACCAAGTTTGCCCTGATTAATAGTCTCACAACTCCTCTCAGTTTAGTCAGATAAATTCATGTTATATACCTATCTGCTTAAATCTTTAATTAGAACATATTTCAAAAGTTTGGGCTACTCAATTTTGCTGTACTTCTCTTTCCAGTTTCTCTAAAGGTGGGCTTTTGCAATTTTTCATTGACTCCAGCTGTCTTATTGAATAACTTGTCTTATGCAAAGGATTAAAATTATATACTGTTGGGCATGTATTAATATCTATAGCTGACAGGTACCCTGCACATCATTTCTAATGCTTATTGATGTCTACTTAAAACCTACTTTAGTGATGTGTGAATGGATCTGATATGCCAAATGAACATGATAAATGTTTTATCTCTTTCTCATTGATCAATTTCTAAATGATCAAATGGTTTATCTCAGTAAGACACTAATTCACATTGATCAAATTCTAAATGACCATGTTGACTTGGTTTCTGCTGAACACAAATTGTATTAAAATAACATTACTTGAACATGCTGCCTTTTCTAATGCAGGACTTATATTACCAGCAGTTATATTATAACTAGAATTATTGTATTATAAAGATGTCTCCTTCATAATGAAAAGTTTACAGAAGAAAAAAAGAATGCGATATTACAGGAAGAACAGGGCTTCAGGCGAGGATTTGGGCTTTTACTAACTAATTAAATTCTGCATTTGTATTGGGCCTTTCTTCCCCTTTTTTTTAAATTTGAAGGCCTGAGAGCAGGAAATAGCAGCTGCAATGGTGATATTTTATTCCCTACAGTCCTTGGAGCCAAGTAACATTTTGGTTATTCACTAAGAAACATAGTAATTCAAGAGGCAAAATTGTAGGTAAAGTAAATATACCTGTACCCTTTGTGCATAAGCTTCTTGGTTACAATTGCAGTTTTAGAAGTAGGGTTGCTTGTTGACTTTTTTTTTTTTTTAAGCATCATCTTGCCTTACTCTATTTCATGTATCCTCTAGAGTTTGTGTTGCTAGAGGAAGATTTCAGTCTGAGACTAAAGAAAGATGTTTATGGGCTTAAGAATATACTTAGTATATGATGCTGATGGCAAATACACATTAGGCTGAAACATAGTCTTGGTTATTTAGAACACTCAATTCCTTAGGCAGGTCGTTTGTTACATCTTCAACTTGTATCTTCCATCTGTAAAATGTAAATTGTAACTGCCACCCACTTGAGGGTATTGAGGCTGAGAAGGTTTAAAACTTTTTTTTTTTTAATTGTTTTTAGAATTGCCATTGATCCTCATCTAAAAAAATTGTTTTAAATTGTTTTATTCAATTCTTGGACCCTGGCTTTCATCCTACCTATGCAATAGGTGATGATCTAGCCCCTTTTGTAGCTAATCAGGGAATAGCTGATTAGTAGTAAAGGAGTTCAAGTTCTCAAACTATCAATCTGTTGCTTTTCCAGCAAGACTTTAGTTCCAAGAAAAGTGAGCCCTGCTTTGGAGCATGTTACTATTCAGCTATATTTCCTATTTTATTCATTTAAATTGGTTAGGTTTAAAAAGGAACCTTAGATGATTAATGCTCTCCCCTTTATGATTAGAGCTCATCTAATCAGATTTGCCTAGTTATTTCATTTATTTTTATACTTTGGGTTAGAGCTCCATACCATTCTACATACTACTGTTTTTTAAGACAATAAAGAAAAATGCCAAGAAACATTAACAGTCCTTGAGAGTTAGAAACCTTTCTCCTGACTTCTCCCACATATTCCCCTCAACACAGTGGTATATACCCTGCAGGAAGGGTATGGGCAAAGTTGTTTGGAATTTAGGGCAGGAAAGGACAGGGGCATGGAATAACCCACAGATAGTATTGTCTATTTCACATTAAAAGAACATGAACCACAGCCCATTTCATAAACCTCTACAGTTGGTCAGTCACAAGGTCAAGAGGGTCAGTGTGGATATTTTCTCATTACTTCACCTTAGTATAAAAGGAAGCTCAGATTGTGAAACAAGTCACTGAAGGTATGGCCAGAATAGATCCATGACCTGTAATTCTCTTCTCTGTTCCCCCTGGGGAAGTTAGGACTTGGTTACTGGATTGCTCTGGTCATCTTCTTTCTCTTTCAAATATTTTAGATGTAAATGATCAAAACCAGTCTTGTTGTTACCAATAGGTTTGTGGCCATACATTCATGAATTCTTGATTTGTTCCACAAGATAAATCTTTCTGTTTTCCCCTACAGGAACATTAGTATTGAACTTTCCTCCTTAATCAATACGATCCATTAAGAATCTAGTATACTCTACATGCTTATATGAAATATTAATTGCACACTGTTAGATAAATGAAGATTCTGTCAAAATGATAACTTGTTTCTTTCCTTGTACCACAGTATTTTAAATGAGGACATTTTGAGTCCTAGGGTGAATGTTACATTGGAATTTGTTTATTGATACTTTCTTATTTGAGTAATTAACCAACTATGTAGCTCTTATTTCCCAAAAGATATTTCTAACTAGCACTACTGTTTTTCCTCCTGCTAATTGACTAGAATTAATTTACTTTTTAAGGGATCCAGTTGAACATAATTTCTTTGATTTTACTTTGATATTTTCAAAGATAAGGAAAACATTATTTTGCTTTTGAGTACTTCTCTGCTATAGGTAGAAAGCAGTGAAGCTTATAGGAGGGCCAGTTAGAGTTAATTATTGTCTGACAGTCCTGCCACTGTTTTGAAATGTCCAGGAGGACTTCTAGGATGTGGAGTTTTAATTCTTTCCTTGTATTAGCCGTCTTAAAGACTTGAGCACATTTTAAAACTTTATCAAGTAAGATACCTGCACATAAAAATGGTATAATTCTCAGGATAGACCCTGGGAAGGAAATTACTTAAGTTCAGCCATATTGTGCCATCTCATCCAGTTTTATCCTCCATTGTTTGTTCAGTCCATTCCAAATGCTATTAATCCTTTCTTGCATTCATCAAATAGTTAACATTTGAGTGTATGTGTTGCCCATTCACTATGCCTAGGATAAAACCGTGGTCTGAAATTGAAACCAAAACTTTCAGAGTAACTGTACTAAACCTGTAGTCCTATTGCTTATTTGAATGTGTAATTACCAAATACTCCTTCATAGTTTGTCTATGAAGGGTTTCCATTTCTGATCTTCTGATTTTTCTTAAGTATGCAAACAAAATACAAAAATTGAGAAAATCGATCTTACTAGAATTTAAAAATTCTGCTCATTTTTAGACATCATTAAAAATGCGTTAAATGGGAAAAGACTTGGACACATTAAAATAAGTATATGAATGGCCAGTTAGCACATGAAAAGGGGCTTTCTATCATTAGTTATCAGGGAAATGCATATTAAAACTATTGGAATAGTAAAAATTAAAAAGATTGATAATAGTAATTGTTGGCAAGGATTTGGAGAAACTAGAACTCTCATTGCTGATGGGAGTATAAAATGGCAAAATAACTTTGGAAAAAGGTTGGCAGTTTCATTACTTTAGAAATGGGGTAAATGTTGCTTATATTTTATTTATTTTCCTTTAAAACTGTCTCTTTTTCCTCATTAAATTACATTTGTCTGTTGCACTCTTTGCCTTCTTAGCCTAGATTCTTGTAGGCCTGATTATATTTCAAAAGTTATTTGTGATAGAGATTTTTGAAGGCAGTATTTGTAAATGAACCATTTATACGCTAACACTTGTACTTTTTGATATAATAACCTTAGGCAGCATAGTAATGAGCCCTGGCAGAATGCTTGAAAACTTATAAAAGCTTACATCTTGTCCCTTCCCTACATGTTGAAATAAAAGCGCACATGTTCACATGTTAAAGTGTCATCAGACATTCCCAACTTGCTCACATGGTTGCCTTAAGTTATTTAATAGGCTTTTTCATTCAGTTGCCAACAGTTGAACTGCTGTGTCCCTTTTGCGAGTGTGTATCTCTAAATGCTGGTAACTGTGTCCCTTGAAAATTGATGGATATACTCATTAAGGGGAGTTCTTGCTCTTGGCTCAGTTTCACAACTCAACCTCAGCTACTGTTTCTGGATGAAGCTGGCAAGGAATACTGTGCAGTGATATATCTGGCTTTATACTCCTTTTCAAGGACTAAAACCTCCTTTTTTAGCTTGTTAAACATTTTAGGCATCATATAAGCACAAAGAAGCCACCTAATTGTCTTTACCGAATTAACACAAAGACTAAGGGCTGCTGTTACGTAGTGGGATTTTTTTTTAATGCACTGCCATTATACTTCATTTTGTTCTCTTGTACTTCTAAGGTTACAGAAGTACCTATTTATTTGTGAGGCAGATCCATCATTGGATACTGAAGTCCACCGGCCTGCCATTGCATAGATCTTGACAAAGCTCCCTGAGTGAAGGCTGCAGTCAGCATGGTTTATGTTTGGGATTTTGAAGGTAGAATGCACTTGTTTCTGCTTTCAGGATGAAAAATGAATTGCCAGTTACTGAAGACATGTTCAGACATGACACTTCATATGGTGGAAGCTTGCTGAGCCCGCTTTATGCTGGGCCCCCAACTATAAAATGATTAGTTCTGGAAAAGGGGTGTGTTGGCAAGTAGGTGAGAGAAGGGGATCAATCCTTGAATTGTTACCATTTTTTTGTGCTTATGCAAGCTGTGGAATGGAAGTCAGTGCCTCTCGCCTTTGTTTCCCCAGCAGAGCTCTTGATCGAGATGAAGTGATCAAAGCTGGGTGCCAGTGCATCGTCACAGTCTTATGACTTTGCAAGCTGCATGCCCAGATGCTGCTGTTTTCTGCACCAGGCTTCAATGATTTACATTCATAACACCTCCGTTACACCTCATTTGGTACTATTCATAATTAACCAGTTCTCTTTTCATAATAGTGTTTCTCCAATAGAAAAGTAAGCTAACGTAAAGAAGAAAGTGACATTATTGGGTGTAGAATGCATCTTTCAGACATCCTGGTTAGGTGACAAGTAGCAGGAATCAAATGCTTTGTCACTTCTTAAATCATTTGTAGTTTTGGTTTGGTTAGTTTGGTGTTGGTTTAGGAGGGTATTTTTGAAGTCTTTGAACATGAGATACTGGATTTTGCAAGCAGACCCATTTCATTGACTCCCCTGGACTGGTTTCTGCCCTTATCAATTAGTGAATTCTGACACCCAGTGAAGAGTTCAATGATAGATATTTATTTTGAAAAGGTACTGATGTGACAACTTTGCTTTTGAGAACATAGTCAACATCAGTGTCAAGACACCCTCTCATTAAGGATCTCCTTGATGCTTCATGCTTATGAGCTCTGGGAATACAGAAATATAAGTTGGGTCCTGTCACCATTGTTCTTACTCTTTGAAATCATTAGGTCTATAGTGTCAAAACCTGATTCAAGAATTAAAACTTTAACATTTGCTCAAGAAAAATTGTTGAGTATCTCAAACATTCTAGGTGATGTTCATGAATTGAGAATATAGAGATGAAAAAGGCATGCTCGCTACTCTCAAAACACTCATAGTTTACATGGGGAGACAATACAAAAGTGACTAAAGTGTGCTAGGTGCAAACAAAATGCTGTAGGAATAAGGAGAGGAAGTCCTGGAGGCATAAGGATTGCATGAAGAGGTTGCTGCATAAGTTGGGTCTTGAAAGCTGAGCCTTCTCACCTTGAGGTTTTCTTAAGGTTAGAAGAGAGAGATTAGTTTTCCATGAGGAGGGAATTGAATGTTAGGAATGGTTGGAATAAATGTCTGATGGAGTGAGGGGTCATGGAGCTTAAGGCCAGAAAGGATGATTGGGGTCAGACTTGGGAAGGACTTTAAATGCCATGTTTTTAAAGGGAGAGTGCAAGTGGCCAACCACCTGTGAATGTTTTTTCCATCACTCATCCCTAGTACTTATAATTCTCACTGTTAGAATTATGGTGTTGGGCGGAGGACTTGGCCCAGTGGTGAGGGCGTCCGTCTACAACATGGGAGGTCCGCGGTTCAAACCCCGGGCCTCCTTGACCCGTGTGGAGCTGGCCCATGCGCAGTGATGATGCGTGCAAAGAGTGCCCTGCCATGCAGGGGTTTCCCCCACGTAGGGGAGCCCCACGTGCAAGGAGTGCACCCCGTAGGGAGAGCCGCCCAGCGCGAAGGAAAGTGCAACCTGCCCAGGAATGGTGCTGCACACACGGAGAGCTGACACAACAAGATGATGCAACAAAAAGAAACACAGATTCCCGCGCTAACAACAACAGAAGTGGACAAAGAAGAAGACGCAGCAAATAGACACAGAGAACAGACAACTGGGGTGGGGGGGAGGGGAGAGAAATAAATAAATCTTAAAAAAAAAAGGAATTATGGTGTTGGTGAATTATGATGTTATATGATGTTAGAGTTGGTCATTGTTTCTTTCTAGGCATCTTCTATCAAATATACAAGTACATATGTGTATACTTGCTAGAGTAGTTTATCATATATTCATTACTATTACTAATATTAACATTGATATTCATGCAAAAATTAGCACAGATTTACCATATTAACTGTCTTCTGTCAGGAGAAAATGAAACATAGGAAAGAGTAGTTTTGATTGAAAAGGTGGGGAGTAGAGTTCATGAAAAGTTTGGTTCATGAGATACTGTCTGGGGAAATCTTAGGGCATTACCATAGAAAAGCCTTAAGGAGATAGAGGAACACCAAAGGCCAGTACACTGGTTCTTCATTGTAGGACTACCCCTGAAGTCCATGTTAAGGGATCATCTTTTAATTTAAATGGTGTAAGTTTCTTTCAGTACTCCTAACCATGGTCTTCTTGGCTGGTGTCCTATTGAATTCTTACAGTACCAAATACATATTGTAGCACAAAATGTGCTAGAGGCAAATTGTATGTGTTTATTTTTCACATATGATATATATGGATGCCTGATATTTTGTTTATGTCTATAACTGATAGTGTGCACCCCAGGGCATATAAAATTAGATCAAATTGTAGATAAATTTTCAATTGCTATTATTCTTGAAGACTATTATTAAATGAATTTCTTAACTATACTTTCTCCTTCCCATGAAACTTTTTGATCAGCTTTTGCCTTTGGTAGCCTTCTGTGTAGCTTAGTATAGTGAAAAGAATAATTAATAAATGCTGTTGGATTTTTAATTTTAATTATCAAGATGTAGTATTATATTTTGTAGCCAGGCAAATATAATTTTCTTTCTCTTTTTCAACTTCCAGTTCCACTCCCTGAAAGTAAAACATCTGAAGTTGTAGTTTGATGTTCATCCTCCCACATTTATCTCTCTCCATAGAAATGGTAATGATCGTATAGGTTTTGTTTTATTTTTAAAATAAAATAGGAGATGACATCATACATTTTTTTAACTTAAATTTATTGTGAGTGTCCCTCCTGGTCAGCACATATAAACCCAACTCATTCTTTTAAATAGCTACGTGTATTCATGGTATTGACCTACTGTGATTTATCAAGTTCTTCTATTGACAGGCACTCAGGTTGCTTCAAATGATTTTTTTTTCCTTTTTTAGTACATGAAAAGACTATGGTGAAACAATCTTGTACATAATTAAGAACTGGTACTTTTGTTTCTGTAAGAGGGATGGGATTTGAATTGTTACCAGTTCTAACTGTGTGGCGTTAGGCTGTTTAACCCCTTGAGCCTCTTTTTGCTGATGTAGCAAATGGGTATATGTCATAGCTCATGGAGTTATGATAGTGTTAATGAAATACTGTAGGTAATATTCCAGGCATGTGGTATGCACTCAACCCTACACAGGGTCTGTTTCTACAGGGATGTAATAGAGTTAGCATTGGCAGGGCCCCAGTTTACTTAACCTTAGAGATTTTATTACAGTGTGAATTCAAATGTAGCCTCCCAGACCTCCTCCTCTCTCTTCTTCTTCTCTTCATTCTCGTCCTCCTCCTCTGCCTTCACCTTCTCCTTCAGGAAAGCTTGTTTAGTAAAAATTTTCTGCTTTTTTTCTTCTGTAATTTTAAAATACTGCATTTTGGCACAGCTTCTGCAGTTACTGCTGCTAGTTTGTAATTCCTTAGAGGAGAATTGAAAAGATTAGTGGTAGAACGTTTTCCATTAACTCTGGGAAAAACTGCAGAGCAAAAAAAAAAAAAAAAAAAAATTTGTCCTTTGGCAGAAATGTCAATCCCTACCTCTTAAGAGCATTTGGAAATGGAAGCACCAAGAAGCTGATTTCATAGAAGAATTGAAAACCAAAATGTATACATGTTTTCACCTTTTCTAACTGGAAACAAGACAAATGAAAAATATACTCTCAGAAGTTGATGATGCAAAGAAAATAGAGTTGTTGCTCCACAGAGTGCATTAAGGCTGGGATCTTTAAAAGATTTCTGAGTGCTAAGCTTTTTGGCCATGTTCTTCAGAAAGGCTGGTGCATTCTTATTAATGATATATATATGATACCTCATGCCATAAAATTTCCTTTTTGTGTGATATAGTATCTAGGAAGTAGACTTAAGAGAAAGGGAATGTTTAATATGCTATAAGTTTTGACATAGCAACTGCTAGAAAATATGTTTACCATATCACGGTTTTTGGACTTCCTGTTTTGTTTTTTTTTTTTTTGGTAATTATTAGGAATTCTCAATTTTTTAAATCCATTATAACAATGTCTATAATGATACAGTAAATATCCATGTGAGCAAAATTTCTATGGGATGCAGTATTTATAGATATATTTTACATAATGGAAGAGAGACTGTTCCATAGGTTTTAGTTTTCAAAATCTAGAATGATAATATAACGGAGATCTTATATAGGAATTAAATGATATTCCTCCATATTCTTGGCACATCCTATAGAGTCAATAATTAGTTAATTATTATCATCATCAATAGTTTAAGTTTCTGTTGAGTGAATTGTATATTTTCAATCAGTGTCCATTATATATTCCTGTAGGGGAAAGTCCCTGGACATAATCAGATTGCAAATGAGAATATACCATGTGTCTAAAAGCACGTGTTTAAAGAAAATTGTTTCTGTAAAATAATAACCAATAATACCCAAAATTATTATATTTTAACATGCTAAATGAGAAGTACATAATTTAGTTAGAAGTGCATGTGGGAGGTTATGCTAGGATAAATGCAGCTCTTGTTCAGGGTATAATTCTTATCTAATAACTCGTCATTCCTTTCAAATATATAAAGTAACTTGAGATTGTAGGCAACTAAAGGTTGATAAAGAAAATGTCTTTTTAAAATTTGTTCTGAAATCAGTTGCTTGGACTTTGAAAGATAATTTTTCCCCAAAATAAAAATGACACTTGTGAAGTATCTATGTTAGTCCTCAAAAGCCTATTTAACCCCTATTCCCTTTCAATTAAGAATGAAAGACTGGAAGTGGGGATGTGAAAAAGCAAAAAAAAAACAGGGGAAGGGAGTATATTTGCTCACACATGCATGTGTGTGTTTAACTACATTCTGAATTAAAAGAGATTTGCTAACCTAACCACAGGTATAGCCTTGTTTCTATGAAGAGGTGTAGATACTTGTAGAAAGTGAAAAGGAAATGGAAAAGCCTTGCAAAGAGCAGCTCCCTCCCCACTCCTTGTCCTTCCAGTAGCTTTTGTTTTTAACAGCAGAATCCTCTTTTTAGGTGAAGTCTTGTGTGGAATCCTAATACCTCCAAATGATAATATGCTATTTTATTAAAATAACTATCTTATAAGCTTCTTTATAACCTTGGCTTATTGTAATGTCAAGCAATAGAACAATGTTGCTTATTTACTGAATATACTGTTTAAAAATTAGGAGCCAAAGGTGGTGGCTACAATTTTATATCAACCTTAGTGCTCAGATTTATTTACTTGATTATACTGTGTCATAACAATCCTAAGTTGCAGTGATTAGTGGGAAATGATCATACTTTCATTTTTGTTTTTTTAACAATTTGGCTGGCAATCACAGAACACTCATCCATCAGTCTGATCCATTAGACTAAAAGTGAGATAAGTTTTTGCTTCAAACCTGAATAATTGACAGTATCTAATAAATCATAATACAGAGTTAGACACTCAAAACTTATAATATTAAACCACAGGGTGAAAATACCTTTGAAATGTCCCTGGTGTCATCTTATGCCGTATTCTTTCATGTTCTTTAGGGTTCAACTATAGCAGGCCACTCCTTAAAGAGAGCATACCTTACATCTTCATACTTCTGCAACTTTGCTCATACTGCCTCTGTAGCACACACACCCTTCCCCATTTTACTCCTAGTAAACCCATCTATATGTCAAGACCTGTCTCATATTAATTTCTCTTGGCGTCTCCGACACCTCCCTTCCCACCAAGAAGTGCTCACATAACTCAAGCCCTTGTTACAACTGCACCTATATTATAGTTGCCTGTGCACCTGTCTCTCAGAGTATCAGCTTCTTAAGGCATGGGCTGTATCTTAGCTATGTTTGTAGCTGCAGTACTCTATCAGGTGCTCAAGTAGTATCAGTATTATTATTTACTTTATTGAATTGAACTCTTCTAAAACTTTTTTTTGCTTCTCAACTGTTAGAATGTTTTCATTCTGAATTTACAGTAGAGGAAACCACTGTCTAAAATGCTTGGTATGAATTATGAACTCCTGGGAGTTTGAATGGTCCTTTACTAAGGTCGTATGTCAAGTTATAGTGTGTGACTCATTCCTAGTTGAGTTAAGCCTTTTGAGGGCAGGAATTGTTTTATTCTGTTGCTCTGTCTCCCCCAGCATCTAGCTCATATTCTGTGCTAAGTAAATACATATTGAAGTAAATTCATTCAGCAAATTAGGGGACTATGGCTATATTGACATCTCTGTGTCTAGCCTAATGGCTTGATTTATCTAGAAGTTGATGGTCTTCATTACAGGCTATTAATACAGAACTGATTTTTGTCAGACATCAGTGGATTGCCAGAGTTTGTCTCTAGTATATGCTAGATAGAAGGTAAGCTTTTCCCCTGATAGTAGTAGTAAGATAGTTACGAGTATAGCCAAATTCAGAATATCATGGGGTATTGTTTTATTAGATTAAGGTTTATCATTAAGTGGAAATTCCTTCAATTCAGACTGAATTTTTTTAAGGAGGGATTATTGATTCTTGAAAACTTCTTAACTTATTCTATTTTTGAGTACTATTTTTCACTTCTGTTAATGTAGACAGATTTCTGTATCTTCCCAAAGTGCAAAGTACAGCTTGTTAACATTTTCTAGCTCAACTTGGAAACATGATATCTTCAAGTCAGGTACTTCCCTCCCAAGAAAGCCAATTAAATTTAAGTCATAACAAATTAGCTTCTTATGAAAGCCTACTTTTTAATCTGCTTGCCCCTTGAGGTCATTATTGTCTGCTACAAGTCTATATTAAACTTGATTATGGGCATCTTCTGAGCAAGGCATTGATGGAGGCAAAGCATAGAGGGGAGAATTCCTAGCCTATGTAGTTTAAGAACAGGATGGCTTTTTTTTGGCTCAGTTAAAACTGTACTGATTGTCAAGTCCCATTACCCTACTGGGTCATTGCCTTGCATGCATTAGCAACAGCCCCACTGTACTGTGAAGAAGTCTTACCACATCATGGACACATTTATGAAGATTGATAACAGCTAAAGTTCAGTGTTAACTTTTATTGTCGGGCAGTCTATACAATAAACTGTCTATATTGGCTTTTGCTTTGCTTTATGAAAAACTTGCCACACAATGAAGACATCACATACAGTAGCACTGCTGGCAGCATTGTTATTAGATGGAATTCTAAGTATAGGAAATAATAACTAACTCTAATTAGATTCATTATCCTTTCTGGCTACATTTTTACTTTTGATGGGGTGGACCCTCTTAGCATTATAGTATCTTCCCAAAGGAATGGATAGCTCACTTTCTCTTGGGTTAACAAGCCAAAGATTTCTTCTTAACAGAAACTAGTAATGTGGTACTGGCTATCTAAGAGGGAATCATTAAGCAATGAACTTGATTTCTCAGTTATCCCACAGCGACAACATCTAGTATTTACCTCTTGGTTTTGTTTCCGGGTGCATGTGCCTGCACACTCTACACAAACCTGAGATGGAAAGAGCTGAAATTTTGGCTTCTGAATGTCTGCAAAAGCTCCAAGTAGTGGCAGGTGGCTCTTTTAGAAAATGACACCTATAGCTCCCTGCTCAATAGAACTTTTGTCCCCAAGGAGAATAGTCATCACTTTGCCTCAGTTTTGGGGGTGGATGATGGGGGCTTCAATGCATTTTGGTGTGGCAGAGTGTCTTTTATGCTATAAAAACTTGCCTTCCCTTTGAAATCTTTTGTGTTGTCTCACTAGTTCCAGTTGTATCTTAATATGCAAGAAAGGCAGCTGTGTTTTCCTTTAAGCAAATGTAATTGTGGAGGAGAGTGTCTCCGTTTATCCCATGAACAAATACATTATGGGTAATCACAAAAAGGAGGGTGGGAGCTTGGGACCCCAGGAAAATTGTGCAAATCTTTACTATGCTCTATAAAGAAGATGAGTGTTGCCCTTTATAAGGCTGCCTCCTGCAACCAACGTTTTCTTTAGAGCTAGTAGCTGTGGTGGTTAGGGAAGCACACATGCACAGGAGAAGGAGCCACCTTTCTTTCTTTCAGTTCCAGGTGTAGACAGAGATGCCGTTTGTGGCTTTTCTGACTGTTGTCTCCTTTTCAGGCAGCTGCATTTCTAGTCATTTCAGTCCATCTCCATTTTGATGTTCTAAATTATTTTGAGGCTTTTGTGTGCTATTAACCTAATTAGATTTCTGACAAGGTAGCGCTGTTTCTAGTCCTCTGTTAACTTCTTTATCTGGGAGAGCCTTTGTGCAAGTGTGGAGACAGTCCTCCCTTCAGTAGTAGACTGTAAGAATATAGATTGAAGCATATATCAGTTATCATTGGGAACAGAATGTGGCCCTAGCCCAAGCAGGATGCACCTAATAGTTTTTTGTTGCCTGGAAGGCTTCTGTTCCTGGAACAGTGCATAACATTCAAGCCAACCCCTGCCGTAAAGCAGGAAGTGCCGGCAGCAGCTGGGGAAAATCACATTTGGCCTATGACAGCAGGAAGATGGTGCCTGGGCAGTCCCGCTTTCTGAGGTAGGGAAGCCAAATTATAAAGCTTAGCTGTGAGATGGTGTCATTATGGGGCTTTCTAGAGAAAAAGCATAATTAAATTCGAAGCCAAATGAACAAGTGTGTTAATATATAGGGAAGGTACTCCTGAAATGCTCATAAAGGCAATCTAGTGCCTGTCATGAAACTTTATTTTAAACACATACTTTTTAAAAAGAATAAATGCAGAATCTGAACCTCAGAGCAGCTTTAAAAAGCATAACTAATACCGAAGCTTAGACATTGAGACAGGCCCATTCTTTTTCTCTGTAAAATTTTCCTGACTTTGCTTTCTTTTTAAAGGGATGCTAATTGACCCCCAAAGTGGGCATTATCTGATATGGCACACTGCTTATTAGAATTAGAGCCAGCCTCTTGTGAATTGCATCAACACAAAATGTCAGTCTTAACTGTAGGACCATAGGAAAGTACAAAACCAAGTGAGTCAAACAAAATGCTAAAGCTAGAACGTTGGGGGAAATGCTCTTTATCCCTTAATTGACAGTGCCAAGGCCAGCAATAGGAAGGATGTGGCAGGGTGAGGAAGAAGGGAGAGAAAGGAGGAAAAGAAGGAGGGGCTATACAGTGCAATTTTACATCTTTTCTCTAATCTCTATTTGCCTTTTCTTCTACCTGCAGGTTTGGTGGCATGAAATAATGCAAAACGGGAATTTTTATTTTGTTAACTCTTGTCCTGATATAGCTCCTAGTAGAAAAGGCCATTATTTCTCCTTCATTTCAGGTCACCTTAGCACCAGTGAAACTATGACTTGGCATTTGCAAGGACCTACAGAATAATCAGAATATAAATAACTGTTGGTAAAATTTCCTTAATGTGGGCATACCTGCCATTTTCTTTTTAATGGATAATATAATGTATTAGCATTCCACTTTGCTTAACATGTGTAGTACATGCAAAGATTTAACCTCCAGTGCATTTTTGAAATAGAGCTCATGGGCAAGAGCCTTGGTTTACTAAGGTAGGCAACTACATCTTCAGTCAAATGACCTCTTTCCTAAATACTGTATGTAGTAAAGCTCCATCTGTTAAACAGTTCTTCCTTTAGTCTAAATACTGATATTTATCACTAATATTGGAGACCTAAAATTTGTAGAATTTGATGGTACTTAGAAAATTAATATTATAATTGTTTTACTATCATGTTGAAAAGTTTTAATAAAAGCCCTTATTTCTTTATTTTATTATGTGTGGTGGTGATAAAAATTTATCTCTTTATCTGAGTTAGATAACAAAACCAGTTAGTCAGATCTTTAAACTGAGTTAATATCCTGAGCGGTACTTGAGATCTTCCTCTTTAAGGCTCTTTAGTCATAACTCAAACTGGGGTTGCCGACCACAGTCGATCAATTTAACATTTTACATTGTTCAAATAGGCAGGTAATTTAAAATTTCTATAATACTTCACGGTAAGCTGTATAGCCAGCCACAAGCTTCACATACCTCTTACCTTGATGTGACGTGAGATGATGGTGATGTGATATGGTATGATACAGCAAAACTATAAATTTTTCAGGCTTTTTACATAAGTTTAATTATGTACAATTTTATTTATGCTCAGCAATCAATCCACATATATCTCTTAAAGCTTTATTATGTTTCAGTCTCCAGGAGCTCTTTCATCCTTCAAGAGACCCATTCATTCTGGCTCAGGGAGGACAAGCTTTAGTTTCTTAGCCTTTTTTTAAATTTTGGTATCTGCCATGGTAATGTTTTATAGAGAAAACATTGGTATCTTGCCTGCTTGTGGACTGGGCTTTCATTCCAATCAGTATTACCATTGGGTCATTCCAATCAGTATTACCATTGATTGTCTATTTAAAACCATTTAAAAAAGAAACAATTTGTATTCTTACATTTTTCCTTACTACTCCTGAATGTTCTTTAGAGGTTAGAACTTTTGAAGGTGGGGTAGGGTAGGGAACAGATCTCACAGCTTTAATAAACTGAAATGTTATCTGACATCTTTTACTCTGGCACTTCTGGACCTCCTGCTGGGGACAGCCAGCTTGACTTCACAGAATGACAATTATGATACTAAGGATATAGAAATTCACTGAAAGAGGATGAAAATCAGCTTCTGACCTATTTGTATACTGGTTTAGTGGTAATAGAATTTTAACTGTGAGATGTTTATTTTTCTTGAAATGTCCAACTTGTTTTAGACATGAATTTGCTATTACTAAATTATATTAAAGCCACTTGCCATCAATTCCATTTAATTCCCCCTTAACTGCCCTAATCACAAGTAGGAGCCCTGTTTCCAGCAGTGGGCAAATCTATGCCAAGTGTAATTACTTAAAATACAATTTCATTTATTTATAGGGAAGACTATTGCTCTGCATGAGAACTTACTTGAGAATAGAAGAGATATATAGGTTTATGTTAATTATATGTGTTGGAGGTTTCATTTTTAACAAGCGTGCAGGTTTTTAATCCCTTTATCAAAACCATGTGCAACAACCTTCTTTCACCACCATCTGAATATTTTGTGGGCACTGTCAGTTACATGAACCAATTCTTGGATGGACTATTCTAAAACTTGGTTTATAAGTTGGCTGTTTCTAAGTAGAAACATATTTTCCTTTGGAAACAAGGTGATAACTAATAGGTTCCCAGAATGACCTACGGGAAGTTTATTAGTTGACATAATAATAAACATAAAAATAATCATAACAACACATACCATTTATTAAAATCTTACTATGAACTAGACATATGTTGAAAGCTTAAGAATTACCTTACTGATCTTTACAACAATCTTTAAAGTGGGAACTTGTGAAGAAGTTGCGCCTTAGAAAGCTAAGTAACTAGCCAGAGCTTACATAGTAGGTAAGTAAGTGATGCAGCCAGGATTTTGACGTACATATTTTAGAAGCCAACCCCTGGTTTTAACCATTACATTACACTGCTGCAGTATAAGTAGAGACTGTATTCTAGAGCCTAACTAACTCTGGTCATGCTGTTTTATTGGAAAACTCACTCTTATTTCCAATTTGTATGCTAGGAACATTTGTCTTCTCATCATAGTTTAGCTCCCTTCCTCACTGGCCCACCTTATCCCCACACATATAACCTGGCTAATGCAGTAGCAATAGTGGAAGCCTCACATATCTGTGGCCGCTACATTGAATAGCACAGATACAGAACATTTCTATTGTCATAGGTTTTGTTGGACAGTGCTGCTCTAGGGAATGTTGGAAAGGTGGTGAAAATCATCTGGCTGAGAGAAAGGTTTAAAGAGGAGAGAATCCTCCTAGAAAGCAAGACGGGGAAGGTAAAATTGGATTCGTGTGTAGGGGTTGCCTTTCTTCTTTTAAGAGAGGTGCTCTTCCTCCAAAGTACAATAGAAAAGGAGAAGTTGGATGCAGGTCCAGATTTTTTAATGGGAAAGTGAAGGAGAAAATAATGGTTTCTATTTTCTCAATGAAATGAGAGGCCAGGTCATTAACCAAAAATCAAAGGGAAGGAAAAGGTATGAGATTTTTAAGAAGGTTGGAGATGGAATGGGTAGTCATTGCAAAGAAAGGTAAAATAAGTTTACTATAAAAATGTAATAAAATTCTGGGTAGAATTTAGTGTCTACTTAACAAATTTATAGTGATTCCAGTTTCCCAATTAGGTGATTTTTTACCATAAAACATGCAATTGGAAAGCTATATTAAGGGACCTTGGTAAGGCAGCAGACATACACGAATTAGGGGGATGTGTAATGGTTTGGATTAATACTACAGAATGGGAACCCATAGGAAAATGTAAAACTAATGGAGCTCAGTGTGGCAAATCCAATCCAGAACAAGAACTGAAAAATGCATTGTTTGGTCCTGCAGTAATACATCATTATCCCTTTATGTAGGAATCACTGAGATTCTACCTCTGAAATACTCATGTATGAGGCTCATCTTAATCATTTGTAGAACTTATGTAGTAGATTGTTTTCTATACTTCATGGTTGGTCTTGTTCATTTTAGTCTCTGTAGTGGCCTAGAATGTTAAGCCAATTTGCTAAATCTTGCCTGTCTTCTGAAAAAAATGCTTAAATCCAATTTATGTAACACAAAGGGATGGGATTGTATGATGTGTTGTAATTTAATGCCTTCTTATGGCATTGCCACTGAATATTTTAATCAGAACCAAAATAGAGACATTAATTTTTTTTAAGTACGGAATAATTGTGTGATTATTCCACAGATGCATTTGTAGTTCAATGTGCTATACATTCCTAAACTTTTCACCTATATTAGCTATAAAATGCTTTGAAGGTTTATTTTCTTTTAGACTCTCATATTTGATTTACAGGGTAAATTAATCGTGTATTTATTCTCCAAAAATTGGCAAATAGTGTTACCATGTGCAGTTAGTTGTGCTTAATGCTAGAGATGAAACAAGTTATGACTTGCCACCTAAGTTCTCCCTTTTCTCCCAGTTCCTTAAACAAATCCAATTCCCCCAATGCAAAGAGACTATCTTCTCATTTCCTAGGATTTTAAAGAGTAAAAGGTTAATATTTATGATGCTTTCTGAGTTTCAATGATGTAAGCACTATATATAAAATTATGTGATATTTTTTCTTTTTTTAAAACTTCAAACCTTTTGAAATGAATTTAGCTCCTTTGAAAACTTATCAGTGCTATAGATGGTGCCCTTATCCACAAGTGAAAAGTAAAGTCAGTTCAGAGAATGATTTTATAATTTTATAACATGCCTTGGGAAATGAACATTAGGACTATGTGTAGTTATACTTTCTGGCTGTTTTACTGGTTTATATTAGATTGTGTTTGAAAACAACCTTGCAAATGTCATCATCTGTCATTCACGTTGAGGCCAGATTAGATAAACAGTAGTGTAGAAGTTTAAGCAGGTACTCTTTCTCCCAACACCACAAGTAGTAGTTTGTAAGGAAGCAAGGGATATGAGAAATATTTTGGAAGTAAAATTGGCTGTCAATGGTAGAGGAGATGGAATAGGAAAAATCTTGATTGACGTCTTGGAAAGGTCAATGTGTAGAATTCACATCAATGAACTTGAAAAGGAGTTACCTGAGGTTAGAGACACTAGTTGAAGGCTGTAATAATAGTAGTCTATGTATGAAGTGATAGCTTAGCTTAGAGTAGTGATAAGGGAAACTAAGGAAGGATTGAAACTGAAAGGCATTTCAGTGGAAATCCAATAGTCTCAGTGAATTCTTGAATATAAAATACTAAATAAGAGCAAAGAGACTAAATTTAGTGCAAGATGATGAGTTGATACTGTTCTTGGTGAAAAATGGAAGGGAAGTCTTCATTGGGAAGGAAAATGAAAATCAAATACATTGTACATATCTAGTTGATGCTTAGAGTAAGGGTCTTAGAAGGAGTCTTAAGAGAATCATCAGATCTAGTCTTGCTAAAAATGGGTATGATTACTTACCTGTCTATATTTTATATTTTATATTGATGAACTGAAACCTGACATCACACAGTTACTGATCAGTGCAGTTGGACTAGAAAACCCATTCTTTCACATACAAAGCAATAGAGAACCCCCAAAGAAAGAAGAATAACTTCACCAGAAACTGTAGGAGAAAGAGCAGAGGCTGAGATCTGAGTTTTGGTAGTTGATCACAATTAAGACATAGTGACAGAGGAAGGGAGGAAACAATTAAAAAGATAGAGAAGGATCCAAATTAAAAGAATTTCAAGGATAGAGAAGCCTTCCAGGTATTTTAATACTCATTTTACACTTACTGCCAGTGGCTTGTCCTGTGACTTAATAATTGTGGTGGTGCCTGTGTCTACTTTCTCACAAGATTGTTGCAATATTAAATTGGAAGGGCTGTGCTGGACTTGTGCTGAAGACTGACATGTATGAAGGGATTTTGAATTATTCCCCAATTTACATTTTTGTCTGTGTGTAGAGTTTGATTCCATATCTGGTACATCAGTGTTGCTTTTAGGTACCACGAAATCCATAGAAATGGCACTACTGTGAGAAATGTTGATGCCTAGACATCTGGTTTGGGTGGGGAAGAGAACTGTTTCTTAGAGTGGTTTTGTAGGGCATACAAAATATATATGAATAATATGCCATTGCCATCTTTGAATAAATTATTTCTTGAATAAATGGTATATGCATATAATACATTTATATATAATAAGCAAAATTAAAATCTGTCTCATTCCTTTGCCCACCTATCCATTTCCCCTTCCTAGAAACAACTGTTGTTACCAGTTGCTTGTGTATCTTTTCAGAGAGATTTTATGCATATATAAGCATATATGTGTTATATAATTTTGAACCAAACTTGTGTATATCCATTTCAAATACACTTTATGCTAGCCTTTCTCTGTTTTCCTCTAATATTTAATCAACTGTTATTTTCAATGCACATCTGTTTTAGAGAGCAAGGAGAAAAGGGGCCTCATACTTAAAGTACTGGATATTCTGTACAAAGGCCTGCAGTATATGCATAAATACATCCCAGCCTTAGATATATTACTTTTATATAACACTGTGTGCTGACGTGGAATGGTACAACTTGGGGGATTTAGGAGGGTCTCAGGCATATCCCTTGCCAGTTTTGAGCATCTCCTTATACTGGAATCCCCTAAGCCTTCTAAGCTAACACTGCTTTGCCTGGCAGCTCGGCCCAGCTCTGGGAGAGCATATGTGGATTCCTTTAGAAGAAGAATCCCTCTAAAGTAGTATTCCTTTTTACATAAGGGGACATAACCTCAAAAATCCTTAATGCTGTCAGATGGCTCATCGAATCTATGAAGTTCCCTAGCAAACCATTTCCTTCCACAACTCCTTCTCACTTACCTGATTTCTTTAATTTTTTCGTTGGTGGGCTTCCAGCTCAAGAAATCTGCTTGTTAGTCTTTTATCACCCTTGTCTGCATGGATTATGCACTCCTTTCTGCTCTTCTTTGTTCTTTTCTTCCTTTAAGAGACTATAGTTAGTAGTAATACTTTGACGATGTGCTTTCCTAATTTGTAACAAATGTTTTACAACAATGCAAAGTATTGCTGGTGGGGTGATGTATGGGAACCCTGTATGATGTTATGCATATTTGTTTTGTGAGTTCATAACTTTACTGTGCGCTCATTGTTTATGTATGTTCATGTATGAGTGATATACTTCAGTAAAAAAAAATTTAATGAAATAAAAGAGACTTTGAAAACTCACCTATTTTTCACATAATCTTAGCTGTTCATCTAACGTCTTAGCACACCTTTCTTCAGTACTATATTGCTGACTTCTTGGTCTGCTTACAAAACATTTCCTGGCTCTTCTGGCTTTCTGATCTGTATCTAAATTTCCTTTAGTCTCTTATACAAGTCCATTAGTGATGTTACTTCTAGCTGCAGCCTTCTCTATTTTTCACTGCCTTTACTTCTTTCATTTCTCTGTCTGGAGTGCCTTTCCATTCCATCTCTTAACTGTCTAAACCCTTCCCATCCCTTAAGACCCTTTAGCACTCCATTTCTTCCCATCTAAGACCTTTTTAGATCATCCCCAGCCAAAATTAATTCCTCCTTTACCTGTTACCACTGTATCCCATTAAAGCAGCTCTTACAGGGTAAGTCAGTCTCTCTCTTTTCCTCTTGCTCTTTCTTTCTGTCTCTCCCCGCTCTCTTCTTTCTTCCCTCCTTCCTTCTCTAGTTATTTCTCCCATAATACCTGGTTACAGTAGACACTCAGTAAAGGATCTTGAACTGACCTAGTCTCACAGGTTCTGTTACTGCTTATTTTCTCATTTACCAATTTCTTGCCATCTCACTTCTGCCTCATTTGAGATATGGAAGTTGTTCCTCTAAATTGTTAAGGACTAAATTCCATGGCCTTTTTTCAGTCTTTATTCTTTTTTATTATTTTCTCTTTCATGAAACTCAAACTTGTTTACTCAGTCTTGGGATGCTGCCTTATACTGTGCTTCTCTTCACTCTCACTCCTGACTACTTCATCTTCCTTCTGTCACTCCCCCGCATGTGGCTGTTACCTAAGACTCAGCTCTCTTTCCTGCCTTCTCTCTCTTCATGTCCCTCCATGACTTGCAAGGGATTCCCAATGAGTGATTGTAGGCCTGTGCTCAGTGCCAATTTCTACCTCCATATTTTAATATGGTGGGTCATTTCCACTTGGGGTCCCTGACATTGCTTGAGCGTTTTCATTCTTTAAATCCCCAAGGTCTAAATGTTTGCATGCATTCTCTCAGTCCTTTCTATTCTTCAGTAGTCTCCATGTCTTATCAGTCACCACATCCTTCCATTCTTGCTTTCTAGTACTTGCATTCTTGCCTGACCATTCCTTTCATGAACCTGTTGTATCATTTAATCTGGCTATTGCTCAACCGGGCTCCCAATCTAGGCAGTTCCCACTTTTCGTCCATCAGAACAGTCTTTCTAAGATTGCCCTTTTATAACTTCGTTCTTATTTAGAAAGGTCTGTGCCTTGCCAACATCTGTGGAATATAATCTAAGCCTGTGATCTCCTTTTGACAGCCTCTCCATAGCTCATCCCCTCCCTTTTTAGTGCTGCCTCTCCCTGAATCCCCTGGACATGGCAAACTTCACTGAGCCTGGCCCTTTGCTCACAGATACCCTCTCAAATGCCCGTGCTCTCCCTCTCTCTACTTCTCACAGACCAGCCCTGCACTTCAGAGTCTTTTGAATCTCATCTCCTCTTCTTCCTGGAACTTCCCAGAATATGCCCCACCTAGAAGTGACTGCTCCTTCCTCAAAACAGTTGTAGTCCTGACTGCCAGTACTGTTTCCTTGACATTTAAATTGGCCTGTATTTCCTAATCTTTATGAGTGTCTTCTCCCCTAGTCAATTAATGAAAAACTTCTCAAGGGGGTGAATTTAGTGTTCTCCCATGCCCTTTACCACCTTTTTCACCATCTGCACGGAAGCCATAACTGATGCCCACGTAGCCTACCCTGCCTGGCAACTTGGCATTCATGGAAATTGGCTAGCATAGCCGTAGTTGTCCCCATTTGTGGAGCGCCCCCCCCACACACACACACACTTGCAGAGTTAATGTTTAAGCATTCTGCCCTACCAGTCATCAGACGGGATGGGAAATATACAAAAGGCTTAACTCCACTTCTTCCCAACTGCTACCCTCCCCCTCCCCATTTTTAGCACCCTGACACTTGAAAGGGCAAATCAGTATGGATAATTTTTGCTTCACTTGTCATTGAAATAAATATACTTGTAATTCTTTTAGTTGAAGGAACCACATTCCTTCCTGTATATATCTGGTATTTGGATCTTGATTTTAAATGTAATTGGGGGAGGAGGGGGGGGAAACCATATCATTTAAAGTAATGTAATACGTTCTCTCACTGAGAATTTGGTCTTAACCTAGTTTTATAGAATGTGTCACAGTCCTCATTGAGGTATGTGACAGTTTTGAAATGTTTCAAATTAAGCTGTTCTTGACTTATCTTAGTACTAAAAGCACTCTCTTAAATTTGATTACAGCCAGGAAGAAATAGGGGTGCTGGAATATATTTTTATGCTTGGATGACTCAAATGGAATTTCACCAAACTTCTCACACACACCCCCACCCTCAAATCACTCCTCAGCTGAGAAGGAACATAAAAAAAATTTATCCCAAAGGGCAATTCTTTTTGAAAAAATTATAGGTACCTAAAAATAGGAGCTTAACATGAATGTCTGCCCAACCATATTTCAACACAGGCCACTGGCACCATACTGCTAAACTAGAAGATTCTGTAATTCTGTACTATTATAATAGTTGGATCTCTCTGGGTTTCATTGATAAAGATGATATAATTAGGCCTACAAAATAAGTATTTCTCTAAATATGGAAGAATTCTATCTGGGAGGTTAATGTTAGGTGTTCTATCAAATTTGCTCAAAGGCTTTTAGATTTGCTGCAAGGATCTTCAGTCAGAAAATCCTGCTAGATTGCCAGAAATGGTGACCTGCCCTTGACTGTACTGGGGACACCTGGTTTGACTGTATCTAGTTGTCTCTCCTCTGAACTTGAAAACTTTCTGTAAAAGGAAGGGAACAATGCCTCCTCAAGAATGAAGTTGTTATTGAAGAATAAATGTCACTGTTTGCTTTAGCTCCCCAGTCTAGAGCTTGCAGTCTTTTCTTTCCCTTTCACATCACAGTGGGTTGGTTGGTTTTTTCTATCTGAACTAGTCTACACATGATGCCTTCTCTTTCTCCTCCAGGATTCCTTTCTAATTCTGGTAGAGTCTTCTGCTTCCCAATATCTTTCTACCTTCCTCCACCTTGTTTCAGTTCCTTCTGTCTCCTTTCTGCCCCCAAAACTGGGCATTGACCCAGGGCCGAACTGCCATATTCTCCTTCTTGGCCATATCAAATAATAAAGCAATAGGGTGGTTACAGAAGGTACTTCTAGTAGGGAAGACAATGAAATGTGAACAGTAATTTTGACACCAATTGAAAGTTACAGCCAGAGCTTCCCTACCAAAACTTGGCAGCGGGAAACTTGCCTCAACATTTGTTTATTGTTGGTAGGTCTGAAACATTGCTTCTGGCCTCTGATTATTTCCTTGTGGATTCAGAGAATTATAAGCTCTTATTACAACAGAGCTACTCCCGACTCTTCCAACCTAGCTTGTGCTAGCACATGCCAGGAACACAAACAGCTAAAATATCTGCACAGGGAAACGGAGGGATTTAGAAGGATTTTAGTCACCAGGTTATGGGGGTATTTATAGCTTTAAGATCAAAGGTTTCTCCTCCCCAAGTCTGAGTATCTCTGTAGCCTGGATAGATGGGCAGATCTCCCTGCTGCTTGAGAACCTCCCCCTCTGCCTTATGGAAATTACTTTCAGAGAACCTTGAGGCCTGTCCTCATTCCCTGTCCACTAGTGATGAATGTCTTCTTGCTTGGAATACTGTATGTTCAGTTTAGGTCACAAAACCAGACCTGTTTGTCTAATGCTATGTTTACAACTTTATTAGCTCCTGATCTCATTATAAGACCTTATATACACTTCTCTCCACCACCCCCACCCCCACTAGATTGTGAGCTAGCAAGGGTATAAGATTCACAATCTTATTCAGCACCTATCATGGTAGATGTCATGTAATAAATGCTTTAATAAATGTCTGTGGCTTAATATTTGTTGTAGGAGTGAATGAATGAGTGAATGGACAAACCAGCCCTCATATTTTCCATCTTTAACTGAAAAAGACCAATTTTGGTGAACAGTCCAAAGTAACTGGATAGTGAAGATGGAAATAACTTCCAAAGCCTCAAGGATAAAATAATGTTCGATTTGTGTGGGCATAAGTTCAAATCAACAAATTATATAGAGATATGTATTTAAAGAAAAGCAGATCCAAGGATAAAACATTGTGTATGCTCAAGGTTAACATTTTCTAAATTGCCTGATTACTTTACAAAGCCAGGTAAAAGTAAATGCCATGCTTTTCTTTAATGAATTGCCCCCTCTTGACCCTGAAACCTTATTAAGATATTTCAAATGAAAATAGTTTGGTCTATGTTAAGATCATCAGTCTCATTCACACATCGATAAAATAGCCTTTAAAGATTCCAGTTTATAGTTTGGTCCTAGGTATCTCTTCATTCCACTACTTGTGGATCTTTTGAAGGGATGAAAAGAATACTTCAAGTATTACAACTTTCAAAGGCAAAGGCCATGGGAATATATGTGGCTCAAGCGATTGAGCACCTGCCTCCCACACAGGTTGTCCCAGGTTCAGTTCCCAGTGCCTACTGAGAAAACAAAAGCAACAACAACAAAAAAACTCAGGGAAGCTGATGTGGCTCAGTGGTAAAGCACCAGCTTCCCCCATATGAGGTCTTGGGTTCATTCCCCAGCCCTGGTACCTCAAAAACAAAAAAACAAAAAAAAACCCACAACGTGTACTTCTGTGAATTATGATTTTATTATCCTGGTCCTACTATGTGCAAGGCAGAAGTTAATCTTTCTACACACAGAATACTTCGTAAACTGCTATCTCCCAGACACTGTTAACAATGCAAAGAGCTGCCTTGTTAACTGCTAGTACATGTTTTTATTTCAGCAGTATTGTTTGACGTTTAATAAGCAACAGCAATGTCCTAAGCAGGAAGAAAGAAAAGAAACATAATCTGAGCCCCAAGAATTTTAGGGCTAAGTAAGAGAGTAGAGCTGGTTTATACTTCTTTAAATAAAGGCTCCCTACCCAGAGTAAAGTCTGTTAGCTGTAGAATTATTTTGCCTGATGAGAAAACTTTGTGAGCCTGAGAAAATAACCTCATCCTAAAGTATATGTGAGCTGCAGGTTGATTTGGAGACCTTCCAGGTTGAGATGATAATGTTGACATTGTTTATGCTCTATGTCCCTAAACTCTCCATAATTATTGCCTCTTATTCCAGATATCTTTTATGTAAGTATTACTTTCTTTCTCTTTTTAGAGAAATAAAAAACTGAAGTACATGGACCAAATATAAATCAAAGAAACCATGATATTGTAGAAAATGAAAATTAACCAACTTGTGTTTTTTCCTGCTTTATAGCAGATGCCTGACTTCACAATTCTTTTCAACTGAGTAAATAACTCTTTATTTCTTGTCAGAGGAATTATTACTTGGAGCAACTTCCTAGGGAAAACTTTTTTTTTTTTAACTAACATTAAATTGCCTTTTGCTTCTCTAGGTCACCAGATTTTAAGAGATAATTTACAAAACAAAACAGTTGGGGCCCTTGTTCTTTGAAGACAAGCAGAATATAGACCCATTTTCCCAAGTCCAAATCCTCAGTGGAGAATATGAACATCCCAGCAGATCAGTTGTATTGTCACTTGGCAAAATTCCAAGAGGGTTCTCTGCAGGTTCTCATAGGATAAGTGTATTCTTTTCTACTGAGCACCACAGAGAAGACAGAGGCTGCCAACCTCCACCAGCTTTTACATGATCAAGTTGTTTTAGATTCCCACTCTACTTCTAGGTTTTCTGTAACTGCCCCTATCATCCCAGTGCCCAATAATATTAAATAAGGAAGAAAAATACATAGCAAAATTTGGACTTTTTTTGGTTCACCTTACATTCTGTTGTGTTGATACTCATATACTTGTGATGTGAGGCCTCCTGGCCTAAGACCAGTATGTGTGTGTGTAGAGCACTATATTACTTATCTTCCTGGTCTTTGGACTTTACTCAAGATCCTGAAATCTAGAGAAGACAAGCAGTGCTTGCTTTCCTTTCCCTCCTTGCAAATCGCCCTCCTCCTGTGGATTCACATCTTACTGAGTGACATCTTTTGCCAAAGTCATCAGGAGGTTAAAATATTTCAGTTAGATACTGTTCATTCAGTAGGATAAAGTTCTATATACTCTGTTATATATCTGGCCAAAGCTGAGTTTTTCTTCTATAACGTCCAATCTGAAACTATTAGTTGAATGGTACAGCAGTCACTACAGGGAATCATCTGCTGTCAGCTGACTCGATGTCAGATTTGGTGCTGAGCAAGGTGGAGTCAAGGCTGTGTTTCTGCCTTTGAACACAGTGAAAGCCTCTTGTGACAACAGACAACATAATAGTTAATGTTCATCATTTTAGTAATAGATGGCTGTTGGGAAAAATATCTTAATTTTGGTTTCATTTTATCTTTAAAGAAAGTATATAGCAAAAATGAAAACAAATGAAAGCAAATAAAGCAGGTGGCAACCTTATCTCCCATTTGGAGGCGTTTCACCTTCAAAGTGTAATTATGTTGGGAAGTAGCTGTGGTTCAAGCAATTGAGCTCCCATTTACTACATGGAGGACCTGGGTTGGATCTCTGGGACCTCCTGGTAAAAACAAAAGAAGCTTGTTCTGGTCTATGCAGTGAGGTGCCAGGCCCCCAGGCAGCAAAGCGACAGACACACCAAAAAAAAAAAAAGACAACATAAACCAGACAGAAAAATAAATAAAGTGTAACTGTGGAAATCTGATTACAGCTCAACTAGAAACTCATTAATAAAGATAGTTAACAGTTATTAAGACTTCATAAAAGCTTGCAGTTGTGTTGTTTTCTCATTTCTTGCATTGTTCAGAAAAGGCTGTTTATATTCTATTCTGAAAACTAATATAAGGGTATTACAATTTAAGGTAAAACTGAAACAAAGAGTCTTTAATAGAAGATAAATACATTTTAGATAAATTCCTTCATCCTTCATATTGCATTTTTTTGTTGGCTTTATTATAATAAGAGAAACAATAGCAAATTATTACATATTTTTAAGTACTGGCAGTGTTTGGTAGCTTTTCAGTTTTCATTTTAAAGAAAAGCAGAAATCCTGACCATTGGGCTTAACATCTAATGAAAAGTTTTAGTATAGAATACAATTATAGTGTTGGTATTGTGCCATAGGAATGAAATTATTTGACTCTGGCTTTGTTTCGTGCTTACTTTTAACACGTTAGATATGGTTTTATGAGACCATCTCATCCCAAGAAGGTTGTATTGTCAAAATCTATTCAAAAATCAAGATTCTCCTTTTAGCTCCAGCCATTCTTATTCTCTCCCCACCCTCCCCCCCTCTATTTTTTGTTTGTTTTGGTGGGGAGAGGTGGGTGTTTCAGTGTAGTATCTTGGGGTACTTACTGGTCCAGAAACAGGGAAAGGACCCTTTGTTCAGCTGCACTTATATTGAATGATTTTTTTGTTCCCGGGAGTGTCAGGAATTGTGGCTAACTGATTATCATTATGTGGCTAGAGCCCTTTGAGTAGAGAGTGGTATTGGAAGAGCTAGCTCCATATTTTCCCCCTTTCTGAGGTTACCTTAATATCCTTGCCATTTGTATTAGCAGTACTAAATGATGGGTAAATCATTTCCTGAAAATATGAAGCTCAGACTCACATCAAAGAAGTTTATAAGACATGAAAGTAGGAGAGGTGGCAGCAAAACCAATAGCTAATTGTAAAACAGATAACCAAGAGTAAATGTATTATAGTCCTATGAGGAGAGTTCAGAATACTGCCTATCTGTATTTTTTACTGGAAGTATTTTCATGTTTTCTCTTTGACCAATTAATTCAATTTATAAGAAGCTGTTCTATGTGGTACCTATAGATGGTACTAACAGTTTATGTTCATCACCATATTTTTTTAAGTAGTGAAAGATTAAAATCAATGTAATGTGTATTTTTATTCTTTTCTGGTTTTTTTTTCCCCCAAAGTTTCTACAATGAACCTATCAGTGTAGTGAGAAAAATACTTGTATATATTTTCTTAGATGCCTTTTAAGTGAATATTAGCATTAAACATTAGCAAAAATTGTTTTACTGGCTACAGAGGATCCAGCAGGAGTTTTTCTTTTGATTTTGCCCTCTAGTCAAATCTTTGGGACTCCAGTTCTGCTTTTGGATGTTGTCACCAACTTCCTTGGCCTTTAGTACTGTGGGGTGCAGAGAAAGGGGAGGGGTACGGGCTGCTAGTATTTGTAGAAATGAAGAAAGAGGGAGGGAAAAGAGTAAGTGTGTAAGAAATAAAAGGAAAAGGAAGAGAGAGATATACAGGCTGGAATCCATTAAAAGCCACCAGTACTTTCAAGTGAACACTAACCTGCTTTTTCCTTGATAAATTGTATCAAAAGGTGTATAAGATGTATATTTTCAGCTGCCACCTCTGTACCACCAATACTTCTTGCCGAACATGTTTTTGGATCCTTAATATATCTCTTCTGACTTTATTATTATTCTGAGTTCTCCAAATTTTTGTTTCATTTTTCTCTTAACATTTGTTCTTGCCATTTCTTAATCTTTGGTCAATCTTCCTTACATACTAAGAAATGAAATTATTTAAATGTCCTTTGCAGCTAAGACTTAATTTTACTTCTTAGGTATCTCGAAATTCTGTCATTTATTTTGCCTAATAGCAGCTTTTTCCATCAGCAGGAATGAAAGCAGTCAATAAAAATCAATCGCTGACTCTCTGACTCTATGGAGGATTTACCATAATGCATATTGGAAATGTCTTTGAAACTCTTTTCCTGAGTGGAAGGTGCATGGCTTGTGTTTTATGGCCTTCTAAGGTTAGACTGTAATCTCATTTAGCATTTTCCCAAAGTGAAAACAGTACATTAGGGCAGCATACCAGACACTGCAGATCAATATAAAGACAGAGCTTTACCCTTACAGATTAATCCAGAAAATGTACCAGAGTCTACTCCAGGATCTGGGCGACAATTACGTTTCTTTTCCCCTTTCTACTTTCTAATTATCAATACAGGTTGAAATGTGTGTAAAAAGAATTACACACACAGAATAGACCAACGGACAGGAAATCAAGGGCCCTGGAAGTGAGTAGTATTGATTTGTGGTGAGAAAAGTATATTTTGACACATTTCAAATCATAAATAACTCATGGACTTTAACTCAAATGACTAATAGCTCAATTCTAGGTAAACGCTTATATACAACTTAAATTACCTCTTTCTAAGGAGTCCATAGTATTAGATGACATCCCATTGTGAGGTCTTTTTTAAAGGAGAAAAATGCCATTTACTTTATGATAATAGAGTTCATTCTTTACAGTCCTTTTCTGTCCTTTAGTGAGGAAGGGCAGCATGTCTGTTCAAGCTTCTCCTAGTCTTCCCTCTCTATCTTTCCTTCCTGTGCTTTTAAATCTTAAGCTATGTCAGAGAAAGGATGAGTTCTTAACACAGGGAGAGGATGTAACCCTGCTTTCCTAGGAACCGTTAGAGCACTTAGCCATATTTTTGCTAGGTTCTCCTGACCTGATGTTTAATCATATTTTATTCATTTTTTATCCAGATGTGGATCTTGCAATTACCGGTTAGTGGTGTTTGTGCTTATACCCTATGAAGCACGGCTTGACGCCTTTCAGATGCTGGTGTTCATGGTAGGGGGTTAGGGAAATCTGTGTCCAGAAAAATTCAAAACATTGAAATTTTAAATCTTAAAAAAAAAAAGAAATTCTTGGATTGGATTTGAATTTTGTTCTTAGGTTTTCAACAAGGCAGTGAAGTAACTAAAGAAAAAATCAAAGCAATGTTATATAAAATTGGGGGGGTGTTATTTTTTTCCTGTATGTCTACTCTTTTTAGAAAATAGTAGGAAATAAATTTCCTCAGGGTCCAGTAACATGGTTTGCATTTCAGTTTTTAATTCTAGCAAAGTATATATTAGCTTAGTATGTTGAATAAAAATGAGAACACAAATCATCACTCAGAGATTTCCTTATTGATGAGGAATTCCTTTTTTTTAAAAGAATGTATTAAATTTAAAATAATGCTATCTCAAGATTCCTATCGAAATAACAGATTTAAATTTAAAAAAAAAACTGGTGCGAAAGACTGGAAGCTTTCTGTATTAAACAAACCTAATTTGAAACAATGAAGTCTTAGATTAAAAGTGATAATATTACACATTAGTCCTTATAATCCAAGTTCCTTGCTATATTTGCAAAATTTGTATATAATGTAATTCATTTGATTTATTTTGTCTCCATCATTTTTCAAGTGTAAATATAAATTAATTGGAATCATTTATGTTTAGAACAGCATATACACTCAGAAGAATCTAAGTAAAATCTGGGATATATCATTAATAAAGTTTGAGCCCAGGGAAATTTTACATTTTTTCTTTCTTTTTGTATTCATTCAACAAATATTTCTTGAGTGGCTTTTATAAGTGATATCTGTATCTCATAGCTGAGGTTGCAAATAAAATAAGACATATTTCTTACTGCTTGGAATTTTCATTGTAGTAAATTGCACTAGAGTATGCAGTGTGTTCAGTGTTAAATGCATAGTGAGAGACGTTAACACAGAATCAGTGAAGTCACCAGGAAGGGAATGATAGATTCTACAGGGGAGGGGGAGAGTTAGAGAAAGCTGTATAGAGATGGTATTCCGTATTGACAGATGAGTAGTTATTTTTCAGGTATATAGGAGCTGGAGGGAATTTGGGTGAAGGATATTTCCCAAATCAATTGCTGTATGAGCCAAGACATGAAGAGAAATGTAAGAACCAAGCACTGAGGCTGATTTGGCCAGGCTGCAACAGTGTGCAGGGTATGAAAGTAAGGCTAAAGAGTAGACAGGAACGTGACCAAGAAGGACCTTACCTGTTGACCTTGTATTTATTTAGAAAGCAGCAGAGAGAGATACTGTGATCAGATTTTATGTATTAGAAAGAATCCTCTGGAAGACATGTGGAGGTGGGAGTAGAGGGTATAAACTAAGAAGAGTCCAGTTTGGAGACATTGCTAGAATCAGGGATATAAAGATCAGGAATTAATGTAAAAGCAGTGAATTTGGAGAAAAGACTAAACCACAGGGAGAGCAAATGTTTTTGTGTGACCAACTTGATATGGGAATCAAAGAGAGAAGTTATGCCCCCCAGGTTTGACGAGGCAGACTGAAAGGTGGCATGATTGATGTGGTTTAGGTTTGGGAGAACCTCAAAGAACCTCACAGTGGTGTCAATTAATGGAACTAATTTCATGGAAATCATTTACCTTGTATGCATTTTTATCATGGGAACCATTTGGATATCCAGCTTTCTTTAAAGGTTAAAGAAAATTATTTCTTTTAAGCTTTTTAAAAACATTTGCAATATTTATATATATGTTCATTATCTTTGATTCTTATGCTGATTGAAGGCCGTTTATCTCAGTGGTCCCTGTTTTTGTTTTTAGGCGGTATGAGTTCCATCCAGTCTGTGCCGATCTGCAGGCCAAAATTCTCCAGTGTTACCGCCAGAACACCCAGCAGACCCTCAGCTGCTCTGCTCTGGCCAGCCAGTACATGCACTGTGTCAATCATGCTAAACAGGTGGGTGTGTGAACCAAGCTGATGGGGGCACCACAAGAATTTAAAGCCCTGTATTGTGGGGCAGTGGTGAGGATCAAGTGGGTTAATGTGTGAAAAAGCTTTATAAACTAAATGTTTATCAAGAATTACTGTAAAGTTGGTTAGATCACAATAAAATCCCATTCACGTAGTAGGAAGAGCCATTATTCTCCCTCTATTCAACTCAGCTACTTGCAAAAAATAATTCTTAATAAAATTATATTTTTTCCAGTTGCCCTGGACTGTTGTACTCTACTATGGAATTATTATATATGTAATTGTGTCCACGAGGTCATTGCCCTTACTTCTGCAGCCAATATTCAGAGACTACGAAGACAAAGAGTAAAAATTAAGGGATCAGCAGCTTAGGATCCAAAAGTAGTATGTCGTCAGCCTGATAAAAAACACACTGTTTATTCGTTCTACCAGTTGGTAGAGTCCATTCATTTGGGTAGGGTAAGGGGGCCCAGAGATGGGATTCATGGACAGAGTTTCCATTGCTTTTATACGTAATAGCCATATTCATTTCTTGACCCTTAATATCAGAATGATACCATGTTCATAGGAGATGTGCATTTTCTCTAATTCATGTACTTTAGAAAAGCTAGTGATAAACCTGGCAGATCACATAATTGCCTGTTATTTAACTGATTTCACAGTTGGATGTAGGTTGTTCTGAGAGAGAAATTGTTGGAAACCCTGATTCTTTCATTTAACAAACTCCCTAGAGTTGACCTTCTAACCCAACTAAATCTAGTGTTTGAGTTGCACGGCCTGTCTTTCTGTAGTTATAATAATACCAGTGTAAATTTCTAACACTATAAATATCTGATAGATGAATCATATTGTCCACATAGCTAGAAAATAACAGCAACACTAGAGGAAAAAAATAATGAATATTTATTAAAAGCCTACCTACATTGTCTTTAAAGGACTAGTGGCTTGAGACTTTTTTCTGTTTCTTGCATGTTGTGGCACTTGTATAACTTGTAATATTATGGCTTTCCTTAAAGGTCTCTCGTAGGGATAAATTCTGCTAATATTAAGTTAGTACCTTTTATTTGTTGATAAGCTCTTACAACAAGCCCTAGCTTCCAGTATTAATACTGGTTGAAGCATTCGGGACCTTTGTGTTAGATCACGGATTTTTCTAACTTGTTATCAGTGCCATATTGGGAGGGGGAAGTGGTTAAATTCAGTGAAAAGAGTTTCGATGATGTATACGTTTCAACACTTGTCTAATATACATGCCCATTTCCACAATGTGATTTGTAATGTTACTCAAGTGTCAAGTGCAAGGGAGTATTGGTTCCATCCCACCGGTCTCAGTTGTACTGGAGTATCTACACATAGCGCCTTGAAACTGTCAGTAAAATCAGTAAAAATATGACATATGTTTGTGGGATAAAACAAAGTTAATTTGTGACAAAATCAAATATGCCATGTAATATAATAGAGTTACACTCAAGTAGATATTGATATCTAAGCTCTGCCTCTTACCAGCCCTGTGACCTCAAGACTTGATTTTCATCATCTGAATTGGGGTGTAATGATACCTCCAGGGTTGCTGTGAGGGTTACAGGTATATAACATATTCAATAAATCTTATTTTTTTCCTTCCCTTTTCCTTAGTTGTATTATTTCATGTTGAAACTAATCTTATCAACCCAAAGCATCATATTACTCATATTACTAGTGATACCAAAGAGACCCCTCCCATTACAATATAATTTGATATTATTTTTAGCTGTTGTATGCCTATGGTTTTGATGGCTCTTGTATTCAATTATTAGGGAATGTATATTAATAGAAGGAAATATTTAAAAGACATATATCCACAAAACCTTTGTATCCTAAGATGAACAATATTGAAATGGTCATGAGACAACAATAACTTGCATTTCTATAGTATTTAACATTTTCAAAGTGATTTCACATATATTTTCTTTTTATGACAACCTGAGGTGTAAATAAAGGTGGTTTTATTTTTACCATTTTATAGTTGAGAGAATTGAAATCCAGGGAAATCATGATGATAAATTTAATAACTAGACCAAGATATACCTTGGCATAAAAACAACAAATTTTAAAATAGCATTTGGTTTTTAAGTGGTTAAGTGTTGTGAATGGACATCCATCATCCACTAATGTAGAAATAGAGCAATGAGGAAAAATGAGAAAGGTAGTCCTAAAGTGAGGGAGAAGAAAATTGAAGATTAAATTAAGTAGTACAGAGGCAGTCTGGAGATTCTGAAGAGTTAGAAATTCCAAATATGGGAACAGGATGCTAAAAGGCAACAAAGGTGCCCCATTTTTAAGATTGCACCAGAATGGCCTGAGGGAGCTCATATTAGCACTTCATGTAATATCAGGTTTTCCTTTTGCTCCTTATGAAGTTGGAGTCTAACCTCATGACCTCAGCACTGACCCTGTTGTTAGAAAAGGCTTCAGCCATATACCAACCCTTTCTGTCCATTGTGGCCTTCATAATGGGCCAGCCTTCCTTCTTAGGCTTCCTGTTAAATCCAAAGAACAAAGTGGATATACCAAACATGGAAAACATTAAACATGACAGCATCCCATTAGTTTGTATTGTCCATTTCCTATATACTGCAAGAGTTTTCCCCTTGGAGTAATTCCAGTAGCCAAATTCATTCTGCTGGTAAATGACTCTTAAGATTGGGGTTTCACTGGTTCCCTTGAGGCATTTTCCTGTAGCCTGATTTTACTGATAGGAAAATTTCCGGATATTCCTTAGCCTTTTCCTTTCTTCTTATTCATCCATTTATTCATATCAATCTTCCTTCAGCTATTTCTAAACAATTTCTCATGGGTTGACATGAGACTTTTAGACTCTTATTTCCAGAATATCAAATTATGTGTTTTTCATTAGGGTAAAGTGATATTTAAATGCAATGATTATTATTTCTAGGATTTTAAAAGCTACTATCTAGCTATATTAGATAACAGCATTTTAAAATGGAGAGCATTGATTGATAGACTTCTATGTCTTATTTTTCATTTCTGCCTAGCCCCATAGCTTCCTATAAGTTCCTTAACGTTGGATTATGTGTTCTTGCCATTAAAGCTTTGCTCCCATTTAGTCTTGCTACACCTACTTTTTAGGGGAACGTGGAAGGGTGGTAGAATGACTAGAAGCTAATAATAATTGCCCATTTGTGGACCAAAAAGTGCCCTAAGTTCTTTTTAGCAACAGCAACAACAACAACAAGGCAGTAGAGGTAGAAAGGGCTTACTCCCAGGTCTACATGGCCCTCTGCTTTGTCAGACACCCCACTACCCTGCTGTTTACTTGAAGAATTGGGCTGCTTTGGGAGTAATGGTTCTATGCATTTCCATTCTTTTCCTGTATTCTTATGGAACATTCTTTGTTTGTGGGAGGGTAGGGTTTATGGAAAATGATGTAGCTGGAAACGGAAAATTCTCATTTTAACCATAATCTAGTTATGGTAACCTGGGCTTCAGTGTCCTCTTTGCTAAATTGAGGGTTGAACTAGGTGACCCACAAGAGGTTTCTAGCTGTGGTAGTCTAGTATTGATTCCACTTCCATGTATGTGAGCAAGAGGCACTGTGGATAAGTACAAGCACACACTCAATTGAAGAGACATGGGCCATTTGGTACAAGCAGCACCCATACTTTTTGAGCCTTCCAGCATTTGGGCCTCTGATTTTTAGATTTTGCCATCAACTCTAAGCGTTTACTCAAGAAAAACAATGCCACTTCTCATTGGACTACCTGCTGCTTGGCCTCCATAGCTACGAATCCTGCCCTTGTTGCTTACATTCCTGACAGGCCTAAGGAAGCCCAAGTAGCAGAATGAACTGGAGTGGGGAGAAGCAGTTTAACAGTTTCTCCAAACTCAGGGAAGTGAAAACTACCTCGTTACTGTCCAGCAGAATATTTCTTATCACCTAATAAACTGCTAGAAAATGTAGGCTATCAACTGTAGCCAGCCCAGGCCCTTCCCTTTCCTCCATGGCTTTCATCCTATGAGGTATGGGCCATAGGCGATGAGGGATTTTAAAGAAAGCAGCGAGCCAGCATCCAAAGAGCCCAGGAAAGGCTTGGACCAAAAGCAAAGGCCAGACCCCGGAAATGCCCAAAGGAAAAAGGTGAGCAAGGAACCTGAAATCAGAGATGATGAGGACAGTCAAGAGTCAATAAACCTTAGTTGGGGCTTAAAACAATAAACAATAGGCCAGTAGGCAAACAGGCAGTCAGCTCAAGTGAAGGGAGGACCAAGGTAAGGAAATCTTGTAACTGAGGCAACCCTGCTGTAGACCCTGTGTGCTTCCTGCTAATCTCTTCAGTAAGTAGCCTGACTATAATGAGGAATGTACAGTCAAGACCCTATAGAGGAGGCTAGACCCTAACATGAAGTCACTTCATCTCAAGTCGTATGTACCCAATTCTCTCATTTCTAATATATAAATGGCATCTCTACTATATGGTTAGTCTTTGAAATAATAGACCTCAAGATCAGCATATATGAAGGGATTCTTGCCAGCCTTTTTAAAGACTGTGATTTTGTCTCCCTTGTGATTTAGATTTGTGGTAGAACAGAGCTCAGATACTTCCCAGTTACTCTGAATATGAACAGGGTCTGAAAACACAGAAGTAGCTATGGATTTATAAATCAGATTTCTCAAAAGACCAACATATACCAGAGCAAGCTAGCTGTATTTTATCTTTGTTTTCAGATGGACTATAAATTACATGCAAATGATTTAATAGACTTATATAAGCTGTTGGAGCTAGAGGGACCTTAGAGATCATATAAACCAAACCCAATCTTTCTCTTGGAAAAGTTAGCACCCAGAGAATTTAATTGATCTATAGATGAGACAGAGACCAGATCAGAATAGTCTGCTCCTGATTGCAAACCCAGTGCACTTTCCAAGTAATATCCAGATCTTAAACTTGGGTGAACATCAAGGTCACCTGGGGAATTTAACAGGCACACCCTCCGATCCCCTCCCTGGAGATTCTGGTTCAGAAAGCCTGAGTCAGACCTGGATAGCTGATGTTTTAATAAACCCCCCAGGTGTGACTTTGCACACAAGAGTTTGAGAACTGTATCTCCGGACCCCGTTTGCCTGAATGGCACTAAAGGCCTGCAACCTTTCAGAGGTCCTGCCTAGTCTTTGTTTTTCCCTCTTTTGGGAGGTGAGCTGTCACTACCTGTCTGGTCTGAGCCATCTGGCAGAGGTCTCAGACTAACCGTAGAAATTCTGCCATGAGTCTTAGAAACAAATAGGAAAATGGCTTGGAATGAAGGTAGTTGCCACTGGGAAAGAAGTCCTTCTCCCCTCTCATGCTCCCTTTGAAACTGTGGGTTCCTGGGCATAGAAGCCACCCTTGATTTTGTGGGTAGGAAGGAAGAAGCTCCAGGAGGAGTCTGCACAGTGCTCTGGCTAGCTCGCAGCTGTGACTTGACCAGTCACCCTGCTCCACCCCCTGGCCCTCACCAGGCCCCTCTGCTTCCACAGTTGCCCACCTTCAGAGAGCACAGAGATAAGTAGGTTAACTTTCTCAGAAGACCACCTGGAGTATGCTTTTATTATGTTTGAAGGCTTCTTTATCATCATCACCTATTGACATTTATTAATCTCCCAGCTGGGCCACTCATACTCAGGATGACACACCGTGTTTCATAATAGATTTTACATCCTTTGAGTGGGGGGAGGGCTTCAAATTTAGAATTACATCAAAGGAAACTAAATTACAAACTTTAAATTTGTTACTTCAGCCTCTTCTATCATAGGAATCCTTTTCTAAACCACTTTCTGAGAGTAATAGTTGCTTTATGACATTTTCTTTTTTTTTTAAATCTGGATTTAATAGAAGAAATATTACCATGGTGGTAGATTTTTATTTTTCTTAATAGATATTTCTTTTCTAGTGCTCATCCTTCAAGAGTTAGAATTGCAATATGTTAGTATTTTGTCTGTTATTGCAGCAAGTTGTATAAACACTCAATTACTTATAACTTAATTTGAATATTACACAGAGCATTTATCATAGAAGATATAAAATAAGATCCAGGCCTAAAAAAGTTAACTCATGTTTCTTCCAAAGCAGGAAGAACAAAGAACAACACTTGCTGGGGGGAATAGACAGATATTGAAAACAAAATAAGTTAGCTAATCAGATTTTCAGGTAGTGAGCAGCAGTACAGGCAAAGCTTACTTTCTGTTTCTCATAAATTGAATTTATTGATTACTTTTCCTTCCTATCTCACAATCTTCTCATTCTGTCTTTAACACTCCCCATTCCTCATCACAGCTTCCTTCTCTTCTGCTCACCACTTTTCCTGTCCCTCAGTAGTAAAATTTCAGGTACTTAGGCTATATCTGACCCAGTACACATTCCCATTTTAGTTTTCTGTACAGTTTGAGCAAACCTTACTGCTTATCTGCCTAACCTTTTGAAAGCTTTTGAAATCTTGGTGAGGTGCTAGGTAAGCTCATACAGAGACAAGCACTCTTAGTGTTATCTTAAAACAAAATAAAACTTAAAAGTAAACAAAAACCTAAACTCTTTTATTCTCTACATAATGATTTTTAACAATCCAGGGTTGCCATAATTTCTCTTAAATATATTGAGACAGCTGGTAACCAATATTCTCAGCCCCTCCAAGAAAACTATAATTTGAAAATCAGTGATGGGATTACTATGTAACAAAAATATTTGAGGAAAATAGTTAAGATCGTTTGAATAAATGGAAATGACACACAATCTCTGGTCTCCAGGGGCACTGTTCTTATTTAACCGTATGAGCTGCCAGTTGCTTTTCAGTGGCTGGGATTGGAAAGAGACTTGGGAAAAGCGCAGTGCTAATGCCTAAACCATTCTCCTCTTTTGGTAATTTACCCAGCTGGTTTTAAAAGGAGCTTCAGCAGACCCAAATATGTGAACGATGAGCAAATGCAAGGAATTTCTTTCTCCACATTAAGATTAAGTGTTAGCAGTTCCCTAAATGAAGGAAGCAATTTTTTATAACTTGCAAAGCTTCTCTCTCATTCTTCGGGGAATTTCCTATGTTAATTTGTGCAGTGTTAAGTTTATGCGGTGTTGAAATTCAGCCCAACAGCAGCTACTTACAGAACCAGTACTGAGACTGTAGGAGAACCTGCAAGGTAGGCGCTAAATAACACAGGCCCTATCAGACCTAAGATTCCTCCAGCCAAAAAGGCCCCTAGGTCTGGGTTTGAGCAGGTTTTATTATATGGTTGTGATATAGTAATAAGAACATATTTTACCAATTAATTCATCTTTTTAAAAAATTCATCTTGATATTGTATTTGTTAATGTCTCTGACAGAAGTGGGACAGTTTTGTACCAGCCTTTGCCACCCTTTAGTAGCAATTGAGTGCAGTTTGACAACATGTTTATAGGACCAACTTGGAGGTTTCTCCAGATCCCTTTTGTCTTCGAAGAGTCACACATGAATTGACTAAATCCAGCTGTGCTGTCGTTGAGAATTAGAATTTTAATTCTATAGCAGAGCCACTGTGGTTGGGAGGGTTGTTAAAACATTGTTTCTCTTTGTTTTGTATTTGTTCCCATATATTCTTACTTGCGGTGTCTTTATATTAGACTGGCCCCCTAATCCTCAAACCGACCAGAGTCCCATTTGAATATCTTTCGTCAAGAGAGTCTAACGTAATATTACATGATCTGGCTGAAAAGTACCCATCTGATTTTGGCTAGAGTTTCAGGGAAAAGAATTATTAAAGAGTCTCTAGATGCTTGAAGAACACTTTACCTATTGCTTTAATTTTGTTGTGGTAGATTATTTTTGAAACATTTGAAAAGAGTTGCATTTTCACATCTGTCACAATGCAGATGCTCTAAATTGCAGGGAAAGGTAGAACCATGTTCTCTCAATGAGGCAGATAACAGCCTCAAGTTCCCATCAATATGTTAAGAAAAATGTAGTAAGTATATATTTTCCAAAATGCAAATAGGCAAAGTACCTCACTTACAAGGTGATCGTTTTCTTTGGTAACTAGTTAATGCCCTTGGGTGGGCTCAGTATGGATCTGCTTTATACTGATACTGACTTTCATTGTATATTTAATAAATAATATTGTAGTGAGGTGTCTGTAGGGATGGAATTCATAGAATGTTCCATCCATGTAATTGCAAGGAATTTCAGATCAAGTCACAAGGTTGTAAGGATAAATGAGAAGCTATGACACCGTGATATTGCCAGACACAGTGTCTGATTTTCCCATGCTAAGGTCTTAGTTTCTAAATTTTTCAACAAGTACAAAGTTGATATGAACAATCAATTTGAGAGACATCTCATATTCCAGTGTAAGTTCTACAAGATTACTTTCCCCTGAGCCATCTTCTACGTCATCTACTGTTTCTTTCCTGTTTTTTCTAGCTGTATCTAGCTTTCCTAATTTACTTCCTATTTGACTGAATCCCAACCACATTTATTCTGCTAGCATTACTTAGCTAGTGTTCTTTCCAAGCTAGTTTGCCTGCTTTTATGTCTATTCTTCTTTGTGCCCTGTGGTTGTAGATTTCTTAGAAACCTATAACCAAGGACATCTTAGGATAATCCATCCATCTTGCTTCTATGGTCCAACATGCTCTCTTGTTTTTCTTTATACTGTTCTCTTTCTGCCTCCTTTATTTTAACCTGTTCTCTTTATCATTATCCTTAAATCTTTAGAGATCTGTGACCTCCCTTCCAAGGCTGCAGCTTCCTTCTAGACATTTCATTCTTGGATGTCTCACCATTGTCTCCAACTCATAAACCCAAAATCTCTGTCCTCCTCATTCCCAAACTGTCTTCTCTGACTGGCTTCCCTGTTTCTGTGATGATGTTTCCATTCTCCCTGTCACTGATGGTCTCACTGTCTCTCTCTTCCCATGCCTTTTTGTCACCCTCTCTACTCTATTTCTTGTCCCCACCCTTTCTTGATCTCTAATCTGCTCTTTCCTGGTCTTCCTACCTCCAGTCTCCCCTCTGCTGCTCTGTTATGCAGAAGCTGTCATGTTAATGCTTTTCCTGGATTCCTAGGGGATTTCTAGTGGCCAACAGGAAGTAGCTCCCCCTGGCATTCATTTTGGGCTCTTTTTACAGTCTCTTTTTTGCAAATCCTGCACACATACCCTATTGTCTAGCTAGGCCCATCTTTCTTCTCTGTCCCCCGTATGCACAGGGCTTTTTTGGAACCTCTGAATCTGTGCCTGCTTCCTGCCCTCACCTCTCCCTAGCCCTTCACCTTCTGTCTAGATTCCATCTATAGCCAAAGATCCTCTGAGAGGCCTTTCCTGGTGACTCACGCTACAGAGTCATCCTCTTCTGAGCTAGGTGAAATCATTCCTCTTTTGGACTATTATCTTTTCTCACAGGTACATAAGAAGCTGGGAAATGGAGGAAGGAAGAAATTACTTTTTCCTGTACATTCCTTTCAAAATTTTTAATTCCTTTTGAATTTTATTCTCTGTGTATATATTATTTACTCAAGAAAATAAATTTTTAACATTGGGTTACCCTAAATTATTCCTTCATTTTCCATCAGTGACTGTATGAGCTTCCCCCATAGCACCTAACTCGGTGCATCAAGTACCTAGTAGGAACTACTTTATGAGCTGGGTAAAAGGATGGTTGGGTGAGTAAGGGATGGGGGGAGGAAGGAGTGAACATATGAACTAGAGGCATCTGAACTTGGGACTGAGTGAGACTCTGCTTTCTGATTAACTTTAAAACTGAAGAGAAAAGTGTTATTTTTTTTTCTTTTTAAAGATCTCTAAGAATGGACTCAGGGTACTCCCACCCCAGCAGTTATTTGAGTTTCGATAGTTAAGAATTCTTCCTATCCATCACCCACTGACCCACAAATATAAATAAATAGAATGTAGGGGCGCTTTTTGCAATTTGTGATTAGGTACTTACCTGTGTAGCTTACCCAACACACAAACATCTGCATTCCGCCTAGAGTGCAGCAGAGGTTTCTAGGAAAGATTTTGTGTTCTTCAACTGAAAAAGTTCCCTCTCAGAGCTTTTGGAGTTTAACCCATCCTCTCCTAGCCATGCCACCCCTCCACCATTAGCAATAATTTTACCCCAGACAAGTCACTGTGGCTACCAGAAATGTTCCCACACTTTTCCAGACCCCCGTGCAGTGAGATGGCCCACACATTCCCACCCCCACCCCCATGACATGGCCATGCTCATCCTTAGGGCTTTTAGTTTGGTGTCGTGATGGGGAGATGTTGCTTGGGGATTATTCATGATAATGCAATAGTGTTCATTAAAGGTAATAGCGTTTTGAGACCAGGAAGTACATGCCATATTTTATGTTTTTGAAGTGGATGTTTGAAAAGCAATATCAATCGTATCAAACAGTTACTGCTTTTTTTTTTTTTCTGCCCTTTCCTTTTTTTGGTAAAACTTATGTTTTCTATTTCTCTTGCAGAGCATGCTTGAGAAGGGAGGATAAAATCAGCTTTTAAGACAAGCAAAACTCCATCAACGTTAGTTCCAGAGGTGAAACATTTTCCCCCCTTAGTAAGAAAATAACCTATTTAAAGAGAAGAACATTAAAGAGAAGCACCAAAGAGCAGATTCAACAGAAGCCTATCACAGTTTGATCAGCAACAATTTAAAAAGCCAAGGCCTAGAGTAGGGATCAGTCGTTGAAGGACACTCTTCAGTATTACTAAAACCCATTTATGATGATTAAAAGAGAAGTTCAGACCTCTCCACATTTTGTACTTTGTATTCAACTTCTGCTGACCATACATCTTTCCCTTCTAACCAAGTACCATCCTTTGGTGACCCTCCACTCTATCAAGGCGGGAGAGGCCTGAGTTAATCAGAGGGGGGCGGCAAAAAAAGTCGAGCTTAGGGCACCAGTGCTGGGTGGAATCATGTAGGCTATGGCATGTGGGTTTTCTCTCTTTTTCTGTTCTCCTTTAATTATATAAGAGCTGTCTAACTTATGGTGATCATGCAAGCAAGAAGACAAAAAGGAGAGAAAATGTACCTCTTTTACTAGAATAATGTTTATGATTAGAAGTGAAATAAAGCATTTTTTATCAACAATAAAGGCAACCTTGGCTTACACAGAACCTCTTCTCTATCGTGAATACTGGCATCTATACTTCACTCAATATCAAAAATAAATATATTTTCTGATGTAGACTGGCATTGCAGCCTGAGGCCTCTGTATTGTTTTCTCTGGGTTAGATGATTGTGCTTATGGGAATTTAGTTGAATTATATTGTTATTAATTTGCATCTGTGCCTTACCTTTCCTCTAAAGCACTTTGCAGAAGCTCATACAGGCAAGTGATACTTATCAGTTTGCCTCTCAGGGAGTTAAGAATTCAGAAAGGTCTTTACAAACTGCGTGAACCTCATTTTCTTTGGGTGGGATAACTTAAGTCATCCTGCTGGGGGCAAGATGTGGATTAGATACTGTTGGTTAGGAACTTCTGACCCTACAATAACGTGAAAATTTTTTTTTTTTTAAATCACTCCTTAGAGTTTTTTCTTTTTCCAATTGCATTAAAACTTCCTGATTATAACTATCTTTTCTACCAGAGGGTTGTTGTTTCAGCCCTGAATTTGGGTAGGTGGGAAACAGATCTTCACACTGAACCAAAATGGAAAGGTCTAAGGGAAATAGATTGAGATCATGCCCTTGCTCTGCTGTGTTGCCTAAATATTTTTCTTTGGTCATGTAGAGTTTTTATTTCATTTTTATGAAATGTCATTTAGCAAAATGATTAAAAATACAGGCCCTGGAGTAAGATGTCTCTGTTCAGAGACTAGTTCTGCAGCTTCCCAGCTGTGTGACCTTGGACCAATCATCTAGCCATACTAAGCCTCCCTTTCTTCAACTGTTAAAGGGTCAAAGTGGGGGGAATACGAACAGACCTACTCTTTGGGTTCATTGTGAAGAGTCAAAATGCTTATCACATGCATTCAGTCAGACCCAGTAAATGCCTAGTAAATGTTGTTGGTAGTATGATTATTCAATAAACTAGGATTTGGAGTTGGGAGGGGGGTTATGAAAGAATATCCACATGTCCAAATTCATTTTATTTAGAGAAAGTAGAGGTGAACTTAGCTTGTGATGAAAATATTTCAGTCCATCCATATAAATGTGTGGCTGTTTCTCATTTAAATTCCCAGGTTGGTTCCATTTAAATGTCATCTTCCTATATACTTGTGAACATACCTATAGACCTGCTATTTTAATCTAAGTGACATTGGTTACTCTCCTACCATAATTATTGAGATGCTCTGTGATTGCTGTTTAATGAATGGTTTTTCTCTTTTTTTTTTTTTTTTGGTGTTTTGTTTTTCTTTTTTTTACCATTACTCTTACTTTGATCCCTTGGGGAATTTGTGCTTTTCATCTTCATAAACATAGGCTCTGCTTGATTAGAGGCGATTGTTTCCATGCGGAAGGAAAACACTGCCACCAGAAGACATAGGAAGGGTTTAATTGACTTGAAGATAGAACTGCTGCTTGGTCACTTCACGCAGTCGGCCAAAGGAGTATTGGTATGGGAGGTGTGGGGGGGGGGCATAAATTGACCTCAGTTATCCTGAGGAACTAAGGTTTACCTTCCAATGGTTAATGATGTGGTTTTTTTTGCTGTGTGTGTTTGTTTTAATGGCACAAAAGTAGTGGAGTGTATGTGTGAGTGAAGGAAGCATTCATAACTTGAGCAGCAGCACATTTTGGCATTGTCAGGATGGCATCCAGGTAACTGCCTGAGAGAAATAATAGTTACACAAAAACAAATGTTTACACAGTGACTTGCTGTCGTGTTTGCAAATCCGCTAACTCACAAATTCCCTCCTATACTGTTCTGTTTTGCAATTTAGAGCCAAGAACTTGGCACATACCAGACTGCCAGTCTTGTCGCTGGCAGAGAAATGCAACCCTGAAGAATCAGTCATTTAAAGCTGGTTAAATCCATGAGAGTGGGAGAGTGATTTGTCAGGACATTTCTCTCCAAGCACCTGGATATTAATTTATCATTTTGATGCAAGAGGAAGGACAGCATTTTGTGGGAAATAAAAGAATGAGGTGAGGCCTTTTTCTGCACCTTGGGAACCTCCCTGTCCATTGCATCTTAACTCTGTCCAGGTCACTATTAACTCACAGGAGAACTGCCTGGGAAGAATGTTGTGGTTTATATGAGACGTATGGGAATGACGTGTTCCAGTTAGTTTCTCCATTGAGTAGAACACAGCTTGAACCACAGTAATTTAGTTCATGAAGCTAAGAAGAGTATCATCAAAACTGGTCAGGTGTTACCACAGGAAAAAAAAAAAGTATCTGGTGAACTTATAGAAGCTACAGGATATTTGAACCAGCACAAATTCCTCTCTCTAAGAAGTCAACTTACTACCGAAAATTTAACTAGCAGGTAATGTTTTAAAAAATTATTGACGTTATAGAAAACATGAACTACTAAAAGCCAGACATCTCTCTACAGCACTATTTTGCCTAAAAGTCAACAAGCAGCTAGACCTCCTTAGATTCTCTGGTTTACAAGTTGGGAACCTCTGGGTTTAAGCTTGATATTGTACAGCCAGAAGCTCACAGGATGTCTCTTTCCCCCACTTCTGTGAGCCCCGGTAGGAGCTGATCTTTTCAAGATTTAAGAATTAGAGCAGTTGAAGAACAGTTCAAAAGGCTGTGGTAACTTACTGTGATTCAGACCAAGTGGAAGAAAAAATTTGAGTTTATCCTTGAAAAGTATTCTTTCTCTCAGTGCATCCCCCACTTCAAGCTTTTTCCATTTCTCTCCTTCCCCCTCTGTCTCACCTTCATCTCCTCCTCCAGCCCCTTCTGTTTAAACTTTTCCAATTCTTTGTGACCTTACCGGTGCTCTGAGAGAATAAAGAAATGCAAAGGGCATGACTCTGGGCTCAGAGTCGGGGGCTCTTGTCTTGGTTCTGCTACAGCGGCCACTTGGGGCAAGTCATTTCCCTCAGGTTTCACAGTGGAGTGGCCAGCTCTGGCTCCTTTCCAGTATAACATGTTTTTTGATACTTCCCTCCTTTTCTTCCCTGCTTTCCCAAATCTTTACCTAGTCATATGGTCTTATAACTTTTTTTTTTTGAAGTACCAGGGATTGAACCTGGGATCTCATCCATGCAAAGCAGGTGATCCACCACTGAGCTACTCCCACTCCTAGTTGTATATTTAATACTTCATATCATTTAATAACTTCTTAGGTTTTCAGTTCTTAATTTATATATGAAGTAAATGAATCTTTTTAAAAGAAAAACCAAACTGTTCTCAGTTCCCTGTGACCTTGATTATATTTTTTCTATAGTGGATGGTCCATTTAGAGGGAAAAAAAAAAGGTTTCCCATCACTGCCCTGGGAGGTGTTATTCAATGGGCAGCCTGTATCAGTCTAAAATGTAACCCTGGACAGTTTTTGCCTGCGAGACTGACAATCCAAGGCATGCCCAGCATTGGACACCTTAGCTGCCTCAGTCATTCTACTTAGCTCAAGTCCATGCTCGATTGTAAAACTTATATTATAGACATCTCTTTTAGCCTCTTCAAGAGGCTATTTTTAAAGAATACAAAACTTGTTTTCCTTCCTTCTTCCCTTGTCCTGCTTGTTTTGGGTGCCAACAATGATCAAACCATGAAAAGGGAAGAAAATAGAGGAGGGTAAGGACATAATATCTGTAAAATGAAACACTGGCCCTTGATCAAGTCTCACTGGAGAAAAGGATTGGATATTATTCCAGTACTTCTTTTCACTCTAGCCTGTCATTCCAAAACCACTATAATAAATATGAAGTCATTTTTAATTATAATTTAGATAAGCCAGAGCTGCATCGTTTTCCTGTCATCCCCAGCCTGTTCCTGACCCAAGGAGATGGGAGTAGACTGATTATAGGTCAGGTTCAATGATATTGGAAACTTGACTCCCTTGTGAACCAAGGAGATTGATTCCTGACCACAACCATCTTGGAGAGCCCAACTCGTATTGCTCCCTAGCACCCCTTTATGAATGATAGTGGGCTGAATTTGATAGCTGAAGACAAAGAAGATTTGTTCCCCTGTACCCAGAGTGATAGTCACCTCACTCATCTGACAAGGTCTCTTATGCTAAGAATTTTGACTAAAGCTTGAGCCCAAAGTCATTGGATCCTAGGCTTGAGAAGAAAATGGCCAACCACCTAATTCATTCTCCTACCTCCAGGCTGATGTTTGAATGAAGACGGAATTCTTAATTTCACATTGTGCTACCACTCTCCTCGTGCCTACAGCTGAGCTCAGTATTGTTGACATAGCCTTTAAAGAAGAGTTGAATTGTTTAGGGAAGAAAGCAAAAGCTGTTCAAATCAGAGATATTTTACACTTTTCCTGTCAGTTGTCTTAAACCTTCCACATAGACCCACAGTCAAAGTCTAGACCATGATAATATGCCCTGTACCTTAGGGGACAGTCCCGTATTAAATCTAATTTGGATTCAGAAAATATGGTCATCATATATATGCCTTTAAGTTGGGAAATTGGAAACTGAAAATTGAAACTATTAAGTTCAGTTCCTGAAACTCTCCCAAACCAAGTTAACTCTAAATGGAAAACAGCTATGCCTCAATTTAATGAAGTGTTTCAAACCTCTTGAAATAAGTTTGATTAAATGAGGCCTCCATACACTTCAAACATTTTCCCATGCAGAAAAAAAAAAAAAAAGCTTAATTTCTGTCACTGTTCTGCCCTCTCCTTCCCCCCCCCCATAGTCTCCTGTTAGCTCTCCTTGGAAGATCCTTACTGGGCTGTTGTCACTTTGCTGAGAGGCCAGTCTGCTTTGGATTTAACCCTCTCTTCCAAGTAAATTACATTTCCTTAATGGCTTTTAAATGCAAATGTGGAGACCAGAGATCAGTGACAAAGTTGCAGGGCACTTCTCTGCCCTAGTTACTCCTTTTCCTGTTAGACTCAGCCCCAGGACATGTAATGGCCTGCCAGGACTGGACCCTGAGTATCCCTCATACGAGGAGGCTGCTGTAGCCCCCTTTCCAGTCAGGTCTACCTGTTGGCCAGTCCGCTGCTGGGGTTGCATCAGTGCCCACAGCAGAAGCTGAAAGCCTGTGCTTACTTTCTCTCTGCCCTTCCCTAGTGAATAGATAGATAGAATAGGGGTTGAAGGCCAGATGGCTGGGGTGAACTGTTTATTATCAGCTGTCTTTGCAGTCCAAGAGATAAGGTTAAACATGTATTGTTTGTGTCAGCCCCAGGTACAGTTTGCCAGCATCAGAGCAGAGAAGTGATGCCAGCCTGCAGGTTTTAGCTTTGTTTTGTATCCCCCTAAGGTAGCATGTACCCCAATCTCAAAGGGATGACCACAAAGTCATTGAAAATAGTATTCAGGTGGCATGGTTATTTTATTTCAAACTATCGAAGGCAGACTGCATAGGAAGTGCTGGGAACTCCACTTCAGTAGAGTGAACAGGATGTCAGCTAACCTGCTGTCAGGAATTTATTTTGAGTTACCTTGGTGTTCTTAAAATGACTGCAGCAGCCACATGTTAACTGTGAAACCAAAATAAAAGAGCCTACTCTTTCTCCTCGCCCTCAGATGCGTAACACAGAACTTGGAAATATCATTAACTATAGCAGGTGTTTTTCTTCCACTGGAAATGAATTTATCAGAGAAGTTAGATGTTATTGTATAGATTGTATGGAAGCAGAAGAGGTTATCAGTCACCATTAAGATGGTGATGTTTCAGGAACATCAGAAGTTATTGTCCTGAATTTTTGCAACCACTCTCAATTTCCTCCTTAGCGTGGGATGGCTTGTTCATCATTTTAAGGATCAGCTCGTACCACTTAGCTCACCATTACTGCATTCTCTTTTTCCTGGGAGAAGTCACTTTCAGCCAGTGTCATGTCACACTGGCATTGTGTGAATCATTCATACATTAGTTCACCAGTCAGCATAGTGTGCTTCTGTGCACCGGGCACTGCACTATTGCAGGCATTAGGAATATAGTGATGGGCAACTGACCTCATGAAGTTTACATTCTTGGGAAGGGAGGAGTGAATGATAAGCATACAATGTCAGGCAGTGCCAAGTGCTATGCAAAATACTAAAGAAGGACAAAGGAATCAAATTCGGGGAGAAAGAATAGGAGTTTGAAGTGTGTGTGCTATTTTAGATTGAGTGGTGAAGGAAGAAAACTATGAGGAGGTAACTTTGGGCAGATTCTTGACTGTAGTGAGAAAACCTTAAGATCTGGGGGAAGTGCATTCCAGGTTGAGGGAACAGTAAGTTGTAAGAGTCCTGAGGCATGAATAAGCTTAGTGTGTTAGGGGAAAAGCAAGGTGGTCATTGTGGCTCAAGGGGGAAAGAATAGAGCAAATAGTCCTTGGAGATGATTTCAGAGAGTTAGGCCCAGGACAAGTAAGATCTTGTCATCCATAGTTACAAATTTGAGTTTTATTCTTAGCATGATGAAAACCATTGGAAGGTCTTGTGCAGTGGTGTCAGCTGATCTGATTTACATTTTTGAATGATCACTCCAGCTTCTGTGTGAAGAATTATTTGAAGTACAGGTAAAGTGGAAGCAGGGAAATATTAGAAAGATATTGCAGTAATAATGTAAGCAAAAGGTGATGACTTGGGCTAGGGTGGTAGCAGTGGAGAAAGTGAGAAGTCATCTCTTCTGAAAAGTGTTGCATAAAAGGAACAGAGAGTCTTGGAAGGGGACAGAGGAGATTTTGTTCTGTTAAGACTGGAGATATAGCCCATTTTGTATTCCAATGTAAATATCAGAAAGACAGAATAATTTCAGTAAGAAGTTCTTGAGCAGACCAAGAGTCTGGGATCCAGCCTTAGAGGAGAGACAACACATCCATTTTTTTTCCAAGCTGAAGTGTATCCAGCTTTATTGAAGATCCTTTTCATGAAAAATGGTATTTAGGCAGGACACAGGCAATCATTAACAGTTTACGACAACTTTTAAACTCCCTTCTTCAATGGTCTACCAAGATCAGAAAGCCACTATAAAACCCAATGAAGTCTTCATTTGATGCTCTGTAACAGGGTACATTTAGAATAAGGATGGACATTTCACATTTAGTGTATTGTTTAACAACTTTTCACTAGCCAACCCTGACTTTTAGGAAATGAAATTTGAAGATCCACAAACTAAAAAATCACTTTTGAGGGATGCCATCTCGATGGTGTCACTGGAAAGTCCAGATTGCCTGACATTCTGGTAGCCAATGTTTTGGGGTCAGGCCCCAACAGGTCTCTGGATTTAAGGGAGTCAAGTCTATACTGAAGGCAGAGACAGAGAAGATGTGAGGACATAAAAATGAATTTTAGTTTTTCCACACCACAAGGCATTTGTGCCATGGTGGCTAATGTGTGTCAACATCAGGGAATCCCTTCTGGGAGTAAAGAGAAAGTCTCTCAAAACTAGTGGAGAAAGTGCTTTCTCCCATACCAGTCCAGCTTCTAAGATATTCTATTGGTGACATTTGCCCTTCCCCAAAAAACAAGAGTGAAGTGTTCTGTGTAACAACAATATACCTTCAAAAAAAAAAAAGTAAAACAAAATTCTGGTTTTTTATAAAACTTGATTTAAAAAATATTTCAAAGTATACAGTCACCAGAAGTACACAGTTATCAAAAATGCACACACTTCACTTGATATCTTCAGCACCTTCAATTTTCTGTACCTCGTCTTTTTGCCATATCCATTTGCTGCAGGGTTATTCCCATCCTTGCCAGCATCAGCTTTCTCCTTTTTCCCTTTGGGTCACTTCTCTCCCTTCTTTACAGTGGCCTTTTAGGCTTGGGGTTTGGAGGAGCAGGTTTAGCAGATAACCTTGCAGATTTTCTCTGGTTCATCCTTTACCTTGGCTTGATCTCCTTGGGCATCCACTTCAGCCTTTCTCTTGGGCATGATGACAAAGGTGGCGGGACGTGGACACTGGATGTTGGGATGCAGCAGCACGTGTGCTTTGGTCAGTCTGGGGGTCATTCTCACCTCTCCTTCCAACCCATCTATTTTAATAGAAAATGCAGTTTATGATTATAGATGCTAATGGATTTGGTCGTGAGAGGATGAGGCCATTATGGTCTTCTGACAGCTTCTATTTTCTAATCAGCTACAAGAAGTAGTTCAAGTAAATGTTCACTGGTACTAGTTTAAAAAGTAGATGAATAATTCAATCTGTAGTCAGTTAGATGGGGGGCAAGCAATGTAGGTATCCAGGCAGATGGGCTGGATGATGGCAACTCAAGCTGGGATGCCTCAGCCCGAGCAGGGTGGAGAAGGCAAGCGTTCATGGTAGGGGTACCTTCAAAGTGTAGTATTAGCCTGTGTAAAGTGAGGAGGATGTCTGCATTGCTAGGGGGAAGAACAGTGGCAGTGGCAATGGGAAAGTAGTTACAGTACAGGGCACCGATCCAGTAAATAAATATATTGAGGATAATGGGAGCTAGGTTTCTTACTGTTAGGTAAGGGAGTTATAAATATGGAAAGGGAGAAAATTTAAATGAACCCCATGATATTGGTTTGGAAATGGAGATATTGATGTGACACTAAGATTTTAAATATATAGAGATAGATGCAAAAAATAAATCTAGATTTAAATGTGTATGCATATTTTATATGTACATTATCATACCCACATATATATCATGTGTGTATGCATATATATTCAGACTTTCTTTCACTCTGTCCAAGAGTCTTGGACTCATGTCCAAGAATGAGTGAACCTGGGAATAACAGCATTCTAATAGCAGTAAGCACACCAGGAGCCCAGATCTTGGTTTCGAAATGCCATCCTCCAATAAAAGGAACCATGGCTTTTTAAAGAAATGACTGGTCCCAGGGCTGAGCAAGGGAAAATGCAAGATGGGAACATCAAAAGAACAGAGCCAACCTAAAGAGGTTATTACTAGCAAATTTGGGACAACACAAGCATAAAAACAATGATAGTCATATATTATAATCTGGAATAATGCAGGGAATCCATGGGTCCATAATGATGAAGGGAGGAAGAAGGGAAGGAGGGAGGAAGTGAGGGAGAGAAAGCTTTTCCTTAGGGTCGACTGCAAACTAGTAAATGTAAAATGAATCATAGAATTATAAAATCATTATGTGGCAAATGTGATAGTCGTTAATTCAGCCAAGAAATGCCAATGGATGGGGATGAATGTTTTTTTGAAGAACTGGATGTTTACATAGTCTCAAAGTGCCTTCCAACCTATGTATTACAAACATAATAAGGGTAACTTTACAATAAACAAACCTGACAGACACCACCTTAATCAAGTGGTCAACATTAAAATTACCATAATGAGTCAAATAAAAATATGGTTGAATGTAGTGAGAACACAATATCACTTCTGTGATATTCCTGCCAAAATGTATAATCTGAGTCTAATCATGAGGAAACATCACACAAACCCAAAGGGAGGGACATTCTATAAAATACCTGGCCTGTAATCTTCCTAAGTAACAGTCATGAAAGTCCAGGAAAAATAAAACAACTCTCTTCTGAGCGCCTATTTTCCCCTATTCTTTTTTTATTTATTTCTCTCCCCTTCCCCCATCCCCAACCCCCCTGTTGTCTGCTCTCTGTGTCCATTCGCTGTGTGTTCTGTGACTGCTTCTATCCTTTTCAGCGGCCCCGGGAATCTGTGTTTCTTTTTGTTGCATCACCTTGTTGTGTCAGCTCTCCATATGTGCGGCGCCATTCCTGGGCAGGCTGCACTTTCTTTTGCATTGGGCGGCTCTCCTTACGGGGCACACTCCTTGTGCATGGGGCTCCCCTATGCGGTGGACACCCCTACATGGCAGGGCACTCCTTGTGTGCATCAGCAACTGCACATGGGCCAGCTCCATACAGGTCAAGGAGGCCTGGAGTTTGAACCATGGATGTCCCATGTGGTAGGCGGATGCCCTATCCATTGGGCCAAGTCAGCGTCCCTATTTTCTCCTTAACATTTTGCTTTTGTGGGATGTATTTGTTACAATTGATGAACCATTATTAACTGAAGTCCATATTTTACATTGGTGCTTACTCTTTGTCTATACAGTTCTATGGGTTTTGACAAATGCATAATGTCATATATCCTCCTTTAGAGTGTACCATGCAGAACAGTTTCACTCCCCTAAAAATCCCGTGTTCCACCTGTTAATCCTCTTCACCTCCCCCCAAATTCCTGCCAACTGCTGATCTTTTTGCTGTCTCTATAGTTTCACCTTTCCAGAATGTCATAGCTGGAATCATACAGTATGTAGTCTTTTCAGACTGGCTTCTTTTACTAAACAGTATGCATTTAAGTTTTCTCTGTATCTTTGTAGCTTGATAGCTCATTTCTTTATATTAACATCATTACATAATATTCCATTGTATGGCCATACCACAATTTGTGTTTTTTTCCTCATATATCTTTATTAGTAGTAATCACTATCAATTTTCTAGAATTCTGAAAGGACTGTAATAATTATCAATTTCATCATAAATATAAATATATTGGCACATTATCTAAAGTAAAATTAAGAAAAACGGGTTCAACCCAAGTCATTAGAGAAATGCAAATTAAAATCATAATGGCATACAACTACTGCACACCCATTAGAATATGAAAAGTAAAAGGACTAATGGTACAGAATTTGTGGGAAGATGGAGCAAAGGAATTCTCAGACACTGTTGCTAGAGTGTATATTGGCACAGTCACTTTGGTAAGCTGGTTGGCAATATCTCTTTTTTTATAAATTGATTTATATTTACATTTTATATAAATGGAATCATACAATATGTTGCACAATATATTTAGTTCATACTTCCACAGTCGGCAATCTCTCTTTAATGCTGATTGTATTCATACTGTATGGCCCTGCAATTCCACTCCCAACAGAAGTGATGTGCATGGGTGCAACCAAGTGCCATAAATAGGAACATAGCAGCTCCAAATTGGGGGAAAATGGCCATGAACAGCATAATAGATAAGGAAATTATGTGTTTCTACCATTGAATACTATACGTTAATGAAAAGGAACAAACTCAACTCACGTATCAACATGCATGAATCTCAGAAACATAATGTTGAGCAAAAGAACCCATGCACAAAGGAATGCAAACTATATGATTCCATTTTTACAAATTTTGCAAATGAATAGCACTCACCTTGAGTGTTAGAAGTCCAAATGAGTACTATTACCCATATTCATATTTCACGAGGTTTTTTTTTCTACCTTTTTATAATTTTTTAAATTGATTTTGTAAAAATATAACATTAAAAAAAATATATGAGGTCCCATTCAACCCCACCACTCCCCCCCAGCAACATTCACTCCCATCATCATGACACATCCATTGCATTTGGTAAGTACATCTCTGGGAATCTCTGCACCTCATGGTCAATGGTCCACATCATGGCCCATACTCTCCCCCATTCCATCCAGTGGGCCCTGGGAGTATTTACAATGTCCGGTGATTGCCCCTGAAGCACCATCCAGGGCAACTCCAAGTCCCAAAGGCGCCTCCACATCTCATCTCTTCCTGCCATTCCCCATACCCATCAGCCACCATGTCCACTTTTCCCACTCCAATGCCACCTTTTCTCTGTGGACCTTGGATTGGTTGTGTCCATTGCACCTCTATGTCAAGAGGAGGCTCAGATTCCACATGGATACTGGATGCAATCCTCCTGCTTTCAGTTGTAGGCACTCTAGGCTCCATAGTGTGGTGGTTGTCCTTCTTCAACTCCATCTTAGCTGAGTGAGGTGAGTCCAATAAATCAGATTGTAGGAGCTGGAGTCTGTTTAGGCTCAGGGCCTGGCTATCATATTGTCAGTCCAGAGATTCAAATCCCCTAAATATATCTTAAACCCCAACACCAACCTCAATTCCAGTAAAGTAGCATGAAAGTCTTATGAAAAGAGATCCCATCTGAGTCCAGTTTCATCACACAGAAACACCAGCTCCAAAGAAGGGCCATCTGACATGGCAGTGAACCCCATCTGCCATGACCATAGAACCCGTGGGTCTCTTTAGCCCTCCAAGGAACCAATACCTGGGGATTGTATCTACTTTATCTGTCTCTTAGACTCTGCTCAGTTGTGCATAAGGGCAATCCTTCTGACAGCCTCCAGACTCTTTTTTAGAGACTCGTAGCCATATAAACTCATTTCTCCTTTCCTTTTCCCCCTTACATTAGGTCAAACAGCATTTTAAAGTCATGTTATTATATGTAGACAGGGATATTCTGCTGATCTGCATCGAATGAGGTTTTACTATGCTATACAATCCCATGTTACATTTTTCAGCTTTCCTTCTAGTAATATACATGACCTTAGACTTTCCCTTTCAACTACTATCATATCCATATAATAGCTCTGCTAATTTCAAACACTATATTGTGTTTTCATCTTTTCTATTCATTTCCAAAGATATAAACAACCTTTGTACCGTTAACCCCAGCTTTCCATTCTCTAACTCATTCTATTTTCTGGCAAATATAGAAGAAATGAAGTCATGAAGCATGATAGCATGGATGAACCTGGAAGACATTATGTTGAGTGAAGCAAGCCAGACACAAAAGAACAAATACTGTATGACTGCACGTTATGAACTAAATATATTTTGTAAACACAATTTGTTTTTGATACACAGTGGTGTGATGTAATTAAACCCAGCAAGTTATCCTGAACTAGGTTCTTTTGCTATAAAAGATATCATTGGGACAACTGGAAGAATTTGAACAGGGTCTGTGGATTAGAGAATAGTAATATATAAATATTTTTTAAAAATATTTATTTATTCCCCCTCCCCCCCCCCCCATTGTCTGCTCTCTCTGTCCATTCACTGTGCATTCTTCTGTGTCTGCTTGTCTTCTCTTTAGGTGGCACCAGGAACCAATCCTGGGACCTTCTGGAGTGGGAGAGAGGTGCCACCTCAGCTCTCTGGTGTGCTGCATCTCTTATTCTCTCTCCTCTGTCTCTCTTTTTGTTGCTTCATCTTGCTGTACCAGCTCTCTGCTCAGGCCAGCTTGCTGCATAGGCCAGAACTCCTGCACAGACCAGCACTTCTGCACAGGCCAGCACTCCACTCAGGCCAGCTTACTGCACAGGCCGGCACTCTGCTTGGGCCAGCTCACCATGTGGCCAACTTGCCTTCACCAGGGGGCCCCAGAAATCAAACCCTGGACCTCCCATATGGTAGACTTGAACCCAACTGCTTGAGCCACATCTGCTTGCCCATAAATATTACTTTTATTTTAATGGTTGTATTGTTGTTATATAGGAGACTATCCTTTAGAGGAAATGTAGACTAAAGTATTTGGGGTAATGGACATTATGTCAACAACTTATATTTTTAAGAAGGAGCTGCATATAAAAGAAATTTACTTTAAAACTAAGTAATAGCTAAGACACTCTTGAAGAAGACTTAGATGAGAGGACGTGCACTACTAGAATTATTATAAGGTGGCAATAAATAGAGTTTGATATAGGAGGAGGTTCACCTGGGACATACCTTTAAGATATGTAAATGTGTTCAAGTACTCATGGGGCATTGTCACAGTGGGTGGAGATTCACGCAATAACCAAAAGAATATTGATTTCCCATCCCGGGGAGCTCTGCCACATTCTCTAATGGGACAGCAAGACTCTCCTGAGTATAGGGGCAGTGACTAGTGAAGGATGATGGACCATGGATGGACCCTTGATATTGATAACTGTACCTATGAACCTTTACTTTTGAAATGAAAACTTAACCTAGTATTACAGGATGCCTAAAAATTACCTCCTGAGAACCTCCTTGTTGCTCAAATGTGGCCTCTGTCTAAACCAAACTCAGCATATAAATGCATTACCCTCCTTCAACCCCCCCCCCCCCCCCGGTGTGGGTGTGAGATATGACTCTCAGGGATGAGCCTCCCTGGCACCAAGGGATTATTACCAAGCACCAACTAGCAATGCAATTGGAAAGAGACCTTGACCAAATGGGGGAAAAGGTAAAGACAAATGAGTTTTTATGGCTAAGAGACTTTAAAGTGAGTTGGGGGGTCATTACAAAGGTTACACTTATGCACATCTCAACAGGATCTTCTTGACTGCCAAATAAATATTGCCTCAAATAGCAGAGACATCCAGACACTATAGGCAGGGCAGACAGCTCAGGAGTTTGGTGCCCTGCCAGTGGGCCCTATTTAGAAATTTATGCTCCCCTTTGTGACAGAATTGGACTCAGTTGTGGTTTCTCTAACCATGGTTCTTCTGCCCCTTCTATCTGAACCTCTAGTTAGTGTTAGAGTTGATAGGTGTATGTCCAAGAGACTTAAATCTTTGGACTGTCCATATGCGAGCTGAACCCTGAATCTCAACAGGGTTGCAACACCTACTCTTCAGTTCATTGGGCTGACCAAGGACATCTAACAAGGAGATAATGATGAACAACAACCATCCCAAGAAACAGAGTCTGCAACTGCAAGTAAGATAGTCGTATCCATCTGCCCCATGGGTTCTAAGGCCCTCTCAATTAGAGCTGGAGTGGGCATCACCATTTCAGAATCCTCAGGATTGGGGAATGAACATGCAGTAGAGTAGATTTACTGGTATTCTAGTATAGACTTATTGTGATTCTAGCAATGGAAGAACTATTATCACTGATGTGGAGGCAGTGGCCACTGGAGGTTCTCCAGGGGGGGCAAGGAGGTGAAGGAAAAACAGGTATATTATGGGGACATTTTCGGGACTTGGGAATTGTCATGAATGACATTGCAATGACAGATACAAGTCATATATCTGTCATAACTTTAAAAATTGTGTGGAAGAGAGTATAAACTACTATGTAAACTATAACCCACACTTAGTAGCAATGCTCCAAAATGTATTCATCAATTGTAACAAATTTACCACACTAATGAAGGACGTTAATGTGAGAAAATGTGGAAGGGGTTGGAAGCGGAGCATATGGGAATCCCCTCTATTTTTTACATGATATTTATGTAATCTAAGTGTCTTTTTAAAAAATAAAAATAAAAAATATATTAAATTTAAAAAGAGTATTATACAGAATAAACCAATGGAACAGAATGGAGAGTCCAGAAACAGATCCATGTATATGTTGATGGCCGATTTATGACCAAGGTGATATTTCAGATCAGAGGGGAATAGATGGTCTTTAAAAATAAAATGGTGCTGGATCAATTGGATATCCACATGGATAAAAAGGGAAGATGTACCCTACCTCACTCCACACTCAAAAATCAACTCCAAATTGGGTATAATTTAAATAAGAAGGTAAAGGTAAAACAGTAAATCTTCTGGAGTTTCATAAAGGAGAATAGTCTAATGACTGCAACATAAGGAAATATTTCTTAAACAGAAGACAAAAACAGTAACCATAAAGGAAAAGGTTGATAAATTGGGCTACTTAAAATGAATTTTTGTTCTCTGAGACACCATGAAGATTATGAAAAGGCAAGCCTTGGGAGTAAAAGATATTTGTTATACATAGCCAACAAAAGGCTCATATTCAGAATTTGTAAAGAACTATAAGTAAGAAAAAGAAGAACCCACAGAAAAATGGGCAAGAGACCTAAATAAGCACTTCACAAAAAGTAAATATACAAATGGCCCACGAGCATATGAAATGTGCCCATCAGCATTCTAGTAAGGGAAATGCAAATTAAATTAGTACCACCTTATATCCACCAGGAAGGTGAAAATGAAAAAGTTAGAAAATACTGAGTGTTGACGTGGAAGTGGAGCAACTAGCCTCTCATACATTACTGGTAGGAGAGTAAATTGGTACAATCAATTTGGAAATGACTCGGCATTATTTATTAAAGCTAAATATATACGTAACTTATGACCTATCAGTACCATTCCTAGATACACACCTAGAGAAGGTTTAATGTTATTAAGCATTCAACATTAAGCATTATTCTTAATAGCCACAAAATTGTAACAACGGAGATGTCCATCATGGTAAAAAGATAAATTGAGTTGGTAATCCAATGATTATATCATATTTAATGATACAAATGAATGCATAGACCTACACACATCCACATGGATGTTTCTTGCAAACATAATGTTGATCAAAAGAAGACAAAAACTAAAGAATACATATTGTATAATTCCATTCATATAAATGTTTAAGTGGAAATAAATGATAGTGTTTAGGGATGCAGGCTTGAGTGGAAATACTATAATGAAAAGCAAGGGAGGGTAATCATAAATGGATAGTCACTATCTTTCTGGGGGTGGGAGGGAGAACAGGTGGGCAGCAGAGCCAAATGGGTCTTCTAGGGACCTGGGAGTATTCTATTTCTTGGTCTGAGATGTGGAACAAGCATACCTCGGAGATATTGTGGGCTCAGTTCCAGACTACCACAATAAAGCAAATATCACACAATAAAGTGAGTCAGACAAATTTTTTGGCTTCCCAATGCATATAAAATTTATGTTTCCACTATACTGTAGTCTATTAAGTATGCAATAGCATTGTCTAAAAAAAAAATCCAGTGTACATACCCAATTAAATGTGTCACAGAGACACAAAGTGAGCACATGCTATTGGAAAAATGGCGCTGATAGGCTTTGCTCGATGCAGAGCTGTTACAACCTTTAACTTGTAAAAAAAGCTCAGTAAAGTGCAATAAAATGGGGTATGCCTGTAATGGGTCTATTAATTTATGATAATTCATTGGACTGTACATTTATGTTGTGTGTACTTCATTGTATGTTTTATACCTCACAATAAAAATGGTTAAATATCATAAATATGAATAAGTCAAGGTTTTCCCTCTGACAAAGTCATTTCCAACCTATTGCCAATACCTGTGAGTAACTGACATTTGTTGTGGGATATTCTGAGCTAGGTCTAGATAGGGGTTTTCACCTTTTTTGTTCCACGGACCCCTTTGCCTGTCAGGTGAAAACCACAGACCCCTTACTAAGTACACAGTATACTATGTATTATTTAATAACTATATCACACCCACACCAAGACATCCCCACAAGAATAATGACTTTTACCGGTCCTGTGGTTGGTGCTGGGGTTGGTGTATACTCAGGAGACCTAAATCTCTGGACTGTCCATGTGACAGTCGGGCCCTGAGCCTCAGCAGACTTGCAACTCCTACCCTCTGGTTTATTGGACTTACCCTGGCCAGCTAACATGGAGGTGAAGAAGGTCAACCACCATACCAGGGAGCCAAGAGTGCCTACAACTGCAAGCAGGAGAATTGCATCCATCATCCATGTGGAATCGAAACCCCCTCTTGATATAGAGGGGGAGTGGACATAACCATACTAGGGTCTACAGGTTGGAGGAATAGAGTATGGATTTGAGTGGACTTACTGATATTCTACTATGGAACTATTGTGATTAGTAATGGAAGAAATTGTAGCATTGATGTGGAGAAAGTGGCCATGCTAGCTGCCGATGGTAGGGAGAGGGAAGAAGAGATATGATGTGGGGGCATTTTCAGGACTTTGAGTTGTCCTGGGTGGTACTGCAGGGAGAGATGCTGGACATTGTATGTCCTGCCGTGGCCCACTGGGTGGACTGGGGGAGAGTGTAAACTACAATGTAAACCACTATCCATGTGGTGCTGCAGTGCTCCAAAATACGTTCACCAAATTCAATGAATGTGCCACGATGATGAAAGAGGTTGTTGATGTGGGAGGAGTGGGGTGAGGGGGTGGGGGGATATATGGGGACCTCATATTTTTTTAATGTAACATTTAGGGAAAAAAAAGAATTTAGACATCAAGTAGTCCTTTTCCATTATTAAAAATTTCTTCCATGAAAAAAAAATAAAAAATACATTCAAACTCACAGACACCTTGTTAAGAACCCCTGCACTAGATTGTTATCTCTTATCACAATAATCCTGTAAATTAGGTGCTTTTATTATTTCTGTTTTACAGATAAAGAAGCTGAGGCTGAGAGGGGTTAAGTAACTTGCCAAGGGTTGTATTTCTAGGAAAGAGCAACCTAGTCCTGTCCTCCCCTTAAGTCTGGCTCTTCACTGCTCTTAAACCAGTTTACTATAAACCCCCATATCCCCCATGGCATCAGAAAAAAGCCATCGATACATGTTGGGTTGAAGGAATAATGAATAAAAGCTCCACTATTTTCATTCGCTTCCTTTCATTTACTGGGTACAGTAGCACAAAGTTTCTTGCTTGTGCAAAGATACTGAGGTTTCATATAGAGGAAAAATAGAAATCCTCCTGCATGTGGCTGATGCTAATTTTGCTCACTGGCGTCTGTCAGACAAATTCCCCACTTCCTATTTTACTTTCCCTGAGCTCCAAGACATCTGTCTAACCATATCTTGCTCCCTCCCTCAGGCTGCCACCCAGGAAGCAGGAGAGGGAGAGGCCAGACAGACTGCGTGTGCAACCCACTGCTTCTGCCTCCGGAGGGTGTCCAGGTGCAGAAGCACTCAGCAGGCCCCAGGTGGGCTGTGAGGGTGCAGGGCACAGAGCCCAGGTTTCTAAACTAAAACTCCCGGTTCCTTACTGTTGCTGGGTACCCAAGGTCTTCTGAGGCAAAACAACTTTGGAAGGAAAATAACTGAAGGTCTGGAACTTTTGGGCCACATTCGGTGGGGATTAGCTCCCAGGTGTTGGCTTTGAAGCTGCAGTTGCTCAATAAGGCAGATACAAAGCAGCCGAGTGGTTTCCATGCAATAACATCACCTCAGCCTTTCCTACCTGCCTTCACAGTGCTAGAAGATAAAAAAATGAGCAACTACAAAAAAAAGAGAAACTCAAAGTTTGAGAACTTTATTCATTTCTTCCTGGACAATTTTGAATCACAATTTGAACTTACCCAAAACAACTAGTTATTTACAATTTCCCCCTCTACCCCTCAACTCTCCCAAACTGACTTTCTCCTGACTTACTGTAATTCTGTAAAGACATCCCACCCCCTCATCCCCACATTCCAGTCAGATGGGCCTGAAGTCTAGTAGCCAGGAACTCCTTAATCCTCACCCACTTAATCCTGCCAAACTTCCAGAACCATCCATTCTAAAAGACCTGAGAGTCTTTTAGAGACTAGAAGAACATTGGGTCAATCTTTGTTTTATAGACAAAGATGTTGAAGCCCCCATAAATAATTTCCTTGGAGAAAGGATTATGAGACAGTGAAAAAGGTTACATTTGGTCTATCATAACCTTCAAGAAAATATTTAAAACTCTGTAGAGGGTGGTGTAAAATGGTCAAGGTCTCTCAGTTCTTTTTCCATTGTCTTTCATCCCAGTGACATAAGTAATGTCCACTGTGGCCTACCCAGGAGTTAATACACATCCTTATTGATGTAACTTCAATTTTGTTTGGAGATCAGGTGGACAAGTCTTTCCATCTGAAACACTGAAACTAGGTCTCTTTCCCAGCTCCAGGAATGAATCTTGTTTAATCTAAGTCAATAATAGAAATCCATTTCCCTTGCCAGTGACTGGCTTAGGAATGGACAGGTGACACCATTCTGGCCAATGAAGTGTGAGGTAAGTCTGCCAGGTGCTTCTGGTAAAGTTAAAAAGGGACACTAGCAAGGCTCTGCCCTGTTTTCCAGATGGCCTTTGATGTTGCTATGTAAGCACGTAAGAGTTGGCACTTTTGTGGTCACCTTGTCACCATGAAGTACCAGGTCTGAAGACAAAACCAAGACGTGGGTAATGGCAGAGATAAAGATGGAAAGAACTTGTGAATTGTTGAACTGGTAACTTAATTAAAGCTGTTCTGCCTTGGGGCTTCTTATTTTCCTTATCGTTTATATGGTTAAAGTGGGCTTGTTATTTATAGCTGAGCATCTCCTAATTGATACATTCATATCCAACAAAGACATGTCTTGCTCCCCACTCTCTATTCTCCTTCTGTCACTAAGGCATGTCTTTCAGGTTAGCCTTTTCCTTAACAGGGTTTTGGGTTTATTCTGAGTGTGATTTTAAAAAAATACCTGGAGGGTTTTGATATCATCATAACCTCTCTCCTGAGTTTCTTTCTCATTAAATGCTTACCCAAGTTTAAACTTTTAATCTCTTGTCATAGAATAGAGGAGTGCTAAATGAAGTCCCCCAACTAGGCATATCATATTAACACAGAAAATAGGCAAAGAATCTGAGTAGACATTTCTCTAAAGAAGACATACAAATGGTCATTAAGCACATGAAAAGTTACTCAAAATTATTAGTCATTAGGGAAATGCAAATCAAAACCACAATGTGATACCACTTCACACCCACAAGGAAAAAAGACAGACAATAATTGTCTGTCAAAAAGACAGAATAGGGAAGTGGATTGGGCTCAACTGATAGAGCATCTGTCTACCATATTGGAGGTCCAGGGTTCAAACTCAGGGCCTCCTGACCCATGTGGTGAGCTAGCCCACGCACAGTGCTGATGCGGGGTGCCATGCCATGTATGTAGGGGAACCCCATGTGCAAGGAGTGCGTCCTGCAAGGAGAGCCGCCCAGTGCAAAAAAAACACAGCCTGCCCAGGAGTGGCACCACACACACGGAGATGACACAGCAAGATGACACAATAAAAAAGAGACACAGATTCCCAGTGCCACTGTCAAGAATACAAGCGGACACAGAAGAACACACAGTGAATGGACACAAAGAGCAGACAATGGGGAGGGGGAGGGGAAGGGGAGAGAAATAAATATAAACTAAATCTTTAAGAAAAAAAAGACAGACAATAAAAAGTGTTTGTGTAGATGTGGAGAAATGAAAACCCTTATACATTGCTCATGGGAATATGAAATGGTGCAGCAACTTTGGAAAACAATTTTGCAGTTCCCCAAAATGTTAAACATAGAGTTGCTACATAACTGGGCAATGCTTCTCCTAGAAATATACCCAAGAGAAATGACAACATATGTACATATAAAATACTACACACGAATGTTCATGGCAGCATTATTCAGAAAGGCCCATAAGTGAAAACAACCCACTGTCCCATCAGCTGATGAATGGATAAACAAAATGTGGTATATCCATATAATAGAATATTGTTTGATGATAAAAAGGAATGAAGTACTGATTCATGCTACGACGTAGATGAAAATATTTTGCTGAAATATACTAAAAACTTTTGAATTGTATACATTAAATGGGTGAATTTTATGGTGTGTGAATTATATCACGATAAAGATGTTTTAAAAAGATACAATTAAACCATTTTTGCTTTCTTGCAAGAATTGGAATCACTATCATTCATGTGTTAAAAGGTAATGGTATAGACAAAAGTAATTCCTATGTAGATTGATAGTAGATGTGATTTTTGTACACCTAAAAAAATAAAACCAAAACTACCTGAGGAGTTTAAATGACAGATTCCTTGGCATTACCTAAAAGCTACTGAATCACATTCTTTGGGTCTGCAGCTCCCCAGAGTTGATCTTCGAACTGAAGTTTGTCTACTAAGAGAAGAGAGGGAAGGCCTTGCCTCTGGTGTAATGGCCCCCAACCACGCGTAGGTGTCTACTTACAGAAAAGATGCCAAATGTTACATGCATAATCGTAATGTACATCACATGAATACACAGTTATAGTAGGTCTTTGGAGTCAGACAGATCTTATTTTGAGCTCTGGCTCTGTTAACCTGAGAGCTGTGTGAACACTGCAAAGTTCTTAAACCTCTTCAAGTCTGTTTCATAATCTGTAAAATGAGAATAAGAATATCATCCCATGGGACTGATGTAATTACAAGCTTAAAAATATTAAGTGCTTAGTACAATGTCTGGAACATAGAAAGCATTTATTTGAGTGTCACAAAAGAATCCAATATATTCTAAAGTCTATCCTCATGTTAATGTAGGTCTTAGGAAAATACTGTCTTTGAAGGGCTCAAGGGAACACAGAAATGCCTTTCCTGAAATACTAGCCCAACAGTAAAGTCTATAGAATACAAGTGCTATGAGAGCAAGGCTCTGCTTTTTCACTCCAAGCTGTGTTTTTGGCATCTGGAGGGTAGATGCTTAAATATTTTTTGAGTGCATGAGGGATACAGGGCTCTTCAGCAATTGTGAGTTAATGCTCCCTGAATCCCTTGCTGTAACATGTAGACTCCATCTGTCGTCGTTAGTGGACACCTGCCATTCCACCTCCAGCTCTGGCTCACCAGCAAACATTTGTGCTGCTTCTGACCCCCCAGCTGTACCTGCCAGAACCGTCCCTCTCCTCCAGGCCACCTGTGAGCATTCTTCATGCCACTCCCACCCACTCTGTTGCCAGCTCCTCTTTTTACCACAGGACCTGTTGATATTGATTATCTGTGCTCTGGCTCTGCTTAACTGACCCAAGATTGTTATATGTAAACTTGCAGTAGACAACATCTGTAGAACCTTATGTCTGTCCTTACGCTACTCTATGTTCTCAAAACTCTCTGTAAATGCCACCCAGGAGGATGCCGGTAGATATATAGATCTCTTCAAAACGAAGGTTTTTGCTCCCATCGCGGTAGGATCAGGATCTTTGCTACAACAGTTGGCATGCTCTGCTGTGACTGGTTGAGCTATTGGCCCCAAACAGCTCAGCCTTTTCCATTGGCACATCCCTAACTAATTTGCTGTAGATTATCGCCCTGAGAGGAAGTCAACACTGACACCTCCCAGGCCTCAAGAAACTGGCTTCTGTTCCTTCTCACTGCCTACAGTGTTCATTAACAGGCATTGTTTTCCAACAAGTCACACTGGGTTATCACTTGCCAGGGTATCTAACCTCTCACTCCACAGACTGTTTCTTTCTTTGAGCTGGTGTTTCTAGCACCTTTCAAATTAGTATAATCTGTGAATTTCATCACAGGCTGTTTACCCATCTTCTCCCAGCTCATTAACCAGGTTGAAAGTGTAAGACGCTCTCCATCATGGCAGAAGGAAGACAAAGCTGGAGCTACCATGAGCTCTGAGGGGAGCTGCACCCATAGCTGAGAGTTGTAGGTCTTTGCTGAGATGGAAACGGTACCTGGTCTAGAAGAAAATCTCAGAGCACTTCAGAGATAGGTTGAGATGCTGCAGAGTCAAGAGTGGGTGATAAGACAGACTATTCTCCTTCCAGGTGGCCCGATGCTTCCTCTTGGGCTGAGAAGCTCTCTCCAGGCCTGCATTGGTTGCTCAGAGGCTATGTAACACCCCTACTCCTGCCAGCAAAGCTAAAGGCCACATGTCCTGGCTGTCTTTTTGGTTAAGAGGATCCTACCCAGCTAAGAGTCTTTTCTACTCAGTGTCTCCATTATGGCCCCAGTGTTTTTAAAGACATCTAACCAACCAGCAGCAACTTAGTAATGCATTTTTTACTACTTTATCTCACTGACATTGGCACAAAAAAACAGGCAGAAGGTAAACAAGTGAACATTTTAGAAAAAAGTTTCTAATTCTGCTAATCAACTTGTGGCCAATATGACACAACCAGTATTTCCAAACTGAGAAATTCCAGATAAAAACAAAAGTCGATATTTAATTTGGCCTGCTCAGTTTTAAAACGGGGCTATGCCAATTTAATTAGCCTTTTTAAAAAGTTTTATTGAGATATAATTAACATGTCATAGAGTTTACCCCTTTAAAGTACACAATTCAATGTCGATAATTTAGGATATTCACAGGGTTGTGCAACCATCACCACAATCCAATTTTAGAACATCTTCATCACCCCAAGAAGAAACCCAGTTCCCCTTAGTGCTCCCCAGTCCTCCCAGTCTTAGCCCCAGGCACCCACTAACCTACTCTCTGTTATGGATTGTCTATTCTGGCCATTTCATATGAATGGACTCACACAATATGTGACCTTTTTTGTGACTGGCTTCTCTCACTTAGCATGTTTTCAAGGTTTATCCACGTTTTAGCATTCATCAGAAGTTCATTTAAATAATATACCCTTCTAGAGATTTACCACATCTTGTTTATCCATTTACCAGTTGATGGATTTTGGGGGCTGTTTTCACTTATGGGCCGTTATGAATATGTGTAAGATTTTGTATGGATGTATGTTGTCATTTCTCGTGGGCATATTCCTAGGAGTGGCATTGCTGGTTTATATGGTAACATTTTGGGGAACTGCCAGACTGTTTTCAAAGTGTCCGTACCATTTCACATTCCCACCAGGACAGTTTGAGGGTTCTAATTTCTCCACATGCCCACCAAAGCTTATTTTCTGTTTTCACAGTTCTAGCAATTCTAGTGGATATAATGTGGTATTTTGTTGTAGTTTTCATTTGCATTTCCCTAATAACTGAAGATGTTGAGCAACTTTTCATGTGCTTAATGGCCATTTGTATATCTTCCTTGGAGAAATATCCGTTCAGGTTCTTCACCCATTTTTTTAACAAGAAGCTTTAGATTACATAAGTGTTACATAAAAAATTTAAGGGATTCCCATATGCCCACCCTTTTCCCCTCCCATACTTTCCCACATTGACATCCTTCATTAATGTGGCATATTTTTTTTTTAAAGATTTATTTATTTTATTTATTTCTCTCCCCTTCCCACCCCCCATTGTCTGTCTTCTGTCTATTTGCTGCGTGTTCTTCTTTGTCCACTTCTGTTGTTGTCAGCGGCACCAGGAATCTGTTTCTTTTTGTTGCGTCATCTTATTGTGTCAGCTCTCCGTGTGTGAGGCACCATTCCTGGGCAGGCTGCACTTTCTTTCATGCTGGGCGGCTCTCCTTACGGGGTGCACTCCTTGCACATGGGACTCCCCTAGGCCGGGACACCCCTGCGTGGCACGGCACTCCTTGTGCGCATCAGCACTGCGCATGGGCCAGCTCCACACGGGTCAAGGAGGCCCGGGGTTTGAACAACGGACCTCCCATGTGGTAGACGGATGCCCTAACCACTGAGCCAAGTCCGCTTCCCTAGTGTGGCATATTGTTAAAATGGAGGAACACATATTGAAGCATTGCTATTAACCATGGACTATAGTTTATATTATACTTTACACTCCATCCTGCACAGTTTTGTATTAATCAGTTGTGGCAAAATATATAATGGCCTGTATCCATCATTGCAATGTCATGTAGGACAATTCCAATGTCCCACAAATACCCCCATATTACAGCTATTCTTCCCTCTCCCTCCCCTCAGAACCTCTGGTGGCCACTGTCTTTATATCAATGATAAAATTCTCCCATGGCTAGAATAATAAGTCTGTAATAGAATAATAAGTCTACTTTGGACCATTGTTCATTCTCCAGTCTTGAGGATTTGGGGATGGTGATATGGACTCTGTTTCTAATTGAGAGGGAGCTTAGGTCTCATGGGGCAAATGGAGGAAATTGTCTTACTTGCAGTTGCAGGCACTCTCTGTTCTTTGGGATGGGTGTTGTCCATCATCATCTCTTGTTAGTTTGCCCTGGGTGAGTCTAATGAAATGGAGATAGGTGTTGCAACTCTGCTGAGATTCAGGGTTCAACTGACATGAATGGACCAAAGATTTAAGTCTCTGGGACATATGTTTAACAAGTATAGTGCTAATTATACATTCAAATGAAAGGGGCAGAAGAGCCATTTTTAGGGAAACTATAACTAAGTCTAACTCTGCTAAACTGGAACATAAATTCTAGAATAAGGCCCACTGACAGGGTGCTGAATTTGTGAGCTTGTCTACCCTGCCTATAGTGTCTGGATATCTCTAGAGTCCTCAGGAGCCCTACTGTTTGAGGCACTGTTTACTGTGGCAGTCAATGAGATCCTTCTAAGATGTGCGTATGCATAACCTCTGGAATGACCTCCCAACTCACTTTGAAATCTCTTAGCCATAAAAACTCATTCGTATTTAATATTTCCCCCTTCTGGTCAAGGTCTTTTTCCTGATGCATTGCTAGTTGGCACTTGGTAATAACCCATCGGTGCCAGGGAGGCTCATCCTGGGAGTCATATCCCATGCTGGGGTGGTGGGGGGGAGGAAAGTAGTGTGTTTATATACTGAGTTTGGCTTAGAGATGTCACATTTGAGCAACAAGGAGGCTTTCAGGAGGTAACTCTTAGGCAACATATAATACTAGGCTAAGTTTCAGTTTCACAAGAAAATGTTCACAAGTACAATCATCAATACCAAGTACCTGGTGTAATGGTCTGTTTTCTTTCACTAGGCATTGTCCATGTACTCAGGGAATTCTTGCCATTCTATTAGGAATGTAGCAGGGCTCCCCAGGAGGGAAATTCAATATTCTTTTGGTAATTTCATGGGTTTCCACCCACTGAGATAGCACACTATGACAAGATGAACACTTATATATTCCACAGAAGCATGGCCCAGGTGCACCCTATCCTGTATATGCCCCAACACCTGATGCCGTACACCATATTTGCCATATTTGTCAAAAGAATATTTCCAACATTGTATTTTTAACCACAGACCTGCAAATCCCTAGAGTTCACATGCTCCTTCCTCCAACCCTTCCTGCAGGTCCATGGATAGTTCAACCAAATTCACCCCCCTCCACTGCCTCACAGACGAGCACCGCCAAACCCAATCACATCATTGCACCACTCTCATGCCCACCTACTGCCCAACCACCCCTATCTACCTTATCATAGATTTCGCCCACATGGGCATTGGCTCACCACCCTCTACTCCCTTTCTGTCTCCTATAAACCTATTTTCCAGACTCTAGTTCTGTGAGTCTGCTCAATTTGCTTAAGTCATATCAGTGAGGTCATGTAATATTTGTCCTTCAGTGCCTGGCTTGCTTCACTCAACGTAAGGTCTTCAAGATTCATTCATTTTACCCCATGTGTTAATACTGCATTCCTTCTTACAGCTGAGTAATATTCCATTGTATGTATATACCACAGTTTGCTTCTCCATTCTTCTGTTGATGGACATTTGGGTTGCTTCCAACTTTTAGCAATAGAGAATAATGCTGCATTCATAATGCTTTTAATTCTTCTGTGTATACACCTAGCAGTGTGATTGCTGGATCATACGGTAGTCCTATTGTTAGCTTCCTGAGGAACCACCAAACTGTCCTCTACAATGGCTGCACAATTCTATGTTCCCACCAGCAATGCATAAGTGTCCCCTTTCCTCCAAATCCTTTCCACAACTTGTAGTCCTCTGTTTATTTAATAGTCACCAGTCTAATGGGTGTAAGATCATATCTCATTGTAGTTTTGGTATGCATTTCCCTAATAGCTAGTGATGTTGAGCATTTCTTCATTTGCTTTTTAGCCATTTGCATTCTTCTTTGGAGAAGTGTCTGTTCAAATCTCTTGCCCATTTTAAAAATGGGTTATTTGTTTTTTTTATTTTTGAGATGTAGGATTTCTTTATATATGCTAGATATTAGGCCCTTATCAGATAGACTGTTACTAAATATTTTCTCCCATTAAGTTGGCTGCCTTTTCCCCTTCTTGACAAACTCCTTTGAAGAACAAAGGTTTTTTTTTTTTTTTTTTTGAGGAGGTCCCATTTAGCTACTTTTTTCTTTCATTTACTAGAGCTTTGGATGTAAAGTTTATGAAACCATCTCCTATTACAAGATCTCATAGATGTTTCTCTACATTATCTTCTCGGAGCTTTATGGTCTTGGCTCTTATATTTAGATCTTTGATCTATCTTGAGTTAATTTTTGTGTGAGGTGTGAGATGGTGATCCTCTGTCATTCTTTTGGATATGGATATACAGTTCTCCATGCACCATTTGTTGAAGAGGCCTTTCTCTATCAGTTAAGTGGGCTTGGTGGCCTTGTCAAATATCAGTTGACCATATATGCAAGAATATATATCAGAACTCTTAATTCTGTTTCATTGGTTGGTATATCTATCCTTGTGCCAACACCATGCTATTTTGAACACAGTAGTTTTGTAGTATGTTGGGTTTTTTAAAAATATATTAATTAATTTATTTTCCCCCCTTCCCCTCCTCCCGCCCTGCTGTTTTTGCTGTCTGTGTTGTCTTCTCTTCTCATTTTCTCTCCTCTAGGATTCACCAGGATTTGATCCTGGAGACCTCTGATGTGCAGAGAGGTTCCCTGTCAATTGCACCACCTCAGTTCCTGGTCTCTGCTGTAACTCACCTTGACTCTCTCTCCCCTTGTCTCTCTTCTGATGCATCATCATCTTGCTGAGTGACTCTTGAGCAGGCACTGGCTCACCATGGAGGCACTTGCATGGGCACTGGCTCACTGAGCGGGCATGCTTTCTCTTCTTCTTTTTCACAAGGAGGCCCCAGGGACTGAAGCTGGGTCCTCCCATATGGTAGGTGGAAGCTCTATCACTTGAGCCATATCTGCTTCCCTGTAGTATGTTTTAAAGTCAAGTAGTGGGATTCTTCCAATTCCATTTTTCTTTTTCAAAATGTCTCTGACTATTTAGAGCCCCTTGCCCTTCCAAATAAATTTTAGATTAGCTTTTCCAATTCAGTAAAAAAATATTGTTGTAATTTTTATTGTGATTGTTAAATCTGTACATCATTTTGGGTGGGACAGACATCTTAATGATGGTTCATCTTCCAATCCATGAACAGGGAATATTCTTCCATTTATTTAGGTCTTCTTTGATTTCCTTTAACACTGTTGTGTAGTTTTCTGCATACAAGTCCTTTACTTCTTTAGGTAAGCTTATTCCTAGGTATTTGATTCTTTTAGTTGTAATTGTAAAGGGAATTTTTCCTTGATTTCTTCCTCAGATAGCTCATTGTTGGTGTACAGAAATGTTACTGATTTTTGTGTGTTGATCTCATATCCTGCCATTTTACTGAACTCATTTATCAGCTCTGAGGCTTTGCTGTAGATTTCTCAAGGCTTTCTATGTATAGGACCATGTCATCTGCAAATAGTGAAATTTTCACGTCTTTCTTTCCCACTTGAATGTCTTTTATATCTTTTTCTTGCCTAAGTGCTCAATCAAGTACATCTTACACAATGTTAAATAAGAGTGGTGACAGTGGGCATGCTTGTCTTGTTCCAAATCTTAGAGGGAAAGCCTTTAGCATTTCACCACTGAATATGATGTTATCTATGGGTTTTTCATATATACCCTTGATCATGCTAAGAAAGTTTCCTTCTATTCCTATCTTTTGAAGTGTTTTTATAAAGAATGTGTGCTGTATTTTGTCAAATGCTTTTTCTGCATCAATAGAGATGATCATGTGATTTTTTCCTTTGATCTGTTAATGTGTTGATCAATTTTCTTATGTTGAACAATCCTTGCATACCAGAGATGAAACCCACTTTGTCATGGTATATAATTTGGTTGATGTGTTGTTGAATATGATTAGCAAGTATTTTGCTCAGAATTTTAGCATCCAGTTTCATTAGAGAGATTGGTCTGTAGTTTTCCTTTCTTGTGGCATCTTTATGTGGCTTTAGTATTAGGGTGATGTTAGCATCATAAAATGAGTTAGGCAATGTTCCCTCCACTTCTATTTTTTGAAAGAGTTTAAGCAGGATTGATGTTAGCATAATGATTGGTAGAATTCGCCTGTGAAACCATCTGGGCTCTTCTCAGGAGGTTTTTGATGACTAATTCATTCTTGTTACTTGTGATTGGTCTGTTGAGTTCATCAATTTCTTCTTTTGTCAATGTAGGTTGCTTGTGTGTTTCTAGAAATCTGTCCATTTCCTCTAAGTTATCCATCTTGTTGACAAACAATTTTTCAAAGTATTCTCTTACTATACTCTTCATTTCTGTGGGATCAGTGGTGATATCAACTTCCTCATTTCTTATTTTATGTATTTGCATCTTCTCTCTTTTTTTTTTGTTAGTCTAGCTAAGGGTTTGTAAATTTTATTAATCTTCTCAAAGAACCAACTTTTGGTTTTGTTAAAATTTTCTAGTGCTCTCTTGTTTTCAATTTCATTTAGTTCTGCTCTAATCTTTATTTCATTCATTCTACTCACTTTGGGATGAATTTATTTTTCTTTTCCTAATTCTTCCAGGTGTGCAGTTAGGTCTTTGATTTTAGCTCTTCTTTTTAAATATAGGCATTTATGACTCTGAATTACCTTCTCAATACTGCTTTTGCTCCATCCCATAGGTTTTGATACCCTGAGTTGTCATTTTCATTTGTTTGAAGGTAGTTACTGATTTCTTTTGCCATTTCCTCCTTGACCCCCTGATTATCTAAGATTGAGTTGTTTATTCCATATCTTTGTGTCTAATCTGGTTCTCTGGCCCTTACTGATTTCCAGCTTCATTCCACTGTGCTCAAAGAAATTACTTTGTAAAATTTCAATCTTTCTGAATTTTTTGAGTTATTCTGTGGCCTAGCATGTGGTCTATCCTAAAGAATGAACCATGTGCACTTGAGAAGAATGTATATCCCACTGTATTTGGGTGTAATGTTCCATATATGTCTATTAGATCTAGATCCTCTAACATATTATTCATGGTCTCTGTTTCTTTACTGAGTCTCTCCTGAGATGTTCTGTCTAAAGGTGATATTGGTGTATTAAAGTCACCCACTATAATTGTAGAGGCATCTATTTCTCCATTTAGTTTTTCTAATGTTTGCCTCATCCATTTTGAGGCACCCTGGTCTGATTCATAAATGTTTATAATTTTTCTTTCTTCTTGATAGAGTACCCCTTTCATTAATATATATGGTCCTTCTTTGTCTCTTACAATAGTTTTGCATTTAAAGTTTATTTTGTCTGATAATAGTATAGCTCCCACCCTTTTTTGTTGTTGTTTGCATGTAAAATTGTTTTCCAATCATTCTCTTGCAAACTCCTTTCATCCCTGGGCCTAAGGTGAGTTTCTTGTAGACAGCATATAGATGGGTCATAGTTCCTTATCCATTTTGCTAATTTGTGTCTCTTGATTGGATAGTTTAATCCATTAACATTCAATATTATTACTGTCAAGGCATTACTTACATTAGCCATATTTTCTTTAGGTTTATATATATCATATGTTCTTTTTATTTCTCTTTTTAGTTATCCTTAACAATAATCTTCCTTCCAACACTCTCTTCCAACCCTCTCTCCTGTTTTTTCCTTTCAACCTGCAGAACTCCCTTTAGTATTGTTGGAAGGACAGGTTTCTTGTTGACAGACTCTCTTAATTTCTGTTTATCTGTAAATATTTTGAACTTTCCCCCATTTTTGAATGCCAGCTTTGCTGGATACAGAATTCTTAGCTGACAGTTTTATTCTTTTATCACCTTAACTATGTTATACCACTACCTTCTTGTCTCCATGGTTTCAGATGAGAAATCAACATTTAATCTTATCAAGCTTCCCTTGTATGTGATGGATCTCTTTTCTCTTGCTGCTTTCAGTATTCTCTCTTTGCCTTGAGAATTGCACAATTTGATAAGTATATGTCTTGGGGAAGGCCTGTTAGGATTTATACTGTTTGGGATATGCTGCACTTCCTGAACATGTACATCCATGTTCCTCAAAGAATTGGGAAGTTTTCAGCCATTATTTCCTCCAATGCTCCTTCTGCCCCCTTCCTTTCTCTTCTCTCTCTGGGATACCCATAATGCATTTGTTTGCCCCTTTTATGTTGTCATTGAAGTCCCTGAGTCCCTGCTGGATTTTTTCTATCTTTTTATCTATCTGTACTCCTATCTGATTTCAGATGTCCTGTCTTCAACATCACTAATTCTTTCCTCTGCCTATTCAAATCTGCTGTTATGTGCTTTTTTTATTTTTTGCATTATACCATTAATCCCCACCATATCTGTTATGTTTTTATGTATATTTACAATTTCTTCAATATGTTTCCCCATTGTCTTCCTCATATCTTTTATCTCTTCCTTCACTTCATTAAGTTGATTCATGATATTTGAGTGGACATCCTTGATTAGTTTTTCCAAATTCTGCATCTTCTCCTATTTTTCAGTTTGTTCATTAGAATAGGTCATGTCTTCCTGTTTCTTAGTTTGGCTTGTAATTTTTTGTTGGTGTGTAGGCACCTGCTTATCTTAATAGACTTATTCAGTTGGTTAGCTTCTCTTTCTACTCTAGGGTTTTACTTTACTGTGTGTGTGTGTGTGTGGTAAGGTTCCTTTTTTGACACTTGGTTCCTCTTATTCTATATCTTTGCAGTTGCCTGTATTCCCTTGGGAAAAAATATTAGGACCAGAGAAAGGGAAAGAGATAAGAAGAGAAAAAGAATGATGGTAATAATAATTTTTAAAAAGGTAGAAGAGGAACTGTACAAGAGCTAGAAAATATGTAATACAAGTGAAAAATCATTAAAAAAATACAAAGGAATAAGAATAGAGAAGGTGGAATAGAAAAAATGAAACAAGAAACAAAATAGAAAATAATAGAATGAATTTAAAAACTGGGAAGTGGAGATAGAAGAGAAGGGGGAGGGGGGAGAGAGAGAGAGAGAGAGAGAGAGAGCGCGCAAACAGGAAGAGGTAGAATGAAAGAAAAGCAACAGAAGACAGAAAAATAAAGGAAAGAAAAAATATGTAAGTCAAAGAAAAGGAAAACAAAGAAAGGGAAAAGATAACAGATAAGAAACAAAAATATAACAACAAAAGAACAACCCAGGAAAAACAGGCTACCCTCTTTGGCCTCTAGGGAGCTTCTCAGGCTGCCAGTACCCATCATTCAATCACCCTGCAGCCTGCCCTACGTAGGTGGGGTACCTGGTTTTTGTGAACAAAATGAATTTTTAAAAAGACAGAAAATAACAGATCAGAAAACAAAACAAAACAAAACAACCCTTATACATTCCCTGTCATAAGGTACCATCTGGGTGCCTGATAACCTGTTGGATCACTCTCTGGATCCCTTCGCTTAAGGAGGTGCAGGGAATTGAACCAGAGACCTTTGCCAGAGCAGGGCTGTTTAAGCACCTGTGTCCACCCCCCTCACTGACCTAGTTCCTCTCTCTCCCATGGTGGCAGGGTGTGACACCTGCCTGATTATATGCCCCCTACCCTCTCCCGGGGACCACCTCAGTGGGGTCTTTTTTGAGATTCAAAGGTGGCTCAGCTAACCAAATTCACTGAAAAGAAACCACTCTCACCCTCCGCCAGACCCCTCTTCCTCCCAGGGAATGTTCCCTCCCATTCAGTTGGCTGCAGTGAGTCAGGGGTCTTACCAAGGCTATTTGCCTTGAGGGTGGGCTATATGTGCTGTTCTCAGTCAAAGGGGCGAGTAACTCATGGTTTTCGTTTGGCCACTTTGTCTCTCTTCCTGCTCATTCCTGGCTGATGCATTGCTCTTTCCTTTTCTGCAGTTTCCCAAAGCAGCTCCTTCCAGTAGCTTTTTGCCCTATCTCCACTGTTCTTTGTGAGAGAGTCCAGCTCTGCCTACCAACATCAACACCATCTTCCTGGAAGTTCCTTCACCCATTTTAAAATTGGGTTGTCTATTTATTATTGAGTTGTAAGAGTATATTCTGATTACAAATCCTTTTTCAGATAAATGTTTGGCACATATTATCTCCCATTCTGTTGGGTTGTCTTTTCTCTTTCTTGATGGAATTATTTGCAGCACAAAAGTTTTTTTTATTTTGATGAAGTCCAATGTATTCATTTTGTTGTTGCTTTTGGTTTTGGTGCTGTATGCAAGAAACTATATTCCTAAATCAAGGTCAGGAGAATTTATGCCTTTGTTATCTACTGAGAGTTTCATAGGTTTTGCTCGTACATTTGGGTCTTTGGTTCATTTTTTCTTTCTTTTTTTTTTCTTAATTGTAGAACAGTGCTTTAAAAGAAGTTTTTCAGAGAATCCGATTCCTTAATTATTTTTCCCATTCATTTCAGTATATTTCTGATTCTTTCACATCATAGTATGTGTTTCTATTTTAAAATAGCAAGTCTACTATGGGGTATACATTGAATCTCAAGGCATCAATACATTTGTACACTTGGGGATTAACTTTTGGGATTTCTGTTCTTCTGATTCTCATGACCATTTCTGGGAATACAAGGAAGCTTCTGTTGGCGATGAACATGCAGAAGCAACAAGAGCATCTCTAAATCCCTGGCATGTGATTTGAAGCAGTGTGGTTGATTCCTTCTGGCTTGGTGATTTATACACTGTTGCCAACCTCTGCTTTCCGCCCCAGTGAAAGATTGGCTGTATTGTAGCAGCATGCCCCCGACTCTCCCCTAAAGCAGGAACCAGTGAGGCCTAATTTCTACCCAGCTTTGTTGTCATCTGATTAAAATTACAAATAACTCTGGTTATTTGCTGGGCTAGGCCATTTAGCAATCGGGCATGTAGTGGTAGGTCATCTAGGCGTGACAAAAAGGAAAAGCAACACCACCCACCATCACTAATGGAACCCTCTCCCATGTATGTTCCTGCTCGAAGATGAAGATGCTGAATGTGGGCAATGGAAAGGTCTATAACTCCGTCAGCTGTAAAACTTCCCTACCAATAAAAACTGCTTCATTTGCCACACCTCCGAAGTATTCCGGTGTCGGCACATCTACTGCCTATTGCATACTGTGCTGAGCTCTGCACCTCCAGGAGTTCCTCGGCAATCTGGAAACCCGCAGAGACTCAGCTCACCTGCACTGCTGTGGACACTCCCTAAATTCCACTGCATTTCAAAGTGGGATACTTGAATGCAGTCCCCATGTGGCCAATCTCTTGAGTTCATTTTAATGTACAAAAAGGTATGAGGAAATGGTCCAACGTCATTTTTGTTGTTGTTGTTGCATATGTCACCTTTTAGAAACAGTGAGAATCCCTCAAGCCCTCTTTCTAGCCTTGTGCTGACCCATTGCAACCACTGCCCCGCTCCATACTCACTTCTCAAGACACCCGAGGGTGAACAAATGCCATTTGGGGAAAGATGAGCATAGAAAGCATGAAACCAAGAACCAGTAGTCTGAGCAGCCAGTTTTGGCCTGAACTGGCAGCATCTTGTTGGCAGGTGCCCACCTCCTCTCTAGTTGTTTAATTGGGGGCATCATTACACTGGGGACATTCCGGCCTTTATTAATATTGAATGATGGGTTGTGCCCCAATGTTCTTATCCTTGGCAGAGCACTGCTCGTGGGAATAGCTAAGGCCTACTGCTTTCTATGTGCCAGACGCACACTGTCGTGGGTGTTCCACCTGCATTCACTCAACAACCAGGGTGCTCGCTTGCATGTTACAGTGCCATGGCTGGACCTTAATATCAGCCCAGTTCAGCTGGCATCTCCCTTTCAGGGAGGAAAGCGGAGCCAGCAAGGGGAGCTCAGAGAGAGGTGGGAAAGCAGTTTTTAAGGAAAGGAATCAAATCAAGGAAGAAGGTGGTGTGTGTGGAAGAGAAGGATGTCAGGGCAACAGAGAATCTTATAGGAGCGAAGGGAGGGGGGAAGGAAAGATAGTTACAGGCAAACGGTGTACCTGCCACGCTGCTCTCCCGCCAGCACCAGGCAAGGGAACCACACCCCGTTGTCCTCAAGGTTGCAGCTAGTCCACCAGGGCTGCCAAGGGCTGTATGTGCACACGTGTGTGTCAGGGCTGCGTTGGTGTCTTTTCTTCTCTGTGCCTCCCCTTCTGTCCTGCTGCCCTGTGTCTCCCTGCTCCCTAGAGCTGCTCCTTCCCAGGCTGGAGTCAGCTGGGTGCCTCCCTATCCGCGCTCCGCTCCAGCCCTTCAGGGTGGCCCCCACCAAAGTCTGACTGTCTAATCAGACAGCGTAAACCTCAGCTCTGTGTTACATGAACCAGATGATTTATTTGCATTTTGGTCCATCAGCCTTCAGTGCTTTAACTTTGAAAGGGCTTATCTGAGGGTCTTGGGTACCTTGTTGGGGTAGGGCATGGAAGGGACTCCCACAGAGGATTGCCTTCCTAATGGCTCAAAAGTCACTTGAATCTGTCTTAGCCCCTCACTTGTGAATCCCAGACAGGCCAAGCCAGGGTCCCAGCCCGAGAGCAGAGGATCTTTTCCATGTTCCCCACGTGTCTGGCTTCCTCACGGGTCTGCCCCTTGCTGCCCAGACCTTGAAGGAGCACTGACCAAGGAGCCAGGGCACAGAGCTTCAGCTCGGCCTGCTGAACCCAGACCAGCTCTGTGCCTCTGGGAATTAACTCCACGCTCACCAGCAGGCCTCATCCTGCTGGGCAACATGAGAGATTCAAACTAGACCCGCCAGGTCTCAAACTCTTAATTCTGATTTTCCACGATGTCCAAGGTGGAGCTGACTGCTCCGGGCTTCCGCAGCCGTGCTCCTCGTGCCTAAGCCGGCTCTCCCCCTTCCTTTGCAAGGCATCTGGCTTTGCTCCCCCATGTCTGGACCCCTGCGTATCTCTCAGCGGGGCCAGATTCTGAGTCCAGGCTGGCTCAGCCAAGTACCAGCTCCACGACATTGGGCAAGTTACTTAGCCTGTTTGTGCCTCTGTTTCCCCATCTATATACTCATGGGGATGATAGAGCTTTCCTCGCAGGGTTGCTGTGAGGATGAAGTGAGTTCACGGCAAAGCCTTCGGAGGAGGGCCTACCCCATGTAGGGGCGTGAGGGCGTGCTCCTGGGCAGTCACCACCACTGCTGGGTAGCACGCCTTGAGATTTCCCCACAGTCTATCTACTTCCATCTGTTCCCTCGATCCCTGCTGTCCGTCTACTTGTAAAAAGCATCACGATCTGTCAGTTAGTAGATTGCTTTAAGTGATTGGTTTTGTTTCATTTGTATAGTTTATAAATGATGCCTATTGGTAAACTTGAGAAAAACAGAATATATGAGATATAAACAAAAGTCTCGTTCATTTACTAATCCTACAAGTTAAAATACACTTACACATAAACAATGATGTGATTTGATATTTTCAAAGACACTTAGCTAATTGAATATATTTAGTGGCAAGTTTTAAGGAAAAAGCGACACGATTATTTGCCAATGATTCCTCTTTAATTTAATAATCCTTTATGGACAACTGTCCACTGTCCTCTTAGCACTGACATTTCTATATCCCGCATCACCTTTTCTCTGGGCCAAGATGTTGCTTGAAAAAATAGTTGTGTTGTCAAATGCTGAATTAAATAAATTTACACAAACTTCTTTATTGCAGGAATTCTCAGAACCTTTAATTGCTAGCACAACTCCCTTAAAAAGGGAAGACAGTATGTAGCATTATCCAAATTGACTATAGAAGAACCCATATGCTTGCCTTTCTTTTTTTCCTTTTCTTTCTTTCCTTCCTTCTTTTTTCTTTCTTTCCTTCCTTCTTTTTTCTTTCTTTCCTTCCTTCTTTTTTTCTCTTTTTTTTTTTTTTCCTTTTTCTCTATCTCTCTCTCCCTTTAAAAAGAAGAACAGCTTTAAATTATCTTGCTTTGAGTTAGAGCTCCCTGGAACCCAGTGTGGGAAACACAGCTTTATATCAGGTCATCCATATTTTCACTTGGTTTATGTCATCCGCATGACTGACAGCACAGGATTACAAGGCTTGGGGCTGAGTTGAGGAGTACAGCTTGTGGCCATTACTGACTTCTGTGTGAAGCAAACCTAGGATGAAGTAGGACTGGACATGAATTAGAGCCCAGGGTTCCCATCTTGGCGGTGGTGCTTGAATCTATGTGAATTTGGAAAATCACAGTTAATGCTGTTTCCTTGCCTGCAAACCCTGCTTCTCAGGGTTGTTGTAAAGAATAAATGACATAGTATATAAAAGCACTTAGTTAAATATAAACACTCTAGACAAGTAATTTTAAGGTGTTTATTGATATAGGAACAAACCCAAAAATAGTAACCTTGTTAATACTGTGTTTTATCAACTTGGCTCAGGCTCTGAGCTCCAGAATCCGTATACCTCTCTAATCGGCAAACACGGTCGTCGCTCCCTCGAACCTCCTGGGGAGAAATGTACGCACCTGCTCTGCTGGGCCCAGCCCCTCCCACCGTGGGAACCCAGTCCCGTTCATGTTGGAAGTCCTACTGCACGCGGATGCCCAGCTGGCAAGCCACGAAAGCTGCCCACCCCACTGGTCCTAGAAAGCGAAAAGCAGGAGGGATGCCATTTGGGCTTCCCCTGCCCCACCCCCCCTCAACAGGTCCTCACCGGGTGTTGACAGAGCCCCACCCCGCAGAAAAATAGCAGGGTGGCAAGCACCCAGAGCTGAAAACCAGAGGTGCTGCCTCCTGCCAAGGATCCTCATCTCCACGCGTTGGGACTTGACACAAACCACCAACTTCTAAGTCTCTATTTCTTCCTCTGGTAAAATATCTGACAATGTTGACCTTGTGAGAATTTTTGCAGATACATTAGAAAAAGGATTTTAGACTCCTGATCAAAAAGGGACTTGCATTTTAGTTTGGGAGACCAAAGGCACATGCTCTAAATAATAGTAAATGCCTTTGTTACGATGATGGAGCTGCCATGAGGCAGACCGTGGCATCCCCACACTGCTGCGTGGCTGCCGTGGAGTGGTGTTAACAGGGCCACGCCTGAGCATCCTGTTGCCAGGGGGCAGCTCACTCACCCAATTCCAGACACACGAAACATCCTTTACCAAGGTTGTCTCACAGAATAGGGAGCTGTGGATTTGATGCAGACCATCCTAACCCCTAAAATGGCAGAATGCAAGGGGCTAAACGCATTTAGTTTACCTCTTACTTTTTAAAAGGATTTTATCCCCCCCCCACCCCACCCCCCACCCTTGTCTGCTCTCTGTGTCCATTTGCTGTGTTCTTCTGTGTCTGCTTGTCTTCTCTTTAGGTGGCACCGGGAACTGATTCTTCCGGAGTGGGAGAGAAGTGCTCTATCTCTTGCACCACCTCAGCTCCCTGGTCTGTTGAATCTCTTATTGTTTCTCCTCTGTCTCTTTTTGTTACATGATCTTGCTGCACCAGATTTTCCACTCGGGCCAGCTTGCCACATGGGCCTGCACTCCGCATGGGCCAGCACTCCGTGTGGGCCAGCTCTCTGCTCAGGCCAGCTTGCTGCACGGGCTAGCTTGCCTTCACCAAGAGGACCCTGGAATTGAACCCTGGACCTCCTGTATGGTAGATGGGAGCCCAATCGCTTGAGTCACATTTGCTTCCCATACCTCTTACTTTTAAGAATGGGAAAACCTCAGCTCAGAGAAATACAGTGATGAACGCAAGTCCCACAGTCCAAAATCCTTGACTCCCTCAGGGATTAACATTTTTAAGATGTCATTTCCAGAATAACTACACCCATTTAAAATACCTTAAACGACTTTGGAAGCTGTGTACTTCCACATCCCTGGCAGATGCTCCAATTGATCGGGCTTCATGTGAGGACGCTGTACATAGCTTTTTAGCAGGCCCTGTGGGTAATTCTTAGGGCAGGGAACCCCCCGCCCAACCGCTCTCTTCAGAATGCTCACTTCCACCTTAGAAGCTCCTGCAGCCTCCAAGGAGACCCTCAGGCTCCTGGAACACAAGTGGAATTCGGTTATTCTAGACCAACATTCCCGGTTTGAGAGGAGACAGGCCCAGAGGAAATTTACACAGGAGGCAAAGCAAGTTATTAGCAAAGCCTGGACCAGAACTGAGGTCTCAGCTCAGAGCCTTGACATTCTTCTGGGCCAGGCGATCCCAACCACAAATGAGCTTCTGAATCACTTGGGTGTTCAGAAGAGATCTTTTCCAGGTGCTACCCCAAAGGATGCAATTCAGTAGGTCCAGAGTGGGGCTCTAGTATGGTAATCTTCACAAACACAGAGTGACTGATGTGGCTGCTCTTGCTGTTCCAGGCATTTATACTCAGGGTCTTCAGCAGCTTTGTTGGGCGCAATACTGTAGAAGGCACGGATGTGAGTTCCTGATGCTCTCAATTCAAGTTTCCCCTGGCTTTGCGTGTTCCCCTGGCACCAACAGATTTGGTCTTGGCTCCACCAAAAAACCAAAGGGTGATCTCCTAGAGCTATAGGTTGTATCTGATCCCTCTCTAGCAGCACCTGTTAGACTCATCCAGAAAGTTCCCAACACACTCCTATAGGTGGAAGCAGTACACAAACACTAACAGGTGCAGGCAGGCGAGCCCACTAATTATCACCATCTGCACGAAGAACTTTTAAAAAGGTATATGCAGCTATGCGATGGATTTCCCCCTCTTTGTTTTCTGATTCTGGTGGCTTAAATATTGTGTTTGGTTTAAATACAGACATGATCCTACCACAAACATTATGGGCGGAAAAGCCAACTCGGCAGAAGCCGCAGAGACTGTCGCTTTCAGGTATGAAATAAAAATAGTACTCGCTGCGTCTCCAGGTGTTCCTGCTCTTTGCATGTATCTCCCCACTCCTCCACGCCCTGTCCCTGAGAAGTTAGTTCACTCCCATTTTAGAAAGGGATGATTGGAGGTGAAGAGGTTAGACAGCTTACTCAAGGTTGCAGAAAAGGGGCAATGGAGTTGAGATGAAAATCCAGACGGCATGTCTCAGCCACAGTCGGGTCTAGCCTTATTCCTGGACCCTGAAGGCTGTGCTGAGGACTGAGCTTATGAATGAAGGAACCCAGGCAACTGGGCTTGTCTTTATTGTGGTGATTAATAAGGAGCATTTGAGAGCTACTCATCTGTGTAAAGTGCATTCCAATTCTTTGCTACTCCTGCTGGCCCCGAGCTAGTAGGCGGCTCTGCCTTCATGGCCAGCAGGTGGTAGGGACTGCCCTGAGCTCAGGTGCCAGCGTGCCCCCTTGCGAACAGGTGCCCCCGTCAGCTGGGCCCTGTCAGCATTTGGGAAAATGAGATTTCAATCCTGAAAACCTGGTGTTTGCAGACTGTTATGGTTTGTACACCTTGTGTTTTTCCAGGTCCTCCTCCTGCTCTCCCAATCCCGGAAGTGGGCAGAAGTGGGCCTGAACTAGCCAGGAAGTGGACGAGAGCAAGGGCGCATGGCTCTTTTTCCCTACAGGTTGGGAATCAGAACCAGAGCTGGTGCAGCCTGAGGGCTGCTGGTAATTCCATTTGAACCCGCTAAGCACTGTGGGACTCGGAGATGAAAATATGAGGGCCTCGCCCCAAACCACATGGGGGGTAATGCCAGGCAGAGTGCCCCAGGGCTGGAGCCTGCCCAAGTGCGTTCTGTGGGACTGCAGGGGGAGAAGCCTTTTGCACGGAGGGGCCAGCTTGGGCAAGGCGCCCAGGCTTCTCCCAGCTGCTAGAGTCAGACTCTGCTTTGTCTGAATATCTGAAATAGGTCGAATTCTAGGTTATTATGGACTCTTTTTAACTTATACCTGTCTGAGTCTTGGAAGGTTGTTAGATGGTATAAATGTCCTGAGCTTGTCAATTTCGTGTAGTCTCTTTGCTTCTGTGGGCAGGGTTGAAAGAGAAAACATCTAGCCCTTGCTAAAAGGAAACTGTTATGTGGTGATGGTATTAGTTGTGATACCTTAATTCCACTGAGAAAATTAGCAACTTCCCTACCAGGGTCCTGGGAAGCTGGGACTTAGGACAGGTCCTTTTTTTTTTTAAGTTAGGTGTGAGGTGGAGTGAGGGGAGTTGGGGTGGTGGCCTGACCTAAATGCCCTGCTCCTGGGAGAGAAACAAAATTTGCTCAAGGGTTCTGGGCAGATGCTTAGTTGGGGCTGGAGGAGTACCCCGAAAGTTCACCACCTCGCCAGCAGAGCCCGGCGCCTGCCCTCCTGGTGGGTCAATGGCTGATCTCCCCCGCCCCCGGGGCCTGCTGGCCTGAGCTCACGCACCGTGTCACCAGCCTGCCTCCCTCGCCACATCTGCCTTTCCACAAGTGACGGAAGCTTGACCCTGTTCTTCTTCCTCTGGATTCTCCACCTCACTGCATGGGAAACGGGCCACATGACTTGAACTCCAAGGAGTTTTGGGGTCTTCATTTGTCAGAATTAGGCCGTTTCACATCTCCTCTTTACCTTGGGACCATGACTGCAAAGGTTCACTGATTCCCATCCACTTCTCCCCCATTGAAAACAAAAAGACAGGACTTGAGGATTGAACGAATTTCCTTCCCACCTCACTACGTTCCACAGAGGGCGGAGGAGCTGGTGAGCTTTGGGATTGCACCTCTGGCCACCACAGGCGTTTTCCACCATGCTGTGTCCTGGGGTCTCAGAGTAACATGTGGGCTGAAGAGGAATTTTAACATCAGGAATCTGTATGCAAATACAGATTTTGCAAATTCGATGAATAACACATGTGGTCAGCTAGATGGTAAAATGAAGAGCCATTTAAAAGTTAGTGAGCATGCTGCTGTCCCGCTGGGGTTCACCTGCTTGTGGGGCAGAAGGACTTTGGGCTACCCCACTCCAAATCCTGCCTGAGAGCACCAGTGAAGAAGGCAAAGGGACAAATCCCAGCATCCCCTGGTGAACCTCACACTGACCTGCCATTTCATAATGTCAGCCCCAGGAATGGCCTGTGTGGAGTCATCTCCAGGCCCTCTCCTGGCCTCCCCTGGGATGAGAAGCTTTCATTTTCCAAGAGACTTGTCAGAGGTAGGAATGTGGCAGGTGGCTGTTGGGTACTGCAGAGTTGAATTGCCCCTCCTTCCACATCCTTTACCATCTGGATGCCACTTTAATGTTGGCTTATGTGGCAAAGGTAACTGACCACAGAGAGGTGGACGAGGTGCTGGAGACACAGGCTTTTAGAGGCAGACATCATAGCTGCTTACTGCATCATAGGACATGTGAGCTTTGTGTGTGGATACAAACTGAGCAAGCAGGCGCTCACTGAAATTCTCTGCAGCCGGGATGGGGAGAGGGCCAGGGGAGATATGTATGTTCAAAGTATAATTATGGCCCAAGTGACTGAAATATGTTCTTACTTGCAGGGAACTCTGATTTCGAGCATTAAATGGGCATAGAACCTGGGTGGATGATAGTTGGGAAGGTAGGTTAGTAACAGGACTGAGAGGAAGAAAACAGGTGATGCATCAGAGGTCCAGGAGTTGGATCCTAATAATTTGGATCCTTGTGCAGGTCACTTGATGTTTCTGGGTCTTCTCCACCTTGATGCCTTGCAGCAGGTATCCATATGATAGGGCAATAGAGCGGGATTCAGGGGGCTGAAGGAAGAGGATGAACATTTGGGTATGTTCTCTGTCAGGGATTGTGTTGGTGACTTCACCTACTTTCTCATTTAATGCTCAAAGTCACACTGTGCAGCAGACAGCATTAGTAAAGGATGCGCCGAGGTGGGGTCCAGACACCTCTGGCTCCAGCTTCACATGAGTCCAGGCTGTATCTTGTAGATGATCCCTAAGATCTTCCAGCTTGGACATTTTAAATATTCCTGAATGAGACAACCACAGCTCCATTTTCCTGCAGCTCCCTCCAAAAAGTTCCTAGTATTAAATAAATTTAAACAAGATAATGATCTACTAGGGGACTGGAATGATCATTAATGGCCAAAGCCTTGACCTTGTGTCTTGACTCTGATACTTAGCAACTACTTCTTAACCTCTAAGTATGAATCTACTCTGAATGGTTCAGGGAATGCATCCATTCATTTAACAAAGCCTATCAAATATTTATGCTCCACCAAGCATTATGATAAGGACTAGGGATGTAATATGGTTAAGACAAACCTGTTTGAGTTGCTCTGTCTAGCAGATCTTGAGAAGATTACACTAAAATGAGCAAATGTTTGGAAAGTGCTTTTTATACTGTAAAATGCTAGCTCTAAGTTTTTCCATGTTCTCTACGGTCAGTGAATGAACATGCGTCCCATGATCCTATGGAAATGGTATATAGTTGATATAATCGTCAGTGTGGTTGTGACTAAATATTACATGTATTCTAAACTGAGCTGAAACTCAACAGTGAACTTTGCCAAAGAAAGGAAGGAATAATTAGAAATGAGGAGTGTCGCTTTGCAGGACTGATGTTTTAAAATGTCAGATGCAAATAATCAAACCTTTACTAATGCAGAATCCCTCGTTGTTCTCAGGAGAGCTACCATTGAACTCAAATGGTTACAACTAGAAGAATGAACGCTTTTACTCTGAGGTGCATAAATAAATAAATATTTTACTGATGTAAAGCAGTACTGTTTCTTGACCAGTGATTTGAAAGCTATCATGATTTAAGAATTGCACAGTTTTATCAAGCCATGCAGTCCAGGAGTGAAAGTGACCTGGAATAGGAAAACATCCTTGAGTGGGTTCCCAAAAGGCCATGTTTTGTATCCAAATCAAGGGCAGTCTCTGTTGTTTTTTTTCACTATTTTAGAGTTCACACCCATCGTACCATCCAAAAAGTTAGCTGTCTATTCTCTTCCAACTAAAGAATGTTTTAAACTGAGCTCTCAGAAAACAAAAGATTTTAATTCATATTTTGCCCTCCTCCTTTTACTGGGCCTTAGAGATAGAGCTTTCTTATCCCTAAATTGTATAGTTTTAAATGTATAGATTTTATTGCTGTTGCTTCCCGCTGTCCCAAATTATTTATCACTTACACTATGAACCGTTTCCAATAGCACTAAGGTTGTTCAGACAAGAGAAACTGGTGAAATCTTTAAGCTGGAAGATGAGCTCAAACTGCCTGTGAACCTAAGCTTTGTGCCTGGACAGGTGTGAGAAGGGAAGGCAGGCAGTATTCTTGGGGGAGCGAGGACTAAGGGCATACTTCCATCTCTCGGAAGTGTCTAGAAGATAAACATTTGGTGTGGAGGCAGGGGGCTGTGTGGAAAGGAGGTTGCCACGGCAACCCCTGAACTGTGAGGGCTCCAGATCGTTGAGGGCCCCTTGCTTACAGAGGTCTTTTTCAAGGGGAGGGAAACAAATACCGGAGCTACCTGGGGATCTGAGCGAGTTCCCACAAACCATGCTGTGTCCTGCAGCCTGCCTATGGTTTCCAGGGGAGCGTCAGCACCCAGCCTGCTAGATCCAAGACATGGCTGCGTGATGCCTCCTGTCTGTCTTCAGGACCCGATTCAAAGGCCACCTGTGCTGGCCCTGCCTCTGAATTCCCTCAGCTTGTATGAAGGCATGGAGGTATATTGCGTGGCTGTACATATTCTTAAGGTTGCCCAGCTGCTAATGCATGCGTGTCAATAACATAGCCTGATTATACATGATTTGTATGATAAATCAAGTGTGTAACTATCCACCGGGAACATGGGAAGAAATTGCTGCGATCTGTGCTCAGGTATAAACTTTGGATAAGCCAGGGAATGGGAGGTCAGTGCAGGAACACCCAGAGGAGCCAGGTAACTGAAAAGGGGGAAGAGAAGGAGAGAGAAGAAGAGGGAGGAAAGAGCAAGAAAGAAGGAAAGAGGAAGAGGGAGGGGAGGTGAGAGGAGGAAAGAGGAGAGAAGAGTAGGGGGGAGAGCGTCAGATATGAGGCATTAGCTGCTGATGGGGGAAGGGTACAATTCAAGTAGGGAAAAAGTGAGTGTAAAAAACCCTGCCTAGTTACATGAAGGGAAGTGATTTTGGTCACTTGCCAGCACTGAGGTCTCCAGGGTGGGAAGCTGCAGAGGACGTGAACTGTGCAATGGCAGCAACCCAGAAGCCAACGTGGTTCTTGTCGCCTTCCAGGGCTCCTTCCAAGCCGTTGAACTGCTACCCCCAGTCTTGTTGGGTGTTGTCCCCAATGGCTGGAGAGACCAGTGCCAACGTTTGCAGCCTTTGCTCCAACCACTGCTGTTTTCTCCTTGACTTTTAAGAAGTTAACGAGCAAATCCTTGGAATGGCCTCAACTGTTCTCTTCTCAACCACAAGCCTGTCCACGCCGAAAAGACTTTTATTCTCTTGGCCCCTTGTCTGCCACTGAACTGTCAAAGCAAGCAGCTGTCGGGACGATGTATTTGTACACATGTGAGTTAATTGGAGCTTGGTTTGCGTGGCAGAGATGCTGCCAGATTGAGCTTCATCCTCTTCCACTCGGTTCCCTCAGCTTTTTTCTCAGACTCCTTGGCTTGGAGGAAAGCTCTGGCAAGAACCTATATGTATGATATGAAAACAAGATTCTGTGTACTCTATATATAGTTTGTGCCCAGGTGGTACGTAAGAAGTACATGCCTTATGAGTATAAAATGTGATCATAAGACCCAGATGCAGAAATCTATTTATTCACAGCCATACGTATCTGTTTGCAAAAGACTTGGTGGTCCCTGCCCTCAACTAGAGAATTACTTAGACCATTGAAAAATGAACTGTACTTGTCAACATGTTCTAAAAACAAGTTAATGAAAAAGATAGTGTCAGGTTTTTCCCAAATTGGTTTAAGAAGGACTAAGAAAGTGAAAGCAATGCATGTTATTTATGAGATAGGTTCTATTATTTCATAGTCTTGAGCAAAAACCTTCAATGGCATCCCATCACCTGCAGTGAAAATCCAGACTCTTTGGCTTGACAGTCAAGACCATCCACAGTCTGGATCTAGCATTACTCCTCTTTAAGACAGTATCTTCCATTGCTCATGCCACAGAGCTTATTTTTAGTTGCATCTTGTTGACTATATTTTAAAAAATCAATTTCTTGGACACATATCATTGATGTGGACATCAAATTTGCAGATGGTCCTAAGCTGGAAGCGTTAATGATTTCATCTATTCAACAAATTTTGAAGACATACCTGGGAATGGGCACTGTGCTAGCCCTGGGGATATAGCCAGGAGTGAAACAAAGCCCCTGCCCTCGTGGAGCTTACATACTAGTGGGAGAGATGGGCCAACATGTCAAATGGAGACAAGTTCTAAGAAGAGGTATAAAGTAGCTTGTGGAGAAACTGTGATGGGGGTTACTGCTGGCCTCAGAAATGTGGCATCTCTGAGAAGGTAATCTTTGAACAGAGCCCTGTGTGAAATGAGGGAGAGCATGGGCTGGGATTTAGAGGAATGGTGCTTTTGGGCAGAGGGAACAGCACCTGCTATGAGTGGCAAGCAACAGGCCAGTTTTGCTTGGTGTGTTTGTGAAACAGAAGAGAGGCCCATATGGCTGTGGTGGAGGGAGTGAGGGTGAGAAGAGGAGGTGAGATCAGAGCTTGTAGAACATTCTGGCCATAGTAACAACTTTAGATTTTACTCCGAGTGACATGGAAGATACTGAAAGCTTTTGAAGAGATAGGAATTATGATTGGCTTATGTTTTAAATGTTTATTCCTCTTGTCATATGGAGAACACATTGCCATGGAGGTTGAGGGTTGAAGCTGGAAAACCACTTAGTAGATTATTATAGTAAGCTAAGATAAAGGGACAGTGACAGCTTAGACTAGGTTGTGAGCAATGGAGGTGGTGAAAATAGTAGGGTTCTGGAGATACTTTGAAGGTAGAATTGTAGATTTGCTGATAAATCAGATGCGAGGTGTGAGAGGAAAGCCAGTGATTCCAAGGATTTTGAACTGAGCAATCAGGAAAATTGGGAATTGAGAAGGAGTTTGAGGTATGGGGTAGGGGTAGAAACCAAGGGTTCTATTTTGAATAGGTTAAATGTGAGCTATCCATTGTGTAGTTAGAGTTATTAAATACATGAGCATGGAATTCAGGGGAGAAATTAGGACTGGGGAAATAGTTATGGCAGTCATTCAGTCTATAGATGGCTTTAGAGAGTGAGGGTAGAGAGATAAAGAAAAGTCCAACACTTCAGCAAAGACTGAGAAGGAGAATAACAGGATGAGAAGAAAACCTCTGAGGCCAAGGAAAAAGATTCTCAGGAGAAGGCAGTGATTAACTATGACAGATGTTGCTAATAAGGAACATGCTAAGATAACTGAGGACCACTGAATTTAGTAGTATAGAGGTTATTTAGTGACATGGACAAAAGCGGTTTCAGTTAAGCAGTGCAGTTAAAGCTTGATTATAGTGGGCTAAGAGAAAATGGGAGATGTGGCAAAAGCCAGGATGGACTAACTTTGCTAGAAGAGTGAGCAAGACAATTAGAATACTTTACTATAAAGAGTTTAGATTTAGAAAGTTCTTTTTTTTTTTTTAATTTTTTTATTTTTTATTGACTTTGTAATAATATTACATTAAAAATATATATGTGAGGTCCCATTCAACCCCACCCCCCCACCCCCCCTCTCCCCCCCCCCCCAACAACACTCGTTCCCATCATCATGACACATCCATTGGATTTGGTAAGTACATCTTTGGGCACCTCTGCACCTCATATACATTGGTTCACATCATGGCCCATACTCTCCTCTATTCCATCAAGTGGGCCCTGTGAGGATTTACAATGTCCGGTGATTACCTCTGAAGCACCATCCAGGGCAGCTCCATGTCCCGAAGACGCCTCCACCTCTCATCTCTTCCTGCCTTTCCCCATACCCTTTGTCCATTATGTCCACTTTTCCCAATCCAATGCCACCTCTTCTATGTGGACATTGGATTGGTTGTGTCCATTGCACCTCTATGTCAAGAGGAGGCTCAGATTCCACCTGGATGCTGGATGCAATCCTCCCATTTTCAGTTGTAATCACTCTAGGCTCCATGGTGTGGTGGTTGTCCTTCTTCAACTCCACTAGAAAGTTCTTAACAGGCCAAAACTACTGACTGATTTTGTAGGAACCCACACTTAAATTCAAATGATTGAGTTTTCATCGTCCAAGAATTTAGAAGATGTGACTTCACAACAGTTCATGGGGAAAGACCTGAGATTTATGACATCGGGTTCTATAGGAGTCACTTTGTGATGCAACTGCCTGAAAAAGCCATACTAACGCTGACTTTGACACATGGATAGGTGCAGCACATCTACAGCAGTGGAATTACTTCTCCCTGCGAGATACACGGGCCAGAACATGGTCAAGTGCGTTTCTCTCTCTCCTAAGCTCCACTAAACCAGGCGGTCTTTGGAGAACTTTTCACTGTAGTGAATCTCTGTTGAAGAACTGTCTGGAGAAGACAAGACTTAGGAAAGGGAGAGATCTGTCTTCAACCATTTGAGGGATTGTCATATAGAAGAGGGATCATACTGTTTTTAGAAATCGGCAGTAGAACTTAGACCAAAAATGGATGGGCTTTAGAGGAGAAGCATTTCAGTGACCTATGTCCATGTTAACCACCCCCAAATGTAATGGTTTGAAACACTGATTTACTATTTCTCACAATTGTGTGGGTTGATTGGGTGGGTTGGCTGGTTTTGCCTGGGCTGATATGTCTAAATTCAGACGGTGGATTGGCAAGGCCCTCAGCTCAGCTGGGTCCCTCATACCATGTGGCTCTTTCAGGTGAGACTGGAGTTCCTCACATAGTGATGGCAGTGATATAGGAGGGTGAGTTCCAAGGCACCAGGACTTGTCAAACCTCCCTTGGCTCATGTCACTGTATGCCAATTTCATCATTCCCATGTAACAAATGAGTAAACAATCAATTCCTGTGTTCACAGAGGAATTGGCAGATCTAGAATTTAAATCTTGGCATGGCTAGTCTAAAGTTTGTATTCTTCACAGAAAGTCAGCCTGCCTCCATAAAATCACCTTTTATATTAAAATTCAATGATTTTAAAATACTTTACATACAAGAGTTATTCAAACTACACAACAAATAATGAGAACAATTTTATCCCCCTTTTATAGATGACAAAGGCTGAGAGAGGTTGAGTCACACAGATATGGGGCTTCTTTCTGCCTGAAATGCTGATTCCCCTGACTTTAAGTAGCTGGTTCCTTCTCAGAAAAGTCTACCCTGAACACCCATTCTAAAGTAGGTCCCAAGTTGCTGGCTTTCACATCAGCCTGTTTATTTATTTTGTGGAGCATTTACCACTATTTGTGTAATCTGTTTTTAAACTTTCCTTTAATTTCCTTAATTGCTGATTTTCAATCTACAAAGTAAACTCCATAAGTGCAGCTTTGTCTTGTTCCCTAGTATAGCTTTGTCTTGTGCCTGACTTGTGGCAAGCACTCAGTAAATGTTTGATGAATTAATCGATTGCAGATTTGAACCTTGAACTCAGGTCTTTTGACTCCTGAGAACAAGGTGTGTTTGGGTTTTTTTTGCCTTTTATTCTTTCGCTAGCTCTCAGCTTGATTTTATTTTAATCCCACTAAACAGATGTTTATACTATGCCTTATATAATCATCTTTATTTTTATTTACATGTTTGCTATTTTTGTTGCTTAGTAGTCCTTCTGGCATTTCATCCTTTTTTTTCTTGTATAATTTTCCTCTGTGCTTGTATGTCTGAAAATAGTTTTATTTTCTCTTGTTCTGGAAAGATGGATTCAGTGCATATATTTAATACAACTTTAAGTTGCCAGTGATTTTCTCTTTGCATTTTGAAGATATCATTCTGGCTTTCATTGTTAAAGCTTTCGTTGTTGTTGTAGAAGTCAGCTATCAGTCTAATCACTGTTGTATATAGCACTTTCTAAAAAAATTAATCTCTAGCTGTTTTTAAGATTTTTTTTCCCTTTAGTTTTTTATAGTTACATTATGTTGTATCTTGCTTGGAATTTGTTGGGTTCCCTGAATCTGAGGATTGGTGTCACCTCTGGGAGATTCTAAGCCATTAACTTTTCTTTCTTTCTTTCTTTCTTTCTTTCTTTCTTTCTTTCTTTCTTTCTTTCTTTCTTTCTTTCTTTCTTTCTTTCTTTCTTTCTTTCTTTCTTTCTTTCTTTCTTTCTTTCTTTCTTTCTTTCTTTCTTTCTTTCTTTCTTTCTTTCTTTCTTTCTTTCTTTCTTTCTTTCTTTCTTTCTTTCTTTCTTTCTTTCTTTCTTTCTTTCTTTCTTTCTTTCTTCTCTCTCTCTCTCTCTCTCTCTCTCTCTCTCTCTCTCTCTCTTTCTTTCTTTCTTTCTTTCCTTTCTCTCTTTTTTTCCTTCCTTCTTTCTTTCTTTCTTTTTTTTTATATCAATGTTACATGTTACTCAGTTGACATAAGACAACAACTACAACAACAATAAATCTTCTTTAGTCAGCAGTTATATTCCATCCCCTTATTTTTGTTCATTTCTCAGTCTTGTGGGATTTGGGATGGTATCCACTCTGGCTACTTCAGGCTGAGATAGGATATAGCTATAATGGGGCAGAGAAATGGAATTGTTGGGCTTGCAGCTGAAGACATTCCTTCTTTTTGGGCTGGGGCTGGTCCATCATCATTGCTTCATTAGCTGTCCATGGCAGGCCTGAAGAACTGGAGAGTAGGAGTTGGCCACATATCTGCTTGTTTTCAGAGCGCCACTGGCATAGGAACAATACAAAGGCTTTAAGTCTCTGAGAAATATACTTAACAAGTAGATTGAAAATTATAGGTTCAACTAAAATACGTAGAAGAATCATGATTAGGGGATTTATTTTTAAGTATATTATATTGGGTAAATAGCTTTTTATATATCCAGATAGAGCCCTCCAAGAGAGTGCTGATTTCATGTGGCTTGCCTTTGGTGTCTGGAAGTTCCTAGGACCTTCAGGAGCACTTCTGTTTGTGGCTTTGTTTATTGTGGCATTTTGTGGTGTCTGGTTGAAACCTGCATAAGTGTAACCTCTGGAATGATCTCCTGATTCCCTTTGAAATCTGCTTGCCATAAAACTCTATTTTATTTAATATTTACCCCTTTGACTCAAGGTCTTTCTTCAAATGCATCATTGATTACTGCTTGGTAATAATCCCTCAGTGTCAGGGAGGCTCATCCTTGGGAGTTATGTCCCGTGTCAGGAAAGTGAAGCTAAAGAGTTTACTTGCAGTGTTTGGCTGAGAAAGAGGCTATAGTTGAATAACAAGGAGGTTTTCAGAAGGTAACTCTTAGGCATTAATTATAATTAGGCATAGTTTCATGATTACAGAGATAAGGTTCATAAGTACAATCATTGAGATCAAGGTCTTGGCTTATTAGCTTATTTTCTTTTATTAGGCAAGGCTTATATATTCCAGAGATTCTAGCCATCTTATTTGAGAAAGTAGAAGGACTTTCCCAGGAGAGAAGTTTAATGTTTTGTTAACTACTGTGTGGGCCTCTATCCAGATATGGCATTAGGCTATAATTATATCCCATGAAATATGTAGCTATATAACATTCAAGCTTTTTATGAGGCCCCATTTATCTAGATACCTGGAAATGTAAAAACAGTGTAACCTACAGGGAAATTTGATTGTTTCTGTGACATATAACATTTTTCTAATAATAAAATATGCAGCATTCCCAACCACTCTTCCCCATTATTGATACTTAAAATTGTTATTATCTTTTCAAATATTTCTTCTTCCCCTTTCTCTCTAGTCATATGTTCTAGAACTCTAATTATGAATATGGTGTATCTTCTCTTCTATTCTTCATGTCTTAACTTCTTATTTATATTTTTCACCTTTCTCTCGTTCATTCTAGGTAATTTTTCAGCTATATCCTCCATACTTTAGCTGTGTCTAATCTTCTGTTTAACCCATCCAATGAGTTTTAAATATCATTTATAATTTTCATTTCAAGAAGTTATATTTGGTTCTTTTAAATATATTTGTTCAGCCTGTAAATCCTTTAACTATAAATCTATTTATTTAAAAATCTTTATTTGATAATTAAATACCTGCAGGATTTATAGGTGTGATTCTGCAATTTATTATTTCTGTTGGCTCCCTTAGTCATGTTGGCCTATATTCTCATGTGCTTTGAGATTTTGCTCTTCATTCATGAAAATTACAAGAGGCCTGAGTTGCAGACTTATTCTTTCAGAGATAATTTGTGTTGCTTCTGCCAGTAGATAATGTTCTACTATCAATCTGAACCTCTTTAAACTAGGTTTGGAGTTTTTTCTTTATTTTTTTCCCCATTGTCCTTACATGTGATATGACTTCCAGCCCAATCCTTACAAATATTGGTTTGTGGTAGAAAATATTTAGAAAGACTTTTTTCTCCTGACAATCTTCCCACTCTAAGGATCAGTAAGCAAGACAAATTTCCTTCTGTCAGATCACTGAGGTGTCACCTACCAATCAATAAGAGTCCCACTCATTTGGGTTCTAGGATTTTCCTTCAGTCTATTATGTGTGTGGTTTTAGGCCACCAGGAAATTCAGATTCCCTCAGGGAAAATGCCTTTGCAGCTTGTTTTTCCCCATGGAATTGCTCATTCTTATCTTTCTTTCAGCTGATTGTTTTCTTTACTATTATGCTTGCTTAGCCTTGCCTTAACGACATGTTTTGTGTTTTTTCTAGCAATTTTAGATGTTCTGTACTGGGAGAATGTTCTCTTTTCATCTGGCCCTCATATTGCCCCCTGAACTCCCCACTCCCCCTCACTACACCACTTTGCTCTCCAGCTTGATTAACACTTGTCAGAGATGTAGTGAAGAGTCATTTATGTTTTGGTCAATGTTATCAGGATCCTGTTCCTCAAATATTAAAAAAGACCCTTCTTCCTCTTAGCTCCTCTAACCATAAAAGAAATGCAATGGTTTTAGTGTAAATTGAAGGGCCACTGTGCCTGAAACATAAGAAATGGGAAGAGAGGTACAAGAATAATTTGGAGGTATAAATTGAAATCAGATCATGAAAAGACTATTGTGGGATTATTTTAAGTCAAATGGGAAGCCATAAGAGGGTGTTAAACAGGAGAGTAATTTTGTTTAAAAAGTATAAATGGGTATGACAGATGGTTGGAGAGCAGAAGTGGAAACAGGGAGATTTGTTAGGAGGCTATTTCAGTAGTCCAGGTAAGAAATGGTAGTAACCTGGGTTAGTTTGGTAGCCATGGATTGCAAAAATGTGAATGGATGTATTAGTTATCTATGGCTGTGTAATGAATAAAAGATTATCCTCAAATTTAGCAGTTTAAAATAATAAACACTTATTATAGCACAGTTTCTGAGGATCAGAATTCTAGGAGCACCTTAACTGGATGGTTCCGGCTCAGGGTCTCTCAAGAGGTTGCAGTGAACCTGTTATCTGGGGCCACAGTTATCTCAAGGCTCATGTGCTAGAGAATGAGGGTGGGGGGACAGAGAGAGAGAGAGAGAGAACCCAATATGATGTCTTTTTATAACCTAATTTTTGAAAAGACATACCCTCAATTTGGCACATGGTACTAGTCATACCTAGTCCAGTGTGGGACAGTACTCACAAGGGTGTGAACACCAGGAGATGGGTATGATCAGAGCCAGTTGGAGGCTACCATAATGGGTATGAGCATATGAGATCTATTTTGGGTGTAGAATCAATAAAACTTTGCTGAGGAATTTGAAGTGGTAGAAGAGAAAAAGGGAGGAATGAGGATGACTTCTAGATTTTTGGTTTGAGCCACTTACTCCAATGGGAATGATTGGAAGAGAAACACATTGGAGGTGGGGAGGGGGGAACAAGAGTTATATTTTCAACTTCTTGAGTTTGAGAAGACTTTCAGATATCCAAGTGGATATGTCAAGTTGGTAGTTTGAATACATGATTCTGGAGCTCAGTGAAGAGCTCAGGACATGATATTAAATTTGGAACTCATTGAACTATGGATGGGATTTAAAACCTAGGGACTAGATAAGATGACTTAGTCACAGCCATTTTCAATTTTAACTACCCATTAGAATCACCTAGAAAGCTTTAAATACTTCTGACAACCAGGCCAATCTCCAAATCAATTAAATCATTACCCCTGATGGTGGCACCCAGTCATTGGACTTTTTAGAGTTCTCCAGTGATTCCAATGTGCAGTCAAAGTTGAGAACCATAAACAAGGATATAAATGGCTATGGGGAAAGGAGCCCAGTACCCTTTCATGTGTGTAAGCATAGAGGACAGCTTGGTTTTCCACAGAGAAAGTTATGACATAAGGTGCAGTTTCTTTTGCAGTACCTGAGAATTGGTTTATTCTGTGCTTTTGTGCCACTGAGCTGCTGACCCATTATTAAGAATTGTTTGTGCATTCCACATGCAGAGGGCAAGTGCCTGTGACTGATGGAGGGCATAGGATTGCTTTGAAATTTCAAAATGTAACGAGTTGAATGCACTGATTCCATTTGGTAATGCAATCAGACTTAATTAGAACCAAAATTTACCAAGTGTTCCTTGGGCCTTTCTAATTAGGCATAAAAGCTAAACAAATTTGAATCTGACACTCTTTAAGGGTGGATAATTCTGTGCAGAGATGTGGCTGGGTTCCAGCTAGAAACTCCTGCAGTCAGGTTGCAGGAAATAGCGAGTAGGTTTCCATCTCACGCTTAACTTCAGAAGAGCAACAACAAAGTGCTGATCTCTGCATGCAAAAAGATTTGGGAGAATCCATTGTTAAGTAGGTATTTGGAGGTATTTTTCTGTCTTTGAGCATTTTTGCATTGAGAGATCCATCCTCTAATATCAAAACCTCTGTTTGTTACCCACTCACCCCAAACTTTTGCAAACCTGTTGTATTAGTCAGCCAAAGGAGTGCAGATGCAAAAAACAGAAATCTGCTGACCATTTTAAAGGGTATTTATTTGGGTTAGGAGCTTACAGATACCAGGCCATAAAGTATAAGTTACTTCCCTCACCAAAGTCTACTTCCATGTGTTGAAGCAAGATGGCTGCCGACATCTGCCAGGGTTCAGGCTTCCTGGGTTTCTCTGGGCTCAGCTCCTCTGTTTTCTCCACAAGGTCAGCTGTAGACTATGAGCCTCCTTAGACTTTACCTCTCTCCACAAGGTCAGCTGTATAATAGCAGGTGAATGGCTCTGTCTTTCTCCCTAGGGTTTCTGCCATATCTAAGGAGTCATTTCTATTTCTCTGTGTTCTTTTTTTTTTTTTTTTTTTTTTTTAGATTTATTTATTTATTTAATTCTCCCCCTCCCCTGGTTGTCTGTTCTTGGTGTCTATTTGCTGCGTCTTGTTTCTTTGTCCACTTCTGTTGTCGTCAGCGGCACGGGAAGTGTGGGCGGCGCCATTCCTGGGCAGGCTGCTCTTTCTTTTTCACGCTGGGCGGCTTTCCTCACGGGCGCACTCCTTGCACGTGGGGCTCCCTCACGCGGGGGACACCCCTGCGTGGCAGGGCACTCCTTACGCGCATCAGCACTGCGCATGGCCAGCTCCACACGGGTCAAGGAGGCCCGGGGTTTGAACCGCGGACCTCCCATATGGTAGACGGACGCCCTAACCGCTGGGCCAAAGTCCGTTTCCCTTCTCTGTGTTCTTCTCCTCGCTCAGATCCTCTCCTCCTGGGGCTTGCTTCTCTTTCCTCTGCATGCTGTCTTCCTGAGGCTCCAGCTTAAGACTTCATCATCAAACTCCAACATCAAAACTCCAACATCAGAAACCTCCCAACTCTGTCCTTTGTCATGGGTGGGGACTCAACACACTAATGACATGGCCCAATCAAAGCCCCAATCACAAATTAATCATGCCCAGGTTCAGATCAATTTACAAACAATCCAATATTTATTTTTGAAATTCATAACTATGTTAAACGCTACACCTGTGTGCCTGAACGAGTTAAGAGATCAGTGCTTTGCAGCTATGTTCTCAACCCTGCTTCCTGAGATGTTGAAACTGTGACCTTGTGACCTTGATCCCATTAATCCATTTTTCATGACTCTGGACTAACAAATTAAAATGGGTCAAACTCCGAACTATTGAGTCTTTGGGAAGTAAATAGCTAATTCCTCACCCTGTACCTGCCCCTGACCATGTTTATTTACAAGCTATCACTTTGTTCATGTTTTTATTTCTGACACTTAGGATCATCAAAGAAACTCAAGAGAGCTCTGTAGTTGGAGTTCAAAGACCTGAGTTCCAGATGTAGCTCTACCACTCATTGGCTGTGAACCCTAGAGCAAGCCACATAGTCTTACTGAGCCTGTTTCCCCACTCTATAAAATGGAAATGATCCCTGTCTCATCCCTTTCCTTTGATAATATTGGATGGAGTGTATAGAAATATGTGAATGCAAACAGCCTGATCTTATCGATTACAGTAAAGACTTGCCACAATCACCATTTCCCCTCTTCTGAACATATGTACAAATCATTCACTTTCCTTGGAAATCCACTTCCTTGACTTCTCACCATCAGACATTCCCTTCCTTCTAAATCTGACAAAAACCTCATAATTCTTCAGGAAGTCCCCCTTAATTAACCCCATCTCACTTGGATCATGCTTTTTGTTTTTTTTCCTGATGCCAGAAGAATATGGTGTTCTCTTTAAATTAAATACCATTTACTTGTGTGTTTCTCCATAAATCTTAAATTTGTCCCAAGTGTTCATTCTGTATTTGCATTAGATTACAGGTTTTGGGAGTGTAAGAACTGGAGGCTGTTTCCATGCTTTGCAGCACTGATCAACATGGAAGTTCAATCCAGCAACGTGGACCTCTACTTCTCTTTACATCTGATTTGCCTCTCTCATTGATCTTCACAAAGCAGCATCTCCCAAAAAACAATCAAACTTGGGATGTTGTAGATATTTCCCTGCAATTATAACTCAGTTTCTCCCTTATTAAAACAATTCCTGGCTCCCAGAGCCTTATTAAAAATTAGTGTCAGCCAGTGAGGGGGAGAATGGAAACATCCATTTCTACCTTTCCATCTTTCTGTCTCCATCAGCACACTCCACTGAGAACTCAACATCACTGTGCTTCCTTCTGTCTCTTTCAAGTTGTTTCCAAGCCTAGCGACATTTGAAAGGGTGAGTCAGTGTCTAAATGTGGAGACTGTCATTCTGCATGCACAACTGTGGGCGCCATTCTGGACCATGATGGTGAGCATGGCTCTGACCCCAGGGAGGGGGATCCTGAAAATGATCCTCCATGAGCTTCAAAGTGGCATAAATCATGATCCAGTATTTTTAGAGCCTCCAGAGGGATGAGAGAACTTCAGCTGATGCTTTGGAGATTTTACGTAAAGAGAATACATTTTAGTCTTCTGCGGTACAGAAGAAATAACACAAATTCTGGAGTCAGGAGACTTGAGTTGGGATCTAGCTCTTTTACTATCTGTTGTAGGAAATCAGGCCAGCCACGTTGTTCCTCTGGACCTCAGAAAGGGGGCAGGTTAAAGTTAGTTTCCATAAAGCTGGTTCTACTGAACGTTATGGTATAATGCTGACTTGGTCAATGGGGACTTTACAATTTATTCTCTTTTTTTTTTTCAGAAATGGAAAAGCTAATTATAAAATTTATTTGGAAGAGTAAGGGGCTCCAAATAGACACAAAAATCTTTTTTTTTCCCCTCTCTCTATATTTTTGTCTTTATTTTTTTAATGTTACATTAAAAAAAATGAGGTCCCCACATAACCCCACCCCCCTCACCCTACTTCTCCCCCCATAACAACAACCTCCTCATCTTGATCTCCTAATGCTTCTGTTGGTTTGAAGAGGTGATGGACAGAGGCAGACTATTCTGGGGTAACTTTCTGATTTCTAACAGATAAATATGAAACCGGTGGTGAAGGGTATTGGAAACCAAAAGGTGGACATGGGGAAAGAGGGAAAAAATAGAGAAGTGGATGTTTTGTGTTTCTGTTATTTTTCTGGTCTAATGTAGATTTCTGGTCCTTCCCAAGAGTCCCTGATATCATCTAGTTCAGGGCTAGAGTGATTGCCCAAGTCACTCAGTTTTAGGGAAATATGTTTGTGGGGGGTCCTGTCTGGCTGAAGAGACTGAACCTCTTGCCTTTGGACATCCAGATGCTGGGACCAGGCCTGAGTTGTGGCTTTTTTTGCCATTACTTGTCCAGGTTTGTGTTTCTTAAACCAGTGTTCTGTGTTTCTTGTTCTATACAACACTGCAGGGTAAAAGTGTCTTGTGACTAAACCAGCCTGGGAAATAGGCTAGATTAAATGAAATCAAACATTTATTCATTTCAAATTTTCTTTAAACCTTCCATTGCTAAATGTGCACTATCAACATCTAAAAGAGGAATAGTAGTGTGCAAAATTTCCTAAACTTATTTGGGCAGGAAGGCCCTCCCACTTCTATGTATGTATGTATGTATGTATGTATGTATCTATCTATCTATCTATCTATCTATCTATCTATCTATCTATCTATCTATCTATCTATCTATCTCTATCATCAATTAATTAATTCATGGGATTTTTAATAAACCTCTGAGAAGCAGCCCTTAGGGAAAAACTGCTCTAAATTGATGATTTTCTGGAATATTCCACCTCAAACCTCCACTCTGCTGGAGGTCAGTCCTGATTAACTTTGAGAGGATCAAATTGTCAGTTCTGACAGTGCCATTCCTGGCACCATTCCTCTTTTATTAAAATCTGAAAATCAAGAAAAGAGATTGGAGAGTATTTTAAGCAGACTGTATGAGTGAAGGGTTCTGTTAGGGATTCCACTTTCAAACAGTTTTCAAAGCGCCCGGGGCCTTCCTCAGCAAGCCCTGAGTGAGAAACCCCTGATACAGCCCCCTGCCGTTTCCTCACCAGGCCCCGCCTGCAGTATCAGTCTCCTGGGTGGCACTGCTACGTCTCTGGCCCACCTGGGTCTTGCAGGCCTCCAGTGGCAGGGAACTTCCACTAGCCCATGACATCTTTTTCTCTTTATTAGAGAAGCTGTGGGTTTACAGACAACCATGCATAAAATACGGGATTCCCATACACCCTCCCCCCACCAGCTTGGTGTGGACCATTTGTTACAATTGATGATGGCACATTTTTATAATCATAGTATTAATTAAAGTCCATGTTTTAACTGAGGATTCAGTGTAGTGTAGTTCCATGAATTAAAAAAAAATTTAGGGGAGCTGATATAGATCAAGTGGTTGAGTGTCTGCTTCCCATATACAAGGTCCCCGGTTCAATACTCAGTACCTCCTAAAAAACAAACAAATAAAAACAATTCTTATTGGGGACTGGATGTAGCTCAGTGGTTGAGTGCCTGCTTCCCATGTACAAGGTCCTGAGTTCAATCCCTGGTACCTCCTAAAAAAAATTCTGTTATCATATATACAATCTAACATTTCCTCTTTTAGTCATGTTCAGCTATATATTTCAGTGTTGTTAATTGAGTTCATAATGTGCGACCGTTGCTACCATCCATGACCAAAATATCTCCATCATTCCAAATAGGAACCCTGAACATTTTAAGCCTTAACTCCCCATTCCCTATCCCCACTCCAGTCTCCTGGTAACCTATTTTCTAGAATATAACTCTATGAGTTTGCTATTCTAATTGTTTAAAATCAGTGCAATCATACAATATTTGTCCTTTTGTGTCTGGCTTATTTCACTCAGCATACTGTCTTCAAGGCTCATCCATGTTATTGCATTTATCAGGACGTCATTCCTTTTCATGGCTGAATAATATTCCATTGTATGTATGTACCACATTTTATTTATCCAGTCACTGGTTGATGGGCACTTGGGTTGCTTTCACCTTTTGGCAATTGTGAATAATGCTGATAACGAACATCAGTGTGCAAATATCTTAGTTCCTGCTTTCAATTCTTTTGGGTACATACCTAATAGTGGCATTGCCAGGTTATATGGTAGTTCTATACTTAGCTTTCTGAGGAATTGCCAAACTGTCTTCCACAGCAGCTGTTTGTACAGCTTGTTTAATGAATGCCTTATCATGGATGACTCTTCAATAAGAATCTAACTTCCTTAGGAGAGACACCTTTCTCATTCATTTCTCAACATATATTTATTGAACATTTTCAGTGAATAGGAAATAATGAGAGATCAAAGATATAGAACAGTTTCCCCCTCTCAAGAAGCAGAGGAAGGCACATGCACAAATAAATGCAAGACTAGTTATGGCAAGAGTGGAGAAAATACTATGTGAGATCAGAAAAGAAGAGACAATTTTAGCTTCATCATCAGAGACATTTCAAAGAGAGGGCAGCCTCTGAACCATGTTTTGGGATGGTTGAGAGATCAAAGAAGCAGTCAGAGAAGGCCATTGAAGGTGGAAGGAGTGGCCAAGGAGGCAAAGGGAGGAAGGACAGTGGGCAGGTCCCAGGAGTGTACATATATCAGTTGCAGGCTTGGGGTGACTAACTTAATCATCAGAAGGATGATTTCTTGGAAAGATAGAGGGTCTTTGATAGGACAAATGCAGTGCGGGAACTCCCAGCAGCAGCAGCTCACCAACTTCCTCTCTCAGACCACTCCATGGGCCCTTCTATAGCTATATATCTTTGAACAGAATTCAAATTTCCAGGGGTGAGGCCAGGATTGGCTGTGCTGGGATCATGGCTCAACCCCTGGGGTCTGCTGCAAAAAGAAGGGGAGGGTAATAATTAAATAAAGTATCTACCTTATAGGTTAAATTGCAATTAACCAACTCAACATTTAAAGAGTGCTTAGAACAATGCCTGGCACATAATAAGTGCTAGATAAGGGTTTGTCAAATAATAAAATATAAAGTCTATAAATCATGCTGCACAGGAAAAGCAATGCTCCTCCAGAAAGCATCTTATGGAAGGTCAGTCTGGAAAAGTATGTTGGGCCACACTTGGAAATTCTTGCATGCCAGATTAAAAGGAATGGGAGGGGAAGGAGAAGGCAATGAAGCCTTCAAGCAAGGGGGTATAAGGATCAAGGCAGCACTTGAGAGTAATCTAATGGCTGTATGTGGATGCACTGACAGTGGGGATCAGTCCAAAAACTATTGTGGCCATCCTGGAGGGAAGGGCCAGTGGTGGCAGTAGGAATGGTGGGAGTAGACATGAAGAGTTGCTCATTCTAACTCTTTGCGTGGTGCTATATAAATCCCTTCACTGGACTAGCCCTCTTTCTAATTCCTTGTTGTTGACTGTACACTTTTTACTGAGGTCAAATTCATATAACCTACAACTAGCCATTTTAAAGTGTTAAAGTCAATGGCATTTAGTACACTCACAATGCTGTGCAACCACCACCTCCCTCTAGTTTCAAAACTTTTCCATCGCTCTAGAAAAACACTCCGTTCTCCCTCCTCCCATCACTTGGCAACCACCGATTTGCTTTCTGTTTCTATGGATTTGCCAATTTTGAAAATTTCCTATAAAAGTAATCACACTATATGTGGCAGTTTGTGCCTGACTTCTTTCATTTAGCTTTATATTTTCAAGGCTCATTCATGTAGCGTGCCTCAGAACTTTATTCTTCTTTTTGGCTGAATAATATTCCCTTGTGTATACAAACCACAATTTGTTTATCCATCCATCCATTGATGAGCATTTAGGTTGTTTCCACCTTTGGGCTATTGTGAATAATGCTACTATGAACATTCATATACATCCCAAGGACAGTCTAGTCTCATTTCCACATCCAGCCACAAATTGGCCCTGGTGGTAAAGGTGTCCGAGGACCCTTAGCAGCAATGCTTGGTTGAGGTGGTGGTGATGGTGGTGGTAGTGAAGAGGAGCAATTCTAGGCAGAGAAATGTACACTGTGGAGTTCCTGGGGCAGAGGTTCCCAAATGCCAGTCGACAGATGCCGAAAGTGGCAAAGTTTCTTTCCTTCTCAGCAAAATCATTGGGTAAGATTAAAAGTGGTTCTTTCCTCAGAAGGGCCATCTTTAACTCTAAAATTATGTTGTTTTTCTTGTAGGTGTGTTGAAATGTCCTCTCTAATGTTCTAACTTGGCAAAATAAGAAGTTTTGTATGCCCATGAATTCCAATAGTCTGAGGAAAATCGAAGACAGATTAGACACACAGGTTTATCTCTTTTCTCTCCTCAAATTGATGGAGAGGAGAAAAGAAGTGGAAAAAAAAAGTTAAAAAAATGAATTCATATGGGCTAAAAATACTTGAAGTGTACCACTAAGAGATTAAAAGAAAGAAGAATTTCTGAAAGATACAAGATTGATTAATATGCATGGGTAGATAACATTAAAAGAAATACTAATGACAAGGAAGTATGAAAATAGACTCAGTTTTCCTAATGAAATGTACATCAAAACAATGATGAAATAGTATATATTTTTAGGAGGTACTGGGATTAAACCCAAGACCTTGTATGTGGGAAGCAGGCACTCAATCATTTAAGCTGCATCTGCTCCCCAAAATACTACTGTTTTTGTCTTTCAGGTGGTGAAGCCTTTGTAAGTTTGATAAAAATGCTGTGTACATCTGGTGAGATTATGGAGAAACCATCCCTTTCATATTATACATTGATATTTTGTATATAATTTAATACAAACTTCTGAGGGAAAACTTGGTAATATCTGCCAAATAAACATATATACACTCTGATTCAGCAAATCTGCTCTAACAGACCTCTAATTAAACAACTCACGAAAGGCACCATTCCTTCTGTAATATACACTGAAAGATGTCAATAGCTTCAAAATGCTCACAGGTTGCACTGCAGAACCCCATCAGTTGAGTTGTATGCTTTCTAAGAATCTACTCTCAGTTCCAAACCTTTTACTCCTCTTATATTTGGTCGGTCTTGAATTTAAACTAAAAGTGATGTGAATCTTCGAAATGTGAGTGAAGAAGGAAGTTGCTACTATGAATCCTATGTCAAAACATTATTTGTGTGTGTGTGTGTGGGAAAAACCCTTGATGTTCCGCAATATAGGAATGACTGATGAATCATCCATGAAATGAAATATTATGCTGCTAATAAGCTCATACTGTCAAAGAAAATTTACCAAGTGAAAAATAAAACCTAATTACGTTTGTGTGATGCTCATTTAGTAAATATACATATTTGTCAGCCGTGGTTGCTTCTGACTATGGATACAGGTGATTTTGAGTTTGTTCTTGATTCTTATTTTCTAAGTTCTATGCAATGAATATGCATTTTAAAAATAATCATAAAAAGACTTTATCAAAACACTTCTGAATATACATTGAGAATAATAATAATAACAACAATAAATTACGACTACATAGCTGTTAGATTGGCAACCCCACATCAGTGAGATAGAGGATCTCCATGAACATGTCTTTGGCAGAACCTGGCTTCCCTTCAGGATCAGAGCAGTGGGCTGTCAGTTACATGGTCAATTAAGGAGGTGTGGGGCATATGTGTCCCAGGGCAGGAGCAACTAAAGAGATTGTGGGCTAAAGGGACCAGGTTATTAAAGTGGCCTAGAATTTTATTTAGTTTAGAGGGGTCCGAATACAGATGTGGACATTTTCTACTCTAAGCCTTTTGTTCACTGACATACATTTTACTTTAAGAAATATTTTAGATATTTACAAAATATTGAAGACTATTTAATGAATAGCATGTATCATTTAAATTTTAAATTTTTATTTAAGGAATAAAATATTTTTAGTTGTAACCTATGGTAGTTACCTTGTGCTAAGGTGTACCCAATGTTCTGAATTTGGTATTTTCATTCCATACATGTCTTTATACTTTTAATATCCAAGTATGTATCCTTAATATATTATATTGTTTTCATGCTTTTAAAACTTTTTTAATAAAGGTAACATACTGCATGTATCTTTCTGAAACTTTTTTTTTGCTGTGCTGATACATGTAGCTCAAGTTCATTCATTTTAACTGCCATATAGTTTTTCATTATAAGAATATATCACTATTAATGTATTCTTCTGTCAATGGACTTCTATGTTGTTTCCAATCCTTTTTCTCTTAAAAGCAAAGCTACAATAAACATTCTTACACATGTCTCCTTGTTACATGAAATTGTTTGGTCAAAGAATATGCATAACTTCAAATTTACTTGTTATTGCCAAAATGCTCTGAAAGGGGTTATACTAGTTTATACTCCGATTGACACTGTAGGAAAGTTCCTATTATTCTAAATCCTTGCCACCACACAGCATTTTCCAGACCTTTTAGCTTTCGACAATCTGTGTGATTAGTCTGGTTCCTGATTTTTAAAGGAATGATTCAACAGTTTCAGTGTTAAGTAAGATGTTTACAATAGGTTCTTGACAGATGCTATTTATCAAATTAAGGAAATTACTAGTCTTTTTTTGCCATGATTTTTTAAAACCATGAATTCATGTTGAGTTTTATCAGATATTTTTGTCCTGCATATTTGAGATCATCATCTAACATCTTTTTAAACAATCTTGCTAATGATACTAGAGCTAGATGGTTGTTTTGATGGGAAACTGAGATGAGCTATGGATTCTTATTAAAACCAAGACCTTAAAAATTCTCAAAGCATCACTCTCCAATGGGGCATCTCAAAAGATACCTTCCTCAGGCAGAGATTTGGAAAGGAATGGAGGTGTTATGTACACACATAATCCATCATCGGGTAAATGGTGATGTCTAGGGTGGTGGTGTTATAACTAGAGACTATTATCTTGAAGGACTGAAGAACAGCATGCTTTGCAGTAGGTTATTTGAACAATATATGATTATTATGGGCCAATACCTGGGGCTTGGATATATTTTTGTTAAGGTGAAATTTTCTTTGTAATGGAGTTGGTTATAATGGGCTTTGAGCTCCATTCATCTCACTTACCCGTTCTCCCTCTGGCGGCTTTGAGAGACTTGCTCCCTTTGCAGCAGACAGCCCAGCTGTGTCTGAGAAGACAAGCATGTCTTTAATTTGTGGCCAAAAGCTCTCCAGTGAAGCCCTCCTCATAAGCCCGAGATCGCTTAGATTTCCCAAACACTCATCCATCATGGATGGCCTTATTCAATTGCTTTCCCATCATGTTTTGGCTTACTTAGCTTATCTGACTCTAACTCTCCTACACAACTTGCATTTGTCACAAATTATGGATGAGGAACTTTTATGTTTTGGAGGGTTCTGAGTTGTTGCCTCTGGCCAGTGTGAGTACCATGTCTGTCTGGAAGGGCAGTAGTTAGTCAGAGGATGATGCTAGCAAGACTCACATCACGGGTTTTGAACAGAGGCACACCTACAGCTACCTTGCAAAAATGTTTGGAGTTTAATGGAGTTTAATGAATAGGTTTGGCCTAGAAGGATGAAATCTGCCGAGTCACCACTGTGGCTGCCACAATTCAAACGTCCCCACTGGACATTGGTTTTGTTGGACAGTCTTTGAGCAAATAAATAATTTCCCTTTTCCTAATACAATGCTATGTTAGGTATATTAAACCTTCACTATATTTACCTAATTGTTCTCTTCCATTTCTGATTCTGTTCATAGGGCTGTTTCTGCAAGAACATTCCGTATAGGCAGCTGCTTATGGCATTTCATTTGGGGGGTGTTAAAGCCCAACCCCCACCCCCTTGCCCACCAGATATATTTCTTCTGTCAAAATGCCTGAGATCTCACCATTAATGGCCAATAGGATTCTATCACGGTGGGGTGGGGGCACGAATTGCCAAGCCACTCTCAGGCTCTGATTAATTAGTTGCCTAGCTCAGTCAGAGATTTGAGGCTCACAGGAAGTTCAGCATAACATTCATTCATTCTGCAAACTTTTCTTAAATAGTGTGCATGTGCCAGGTGCTGTGTTAAGGACCATTGATTCAAAGATATGGCTCGTGCCCTGCTGTAGCCAGCCTTACAGGAACGCTTAGTCTAGTGGCATCTCCAAAAGAGCACAAAATTGGGGCCTTGGGCCTCAGATTCTAGTGCCAATCCTGTACCAGATCCGAGAGCTTGGGTGAGCTGGGGAGCTCCTTTGTGCCACAATTTTACTTCTTGAACTTCCAAGTGGGGGAAGATGAAATAGAATCTCTAAATTTTCTTTCAAATCTAGCATGCTTGCAGTAGATAGGCTTTTTTTTTCTTGAATAGATATTACATTTACACAGTTCAAACATCCACAGTAGAAAATCTCCCTCCCATTCTTTTTTTTTGTTTTTTTTTTTTTTTTAGAGTAAATATTTTATTGGTCATCAATATGTCAGACACAAGGGATAGAAGCACTCAACAAAAAGCAAAGGACTCTCCTTGCAGAGTTCACAATTTCCACCTAATAACTAGCCAGGTGCCTTTTAGCCTGCCTCTTCTCAGTGCTTCTCCCAACTCTAGGTCCATAATCAGATGAGGATGGTTTTCTAGGTATCACAAACCTGCTCCAGCAACAAGCTAGCATCTTCAGATGTGTTAACAGTTTGGAAACTCAGGGGTAACCTGCAGAATAAATGGAAACACCTGGCCTCGGGTCCCTCCAAGCCCAGGTCCTGAGACATTATAGGAAAGTCGAGTGGCAGCTGCAGGTACTCCGCTGACCTGAGCTGTCAAAGTCTCTCCAGGTTGCTCTCGCATGCAGTTGGAGATCCCTTGGCCACAAGCAATCCCTCCCATTCTTATACCTCATCTGCTCAGCTTTCATCTTCCCACTCGAGCAGAGATTTTTTAAAATGTATTTTAGCCAATGTAAATTCATATCTTTATCTCTATCCCAGTTAAGACGTAACACATACATACTGTTCTGTACCTTGTTTTTTTTCAATTAACAATATGTTTTGTTGATCTTTCCATGTTAAAACATAAAGAGCTCCTTCAATCTTTTTCATAGCCATGAAGAATTCCATTGTATGTATGTTCAGTAACTGAACAAGTTCCACATAGATGGCAATTTTGTGATTTCCATTCTTTCCTATTTCATACAATATTGAAATGAATAAGAATTTATTTATATTGTCTCCCATGCTGGTGAGTATATCAGTCAGGTAATTCCTAGAAGTGGAGTTTCTGGGTCAAACACTGGGAATTTTGCAAGACACAAACAAAATATTCTCATATCAATTGCCTGGTTTCCCACAGCATTGTCAACGCAGTGTGCTCAAATTTTTGCCTTTGTGCTGATTTAAGGTTGGAAAAGGGATTTTCATAATACAAATAGCTAATTTGTATCACTCTTAGTCTGAATAAGGTTGAGCATGTTTTCATATATTGGGGAGACATTTGTATTTTGAGCAGGTAGATTTTAAGGGGAGGAGAATGGAAAGATCCAGAACTTGGTGTTCTTTAGGGAAGAGGAGAGGCAGGGCAGTGGGGTCCTGCGAATGGGGACCTGCAAGTGTCAAGAATGGACTAAAGCTCTCTGACTTTTTTCTTACACTTTTTTTTTCTGAGATAACTTATTGTTTATTTTCCTGGTAAACATTTTATTATTTTATTATTTATTTTTATTGTCTTTTTTTAAAAAAAGATAAGTAGATCACACAAAACGTTATGTTAAAAAACATAAGAGGTTCCCATACACCCCACTCCCCCCCCCATCAACATCCCCTTTCATCAGTGAGGCACATTCATTGCGTTTGGTGAGTGTACCTGGAGCACTGCCACACCGATTGCTACCACCACCAGTTGGCGATGCGACCGGAAAAAGACCTTGAATAAAAAGGGGAAATGGTAAAGACAAATGAGTTTATATGGCTAAGAGACTTCAAAATGAGTTGGGAGGGCATCAGAGGGTCACGCCTATGCATGTCTCAGCAGGATCCCAGAGACATCCAGAGTAGATACAACCTTCGCTCCTGAGGGCTACGGAGACACACAGGTTCTATGGTCATGGCAGATGGCTCTGGAGTTCAGTGCCTTGTCAGTGGGCCCTACTTTGGAATTTGTGTTCCTGAGTGTGATGGAGACTCAGATGTGACCTCTCCACACATGCCTCTTCTGTCACTTTGACTGAACCTGTGGTTGGCGCTGGGGTTTGTGTATGTTCAGGAGACTTGAATCTCTGGACTCACACGTTTTTATTACAGCCACTTGCTCTGCCCACCCGCAGGCCCCACAGTGACTCCCTCAGGAAGACTCAACCACGGTCAAATCTTAGGGCGTGTCAGGCCCCCTGGAAGAGCCTCTGGGAAGAGCTTTCTTGGGTGAGCTGAAGTGAGTCTGCCCAAGGCCTGGCCGTGAGCACCTGGTCACGTGGTCTGCAGCTCCCTGTGTTCTAATCCCCTTTGGAAGCTGAAATTCCAGGGGAAGGAGCACCCTGGGTCTTGGGCAGCTCCTGTCTCCACCCCGTTTTTGGTTCTGGGGAGGTGGGGCTGTCCGGAGGAGCTGGAACTTGTGTCACCCAAGGTAGGAGAATAATCAGTAAGTCTCCTCTCCTTGAAACTGCAGGAAGAGAGGGAAAGATCAGTGATAATGCTGTCCTGGGAGGGATGACAGTCGCTGTCAGCCCTCCCCCACTCCCCCGGTGACCCAGATTGATTTATATGTAGGGGCCCCCCGAGTCTGCCCAGGAAACGCAGCTGCCTTAGGTGTCAGCAGAGGCAGGGCGGGGTCGTCCTGGAGGTTTTGTCTCCTTGCAGTCCTCACAGCTGGAGGTGGTGGGGGGGGCTTCCCTGGGAGGGGACTCTGTTCACCCACCCACGTTGTCACACCTCTGCTCCTGGAGTGCAGGGGATGAAGCTCCTGCTGAGGTATGGATGAAGGGTGGGAGCCCGTGGGAGAGCAGGGTGCTGCCGGAATCCTGGGTTTTCATCTGGGTGTTAACACAGACATCACTGCCTCCACCGAAGACTAGGACCAGGCGGATCGTGGCGCTCAGCCACCAGCATCTGTGGAGTGCCCACTTGCCCTGTGTCCTGGGGCTCAGAGGGACAGGGTGTCAGCAACACAAAAGAAATGAGGACCAAAAAGCTGTTCTTAAGGAGATTCTTTCAAGCCTCTCGGGTTTATGTAATTACATGCCCCAGGCCTGTGAGGGTCTCACCCATAGTGAGGTTGAGAAAAACGAGGCCCAGAGAGGTGAAGTGTCAGCCTAAGGTGACCCAGCTAGATGGCAGCAGAGTTGGGACCAGAGCTCACCCTGGTGTACTTTCCACCACGTCACCTAAACACCTAAACCAACTAGCAGGCTGTGCTACCAGACACTGTGGGTCTGTGACATGGCCTGGCTCATCACACCAAGGGTTCAGAAATTCCAGGTAGCCAGCTCTGTCTCCTCAAAACTCTCGGGGACTCCTGGCCCATCAGGGGGCATTTGTTCGGCAGGCTCCTCCAATCAGGCAGCACCAGCACCGCAGAGAGAAGAGGGGTCCCCCAGCTCGACCACCTTGTGCCTGCTACCTGCCACGTCCCGTCCTCCGTGGTTGGTTTGCTGCTTCATCTTTCTCCTCCTTAGTCAGTTTCAGATTCTCCACAAGAAGGCTAGAGAAAATTGGGAGATACATATGTTCAAGAAGCAGGGTAGTCGGGGAATTCAAGTTTTTAAAGCAGGTCTTCTTTTGCATTAACTTAGGATTCTGGGATATGGGGCATATCACTGTCTTCTTTCTTTTTTTTGTTAGTTTAAGGTTCAGGTTACTGATTAAACTCTCCCTGGAGGAATTGGCAGGGAAGGCTGAGTGGATGAAGACTGTTGCTGTGGTTAAGAAAGGTAATTTAGTTTTTGTAAATCTCCATTTTGACTGTAGCATGACTTGGCCATTTCACCCACTTTTTTGAGTCCATCGCTGAATACAGGTCAGTGAGAGATGAGGCTGAAGAACCTGTCACTTCGCAAAGGTGGAACAGGCTTCCTTGCCTTGAGGCAATGCTGTGTCCTGGAAAGACCATCCCAGGGCTCAGATTCCAGCCCTGCTCCCCCACTCCCTTTGTGCTCTGGGTAAGTCGCTGAGCTACTCTGATCTTCAGTTCCCTCTGCTGTGGAGAGGGGATGCAGACTTGTGGCAGAGAAGGCCAACTCTCGTTGAACTTCACGCTCCCCTGTTCCTGGTATGGAGTGGTTGCTGGGAAGCAGCTGCCCGGCTAGGGACGACGATCCACAGATGCCCTGGCGCCCTGTGCCAATGGAGTGTGAGCAAAAGTGACAGTGCTGCTTCCAGCCCAAGGCTGCTCAGAAGTGGAGGTCCCTTCTCCACTCCCTCTTTTCCTTTTTGTTGGTTGGAGGCAAAGGACTCTGACGCCCTTGGGCAACCCTGTCCAATAGAACTATCTGCAAGGAAGGAAATGTGCTGTAGCTGTGCTATATGAGCTGTGCTATACCAGCATGTGCTAATGAGCACTTGACATGTGGCCACTGTGACTGAGAAAGTGACAGTTGAATTTTATCTCCTTTAATAAATTTTCATTTAACTTTAAAATAGCCACCTGTGGCTGGTGTCTACCATATTGTGCAGTAGGGCCTGAGGGGATGGTAAAGTCAAAAGACAGAAGGACCCTGAATCATCACGGGGAGGAGAGCCACCCATTTTTTTGCCTGTAATTTTTTCAACAATGTTAGAACCTGTGGCGCTAATAGTGTATGTACCTGGGCTCCTTTGCATGACACATGCGTCCCTGGGAATAAAGTCACCTGCATTGAAATATTGTATGAACAAGAAATACTTTCTCTTAAGTCACAGCGTTTAGGATTTACTTATTTTTAATATTTTAGCTAGTGTTTCCCTAATATACCTTCTGTGTGAGTAAAATGAGATGATCTACTGAAAATACAGTATAAATCCTAAAGCACTACGTAAATGTATGGGATATGCTGGAGAATATTGGTACACCAGGTATCCAAAAAAAAGGTGCCCAGGGAGTGGTATTTCCTATAAAGAAGTAGAGGTAGAAATGTGGCAATTTTTATACTCCAAGAAAACCAATTTAAACCATTCCCATATCCCCCCTCCTCCCCTCCACAATCTCATTTCTCCTGTCCCTCCATTTCCAAGGCCTCCTGGCCCCTGCTTCTCTCGTCTCAGAAGACTCCACCACCTTGGTGGCTTTTCTGTGGTCTCATGGCCTTGGTCCTCCTTCCATCATCCCCCTGACCAAATGCCTCTTAGAAGAGGGTGGGAACATTCTATCATGAACACAAGTGGTGTAGGTGGTGGGTGTTCTGGAGTAGGCTGCTTGCAGTGCAGAGAGTTAGAGGAAGGGGCCATGCTATGACTAAGGAAGCTTAATGCTTTAATGCAATGCTCCAGCTCCTGAGAATGACACCCTTATGGGTCCTTTGCAACGTTCTCTTGTGTATACATGTGGTAGCATCACCTTCTCCTGATTTACTGGAGGAAACACTGGAAGACAATGGGAAGAAACAGGGCTGAGGAAGGGGAGAGACACACTTAACCCCTGGGTAGCTCCATCAAGGTGGTACCCAATTTCACCCCTAAACATAGACGTTTGGCAAAAAAATGCCAATGATTGCACTTTGTCTATTTCGCAAAACTGGTCCAATGCAGTTGTGCATCTGTTTCTATTCCATGGTACTTGACTCAGTTTCCACATCTGTGAAATGGTTTAAGAGTCCCTAGAATCTCTTTATCTCTGGAGAATGTGAGTTCCAAAGAACAGTGCTTAGAGCTTCTCCAAGGAGCAAACTGTGTGAGTGTAGAGTGTTGTTCCTCAGTAGCTGAGTATCTTCACCTGAGTTTTAACAAAACTGAGCATGTATTCCCCTAGCTGTGATGGATGGAGAGACCCAGCCCTCTTTTGGCAGCAACCTGCTTGGAATCTGATGAGCAGCCAACCCTGAATGAAGATAAAGTACCAGTGAGCTTTGATGGACGATGGGCATAGCTTCTCTTGAAATTGGTCTCTCAGAACAATATACAAACTAATACACAAATCAATGCAAAGGGTTTAAACCACCAGGAAAACGGAGCCCATCTATCACACTTAAGGGGAAGTGGGGACCATGGAGTTTGGCGATTGCCTGAGTCCCCAAGGCCCTGGGAAGGGAAAACTCAGTCTCTAGGAACTAGAATTCTAGGCTAGCCTGTCCCTCTTGAGCATGGACACCTGCGTGGCTTGACACAGACAAGTGGGACAGAATTCCTGCCCCCAGTGGTGCACCAGTGCTGGATAGGAGGAACTGCAGCCCCCTTCATCTCTTCTTTCCACTCTAGCCAGTCATGGAGGAGCTTGCCCTTTGGGCTGACCACTGTAACAGCGGCCCTGAGGTGGGGGTGAGAACTTGGGTCCTTGTGCAAATGATGACACAAAGGAGTTGGTTTCAGTTCAAGGTGACAGAGAATCTGGCAGTGTGGGGATTTGTGAGAAGTTAATCTGGTTGGGTTCTCTACGTCCTTCTCACTGTCCTCAGGCTCTCCAGTATTTTCCAGTGTTTTCCCCCCAGTAAGACTGCTCCTCTCACTGTCCCTGCAGCCCCCTTCTTCCTGCCTGCTGCCCCTCTGGGCTGTCTTACCTCTCATTCATTTCCTAAGTAATTTCACTCTCTATGTTGGACTGTTTCTTCGATTGATGTAATGTCCTTAAATTTATATCAACTTTATTTACTCTTAGAAATTCCTTAATTGGTAGAGGAGGGAAGTAAAAATAACTTACATTTATACCATTCCTTGAAGTTTGCAAAGTCTTTTCATGTACATGGTTGGTGGTATCATCTTTTAACAGGAGGGGACCCTGAGATTCAGAGATGTTAAATGTTGTGACCAGGCTGCCAGGAGGAAAAATTTTATAGGAATGTAGAATTGTAGTCATGCTACATTTTCTAAATCCTTTGTTACAGAAGCTGGCCCAAGGCAAGGACTCTGCTAACGCCAAGTCCAAGGAGGCTTGGGGAAAGGGTTGGCAACTCCATCCTTCCCTTCTATTGTTAACATTTCTGACACATCTTGTGGGTGCTAGCAATGTGGCAGGATGGTGGGCAGGCATCAGTCTTGTGCTTTAGATGGCTAAGAATTTGGTCAGAGTGGAAGATGATTTCTTTTATAGAATGTTTCCTCTGTGACTCAAAACTAAAAGAACAATCCTATCTCCACTCATTAGAAAAACGATGGGACAGTTGACAGGAAAGGGTCCATTTGTTTCAAAGGGACAGAGGAGCTCCCAGTAGGCAGAGGACATCTTTCACCTCCTCCTACCTCCAGATGGGTATCCACACCATCCCATCCAGATATAATTCTAAATTACCTTTGGCCATTTCCAGGGATGGAAAGGAGATAATTTTTTTTCCAGTTATCATAATTCTTTCCAAATCCCCTGCTTGGCAGTTCACCCTAAGTCCCTCCTGTAATTTTGGTCCATGGCCTTGAGCTGCTCTGCATCTTGTTATGAGGTCTCAAACCTATGAAGTCATCCCCTGAACCTGTGGACTAGTCTCCTATGTGCTGTTGGGAAGGTGTGGCCAGTCCTGGGTGTCCAGCTATAAAAAGGATGCAGGCAATCTCAATGCCCCAGAAGAGTGCAAGCAGGACACAGAAGGGAAGGACAACCATATCAGATTGAGAACAATCCAATAGACTGAATTCTATGGAAAAGGAACTTGATTTCTTGATTGGGACTTCAAAGGCATATGTTTGGGAAAATGCAGAGATGCACAAGGATGAGGAGCACAAAGACAGGGAGCCACTGGGAATGTAGTAGGAGAAAAGGCAGGGACTGGGTCATGCAGTCTTGAGTGCCACACTAGGGTGTTTGGTCCTGAGGGCAGTAGGGAGCCAATGAAGGTCAGCATGGCAGTGACCTACTTAGATATGTGTTCAGAAGGCCTGAAGGAAGGCTGGGGAGGGACAAGGCTAGAGGCAAGGAGAACCTCAGGAGGCAGGGGCAGTGTCTGCCTGTACCTAGAACCCAAACTCGTGGCTCTTCTGAGGGGCTAGAGAGATGCTCTGGAGGTCGCACGGCTACTTGTCTTCCTCGGAGGCCCTGATCTCAGAGGAGGTGCTGGGTGGGGTAGGGGTCAAGGTGGGGAGGTGGCCCGGCTGACTCCACTCAGGGGAGGAGTGCCTTGCTCCTGTGGAAGACTGCCCAGGGTCTGGTCAAGAGTTGAAAGTGCTGTCCTCAGAACAGCAACCATGTGAAAACCCAGATTTGCCCTCTTGGGGCTGTCTGGGCTCTGCAGGCACACAGGCATACGGGCCCCAGGGGCTTCCAGGAAGGTCAGCTTCCGATGGCAGAGAATTCCAGGTTTGTTGAGTGTGAGAAGACCCTGAATGGGTTGAAGAGGAGCAAACAGCCAGGTGTTTCTAATTACCCAGCTCTCTGGTTTCTGTGGAAGGAAAGAAAAAAAGCAACTCTTACTTTCATAGACAAATAAGAAGGTAGATGTTCATCCCAGGAAAATCTTTGGGAGCAGTGGCTCGGGTCTGAGCTTCCATGGTTCACTTTGCTGCCCTGGTGGTCGCAGCTGTGCACCACCATTGCCTGGTGGGGCCCATGGAGGCCAAGGCTGTCCCACCACAGACATTTTATGATGTGCTTGTAAGCTGCAGGGCCACCATGGGAGGTGAGGATGCAGCCTGAATTATAGTCATGCTGGGCACATAATTCAACCTCAACCACTCCGCGGCACACTTGGGAGCCCTAGGGGAGGCAGGGGGAGGTGGAATCTCTCAGCCAACTGTGGCTCAAAGTTACTTTCGTTCAATTTCTGAGGCTTGGGTTTAAATGTAAAAATTTCCCCTAAATGTCTAGTTAAGAAACAATAAACATTTTGAATAAGCTTTCTGAGCAAGAGGGATATAGGTTATTTGTAGGCTAATTACCTCACAGTCTTTATTCTCTCTCTTTCTTTCATGGGAAATTTAAGTCTTTCATTCTAAAACGGGGCTTAGCTTCTGAGGAGCTCAACATGTTACGAGAACTTTTTGCTATCCAGTTCCATGAGATTACCTTGAAGTCAGGATGCGCAAGAACAAGTATTCTTGAGTTATGGCTGCTATAGTGAGATGTTGATAAAGGGAAACTTTATCGGGATGTCCTCTTGGACTCTCCTCTCTGAGAACGGCTTGCCCCACCGCTATGCATTGGCTCCCAGAGAACATAAAATGCTGTGTATATGTATTCTTTCTGGTTTACTGGTGAAGGCATAGTGGTTGTTTGAAGCTGTATATACCCCAGAGAAACATGTTCTTATATCCAATCCTTTCCTGTGGATATGAACCCATTGTAAGTAGGTTCTTTTCTTTTTTTCTTTAAAGATTTATTTTTTTATTTATCCCCCCCCCCCCCCCATTATCCCCGTTGTCTGCTCTCTGTGTCCACTCACTGCATGCTCATCTGTGTCTGCCTGCACTCCCATCAAGCGGCTCTGGGAACCCATCCAGGAACCCTCTGGAGTGGGAGAGAGACAACTATTCTCCTGCGCCATCTCAGCTCCCTGTTCTGCCATGTCTTCTCATGTTCTCTCCTCTGTGTCTCCTGTTGTGTCATCCTGCTGAGCCAGCTCTCCACATCAGCCGGGACTCCTGCACAGGGTGGCCCTCAGGCACTGGGTGGCATTCCCACTCAGGGCAGCACTCCTGCACAGGGTGGCACTCCCGTGTGGGCTGGCACTCCATGCAGGCCAGCCTATCGCCAGGGCCAGCCCGCCCCCACCAGGAGGCCCTGGGAATCAAGCCCTGGACCTCCTACATGGTAGATGGGAGCCCAACTGGTTGAGCCACATCGGTTTCCCTCCAAGTAGGCTCTTTTGATGAGGTTACTTCAGTTAAGGTGTGACCTGCCCCAGTCAGGATGAGTCTTAATCCTATTGCTGGAGTCCTTTATAAGAGAATGAAATGCAGACAGACACACACACAGAGAAAGTCACATGAGGAAAGAAACTGAACCTAGAAGAGAAGGGAGAAGCCAGGAGATGCCAGCACATGCCTTGCCATGACAAGCTAAGGACCCAGAATCACCGCCAACCAGCTCCAGAATACCACAGCCTTCAGGGAGAAAGCATTGCCTTAATGATGTCTTGATATGGGCTTTCTTTTAGCTTCATTATGAGCAAACAAATTCCCATTGTTGACCCGAACCATTGCATTGGTATTTGTTTGAGCAGCCCAGGAAACTAAAACAGCATTGACTGCTGATCCATGCTGAACCAATCAGATTCTTCTGGAAATTTATGATGTGTCTAAGGCAGGAATTGGCAAACTAGCCAAATTCTGCCCACCATCAGCCTGTTTCTGTAAATAAAGTTTTATTGGAACACAGTCACTCCTATTCATTTACATATTGGCAGGGGCTGCCTTCTAGCTACAATGATAGACTTGAGCATTTTTGACAGAGACTGTATGACTCACAAAGCTGAAAAGATTTTCTATTAAGTCCTTTACAGAAAAAGTTTGCCAACCCTTTGTCTAAGAGAAATTCAGTCAGTTTGTGTGCATGCAAACCCACAAATTGTGGGAGTGGTCATATTCTGCCTTGTTGACTGAAGGAAAGAGAGAGTCTGCAGAAACAGAGAAACGTGAAGCAGAGGGGACTAGATATGGGACATGAGAGATGGCAGGTGAATCCTGACAGCGTCTAAGATCTCAGTTCCAAACCCTTACTAAGACTATTGGATTTCGTGAGTTACTCCCAGGCCTTTATGTTAAAATCACCCTTTTTGCTTAAGCTAGCTCATATTGGTTTATGTGATTGGCAGCTCAGGTCCTGACTAGTACTCTGGAGAAACTTTGTGTCTCACATTACTCAGCAGATCCTTGATAGACCGGCATGTCAAAAACTGCTCCAGGGATCCAGCCTTCCCTTCTTCCTTTCTTCAGAGCTGTGAGTCTTTCCTGGTCCAGCCAGAGAATGCAGGTGAAGCAGGTGTGCACAGAAGTTGGCAACCAAGCTGACTCAGAGAAAATGCTGTTGGTGAGGAGCCTATGGTCAGAGCCCCAGTGCATTGCCCCTTTCTCTTGACTGACAGTCACTGCATCTTCCCTGCAGGAGCTGGAGTGGCCTCCAGGCCTTGAGCGCTCCAGCAGCTACAGTCAGGGGAAATGCCAGATGCTGCCAACCCTGGCCTTTCTGCCCTTGAACTCTTTGGAACATTTCTTTCAAGTCCACTTTGAATTTCGTTTTTGTTAACTTTTTAATAAAAACAGACTCAAATACAATCTTTAGTCTAACACTTCTTACACTGGTAGCCTATTAAAGTCAAATACAGTGTTTGGCAAATAGTAGTATAGAATTCATAATTGGAATTCATAGTGGAATTCAAACACATTTTAAAGAAATGTTCTGGTTCAAGATGGATTGAGCCCATGCTTTTGCCTTTGTCACTTCTGAGATTCCACTGAAATAATGGTAAACAAAATATCAATCATGGCAACAAGAGTGAGAGGGAGGATTCCCATAAGTCAAGGAAGGTCAACATATTTCTGAAAGTTGAAATGAATGGAGTTTTAATACATGCAAAGTCAGAATAGCTATAACCCGGACTATCAAGTTGCTGCAGTGGACATTGGAAACAGAAAAGGAGTCTGTACTCAGAGTTAGCAGGATTGATGAAAGGCAAAAGTAAGAAATGGGGCTCATAAGAGGAGGAATGGTTAAGAGACACTATGGGCCATCTGACATACTTTGATGCAAGTAACCTGGTGTTTGCATCAAGGCAAAATTGAAAAAGATGTGTCTCTAAAAAGAAAGTAAAGGCATCCACTGTAAGTTTTGGCACTAATAGGCTCTTAGCATACTAGCATTTGAGGAGTCTTTAGCTTGATGGTCAGATTCCACTCATCCTAAAATAATGAAGCCTGCCAGTCAGCATGCAGCCACCCACAGAGAGCAGCTAATTGGAATTCTAGGGGAGAGACCTGGTAAGAAAATGGACTTCTTGGGTTCAGACACAATACAGAAGAAACATACATTAGCTGCCTTGTCCATTTTAATCTGGGAAAGATAACCAAGGTCACAAGAATTTCAGAAGAACCTTAAGCACAAAAGAGAAAGACAAATATAAACAGATTGACCTCAGTTGAAATCAAGATGTTTTAGAAAAATTATAATTCTTACATTCAGATTTAAGAGTATGTTACACCCATAAAACAAGAATAAGGTGCAATGAAAATGAACAGAAAGAGAACAAGAGATGGTTATTAGAGATTAGAAAATCTTGATTACCAAAATAAAAAATTCAAAACACATTTTGGAATATAAAGTCAAAGGAAACTCTCAGAATGTAGAATGGAAATATAAAGAGAATGAAAATATTACAAGAAAAGATAAGAGACATGTGAACTCATCTTTGAGGTCAAACATAAAGTTCAAAAGAATTCCAGAAAGAGAGAATAGAGAGAATGGAAATTAACAAAGAAAGAGAAAAAGAAGTTCTCATGGCTGACCAAAGATCAATTTGAAAGGCCCAGAAGGTCCAGCACAGTGAATCGAAGAAAAAAAAGCTAAACAACACAATACTTATTTTTCTGTGAAATTCTAGGACATCAAAGATAATTGGTAGATCCTAAAACCTCCCAGAGGAAAAAAGAAGTCACCTCAAAGGAACTAAACTCAAACTGGTAAATGACTTTCCATCTGTAATCCTTGCTGCTAGAAGACAATATAATAATGCCTTCAAAGCTCTAACAGAAAAAGATCTGGCTTCATTTTTACCCACTCCGATTGTCAATCAAATATCAGGGCAAAATAAGAACACTTAATTCCCATATATCCTTCTTAGGAACTTATTTGAAGACATATCCCAGAAGCATGGGGAAGTAAAGAAAAAGGAAGGCATGGGATTCAGGAGATAGGGGAATTTTGCAACTCAGGACTACAGTTAAGGGGAATCCTAGAACAACAACTAGACAGCAAACTAGAGGACAACAGCTCCAGACTGAGAAGAAGAATGGAATACTCTGCAAGGGAGAGTGTCCGAAATAAAAGGAAACTCTTTGTGGTAGTTAATACTCTTGACAGGGAGGAAAATCCTAAGGATGAAGAAAATGCCTATTATTCAAGGAAAAGTCATGTATTTGGAAACTCCAGGAAAAACAAGCAACTGTATCACAAAGTCATTATTCATTATTTCCGTAATAAGGAAAATGTGTCATGATTTAAGAAATAGCTGGAATATAAGAAAGTCTTATGCTAGTACCATTCTTATTTGAGTAATCAGAACTATAACATCAGATTTGTAGAAAAGCAAATGATACTGTAATCCTACCTGGGCAGTGAGCATTATGTATAATAGTGATAATAATGTAAACACTGTTAAAAAATTTAGAATAAACCTATGGATGTCTTGTAAGACTAGATTGTGGTTCAGAATGTAAATGTTAACTTTGACAATTTAATGTGAAAATTTATTTGAGAGTAGGTTGGAGACAGAAGGGAGAAAGAGAGGTTGGGGTATATATAGCCCCATCTTACATAAAGGAGAATTGAAATACTGACTAAAGTTGATGGAACAATAAATGTAGCTCTGTTATTTAATGTCATGTAAATAACCACATATATCAAATTAAAAAAACAATATGAAACAACAAACATTGAGATAAGTTTTAAAGGAGGACCTTATGTGAGTTTAAACCTTCAGCTTTTACTGAAAGCTTTTCCTCAAAGATCAGAAACAAGACAAGTATGTCTGTTCTCACCCCTATTAGTCAACATTGTACTGGAAGTTCTAGCCAGAGGAATTAGGAAAAAAAAGAAAAGAAAAGAAAAGAAAATAAATAAAAAGCATTCAGATGGGAAAGGAGGAAGTAAAACTTTCCCTATTAGAAGATGACACAATCCTGTATACAGAAAACCATGAAAAGTCCACCACAAAGCTTTGAGAACTAATAAATGAATTCAAAGTGTTGTGGTACAAGGTCAACTGTGGGAAAAAGAGTTTCACCTGTTCTATTGTGGATGTTGCCTTAGTGTAGATGTTGCAGTTGTTCCCTATTATTGTAGATGATGTTGCACTTCTGATAGTGAACTGCTGCTTGGTAGTTTCCAATAAATATGAGGTGGTAACTAGGGCCGAGGCTCTCAGTTCTAGAAGCTGTGAGTCCTCTAGTCTCATCAGTATCTCCTCTCTCGTGTCTCTCTTTCTGTCCTTTATTTCGTAAAATTCTGCATCACCTTCCTTTCAAGCCAACCTATCACTGAACTGATCTCAGCAATCAATCAATAAAAATCTACAGTGTTTCTGTACACTAGTAATGAACAATCTGAAGAGAAAATTAAAAAAAATTTCCATTTATAGCAATGACTAAAAGAATTAATGATCTAGGAATAAATTTAACCAAGGATTTAAAAGATTGACACACATAGAACTATAAAACATTGCTGTAAGAAATCAAAAAAGATGTAAATAAATGGAAATTCCTTCATGTTCATGGATTGGAAGGCTAGATATTGTTAAGATGTCAATTATACCCAAAGCAACTTACAGATTAAATGCAATTCCAATCAAAATTCCAACAACCTTCTGCAGAAATGTAAAAGACAATTGTCACATTTACAAAGAAAAGTAAGAAGCCAAAGCCTTCTTTAAAAAGAAGAATGAGGGAAGCAAATGTAGCTCAAGTGATTGAGCTCCCACCTACCACATGGGAGGTCCTGGGTTTGTTTCCACGTGTCTCCTGGAGAAGATGAGCAAGACAGTGACCTGGCTCAATGTGCAGGCACAGTGAGCTGATGCAACAAGATGATGCAACAAGGAGACACAAAGAGAAAAGATAATGAGAGACACAACAAAGCAGAGAGCTGAGGTGGCTCAAATGTCTGAGTGCCTTTCTCTCACCTGAGGTTCCTGGTTTGGTTCCCAGTGCCTCCTAAAGAGAAGATGAACAGAGAGCACACAGTGAATGGACCAGAGAGAAGACAGTGAGTGCAAAACAATGAGGGATGGGGGATAAATAAATAGAATGTATCTTAAAAAAAAAAAAAAAAAAAAAAAAAAAAATATATATATATATATATATATATATATATATATAAAAGAAGAATGAAGCTGGAAGACTCAAACTTCCCAATTTTACAACTTATTACAAAGCCACAGTAGTCAAAATAGCATGGTACTGGCAAAAGGACAGGCATATAGACCCATAGAATTGAATTGAGAGCTCAGAAATAAACTCTTACATTTATGGTCAACTAATTTTTGACAATGGTGCCAAGTTCACTCAATATGGAAAGAATGGTCTCTTCAACAAATGGTGTTGGGAAAACTGGATGTCTATTTGCAAAAGATCCCCTACCTCACACCTCATACAAAAATCAACTCAGATTGGATCAAAGACCTAAATATAATAGCCAGAACTATTAAAAGTCCTAGAAGAAAACATAGGGAAGCATCTTTAAGTCCTCGTGTTAAGCACTGGTTTCTTAGACTTTACACCCAAAACATGAACAACAAAAGAAAAAATAGATAAATGGGACACTCCCAAAATTGAAATATCCAGACTATATAAAGAAACCCCACATCTCAACAACAAAAAGACAAACAACCCCCTTAAAAAATGGGCAAAAGACTTTAATAGGCATTTCTTTAAAGAAGACAAACAAATGGCCAAGAAGCACATGAAAAGATGCTCAACATCATTAGCCAATAGGAAAATGCAAATCAAAACTTCAATGAGATACCATTTCACACTTACTAAAATAGCTACTATTAATAAAATGGAAAATTATAAGTGTTGGAGAAGATGTGGAGAAATAGGAACATTCATTGTTTCTGGGAATGTAAAATGCTGCAACTGTCATGGAAGATAGTTTTGCAGTGCCTGAGAAAGTTGAGTATAGAATTACCATACAATGTGACAATCACACTTCTAGGTATACCCCAAAATATCTTTAACAGATATTTGCTCACTGCTGTTCACAGCAGCATTATTCACAACTGCCAAAAGTTGGAAGCAATCCAAATGTTCATAAATGGATAAACAAAATGTGGTATATACATTCGATGGAAAATTATTCAGCCATTAAAAGAAATAAACTCTCGTGACAACATGTAGGAATCTTGAAGACCTCATGTTGAGTGAAATAAGTGAGATAGAAAACGACAAATATTGTATGATCTTATTGTCATGAAATAATCAGAATAAGCAAATTCATAGTCAGAATACAGTTTACCAGGGGCCAGGGAATGGGAGTTAATACTTATATTGTACTTGGGGTGATGGATAAGTTTTGGTAATGGATGGTGGAAATGGTAGCATCACACTGTGTATATAATTAACCAGCACTGAACTATTTATTTGAATGAGCTAAAAGGCAAAATATTAGGTTGCATATATGTTACTAGAATAAACTTTAAAAAAAACTTAACTTGATGGAGGGAGTCAATGGATATTGGTTAAAGTTAATGAAACAAGAAGTGGAGTTATAAATATTATCTAGGTTAAGATAGTAACCACTCAAATTGCTAAAAATGGGCTGGTCTTAAAAATTGCTTTGGGGAAGTGAGACGGGGAAGAGTGGAGGGACCAGATTGTTCCTGTTTCCTGTAAACTTCGGGAGCAACAAGTCCAAGGGATTCTGGGGCTGATTTCTTTCTCTGCTCATAGTTTAATAAAAAGCTGGAACCAATTGTCCTGAGTTAGCACAAAATGTAGCCACTGAGCTCTCCTCCCCTTTCCATCATGGCTGCCTCCTGTGCTGGGAGCTCTCACTGGTATGTGGAAGTCCTCTGTCCCTGTTCTCTATATTCACGAAGGGCATTATGGGCCTGAGGGCCCGGTGTGAACCCATCTCTTTTCCTTTTATTGTGGTTATATATATATATATCATAAAAATTGCCATTTTAGCTATTTTTAAATGTATAATTCAGTGTCATTGATTACTTTTACAATACTGTACCACCATTACCACCTTCCTTTAGTAGAACTTTTTCATCATCCCAAACAGAAAGAACAGAAAGTCTTTACCCTCTAAGCAATAACTCCCTCTTCCCCCTCTCTCCAGTACCTGGTAACCTCTAATCTACTTCCTGTCTGTATGGATTTGCTTATTCTAGATATTTCATTTAAGTGGAATCATACAATCTTTGTCCTTTGTGTCTGGCTTCTTTCCCTTAGCATAAAGTTTTCAAGGTTCATCCATGCTGTAGCATGTATCAGAACTTCACTCCTTTTATGTTGAATAGTATTCTACCATATGCCTATGCCACATTTTATCTATTTATCTGTCGATCGTCATTTGGTTTGTTTCCACCTTTGGGGATTATAACTCTGCTATGAACGTTGGTGAATGATGATCTATTTGATGATTATCTTTTTGGTATACACCTAGGAGTTAACCTTTTTTTAAAAGATTTATTTATTTATTTCTCTCCCCTTCCCCTCCCACCCTGGTTGTCTATTCTCTGTGTCTATTTGCTGCATCTTCTTTGTCCGCTTCTGTTGTTGTCAGTGGCACAGGAATCTGTGTTTCTTTTTGTTGCATCATCTTGTTGTGTCAACTCTCCGTGTGTGTGGTACCATCCCTGGGCAGGCTGCACTTTCTTTTGCGCTGGGCAGCTCTCCCTACAGGACGCACTCCTTGGCATGGGGCTCCCCTACGCGGGGGACACCCCTGTGTGGCAGGGCACTCCTGTGCGCATCAGCACTGTGCATGGGCCAGCTCCACACGGGTCAAGGAGGCTTGGGGTTTGAACCATGGACCTCCCATGTGGTAGACGGACACCCTAACCACTGGGCCAAGTCTGCCACCTGTAGTTAACTTTTTGAGGAACAGCCCAACTGTTTTCTGCAGCTTCTGCACCATATTTTTTTTTTTTTTTTTTTTTAAGATTTATTTTTATTTATTTAATTCCCCTTCCCTCCCCCGGTTGTCTGTTTTCTGTGTCTTTTTGCTGCGTCTTGTTTCTTTGTCCGCTTCTGTTGTCGTCAGCGGCACGGGAAGTGTGGGCGGCGCCATTCCTGGGCAGGCTGCTCCCTCCTTCGCGCTGGGCGGCTCTCCTTATGGGTGCACTCCTTGCGCGTGGGGCTCCCCTACGCGGGGGACACCCCTGTGTGGCAGGGCACTCCTTGCGCGCATCAGCACTGCGCATGGGCCAGCTCCACACGGGTCAAGGAGGCCCGGGGCTTGAACCGCGGACCTCCCATGTGGTAGACGGACGCCCTAACCACTGGGCCAAAGTCCGTTTCCCTCTGCACCATATTTCATTCCTGTCTGCAATTACCTACTTTTTGGGGGGTGATCAGAGCCCAGGAGACCTTGTGCACTTTGCTACTTCTCTGACTTATAAGTGTTTCCTCAATGATTCCTAATATATATTTACACCGCCTGGCACTCGCCACTTATGTCTCCACGCCCCCTTGCACAAGAGAGTACTTCTTGTGTAAGATTTGCTGTGTTGCTGTGTGTATGCATTACTTTGAGAAAAAGTTAAAACTGTAAAAATCTACTGAGTTTCTACTGTGTGACAGGCACTGTACTGGGTACTAAGAATAGGAAGCTAAACAAATAGTAGGAAATCAACTATTTTTTGAATGAGTAAAGGTCTAAAGATCTGTGTTTCATAGAGCTTAACTAACACTTAAAAAAAGCAATCTGTGAATTCAACCTAACATCTGCCTACCCTCCCCACCCAGCACCCTGTGCCTTCTTGTGGAAGTTCTTTACTATGAGTCCCAGGGTGAGGGGCTTCTAAAGTGACCGAACTTTCTATTCTGATATACTCTAAGACCAGTCTTGAGAAAGCCCTGAAAACTGTCAGAGATTTACAGTAAGCAGAGGATGATGTATTCCTGGGTTTAGATTTAGTGTAGAAGGAGGAATACACAAGCTTATGGAAAGGCCGGATTGGGGTTGCCTTTCCTAATCGAGTGGCTTTCAGTCCTTCTATACTTGAACCCCTTTTGCAAAATAATCTTCAATCTGGAACTGTTGAATCAGTCGGGGTCAAAGGGGCCAAGGTGATGAATCCAATCCCTGTGTTGTATGTCAAGGGTATGAATCATATGCCTGGAGGGCAAGGACTTTTTCTTATTCCTTCTGGAACTCCTTGTGCTTGAGAGAGTGCTTGGCATACAGTAAGGCGCAAAATATTATTGTTGAATTGAAAAGTATTTTGTACCACATGTTAAAATCACAGGCACTGACAAATAATTCACTAATTAACTGATCTTTCAGTTAGAAGATTTGGTCCTAAACACACAACATGGGGCCAATCCCCTTTCCTCCCTGCAAGAGCTGAGTGAATGAACAATTAGATGAATGGATGCCCTTACTCAGAAGTAAAATTTGCTGTGAAAATGCAGATGTTTCAACTCAAACCACACTGCACTGTGGGGGAAGCTGCTCAAGGGCACATTGAGTGGACAGAGGAGAAGCAATTCCCTGGATATGAGAGAGATACAGCATTCATTTTATTGTCAATATCACTTTAAGAAAACGTTTCCCTTGGGATTTTTGTTTCTGTAGCTTAATGGTCTAATATAGTGTCCAACACACATTAAATAATGGCTTCCTCCCATCATTTTTTTTCTTTCTGTTTTTCAGTAAGCCACTGACTAAACGGATGTTTCACTCCATATTGCGCCCTCCCCAAATAAACACACACACACACAAACACACACACACACAGTGTTGTAACTTCATTGTGTAGGGAGCTGACTAAAACCAAAGCAAACAGACACACTCCCCCAGCACCCAGGCATGGAGCACAGAAGTTTAAAGGTAACCTGTGCCAACTCCAAAGATTCTGCCATTGATGAGACCTGATCCTGAGCCTCCATAGAGAAGAGAGGGCTAGAGGAGGGCCAGCCATGGGCCAGGGTGAGACAGGAGGATTGGGGATTGGGAAGGGCTTTTGGAAGGAGAGAGAGCCAAGCAGCTCCCAGACATGAAAAGCACTCTCCCTGTCTGCCTTCTCCTGCTCTGATTCCACCCAGAAAGTTGTAGAAAGGTGTGGGCCAGTGTTTTGAGTACTGTTGAAAATAAGGACTGTTTGTTTTGTTCTTCTGTGCTGGAGAAAAAGATTTACCCTCTTGGTCCTCTGTTTCCTCCATCTGTAAAATGGTATTCCTAATATTTGCTGACTGAAGAAGGGAGAGAACTGCCCCCCTGCAAACACAGGCCTAAGTAAATTGACCACATCCACTGCACAAAGAAACTAAAAGTTACGGTGTGACAGTTTGAGATTAGTTTTGTGACTCTCCCCTCCCCCCTCAAAAGATTATGTTTATAAACTAATCTATTCCTCTGGGTGTGATCCCCTTTGATTAGATTGGATTCAGTTGAGGAACCCTTGATTAGATTACCTGTTAAGATTGCTTTGAGGGCTTTCTTAGATTGGACCACATCAGCAGGGGGGTGCTTAGGTTGAGGTCCCAGCCGGTTGGTGGGTCTGATATAAAATGGAAACTCACTTGAGATAGACACATGGGAAGAGAGAGAGCTCTGTCATTTTTGATCCTGAGACACCAAGGAAGATGGGCTGTTGCCTGATAGTTTGCAGCTGACCTTGGGAAGAGACCAGAACAGCGGAGACTGAAACAGAAGGCCTGGAAAGAAATGAGCCTCATGCCAGGAGAGAGAGGAAGCCCTGAGAGACAAGCTTTATGCCAGCCTGCAGCTAGAGAGAGGAAGTCCGGAAGGGAAGGCTAAAGCCTTGCAGAGATAAGCGACCATCTTGCTTTAACACATGGCAACTGATTTGGTGAGGAAGCAGTCTTGAGTTGGACTCCCTAGAATCTTGTAACTGTAAGCTTTTACCCCAAGTAAATACCCTTTATAAAAGCCAACAGATTTCTGGAACTTTGCATCAGCTCCCCTTTGACTGATTAATATGCACAGTAAGGCTTAACTCCCTTCTTGACTGAGCTGTAAGCCCCTGGGGGTAGGGAGCTGCTTACTGCTCTAAGGAGAGCCTTTCAGAGAGATGTTTTATGGACACTGCTGAAAATATAAAGGATACACAGGGCATTGAGATCCCATCCATTCTGCTTGACGGACATAAATTACTGATCAATCCCAGCCATTTCCCCTCTTGGTCATCACCTGATGGAGGGGAGAGCTTTTATTTTCCAAATGATATATTGATCTAATAAAATTATTACATCATCTCTATTGCCCATCACCACTCACATTACAGGGAAAACGAATGCTCCTTGAATGGGGGCTTGAAATGTGTGTGCCTGCGTGTGTGTGCATGAAAAGATTTCTGACAAAGGGAGGCTAGGGAGTTCCATTAATATTTGTTTACTGAGCTCCAGCATTGGCATGCAAAACCAAGAGACTCTCCCTGTTCCTCTCAAGAGGATCAGAGTTGAAATTAGATGCTCTTGGGGAGCAGCTTAGAAAGGATATAATAGACCAAGACCTTCAGGTCTTAAGGAGTGGGACTAAAGGGCTCTTATTAAACTCAGTATATCTTTCTTAAAAGAGGAGTTGAGGGAAGGAGAATCTATAATGTGGAATTTCAGATATCTGGTGTATGCTGTGGCAGGGGAAAAGGATTGAGGAATGGGGTGTTTTAGGGCAGGGTTCTCATACTCTCTCAAAGCCACATGGAATGATTTATAGCAATCTTGGAGGACAGTCTCCCTCAATCAAGCACTGAGGTAGCTCCAAAGATCTTGGGTCATTGTCTTCTGCTGAGGCAAATTAGTGGTGGTTATTAACCTTGAGTCAAGTTGGGTACATGGGGCTAATTCTCTCTGTACTCAATGAGGGCTGGGATGTGCTAGAGTGGTGAAGTTGTGGGTGGGGCCCCAAGGTTGGATTAACTTTCACTAGCTGGCCCCTGAAAATTGCTTTGTCTACATCCTCGCTTATCTCTTTGGGACCTTGCTGAGGATATTAATAAAGGATTTCTCTGACTTCAGTCTGTGTGAAAAACTGCATCTGGGGAGATTTTCTCTTTTGACTAAATGGACTATTCCCTAATGAGTCCTAGCAGACTGCCATGAAAACTTGGTGCATCTGGGAGCTCTGGGGATAGAGATCACAATCAAGCCTTGTCCATTGGGAGAAGAGCCATAAGCACTGTGTAGTCCAAAAAGCAGATTAAGCAGGTGCATGCATATGTACACATACACACACATACACTCATTCACAGAAACTCTTATAGAAGATTTAAATATTGGCTTTATGAAGTAGTTATCATGAGAAAAAATTTGAATCCGGTTGGAATTTCTTGCCATTAGGTTTAGTCCTACTATTATTTTGAATTGCACATGAGGGGGAGTTTCTTAATAGTTTTAGTGTTTTTGGCCAATTTGGATGCTTTGTACCCAAAGGTCTCTAGGTGCAGGGAACTGTGAGGACTGGGATGTCTTCTTGGGGAACCTTGGGCTCAGTAGGCTTGGGGGAAGCTGGATGAGTCATAGAACTCATGGAGACTTTGGGGGCCTTTCATTCCTAAATTCTCATTAACTATCCTTTTATTCAAGTTTATACTTTGGAACACAGTTGAGTGGAAAAACCGTACCAATACAAGTTCAGATAAAGAGAATCACCTAGACAAGTCAGTTCAACCTAGTAATACTTAAACTGTTATCAGGCCCATGTGGCTCTGCTTCCTCAAGACCCTTCCATCAGAGAGGAGCCCAGAAGATGGACAGATGGCTATGGGGCCCCCAACAGCCCAGGAACCCCTGACCATCAAGAGTGTCTCTATGGGTTTCACTAGCATGAATGGGGGCTGCTAGACCTTGCTAAGAGGAACCTGTATAAAGATGGTGGAAATTTTGTAGCAAGGAGTGTCAGCTTTCCAAACTGGATGTGATCTTGTTAGGAAAAAAGGGACTAGCCCTAGAAGGTAAAGACAGAACCTTTCCAGACCTTTGTCTATATGCTAGTACAGAACATATCCACCTGAATAGCAGAACTGTCATATCACTTTTGTTTTGGAAAACCTATGTTAGCACCCTGTTTCAGGTCACAAGATGTGTGAATTCAGCTTTCAAGATCTTGTACCTTCTACACACATCTTTACCACATAATAATGTTTGACTTTCTATCTCTCCCAAACTCAGGCTCCATTCCCTTTGAGATAATCTTGTTAGGTCCTTATATGCTAGACTTGGCTTTGGAGTCAGTCAGAGCAGTATTCTACCCAGCTCCCCCACTTCCTAACCAGTGCCCGATCCTCTTCAGCCTGTTTTGTCACCTGAAAAATAGAGGTGCCTGATTTTCAGGTTGAAATATTTAGACCAGCACCTGGCCCACAGTTAAGTGCATGATCAATGTCAGCTGCTATAATAATAGTAACATTAATGTTGTTATTGTTATATTAATTTTTGGTTGAACAATCTCATGTTGTATGATGAGTCTAAAGATTGTTGATGGTGATTCTGGAGAAGGGAAGTCAATCATAAGTGCGTAATAAGAAAAAACCCTTTTTGAATATACAGGTAGATAAAAGTACCTGAATTTTGAGGGTATGCTGCCTCAGTCGTGTTATACCAACAGGCTCAGTAATGTTGCTAACACAGTATAGCCTGGTTCTCTATTTTGAGTTAATTCATATTATTTTCAAAAACCCAAAAATGTTTCAAAAATGTCCTTGTAGCCATCTGACTAACAGAAATGGTCTTTACTGACATTGCTTCATTTTTTAGAATGTCCTTAAAAGCTTTTCAGAAATGATAGGAAAGGCTGGAAATCTAATGGAAGAAGGGAAACCAAAAGGGAATTGAGGGACATCAAGGTAAGAGCTCTAGAGACCCATTACACACAAGCATTATTTTTGAAGTCAGGACTTAGAGGTACTGGTTTTAAGTGTTCTTTTTCCACAACAGATGATTATACTACAGCCAACTTGTGTGGTTATAAAAGTTTATTTTGAAAAATAAAACAAAAGGTTCGTAGGTCCAATGATTGAACAGCCACCTCTTCTGCTACCTGGGAAGTTGCTCTTTGCCCTGCATCAGTTTCCCAGAGAGGATCAGACACTGCCAACCAGTGCCCGAGCCCCCCTCCATTCTATCCTTACATGTTAGGATATGGGCAGGGCTAATTCTTGGCCAAGTCTAGAAGGTGCTGTGGTACCCTTCCTGCCACAACATCAGGGCCCTTGCATGTTCTCCCCACCTCCTCATTTAACATCTATGGCCAGGCTGATTTCTAAGACACTGATAAATTAATTTACTCTGAGGAATAAGTGATTACCAGTAATTTAAAGTTACCCTCTCCCAACTAGGGGTACCTTTCAAGTTGAGACAATGCCTTGCCTCAAAGGAGTGAATCTAAAATGCTAGAATTTCAGGTATCAGGTATATGGGAAAAGTAGGGATGGATGATTTAGTGGAAGATTCTTCTCAGAATCTCTTTAAATTATACCACACATGTGGCCTTTTACTCTACCAGTGGTTTAAAGATATTGCAATGATTACAGTCTGCAGAAGCCTAGCACCTACAGGAAAAAGAAGGTACAGACAATTCAGTGCATCTTATTGCTCTACTAGACTGTTCTTAAGGGATATGGCCTCCAACCTCGGTGAATTACAACATTAGAGAATGGCATTGAGTCATATAATTTCTACCCCCACAAAGTGATACAGTATAACTGAAAAACCTAGTGCCTTTTTCAGATCCATAATGCTTCTATAAATATGGGACTAAGGTAATGTGTAAAGCTATTTTTCTTCTCTTTCCTCCGCTGTGCCAGTGACTGCCTTTCTTTTCAGACCCATTTTTCTATTTAGAAGCACAGGCTTTACCACCTCCCACATGTTCTTGTAGATGGATGACAAATTGAGAAGAACAAAGTCACCGGCCACGTGTCCTGTCCAAACACCAGCCTCAGAGCACACAGTTCAACTTTGTGCCTTGGCAAAATGACAAATGACTATACACCATGCATAGTAAAGTATAGGGTCATCCATGAATGGTTAAAACCATGAATGCTAAGCCCTTGAATGCCAAGGTCTCCGGGGCTGACACTTGAGTCAGAAGCTGAGAATCACCGCCTGTCCCCATGTTCTCAGGAAGGACACGCTACCCTTTGTATTGCACATGAGTTGCTTTTTTCTGTTGATCTCACCGACTTCTTTTGGGCTTCTGCTGATGTTTGTGAGGAGGCTACTTTCAGGAGCAGGAAAGCCATAAACACCAAATTTAACTTGTTCTTACCCATCTCATCATACACGGACACACACACAGAAGCCACTTCAAAGTGCCGTCAGCTTGCATCTGGCCCTGGGATCTCATGCAGGCCACTTTCCCTCTCTCCGTATCAGTTCCCTCATTTCCAAGTAGGAGCCGTGCATTCCCCAATGCCTTCCAGGGTAGGACGGGGATTTACTGCAGGGCTAACTAAGGATAGGAACGCCGCACAGTATGCCCCATGGTCTAACAATAGCAAGTGGAGCTAGGGCCCCAGAGCAGCTGGGCATAACCTAGGTGGAAAACTGTGTTGGGAAGTATGCAGGAGTCCAAAGCTGAGCATTAAGGAGTTAAATGTGGGAGTCTGGAAACACTTGGAAAAACAAAAGAAACCCAGTGGCCTGAGGCCTTTGGGGAGAATGGGGATACATTATTTTTTCTTTTGCTCTGTTTGCTGTGGTTTGTTGTGAGGCTGTGTCTTCAGAGAGAAGGAACCTGATCACCCCAAAGTATGACCGTGTCTGCACAGACCAGAGGGAAATGGGAAACTGGGGCCCCTCTGCCAGGCAGCCACCCTCCCCACCCCCCCACCCCTGCTGGAATGAATGAGCAAGGAAACCAAAGCTATCTAGGTTGGTTTTGAGATAAGTCTGCATCTGCTCTTTCTTTGTCTCTGAGGCCGGGAGGACATAGGCCCTTTTCAGGACTTCCCTTCAGAGCCACAGGCATGGGCCCGAGCCCCACTTCTTGGAATAAGTGCCTGAAGCGAGTGTGGCTCCTGCAGCGTCATGGGAAAGCGGGTTAAAGGCTGCTGGGACAGGCAGGTGAAATCTCAGAAATGCACTCTATGGTGGATGCTTTTCCAGAGCCTTGAGAGTGTCTGCCCAGCGGCAGTGATAGATTCCTCAGTTTGCCCTCTTCTAACTTCTTTGTTTCTATTCTGATTTTTTTCCTATTTGTAACTTCGCTACCAATAAATTAGGAACCAGAAGAGCCTCCAAGTCCAAGACCAACATCTTCAAAGGAAGTCAGGACAAACTGAAGTGTCTTTTCTCTGTCTTAGAGGAAATCTGCCCCATCAGACAGGAGTATGGGCCAGGGAGGAGCTAAGTAGGAACTCCAGGGCTGGACAACCAGCAACCCCTTGAAGCCTTGAGCTCAAGCTGTCGTTGTCCCTGTGCAAAGATAAGCTTACTGCCAGCGCCTTCTACACTCCCTGAGCCAATGATCTCCTGGAGAGGCTGGTGGCCCTGATTCACCCACACTCACACCCTGTCCCCGTCATGGCTGGAGGGTGGTGGCCATGGTCAGGACCCATTCTAAGATGCTCACCAGGGGTATTGGACACAGTGTCTTCAAGAGCTGTCACCATTACCCGGTCACGGGCTGTAGAGAAGGAATGTGCCAGGGCCTGTTAGGTTTAATTACAGACATCATCTCATTTATTCCTCACCATATTCATTCTAAGTAGATCCAGCCACCCTCGTCTTTACAGAGGCCTCAGCAGAGGCTTAGGGAGGCTAACCAAGGCACTAGAACCACTGGGGGACCTTCACGATGTTCACCTACGGCCCAAGGTCGGTGGTAGAGAAGTGAGTAAGTGACGGTGCAGCCTGGGGAATTACCCCAAGGGAATGAAGGATTGGTTCCTACAGGGGAAGGAGAGGAGGAGGCACCTAGAGCCTGGGTGCTGGTTGCCAGCATTTATGATCTCCTTGGCCACTGGGGCCTTCTGAAATCTTCGGTGAGCCAGCCCATCTCTGTCACTGGCAGAGGGATCAAGAAAGGAGGGGAGGGAAACGGACTTTGGCCCAGTGGTTAGGGCGTCCGTCTACCACATGGGAGGTCCGTGGTTCAAACCCCGGGCCTCCTTGACCCGTGTGGAGCTGGCCATGCGCAGTGCTGATGCGCGCAAGGAGTGCCGTGCCACGCAAGGGTGTCCCCCGCGTGGGGGAGCCCCACGCGCAAGGAGTGCGCCCATGAGGAAAGCCGCCCAGCGTGAAAAGAAAGTGCAGCCTGCCCAGGAATGGTGCCGCCCACACTTCCCGTGCCGCTGACGACAACAGAAGCGGACAAAGACAACAGTAGCGGACAAAGAAACAAGACGCAGCAAACAGACACCAAGAACAGACAACCAGGGAAGGGGGGGAAATTAAATAAAAATAAATAAATCTCTAAAAAAAAAAAAAAAAAAAAAAAAAGAAAGGAGGGGAGAGCTTGCCAAGCAGTTCAAGGAAGTAGCAGCTTTGGTGGACAAATGTGCCTTCAATGGAGAGATAATTACAATGCTGAGGGGAAATGCTCTATGCTTTAAAAAAATTTTTTATATTTAATTGCCTTTTAAAAAAGATACATAGATCACAAAAAGTGTTACAGTAAAAAATATGAGGTTCCCATATACCCCACATCCCACCCCACCCCACTCCTCCCACATCAACAACCTCTTTCATCATTGTGGCCCATTCATTGCATTTGGTGAATATGTTTTGGAGCACTGCTGTACCGCATGCTTTTTATGAGGGTGCCTGAGGCTTAGCTGTGCACAGAGGGTGTCAGTACCTGGGAGGAAGGAGGAAATAGGGCAATTAGATGCCACACTGTTCTCCTCACCCTCTCCACTCACCCTCTCCTCCTCAAATGATCAGTTAAAAAGAGAGATCTAATGTTACTTAGACAAACAAACAAAAGCAATCTGGGCTTTCATTCCTAGTTTCCTTCTTTCCCAGAGCATGTAGAGTACCTGCTGTTAAGGGGAGAGAAAAAAATCACCCAAAGCTCTGGAATAACCACCGTGTGACTGCCCTGGACCTCGGCAGGTGAGTTCTAAGTCTGGCAGGCCTGGGTTCCTGGCAGTGCCAACTCTCTCCTGTGCTAAAAATCGCCACCAAGGGAAACAGCACTAGCAACAGCCAAAGGCATCTGCTGAGGCTCCAGTGAAATATGGGGGGAGGGGCTTCTTGTCCTGTCGTCCCCTCCGATTCAGGCATATGGGCACAGGAGCTGAAGACAGCAGAAAGGAAAAGTCTAAGCCAAAGCAGGAACTTGTGGCCCTTAGAGGGCAGGGATAAGTATATGTATATGTATGAAAATCTACCTAAGCTCAGAATCAAAATATGTTTACAGACCAGGTCACTATGGCCCAAGGGCCAGATCTGACTTGGGGCCTATTTTTGGGTAGCCCTTGACATAAGAATGGTTTTTTAACATTTTTTAATAGTTGGGAAAAAGTCAAAAGAAAGATAATATTTTTGGGACGTGGGAAAATGATATGAAATTCAAAATTCAGTGTATGTTAAGTTTGTTCCAGTACCTTCATTTATCTACTGGCTATGGCTGCTTTCGCACTATAATGGCAGAGTTAGGTCATTGAGACCAGCGGGCCCAGAAAACCTAAAATATTTACTATCTGACCCTTCCCAGAAAAGTTTGTCTACCTCCAGCTGAGAGTTTAGACTCAGAAAAAACCTGCACTGGACAATGTGAAACAGGCCAGGAGGGCTTTATTCAAAGCTATATGCAATATGTTATTTCTTGGTTTACTGCCAAAGCCCGGTGGAGCCTGTTCTGTCTGGGTTCTGTAAAGGCCAGGGTGCGGGAGGTCAGGGGCTTCAAGTCAAGGCAAGCCTGTCTAAAGCTGAGTCAAGCTAAGGAGAAGTAAAGGCCATCTTGATCAGTAAGGTGACGAGTGGGTGGCTGAGGGTGCTTCTTAACTGACACTGTTTTCCAGGATCACAGGGTTCAGGTGAAATTCCGTAGTGCTGAGGGGATTTAAATCCCAGCTCTAACTTTGGGCAAGTTCTCTAACCTTTCCAAGTCGCAGGTTTCTCAGCTGTAAAATGGAGATACTAGCAATCCCTGTCTCCTGGGGTTGTTGGGAGGATTACCTGAGATGATGTACGGAAAGCACTCGGTGCAAAATAAGTGTTCCGAAAACATCGACTGTTGATGTTCTGTTTGTAGAGCTTCTCAAGGAAAAGGGTCTGACCCCTGCAGCAGAGACCACTGGTTGGTTAACCCTGTGGATCTTCCCAACATGCCACTTTAGAGGCTAGGAAAGCTAAATATTTGCTTTCCCAGCCTCTATTGCAGCCAGGGATGGCCACATGATACAGTCTGTCCAATGAGCAATAAATGGAAGCTTGCTCTGTATTCTAGAAAATTTCTGATTTTCTAATAAAATGAAAGCTATAGCTGTGCTCTGCCAAGTCCCCATCTTCCTACTTTGACTATAGATGTGACGTCTGGAGCTGGGGCAACCATTATGGACCCATGAAAGGACCTGTCAATAGAATTGCAGAGGTACTGGCTCTGAAATCATTAAGATGCAGAGACAATATTATCAGTTACATTCCTTCAGACTTTTTATGTGAAAAAAATAAAACACTATTTGTTTAAACCATTTTAACTCACATTTTCTATTATTTGTAAATGAACATATTTCTGCTTGATACATCCTTTTGGAAGTTGGGTAAAATACAGAGGAATCATTTGCCAGGAGTGAGATCAGAAGTGACCAGTAGAGGTAAGGATATGAGGACATACCTTTTGAGAAGTGCAGTTCAGAGACACAGGCCCAGAGAGGAGACGGGAGCTCAGAGAGCTGGTCAAGCTCAGCGTTAGAGAAGAGAATTTTCATTGTCACAGAACAGCGGGGATAGCTTAAGAAGATGGTCGCTGTCTTTCGTCAGAGCTGCTATGGTAGAGCACGGACTGAGCATTTCTGAGCTTGCCTTAGGAGAGAAAGGTAATTAAAAATTACAGACTTCTAGAAAATGGACATGTGTTACAGCCCTCCTTAGAGTAAGTTAGCACTCTGAAGAAAGTCTGCCCATTGGATCTAAGCAATTCTATCCAAGAACGGACCCAAGACATACCTGGAGCTGTACACACTAGTCAAGGGAGAGGTGATTTGCCTCCATCAAGCTGAACTTGACCCTTAGATTTACAAGAGTCTTAAAATGTTGTGGTATGTGAGAGCAGAGTATAAGAGTAATATCTTAACGGGATGGGAAACAACTGTGTCCTGGCAATCTTTTGCAAGTTATTGATTCTCCCTGGGAAAATCTGGGAAGGTTTTGTCCAAGAGGTAAGATTTTAGTTTAAATTTATAGCACTTCATGTATTTTCTGTTTACAGGAGCAAAACATGTCCATTATAGAACATTCAAGGGATATAGAGAAGTAAAAAAAAAGAAAGAAAAATCACTCTGAAATCCTCCACCCTCCCACCTTAGGCAGCCCCAGTTTGCAGGCCTCCCTCAGGATAAAAGGATGCACATGTGATTGGAAGTTTTACACAAATGAAATCACATTATACTGAACAGGCTTAAAAATATTTTCTCCCCTCTCTCTCTTGCATCCTACTTTTTACTTGTAATTTGTTGTGGCATTTTTTCCCTGTTGATGACTGTATATGTGTATCATCCCTTACATTGCCTGCATCACTTTCCTTTGCCCAGCTTCCTTGGGAATGGGACTGGGGAGCTATTTGAATGGTGGGGAGGAGTGGTTTGTCTTACACAAGCTCTGTGGCTGGAGTTGAAGCCTGGGGATGTTGCAGCACATGTTCTTGGTAGAGTTTTGAGTGCAGGTATAGAGCTGGAGACAAGGAGGCAGGTAAGAAGAAGACAAGGGCAGGTGAGCTTGTGAAGGACTGAGGAGCGGTCCCTCTTTCCGACCCTCCTTCCCCAGCACAGTGAGAATTCCTTCTGCTTCTCCTCTCCATGAACTATTTAGGGGAGAAACTGGCTGGGTGTCCACCCAGCGGCACTGGTGCCCCACCATCATCTGGCCCTGCCTGCAGTGTCAGAAATGAGCCTTGCTCTGGACTTTCACTCACCCCAAAGCCCCAGGAGGCTGCCTTGCCCACCAGGACATGAAGTGGACAAAGGGCCAGGGTCCTGGCCTGAGAACCTGCCACATTATCTGCTCCAGGGGCACCTCACCCAGCAAGTAGGTCCTTTCAGAAAACCAAATGCAGTTTTGAAGTTGGTTTTACGGACACAGAACCAGAGCAAAAGGTATTAGAAAATAATTTTCTAGGATCTATCCAGAGGGGAATTTTACCATTTTGACACTTCTGTATTCCCCCTGACTGGTCTTTGAATTGATTTAAATAGTTTCTTCTCATGTATCCTTCATTTACCCCCAACTCCTTCCCATAATCGTCATCAAGAGAGCAGAGTATATCAGTTTAAGAATAAGGGACTGGAGTCTGCTTGGCTTCAAATCCTGGCTTCATTACCTACCTGCTGTGTGACCTTGGAAAAATTATTTGTCCTCTCTGAGAATCAGTTTCCTCCTCTGTGAAATGGGATCCTGCTAGTGCCCACAGATGCTGTGAGGATGAGCCAAGGTCAGGAAAATGCAGGCAACACACACTTGCTGGCACATGGCAAGTGTCCATATACCTGGATTCCCATCAGCATCGCTTTTCAGACTCAGGCCAGGTGCGAATGATGGCTTGGCCTTCCTCTTCCTGATGGGGCTTATCTGTCCTCTGAGTTTAAGGAGCCCCTCAAAGTGCTTTGGTGTAAATGCTTCCCACAGGCACCTTAAGAGACAAAAGTGGGAAGTGGACTTGGCCTAGTGGTTTGGGCATCCGCCTACCACATGGGAGGTCCACGGTTCAAACCCCGGGCCTCCTTGACCCGTGTGGAGCTGGCCCACGCGCAGTGCTGATGCGCGCAAGGAGTGCCCTGCCACGCAGGGGTGTCCCCCACGTAGGGGAGCCCCACACGCAAGGAGTGCGCCCCGTTAAGGAGAGCCGCCCAGCGCGAAAGAAAGTGCAGCCTGCCCAGGAATGGTGCCGCACACACGGAGAGCTGACACAACAAGATGACGCAACAAAAAGAAACACAGATTCCCATGCGCTGACAACAACAGGAGCGGACAAAGAAGATGCAGCAAATAGACACAGAGAACAGACAACTGGGGTGGAGGTGGAAGTGGGGGGGGGGGGTGGATGGGAGAGAAATAAATAAACAAAAATCTTAAAAAAAATATACAAAAGTGAAAACAACATAGTGATGCGGGTCATCTCAGGACTTCATCCCCAGTTCTGCTTAAATATGTTAATGAGAACTAGAAATAAAATCTCAAAGCTAGAAGTAGGAGGCTGCAAGCCATAGTTAGGGCCAATGAGATAATGGACTGCAAGCAGATGTGAGTGGGAGAAGAGACGGGGACCTCTCCTGAACGCAGGGGTGGTGGGAGGGAGAAGGCACTGCCATCCATCTGCTACCACTGCGGGTTGCGCGGTCTGGCTCCACTCTGAGCGTCAGGCCAGGCTGAGGAGAGACGAGTACGCAGCCTTGCTGGTCAGTGACCGAGCTTCCTTGTGTGTGAACTAAAATACCTCAGGGAAGAGGAGCCCAGAGCGCCACAGGCTGAGTGCCGGGACCCCTGGCCTGGCCCGGGCCCTCAGCTCTGCGACTCTTTCTTGTCCCCTGACATGTTCTGATGGCCTGGCTGTACCATCCGATCCAGAGGGCCAGAGAGCCTGTGCACGGGGATTGCAAAAGGACAGGCAGGAGAGCAGAGCTGAACGAGGAGTTCGGCCTCTGTCACCCTGAGCACAGATTTTGACAAAAGGGGTTTCCTGATGTCCCAGATGCTCCGTTTGTCCCTAGCGGCCTCTTCTCACTGTCCCCTCTCCTACCCTTGGGGGAAAAACTGAAAAGCTTTGCTGGAAAAAAGTCCCGGTGCAATGGTAGTTTTAAAGGATGGACGAAGACAAAGTCCACCAAATTCAAAAGCATCCAGCCTTCCTAGATGTTCCAGAGGCGAGAGCACAGGGTGCCCCTCCTTTCCACTGTGCTCCCCATCTCTGGGCCAGCCTTGGGGTTCTACCCACTGCCAGACCTCAGGCTGTGGCCTCTGCTGGGCTTGAGATCTGGGCAGCTCTAACTCCCTACAGCTGAGCTCATGGGAAAGCATTCTGGCAAAAGAGAGCAGGATGGATGTTACTGCTGAAAATAAGATTCCTCCTAGCTTGGAGCTCTCTGATTTCATGAACAATGAGGCATGAAAAAACACATTCAGCTGATTTCCACCCTGAGAACACCATTCAGACATCACGGAGACAGCAAAGATCCAGCACAGCTCAGACAGGAGCCAAACGGGGGGCGGGGATGGGGTCTGTGGATGAAAGGGGCTGAGCGACTTGTTTTTTCTGGATGAGGTGAATGTTAGCACTGCTGGTCAGAGCTAGAAGAGCCACTTGCAGTGTTTTAAAAAATGAGCACAATCCATTTCAGGCTAGAAAACAGGCGTTAAATGTGACACTTTATATCCCTTTAACTTCTTGTCCGTTTTTTGTCAATAATTATATACTTTTTATATAGTTGTAATCACTGCGTACATTGTTTTTTTATTGCTTTCCCGCTTAACGTGATTTAGGAGGCATGTTTTTCATGTATTGACATAGACTAAGCCTTGCCATTTAGGTAGCTGTATGACCTCCTATTACATTTATGCCCTTTGATTTGATTAGTCAAGTGATTCCCCTATTGCTGGACATTTGGGCTGCTTCCAGTTTTCCAACATTATAAATAGAACCGGCAGCAACATCCTAGGATGGAACAATGATGATAAAGAGCTGAAATGCTGCTGACTTTATTTTCACTGGCAACCAAATTTAGAGAGAGCCTCAACATTGCTCCTCCCAAGTGCAGGAGTAATTAAACAGCTGGCTTGAAGGATGACTGGATGATTTATAGGCAACGAGATGTGTTCGGTGGGTTTGTCAGTATCCTGCGGCATCAAGGATACGCTTGTTAATTATCTGTGGTTAATATGATAATTTAGGAAAAACAACACCTATTAAGAGTTCTTCATTAGACAAAAGGCTTCTTATTTTTGAGTAGACAAAGCCTCCCAAAATGAATGATATTCACTTCTGATCTGTCACTGGGCAGGGAGAACAAAAATACCGTTTATTTGTTTATTTTTTCTTTTTAATATTTTTTATTGTGAGGTAGATCATAGATGCAGATGAGTGCATGAAAACATACATGTGCACTTTTATTATAAAACACCCATTTATTTTTAACTTTCACACAATGCCCTGGGTAAAAAGAGGCCTCCTCGTCTGCCGAAATGGCTGCCTCTTTATAGAGCCACCAGGCTGACCAAAGAGTTTTTTCCAGGTGTCTCAAGACGCTTTTGCTCCCTCAGCTGAAATGAGACACTTTTACCTGCAAAGCCCAGGATGTCAATGGAGCAAATAGTAGGAGTCTTGTTTTAACAGATGTGGAGACTGAGGCCCAACGGAGTGCCTTGCCCGGGATGCCGGGAGCCAGGAAGGGGATGGGCAGGGACCCAGTTCTCCTGACCACCCACCAAAGCCCTTGCCCAGGCTTCATCCCTTTCCTGCAATATACCATGGCTTGGGAGGAGCCATCAGCCCAGGACAGAGAGCTCTAAGGAGACCCTTATTCTTAGGAAACATCAAGCTTGTTTTAGTCCCTTAGCGGGAGGGTGAGGGCAGAGAAAAAGGGAATCACATCATGTGAAGCAGGAGATGATATCTGGGAGACCGAGGAGAAATAGCCAGCTGGCACACGACCTCATCTTCACCCTTCAGTAAGTATTGAATGTAACTCATGGACTGTAGTCCATCACCGCTTCTGGGTGTCACCAGAGTCTAGTGCCCAATCTTCATATTTCATTTTGGCCTGGACAGTGCAAACTCCATCGAAACCATCAAGAATATTTTTTATTTATGGGGCCTCTGCTGAGCCAGCATCTTGCTGTGCAGAGGCCCAATTATCCTGTTGGGTGGGGGGCAGGGGCGCTGGGTAAGCGGGGAGGATGCTTTCCTAAGCAAGAGCATGGTTGGTGCAGTGGCTCCTGGCTCTTTCTTTTTAGGGTTACTGTTTGGCCCCTGCTTTAGGGAAACACCAAGACATCTCCCATTGTGTCCCTTTGGAAGAGTGAGGAGAGGGGAAGGGAAATGTCAAGAACCTCCACGTCCTGGGGTTTTCATTCACTATCACATTGACTCTTCACAACCAACCTGAGGTCTGTATTGTTATCTCCATCTTACTGATGGAGCAAGTGAGACCCAAAGATGTTAAAACTTTATTCAGGTCACACAGAAAGGATTTACGCTTGGATGCTCTTTCCGTTGTGCCCTGTTCCCCTCATCCCCACTCACTTTGGCAACTCTGACATTGACTTGGGCCCTCGAGGGTGTGCAAGGCAGCATGGTGTCGTGACAGAAACTGTGGTGCAGGGGCAATTAGGGTGCCTGGGGTGGGGGGTGGCAGCACCCTGCTGGCATTCAGGGCTCATGCCCGTTTGTGGGTGTCCAGGATGCTGCTGGCTGTGGCCTCTGAAAACAGGGAATACTCCCTTTTATACACTCATCTCCATCCCTGTCTACGTGCCAACTCGACCATTTTTGGGAGGCCCATGGTGAAATCAGAAGCTCATGGATTGGTCCTGGCTTCTAGCTCCCACTCTGTTTAACTAAATGTATGGCCCCAGGCAAACCACTTAACTCCTTTCAGAACCTCAGTTTCCTCTTTGTAAATTTGAGATGAATGGCATCTTGTGTGTGGCTGCACTTGGTATTTAGAAAGATCCAATCAGAAGAGGAGGAAAGGGACTTGGAAACTGAAGGATCATGATTTTTCAAATGAAACCGTTGAGGTGCTGAGACAAATGATTATATTCTATGTTACAGCCTCCTCTTTCTTTCCAACAAGCCTCCCTTTTCCTATTTCCTTAACTAATACTCTCCCCAGGGTCCTTCAAAGTGTGGTCCAGGGGCCCTCAGCATCAGAGACTACAAGTGGTGCGTGTTAGAAACCCAGATTGCCAGACCCTACCCAGACCTACTGAGCCAGAACCTGGGGGTGGGGAGGTGGTGGGAGCCCACGAATTGGCATTTGCAACTAACTCCCCAGCGGATTCTTGTATCCAGGCCCTTGCAGTACTTTCAACTCACCTTCAGCAATGACCAAAGAAATAAATGCTAAGTGTTTAGTGATTATTCCCAGTTTCTCTTTCTTAGGGCTTGGGAGAGAAGGGCTGAAGGGAGTGCGTGGGGACTCCTCTTCACTCTGCCAGGACTTCTCTCCCTTCCACAGAGGTAACGATTCCCCTTAACCAACTGCCTTTCCCTTCAGCTTGACAAATCAAGGAGTGTCATCCCCTTGGTCCTCCCTTTTGAAAAGTTTGCTGAACCTCTTTCCAGGGAGAGAGTGCTGACCTGGTGTATTAGCCAAAGGGGATGCAAAATACCAGAAATGGGTTGGTTTTTATAAAGGGTATTTATTGGGGTAGGAGCTTACAGATACCAGGCCATAAAGCATAAGTTACTTCCCTCACCAAGGTCTGTTTCAAGATGGCTGCTGACGTCTGTGAGGGTTCAGTTTTCCTGGGTTCCTCTTTTCCTGGGACTTGCTTCACTTTCCTCTGTGTGCTTACTTCCTGGGACTCCAGCCTAAGACTTTAGCATCAAACTCCAACATTAAAACTCCAACATCAAAAACCTCCAGCATCAAAAATCTCCAACTCTATCCTTTGCCATGCCTTTTATCTGTGAGTTCCCACCCACCAAGGGGCGGGGACTCAACACCCTACTGATGTGGCCCAATCAAAGCCCTAATCATACTTTAATCCTGCCCAGGTATAGACCAGTTTACAAACACAATCCAATATCTAATTTTTGAATCTATAACTATATCAAACTGCTACACCTGGCAATCTCTGGGTTTTGTCTGGGTGCAGCCTCAGGTTTGCTATGTGATGTTACCCCAGTTGCTTGTATTCTCTTCGTCTTGGGGTCTCACCCACAGAGTCAGGAGAGAAACCTGGGTTCACTGAGGGGGGGCTGGCAGGTGAACACGTGCCTCCTCCTTCTGTCTGCCTGGTTTCCTGGGTCCTAGCAGTGGTCTTCCCCAAGTCTGTACCTTTCTCCTGAAGGTGAAGCCTGAGTAGCTGTTTGGCTCCAGACCTAGAGGGAGCCCTTTCATGGGTCAGAAGGATCCTGCTCAGAACGCAGGGTTGGCTGAGCTGTTTCCCTTTCTCAAGTGTCTGCCCCAAAGCAGACACCTCCACTCCCAGTTTAGTGAGTCCTGGAATTCAGCCTAAAGGAGTAAAGGAGGAGCTGTTCTCAGATGCAGGCAGCAGGTGGGGAGAGGACAGGGAGGAGTGAGGAGGTGGAGGCTTGTCTTACTAAAGAATCACCAGGCCCTCATTCTAAGGCAACTTGGAGCCTCAGGCCTGGCCGGGGCCCGGCAGCGTGTGGACACCCCTCTGAGTGGGAACAGAACATAGTCGGCGGCCAGGTAGGTTACGCCCTGGGTTTTTGAATTGGCACTTGAACCCGAGACTCAAGGTGGCAGGAACTATGTCAGAGTAAGGGCATAGGGTGCAGGGGAGGGAGGGGGGTAAACCTAGCTGGGGAATGGAGACCCGGGGCTGAAGACACTGTCCCAGCAGGGCCTTCCAGGCTGGTCAAGCAGATGAGTGTAAGCCCTTAGTCTCCGGGAGCCCCTCTTCTTCCAGAGAGCACCCCCTTGTCCCCCACAGACCCTCTGCAGTGTCCCACCACACACAGGGAGCCATCCCACCCCCATTTAACTCACCCCCAACCTTACCCACCCTTCTTCTGCAAGTGACTGGGAGTGACTGGGAGATTTCAAGGCTGCCCTGCCAAGTGTGGCCGAGGGAGGGCTGATTTCATACTTCACTTATTTCATCTTTCTCTGTGGTTCTGCACCCCATTCGTCTTTCATTCACGTTTCTCTTTTTCCACTCTTGACTGATCCGGCCCTCTCCTAATTCTGAAATCTATTTTTTCCTCTCACCACCCTCATTCTGCCACTGAATTGCATAGTATCACTGTCTGATTCTATATTTCTTTTGCAATTCAGCCTTTTCTTCCCTGACACGTCCTTTCAGGGACGGCGTGTGGTTTTGTGAATGGTGGTGATTGCTCGTGCTATGCCCTCTCTCTGAAAGATACTCCAAGACTAAGGCCCACTGCTATGAAGCTGTGTGATCTTGACCCAGGCGCTTTACTTCTTTGAAAAGTCTTGGCTTATTCATCTGTAAAATTAGATGGTCTGAGCTGATCATCTCTAGGCTCTCTTTTAGCTTTAATATTAGTTGATTCTATGGTTCAGGGGACTTGGCTGATGGCAGAATCTTTTAATACATAGGAAAACAGTCAGCTACCTACACAGAGTCTCTGTATATAATTTCATATTTCCTGATTATACCCCCAGGCATCTAACTACCACCAGGACTATGTGGGCTTAGGGAATGCAAATTATTGGCCTAAACCTAAGCTAAGTCCAAGGTAGCAATGACGAAAGAAACAGTGTTAAGTGTTTATTGACTATTTTATTTATTATCCAGTGGCCACTCCCTTTCCCTTTCAGGGCATCTTTGAATCTTTGCAGTAAAGTAACTTGTTGATTACAGAGTGGGGACTAGAACCGAGGCCTCAGAACTGGTTGAACATTGGGGAGGCAAAGCTTGGCCCTGTGGTGTGGACAGGATGGACTCATTTTGGGGCTCTTGCTGGCCAATTTGATGATTTTGAACAAATTAGACGATGCCCCCATTGAGTGGATGCAGTCCCATCCAATGCTCATGACTTGACAAACATACATGCTGGTCCTGCATGGGATATCTGCCAAAGCAAGGACCATCCACCATTTTGATGTTTCATGAGTCAGCTGATATCTCTTACATCCCAGAGGCCCAGCAGACACAGGCTTGCCCTTCTGCATGGGACCACCCATGGCTATAGATATCACATCATATCTCCCCTCTATAAGGACTTCTAGTCAGAGCCTGCATTGGCTTTTGTCCTCTTCTGGACTTCAACCACTTACACTACTTTTTGGAAATTGGTGAGTTTGAAAAATACATTTATAAAGCATACTCTGAATTTCACCCACACTTATGTTAGCTTGTTTCTTCCTTAAGTCCTGGATCTCCTATTAGATGTTAAGTGCCTCAAAAGGCAGTAGTTTCCACTTAAAAAACTAAATTCCAAAATGGTTAGCACAGAGCTGAATTCCTGAATGTGCTTAACAAGTGCTGTTGGATTGAGTTGAATACAAAATGATTGTCCTCAGAGGAAAGGAAGAAGAGCGACCTTAGACAGGAAAGACTTGGCCCTAGCAGAGCCACCATTGCCAGATGACTTTATTCTTACCGTTGGTCCCTTCCCACTCCCCCTCCTCTTTCCACCCTGGCTCCATACAACGTTCTGACTCTCTTCTTAAGAAACACTGGTCTTACTATCAGTGGAAGTGGATAAAGTGCTAAAAATTGACCTCTCAGATGTCTGGCTTGCTACTTTCAGTATTGAAGACATTTTCCTGAGTTAATGAAAAAAGATGGAGGTGAACAGCTGAGAGGTCATTTCTTGGAAGGGGCTCTGGCAGCATCTGGAACTTTCTTTCTTTGCCGTGTAGCCATTTCTGCAGACCACTGCAGAGAGGATATCCTTCCTTGTCTGGTGAAGAACCTGTGTGTGGGGTGTCTTCAAGTGAGATGGGACCAAACCCTTTCTAACCTCAGTTCTGGGGACTTGGCCTCCGGTCCCAGGTAAATGACTCTTTCTAAAGTTCAGGTGGCCAGCTAGAGTGGTTCTCCACTTTGGCTCCCACTCAGAATCACTGGGAGTCTGTGGTGTGCTAGAGCCAGTTGTTATGTGATTGGTTGCTTGAAATAGTGGGAGTATTTACAACATAGAAATCAACAAATGCTAAAAGCACTGCCTTTTAATTTGGAGACCTGGTTTACCAGCACACCACTGACTAGAGAGATGAAAGCAACAAAATAAAACAAAACAAAAAGCAAAAAACTGATGTCAAGGCTATATAACCAGAACATTTAAATTAGAATCTTTGTATGGGGGTCAAGGCCTGAATAGCTTTTTAAGCTTCCTACGTGATACCAATGTGCAGTTAAAGCCAGAATCAAATCAAACCCTCCCATTTTACACAGCAGGTATTGAGATCAAAGGGGTAAAGTGACTCCTCCAATTTCAATGTCTACCAGAGAGTTCTTCCAGGGAGAAAAAGGGATCCCAGAAAGGAGAGTCTTGACCCTCTTCTGTTTTGTCCTCCTTTTTCCTATCCTTTCTTCTCCCATATTTCCCTTTTTATGTTCCTTTCTGCCAGGTACCAAGCTGTGCTCACGCCTAAGATGTGGCCTTTGCTCTCAAAGTGAAGTTTCTTTGGGAGACAAGGCCATTAGAGGAAATAGACAATGGTAGGGGCAGGCTCCGATTGTGTCCCCAAGTGAGTGGTACAGATTCCCGTTGTGTCCCAGAACTGGGCAGAGCTGTCACAAGAGGAAGAAGAGGATGGGTTGATGTTTTCTGCAGAGGATCAGAATTTACGTTCTGTCAAGTCAGAAAAACCACAGGCCTGGAATTCCTCAGGGTTAGGCCAGGAGCCTGCCCAGAAACCCTTCTGGTCCTTCTTCCCCAGGGCAGCCCCTCACCTCATGGCCAGAGGGGCTGCAGAAGGTGGTGGACAGCCCCACACCCCAAGAGGGAATGAGTAATAAAAATAGTTTACAAAGTGCTTTCACATACATGATCTCATTTGGGTTGATGACCCTGGAGCTCCTGAATGGAGAGCGAAGTGGGGGGTTTGGGAATTCAAATTGCATCTCTGTTGTCCTGGGAAACCCTTTCCGGCAAATAGGAGTCAGCAAATCCCCACCTTGCCATCCCCCTTCTGGGCCAGGAGCATTTAGAACTAATTGAATCATTAGATTAGCTAATGCAGCCTCCATTAAGATTGCATGTTCCCAGAGGAGATGGCATTGAAGAGAAGCAGAAAGATCCACACCCAAACCCAAGCATCATCCCACCCCCCAAAACCACTGCCTTAGTCTTAATTGTCTTAATAGAGCCCCTGTGGACCTGCTTGGCTGACCCCTTTAGACTCCTTTGCGACTCTAGATCTGAGGAGAGGACCAATTTGTGCTCTCAATTTATGTCAATTCTTTATCATAAGGAACAAGAACATATAATGATATGTTATTTCTTCTCTGGATTTTCTTTTAAGGCAAGCTCTTCCTATTTGGGGAAAACTGAATCATAGAGTTAAATAGTGACTTCCCAAAAGCCATGAAGTGGGTTGTTGAAAGAGCGGGCCCAAAACTCAGATCTTCTGACTAATTTTCTACTCACGCAGCCCAACAGCCTCTTCCGATAGGAGGAGGGATATTGGTTGGGTTTGTTCAGTCATTCAATTCATTTACTGGATGTCTACCAGGCTCTTGCTAACAGCTAGTGGGGGCACAATGGTAAGGAAGGCTTCCATGGTCCCTGAGCTCATGGAGCTTACATGGGGCTCAAACCAAATTTGTGGAGTGATTGAACAAAGGGGACTTGGCAGACTTGGTACAAACACTTCTTTTCTCAGCACCGCATGGTGAATGGCTGAGAGCTGATTTCCTTTATGGAGCAATTCCCAAAGGATGCAATGGTGATAAATGTTGCATAATGTATTTATTGTTGCTTTTTGAAAGCAAAGGTCTTGCCCATTCCCCCCAGAGGGCTTTATCTGCAGCCTCTTCATGGTTGAGTCCTTTCAGTCCTCAAATCCTGTCACACAGCTGGGGTACAACACCCCCCCCCCCATGTACAGTTGATGTCTCTCTTCTCCTGGCCCCCTTCCCCATCCCAGTGCCTCTTCGTGGCCCAGGAGGAGCATTTTGTCTGCCTTTGAAATCTTCCCTTCCTCCAATTTCATCTACTTCTCTCTTTCCTCTGTCTTTACCACTGTTGGGTTTCCTAGGAAGTGACAGATCTTGCTGTGAGGGATGAGTTTTACCTGCCTCCTAAGGGCTGTGTTGTCCATTGGTCAGGGATTTAAGTTAACCACAAATTCTCTTAAAGACATTTGACTTTCCTTTTTCCACAAAATATTTAATGATAAAAAAAATGAGAAAAGACAGAAAAGCATACACAAAATAGGAATATCATCTGCCACTATCCAGGAATAACTACTGTTAACTATTGCTAATGGTTTGGTAAAGTTCTTTCCAACCTTTTGACTATTATGTGTGTATATGTGTATACACAATTGGTTGACATATATGTACATATATATAGGTGTACACACACGTGCATTTTATTTTTTAACCAAAGCAAAACAAAAATGAGTTCAAACTTTGAGATATTTTCTTTTCAAAGGAACAGCCCAAAGATGAACAGAGAGAACCATCCTCATGGGGTGTTCTCAATGGCCAGAGTGCCTGTTCTCCAGTCAGATGATATTCCAGCTCTCAGCCATGGGGCAGCCTTGCCTTGGTCAACTCAGCGAACCTGGCTGTGGTTGCATTTCCCAGGTTCTTGTGGGAGGGTTGGGTGGGTATATTACTGGACCCATTCTAGCCCAAATCAGTCAACACACAGCCTCAGTTTCCTCATCTGTAAAATGGAGACCAAGAGTTGGGTGCAGATGATTTATTTGGGAAGTGTTTCCCAAGAAGCAGCAGCTAAGAAGGAAGGCAACGAGGGGCTCTGTGCTGTTGGGGCATTCTGGGAAGCTTAGTGAAGACTCAGAATGGTCTGCCTGAAGATTGGGAGGGTAGGTGGGTGTCCTGCCCCCATTGGTGGAGAGTCACCCCTGGGGGGCATAAATTCCCCTATACTTCAGGCTACTGCTGCTTGTCAAACCTATGGTGACAGAGAAGGGCCTGGGGACAGGAAGAGTGCTGCTGGACTGTGTGGGACATGGTGTGGGTTGAGTCTGAGCTCACCCAGAAAACCCACCTCATCTGTGGCTGAAATCAGAGGAGGCCATGAGATGTGGTGCAGGGTCCTGGGTCTCTGCTGCATGCTCCGAAGGACCCCTCTAACCTCTGGGATTCAAAGCCCAGCACAATTAGAGAGGGAAGAAGAAGAGAGAAGGAGGCTGGGTGGGGGTGCGGGGGGGAGGCATCAGCAGGGAGAAGATGTCAAGACAGTGATTTTTCTGAGGTCTCTGACCAGGTGGAGAGAGAAAAGAGCCAGGTGGGAAGGAAAAAAAGGAGTGGGTTAGAACGACAGGCCATTCAACCTCCTGAACTAAAGTCAGATTGTCCTGGAAGGAAGCATGTTCCCCCCATCCCCTTTTTCCCAGGAGCAGCTGTCCCTGCCCTCGCCCTTGTACCCTACCCCTCACTCTTCCCTGGGAGAAGACACATTTAAAAGGGAAGAGGGCTGCAAGCTGCCTGTCTAGCAAGTTCTCAATTCTGGCCCACACAGGACTCTTTGGTATCTCAGGCAGTGTGTTTCCAGATGAGAGAGGAGTAGCATCCTCAGAACTCTCTGAGCCATTGTTGAGGGCACAGGCTTTAGCTATTGGCACTGACTAAATCAGAAATCCTCCAAGCCTCAGTTTGTTCAGCTGTAAAATGGGCACACATTTAGAATAACATTATGACCCTCTAGCACTGGTGGGCTGAGGCTGGCTCACACCTGCAGAGAGCCCATTGTGCACATGCCTTCCCAGTCCATCTTCAGTGAGAGCTTGAAATTAGTCATGGCAGGAGTATTTACACCATGGAAATTGGGCAAATGCTACATTTGCCAGCACACCATTGCCTTTCAGGAACTTTACCTACTCTGCAAGGAACTGGCAGCTTGTGACCTATCCCCATGTACCCTTATGTAGAATTGGGTAGATGTTATCCCATTTGTATTAAGTGGCAGAGTTGAGCTCGGTGAGTTTGCGAAATTAGGAAGAGAAGTCAAGGAAGCCCATGCGGATCCCTGCATTTTTTTCAGTAATCGCTGCTCTCTCTTGAGCTGTGAGCTCTCTCAGCCACTGGGCACACCTGTTCCCACCTCAGGCAGTCAACTTCCTGAACCTCAGTTTTTACATCTGTAAAACGGGGATATTAACACTCTCAGAAGTTAGCCTGGTGGGTTGTTGGCACTTCAAATAAAAATGAGAAAATGTGTGAAAGCATTTCGTGAATGGCAGCATCTCTAGGCACAGGATGACTGACATTTTGATTTTGAGGACCGAGCTGTGTCTAATGCAAGAAAGTTCTGTGGGGAAGCTCACACTTTGGGGCCTCCTCACACACCCTGGCAGTTTTGCCCGGTCTTTCTTCACTTTAAATGGATGATTCCCAGACACTTAAATGCCTTTCACAGACATGGACTGAAATGTCCCCTTGGTCTCTTGTTCCTTTCCCCTTCCTCCAGCCCCACCCGCAGGAGCCTGCCTGCCACCAAATTGCCCTGCCAGCAATTTTCTCAGCCGCTTAAAAGGCCATCAAGACAGCATCAAACTGCCTGTACATGCTAAACCCAAATGCTTATGGAGCAGAGCCCAGAGTAGGATGCTAAATTGGATTCTATCAAATCAACATCAGCTGCGTGCAAGCCGCTGATAATGAAAGGCTCCTAACGATGGCGTTTATCCTTATCAGGAGATGACTAAGAGCTGAGAATGGATCGTTGCTGGCTCTCGAGTGGTGGGAAAGGGGCACCGGGGAGAGGCAGTGGTGATGGGACTGTCCCTGGGTGGATATTGGCTGGGAGGTGGGAGGAGGGATTTGGGAGGAGGGAAAAGGAGGATGGGTAGAAGGAATATTTTCCACTCATTGAATGGGGATGGCTGTAGCAAAGGCGTCACTGTTCTCTCTATTTTATACACACCAAAAACAAAACAAAACAACAAAAACTCAGAACCACACTGAGGTCAGAAAGGTAGGTCCAACCCAGATGTGGCTATAATTTTTTAACTTCTGTTCTGGAAATCACTTCTTGCCCCCACACCATCCTGAACTCCTCAAGCCTGGATGATAATTATTTAAAGAACTGGTCTGGGGCATTTTCTAGTCCTTCCTCTATTTTACTCAAAGTCGCATGGGCCAGCTCCTTCCTTCTTCTTCCTCTTGGTATGTATGTTTTCCTATCATTACTGTAACAAATTACCAAAAATCTAGGGGCTTAAAACAGCGCAAATATATTATCTTACAGTTTTGTAGTTCAGAAGTCTGACATGGGTTTCACCCGTGACGGTGTTAGCAGGGCTGCTGTCCTCCTGGAGGCTCTATGGAGAATCGGATTCCTTCCTTTTTCTAGCTTCTAGCCACTACCCACATTCCTTGTTTCTCGGCCTGCTTCCTCCTTCTTCAGCTAGAATTGTTGGAGCTCCCTGAATCTTCTTCCGTAGTCACATATCCCTCTGACTACAGCTAGGACATCTGTCCACTTTTAAGAACGCTGATTAGTTTGGGCCCACCTGGGTCCAATAATCTGGATGATCTAGAATGGTCTCCCCATCTCAAGGTCCTTAATCTTACTCCCTTCTGCAAGGTCCCTTTGCTCATGTAAGGTAATATACCTACAGGTTGCAGGGATTAGGTCATGGCTATCTACCTACCACAGCATGAGTAAATTGAAGTCTTGTCCCTGAGACGTCTTTCATTTGGCCAAAATGCCTGGTGACCAGGATGGAGCCAGAGGCAATCTGCATTCCCAGCATGGGCTGTCGTGGGCAGACGGTGCTGTGGAACCTGGGTCTCTGAGCACACTGCCAGGGTCTGCGCCAGCTGGGAAGGCAGAAGAGACAGGCCTGTTGGATAGAGGCTGCCTGGAGTCTCTTTCCTGAAAACAGTAATGACAATGATAATGCTGCTTATTTTTATTGTGCTTTATGGCTTTCAAGGTGCTTTCAATGACACAATGAAACTGGATGGGCTAGTGGAAATGAGACCCGTGTTGCAGAGAGAAACCTTGGGCTCAAGATGGGTAAGTGTGACTTTCTCAGTGTCACTCACAGCTTCATGACCAGCATGACCAGCGTCCAGGACTTTTCATTTCTTGTCCGGGGCTCTGTGCAGCTGGAGGAAGCAGTTAGAGATGGCGATAATGGCTCAGCTTGGATGAGAACTGCGCAGGCCAGCCGGAGGGCTGTGTGGAATAGCAGGGAGCAGGGGCATCTGCCTCAGACTCCTGTCCGTGTCTGCTCTCTGTGCTTCCTGCCCACTGCCACAAGATGGGGTTCTGGTTGCCCCCAGTGGTTCCGCTGCAGCCAGGCACTCTTTTGCTCGGTAACTGGCATGTGTTACCAGCCTGTGAACTGAATCTGGGACCTCAGGCTCATCTCTACCATCCTTTGACCAGTGAACTCTTGACAAAAGCACAAAGGACAGTTTCTCTGCACATGACAGAGGGCACCTTGTGAGCAGGCCCAGCTTGACCCCTGAGGGGCTTCTGGACCAGGTTACACTGACCTAGAAAGATGCTGGCGAATGTGGAGGTATGTACAATCACAGGAAGACAAACACTGCTGCCCTCGGCATCTTTGCTAGCGAGGAACCGGCTCCTTGTCTGGTATCACGTCTGCACTACTTTTTCACAGGTGCATTTTTATTTTAGTTTGCAAGTATTTATGAGCACATGCAGCATGCTTTAGGTGCGCTCCACCTGCACATATCCTGCCCTCCCACTCTAGCTTGTACTCAAAGCTCACCCTCTGTCCTCACCTTTGCCCAGAGGTGGCAACTACTCATAAAACTGGTCACAAGGAGCTGAGAGGAGAAGTGGAGAGAAAATTGGTTCTGGAGTCTAAGCAACTGTACCTCCTCTACTGGCTAGTTGAGTGTTCTGGGGCAAATTATGCCACCTTTCTTGGAACTTAATTTTTTGATCTGCGAAATGGGGATAATAACAATTGCTGGCATTTATGGAGTACTTACTATGTATCATCAGGGACTGGACTAATTGAAATTATAAGCCATTTTCAGGTAGGGACTATCATGCTAATGACAATGATAGAAACAGGGACAGACTATTTGCCACCTGTTAACAGTTTGCAAGCAATTTGCATGCTCCTTTACATTTCCCATCCTTCCACGTATTGAGGTTAGTCATGTGACTAGTCTGGCCAATGGAATGTGGGCAGGGTGATGAATGTCAGACCTGTACCCACCTTGGAAATTTCCGCTTTCTCTCTGCTCTTTGGCCAGCCTCAGTAGATCCCATAGAGGCCTCTAAAAGGAGGAACCACTTGATGTCAGGGGCCTGAGGCCCCAAATCTTCCCATGGAAGGTCATCATGGGATTGAACTGTGATGTGAGCAAAAAATAAGCCCTCTGTGATATGCCAGCAGGGGGCAGAGTTAGGACTGAAACACAGGCAGCCAGGCTTGCTTTCCCACTACCTTTCCCTGCACTGCAGCAGTCCTGAGGTGTTGCTATGAGAGGTAAATGAGAAAGTGGGTAGTTTGGTGGGCTTGGAACCTACTAGTTATTAATATAGGGATCTGACAGTGCCTCTTATAGTCTTGTTGTGGACAAAATGGAGCAATGTGGGTTGAACAGTGGCTTTCTCACTGGTTGAACAGTTGTCCCCAAGATGTGTTGATTAATGAGCCAATGTCCACTGGGAAGTCCCCAGAGCCGGTTTATGGGAGGCTCGCCCATTTCCCTAAAGGACCATGCAAAGTGTATGTCTTCTTTGACACTTTATCCTTAGAAAAATGAAGACACAGGAGGCATGCTTAACAAACTGATAGATGGAACAAAGCTCAATGGGAGAGCTAATATGTTGGATGACAGAGTGAAGATTCAAAAAAGGTCTGGCAGGCCAGAACAATGGACTGAAACTAACAAGATAAAATGTAGGAGGGACAAATCAAAGTCCTGCCTTTAGTTACAAAGCTAACTGGATGAGGACAGGATGAGGGAGGCTCGACAGAATAGCGGCTCGTTTATGAAAGTCCTGGGGTGCTTGTTGTCCATCAGTCGAAAGAATGACATGGCCTCTTTATAGGCTGTATTAACAGAAGCATCATGCCCAGGCTTTAGTCGTTCACTCAGCAAGTGTGCATTGAGTGCTTAGTCTGGGTGGGGCATTATGGCTGGTGCTGGGAGCTTTATCAGTGACCTTGACAGACTAAGTCCTGACCTCAGGGAGCTGATGTTTAGGCAAGTAATTATCCTGGGCACTTGTGGTTATCTGCTCGAAGGATGTGGTTTGGATGCCTTCTTCCTTCACTTCCTATATGCAACCAGGATGGAAAAGGGCTTGGAAACCAGGTGAGATGAGCAAGGGCTCAGGAACATTGAGTAATGAGATTTAGGACAGTTTCAAGAATAGGAAGCATGATCCCTTGCGAATGTCACATCCTTCAGAGAGAAAAAGAGGAACAATGGCTAAGAAAAGATGCCTGACATGTGTTGAGCTCTGGCCTAGGCAGTATACATACATCCTTTGGTTTAATCCTTACTACAGCTCTAGAAGGTGGAGGTTATCTCCCATTTCACAGATGAGGAAACAAAGGCTCAGATTGGTTAGCTTGGGCAGGCTCATAGAGGTGGCAAATGACTGAGATAGGATTTGAATCTCTCTGAATTCAAAGGCCCATGCTCTTTCCAGTTCACCACCCTGGATCAGAGTCTACCTTAATTTAAGGAAGAAATTTCTAACAACTGCAGCTGTACATAATAAATGGGCCATAGCGTGTTCCCATTCACTGGCCCTGTTTTAGCAGAAGCTGAATGACAGTCTCTTGGGATGTCCCAGAAGAGGCTTCTCTATGCTGCCTGTGGCGTTTGAGTGGGAGGGAGGAGGCAAGTGTAGATTACACAGACTCTTTGCCTTTGCCAATGACGTTATCTTCAGCCACAACAGACCCTGAAAGCTCTTCAAATGGTCATCTTCTTTCTCATGCTGGGGTCTTCTTCCCACATCAACTCCATCACCCATCTACCATCGCTTACCTGTGCTCATCTTTCTTTTTTAACCAGAATATCGCTTTCTGCAGGAAGCTGTTTCTGATACTTGACCCTGAATTAAGTAACTCTTTTAAAGGCTCTGCTGGCTTCCCGACCCTCTCCATGAGAACACTCAGCGCACCTGCACTGACTTGCTCATGTCTGTCTTCTTTGATAAACTAGAGTCTCCCTGAAGACAAGGCCTGGGTCTGCGTTAAACTTTGCTCTCCTCAATACCTAGTCCATGGGAAGCACTCTGTTAAAAACTTGGAGAATCCATGACCTCTAAGAACCAGTGAGACTTCTGGTGCCAAGGGAATAGCCAACATCCATTGGGTTTTCTGCCTTTCCTTCTGCCTGCTTGGAGCTCAGCTGTGCTTGGGATTGGGCTGGGTGCACTATAGGAATGGGGCAAAGAGCAGCAGTAGCCACTGGACACAGCCCTGCTGGGTTTCCCACTGAAAGAAGCCAGGTGAGGGCCTGGCAGTCGGACTCCCTGGAGAGGAGGGGGCAGTGACCAGTGACCTTGGCAACTAACTATCCCGGCTTCTCAGTAGACACTAGGCTGCTGGTGCATTTCCTCCCTCTTGCAGTATCCCCAGAGCCCTGGCCCTTCTCTGACTTGACTTCCTGACCAGTAGGCAGGAGGGAGAGAAGGGAGGTAACAATGAGTCGCGGTGCAGGGTGAATGGAGGATGATGTCAGCCAGGCCACACAGCAGGGACAAAGGCCCCTAACTGCTCTTTTCCTTCCTGTCAGAAAGTATGGTGCGGACTGCACAGTGACTGTAATAAAGGCCTCATGGATAGGGGAAGAGGCAGGGCTAATGAATGAGCCATTGTTTAGTGATGAGAAGGAAACGTGGGATGTGGGAGATGAGAGCCAGTCCCAGGGGTCCAGGAGCCGTGGTCCCCAGAGAGAAGGTGGAGCAGGTTCATTCTGTCGCCTGGCCTGGGCCTGGGCAGTCAGTCAGGGCTTGCTGTCAAGTTGCCCTTTAAATGACTTCGTGTGGGAGCAGGTGGTCTCCTCTGAGGCATGACAAACTTCGAGGACTTCCCTGGGGAGAATGGTCTGTGGGGTCTTGACAGTGTGTTATTTTCTTAATAAGCAGGGATGACTTCCCTCAGGGGGCAGGTTTTGAGAAGCCATTCAGTGTGCAGAGAGTCACCCTAGATACTGGGTCACTATTGTCTTTATAACCACGTCAAGATGGCTCTCAATCGAGCAATTCTCCTTCTGAACCTACCTTAGAATCAGAGACTCAAAAGGGTGGGAGGGGGCACTGCTCCTCCATCCCCATGTCATTGAAGTCATTTTAAAAAATTTTGTTTTCTGAGCAATCCAAACGAAGACTGTGCTTGGGAGGCTTCCAGCGCCCAAATCAAGGAGGCTCTGTCACCTCAGTCACCAGGAGTAGGATCTCACGTACACCTTCACAAACCTGTGCACAAACACCTCCATGGGCCAGCTCATCCCCAGTGGGTCCTGGACCACCATGCTCCTTCTCACCCTGCCCTTGCTCTCCACACCTGGATTGCCACCCTCTCTCCTCTGCTTTTTAAAGCTCACCTCTTGCCTTATGCAAAAAGGCCCCCTGACTTCTTTCTCTGAACCTCTCTACAGAACTTGTCCCCAGGAGCTCCAATTTTAGCATCTATTTGAATACCACCTTGAGATCGTTTTGGTTTTGGTGTCTTGTGTCTTCCTCTAGGTGTGGTCAAGTCAAGGCTCTGTTTTTGTAACTGTCTTGTATTCCCTACCGTGCTGAATACTTAGAAGGTGTTCAGCGAATTCTTGCTGCATTGAATTCAATTGAATTCTTGTCTGAACTCTAGAAAACTAGACTTTTCACTTCTGATCATTGGGGTGGCCTAAGTTTTGAACAAAACAGGGCAAAAATGCTTAAGTATTTATTAAGGGCCCTGGAACTCCAGTACTCAGAGCCACATGGTGTCATTTCATGGGGGGAAGGCCACCTGAAGAAGAGGAGGGGAGTAGCAGGATGTGGTCTCAGTAGCATGTCCCAAGGTATGGTGTGGGAGGAAAGGGTCCTGGAGCTTTGGGAGAGAGGATAAGCAAGATTAAATGGGCCTGCCTATAGTGGGACTCCTCTGACCCTTTAGAACATGAGTGTGTTTTTGGGTCTCCAGGAGGCGCATGTAGTGGGCAAGCATCTCACCCTTAGGTCTTCCAGGGGAATTGTCTCCCAGGAGCTGGGTTTCATGACTCACTTTCTGGGATCTCCCTGTGTGTGCATGTGGCTCCTTGCAGAGACTGAAGGCATCCACACGTCGCGTTGGGTCTAGGTACTGGAGGACCTTCTCTCTGGGTACCCTCTGGCCATCCTGTCCTGGCTCATGCTGTGACTGGGGCTGTGGCCCTGCCCAGACCCAGCCTCTTCTTATCTGCCAGCCTCCATCACCTCTTCTCTGAAAGCTTACTTATCTTGCCTTCTGTGCTTCTGTTAGAGTTTGCCCCCTTCTCTGGCCTGAGGGCTATCATTTATTCACAACCGCACAACTCCAGCCCACTGCTTTCAGTCGCTAATCCCATTCAGATTCAACCCTGCATTATTTAAATCGATAAAATGTTCTGGGCTTGGAATGAAGGAGAAGAGGTTCATTAATATGAATCTTATGTATATACATCTCTAACTCTTCAGAATTTCAGAGAGTGTTGTAACCATTGTTCCAAATAGTTCTTTCTTCATTGAGAAGAGATGGGTGTGGGAGCTGAGACCACAGGAAGGCCAGTGGGCTGAGGGTGGAGGGGCTTGGCTGCAGTATTAAGACTGGTAGAAGTCGACCTGCCAAGCTGCGGGTTTAGGGGACTAGGTTGGAGGTTGGAGGGTTTAGGGGACTAGGTTGGAGGTTGGAGGGTTTAGGGGACTATGTTGGAGGTTGGAGGATCCATACTTTGCCACTAACATCCTGTGTTCCTCTAGCAAATCCCTTTCTTTCTTTGGCCATGGTGTTCTCATCTTTAAAGTTTGAAAAAACTGTGTTATGTGGTCTCCAAGGGGCCTTCTAGTGCTATTATGCTGTGGTATACCTCCCTGCTCCTCCATGGCAAAAATTAAAGCCAAGCAAATTGTACTTGTCAATTTGTATCTCTTTCGAAACCTCTCTTCAAAGTCGCAAAGAGCATACCTATCAGAGAATGAGTTCTACCTTTTAAATCATTTTGCAGCTGTAAGAAACCTTAGGATGCCCAACACAGCCTGTTCAAACCCCTCATATTTGTATAGTAGCTTTATTTCCAAAATACTTTTGGTCATATTTTTGGTCTTCATGATATATTTCTAGCAGGTGAGTCCAGGATAGCAAGTATTCCAGTTTATAGATTGGGAAATTGAAGTCTAGAGGGGCTAAACGACTTCCCCTAAGTGACATCGCACAGTGACAGAAATAAGGGGCTGGGCCTTAGGTTCCCTGGAAATTTCTCCACTAGGGTATCCCACCCAGTCTCATCCAAGCCAGAAATCTGTTAGTCTTCTTTGTTTTTGTGACGTTATCATGACCACGTCCAATCAAGCACCAGCTTATTCTCCAAATTCTCCAACCCTTCCTTTCTCTCCCCCCTAAAGTCAGCTGCCCTGGTTTGGAGAGCCATCATGTCTCCCCTAGACTGGACCTTTGCCATCGCTTCCTAATTGGCCTCCTGTGCCCATCTTCCTCCCTCAAACCTATTCTCCAAAAATTTCGATCTGGCTACACCCCCTCCCTTCCTCCACTAGTTTGAAACCCTTCTGTGGCTCTCTGAGTAGCGAATAAAGTCTGTGCTTCTTAGCACGGTGCCTGGGAACTGATGATCTTGTCTGGGCTGTCTATCTGCTCCATACTTAGTTTTAAGAACACTGGGCCAACAGTAGTTCTCTAAAGGAGTCCTACAATTTCCCACCTCTGTGCTTTAGCTTGGGCCACTGCTTCTTTACCTAGAACAACCCCAAAGTCCTGTTCTCTTCTTGACCAATTCCTGTTCCCTCTTCCTGTTTCTTTAAGACTCAGCTCACAAGACACCAAGTACATATCTCCTCACCCTGGGGCTGGACCAGCGGCCACTCTTCCCTGCTCAGGTGTCATCCCACGGCCACTTCTGTTTGAGGACTTTCTGTATTATCTTTGGAAATGATATGTTTACATATCTATCTCCATTATAAGACTTTGATTTCTTGAGAGTAGGAACCATGTATTATTCATTTTTATAGCTTCAGTGCTGCTATTACATAGCAGAAAAAAATATGTGTGCGGTCGAGGTCTTCCTTAAGGAAAACACCATCTTTGATTTTATTCTCAAAATAGTGGAGGGGAACAAAATGCCTGGGGACATAGGGTGTCCTGATAAAGATGGAACATGTTTCTTCTTTGTACTGATTCCAGGGGTCTTTTCCCAAAATGCTTAGCTGAGGTACACATGCTCAGTCCAGTTAAGGTCAACCATATCTGCTTGATGGTTTCCTTGGTTCTGAGTTCAAGTTTCAAAAGGATCTGTTTACTTTGCTTAGAGAAAACCTCTGTTCCAAAACCACCAATGTTTCCCTGACCCTAGACAGTCATCTTGGATATTTGTGTCCTTGGCCACAAGGTAGAGCTGGTGAAAGATCATAGAGAGATTAGTACAAACCCATGCTGACTCCTGGGGAGGAGCAAGTGTCAACTCCAAGATGGCCATCAGTATTTCAGACTTCTTCATAGTAGTGGTGGAGGAAAAAGGAACAGAGGGCAAATACCATCTCAGGGAGGAGATGTGTGTGTGTGTGTGTGTGTGTGTGATACACTGATTTTCCCTGCTGCTCAGGGAGAGCGAATCCATGTTCAGACAGAGTCTAGCAGCAGGCAAGGTCCACCAGGAGCAGCACTTGGCTTTACTTCCCACGAGGACAACTCATCCCTGGATATCCGTGGGACTAACAAAGCAATCACAGCCTCCCACTGTTTCAATCTTTTACTCAATCACTTAATTATTTCCCAGGTCTGGGTGGCATGGCCACTGCCCCAGTATTAACACAGAGTCTAATCACCCATCCCATTCCTCCCCACCACACCTCCTGTTTAAAAGCTCTTAACTGGACAGATTTCGCTGTCTTCTTGCTGTGGGTATAAAAAGGACCACAGCCCTCTAATCACTGCCTGGGGCCTTGGAGCAGCCAGCCAGAAATGGCAATATCTGCTTATTTATTCTTGTTCATTCAATTGGCTCCAAATTGCTCTGAATGAATTCTTGGGCTGGAGGAGAAGCTGTGCGGGCTGATTTTCATTAGTGTGGACACTAGGCAGGGAGAGAGGAGTCCAAAGAGGAAAAGAGAAGATGCTGAATCCAGAGTTTTCTTTGTTCCCCACTCCCACCTTGGCCCTCAGCTCCTCTGCACATGAACTTCCTTCCAGGCAGGATCAGGCCTGAATCTTCTGCTGAGAACCTGGATCTTATTGGTTCAGAATCCTCAGCCCCATTAACTTTAAGATTTAACAAGTCCACGGTGGGAAGGAGGTCTAAACCTGTACTCCCAGCCAGCTCAGTTGTGCCTGACAGGATGGCTTTGTCTGACCATCTTTACTTGTCCCAAGGAATTGCCAGGAGCAGAGCCTTGGGGAGATATGGTCCCAGTGTGGTCAGCTGGGCAGGACTTCAGAGTCAATTGCACAATGACCTGAAACCATTTATTTTCTTTTCTCTTACCATTAACACTGTTCTTATAGTACCATGTCCTCTTAGCATCCTTGGGTTGGAAGAAAGCCTCTGAAGTTAAGGCAATTTATTTCCCTGCCCTGTGTTCTTTCTTGACTTTCTGCCTTTCTGTTTTTACAGTCAGGAAGTCCTCAGGGATGTCTAATCTGAATCTCCCTATTCCCTTTTTGTCTGTGTTACCTAGTACTGATTTCTCTCTATATTATAGCTTTTAAAACTTCAAGTCAGTTATTAAAATCTTATTTTACTTTTCTTCATTTTTTCTTGTCTAGGCCAAATCATCCTGATTTCAAAAGTCATGGACACATGGTACAAAAGAGCTAGAAATATTTCTTCTAATCAACCCTCCTCAGCTTGATTTAATCACCCTTTATTTATATGTACACATGATTTTCTTTAGGTCCTGTACAATTATCGGCAAAAATTTTAAAATGCGGGGGTAGTCAGCTTCTATTTCACATGCAGTTCTGGGGACTGAACTGACTACTTTAAAGAGGGGTTCTTATTTTTCAAGCTTTTCTTCTAGAGTAGGAGGAAGGGCAAACATTAATTGTACTTTGTTTTTTTCTTTTCCTAACATCATGGCAGAAGGGAAGAGGGAAGAGGTTTGGTGGAAGTACAGGATTATAGAAGCCAGGTCCCTTTCAACTTTATGAAGGAAGACTTCCCAGAGGAGATGGAGCCATGGTAGAAAGATAAGGGGTTTGCCTCCAGGAGACTGGGTTCTTGTCTGATTCTCCCGACTCTTGTGGGTGATCCTGGGCAAGCCACTTTACCTCTCTGTGTCTCTGTTTTGTTGTTTGTTTGTTTTTTGTCTATAAATGAGGAAGTTGGACCAAATGAATTCTAAAATTTCCCCTAGTTCTGACATTTTTGAATGAAGAGCCTCCTGGACAAGTGACCTGAGGATAGGGAGAGGGCTGGGTGATGAATGATGAGGGGTTTGGGGCACTGGCGACCGGGGGCCATGCTGCCCAAGGAAATAGGCCATATGGGACTCAAATGAAACAACTGAGAGGATGTGATGGTGGAGAAGACTGGGAGGGCTGTACTGATTTGGGAGCTGATGTGTATTATGTGTGTTTGGGTGGTCAGGCCCAAGGGTGCTGGAGTAGTGTAAATCTCATTATTCTTCTAGAATGTGCAGCCCTCTTCCATGGTGCTGTTCATGGCACTGACCTCCAATTGGTGTCCTTCTCTGGAGTAGAAGTAGGGTGAAGTAGGTTGCTCCAGACTTTCCAGATCATTTGGGGATCGATGTATTTTCCAGGGTTTCTAGCCATCTGGTCAGTCAGCAGGTGAAGAAACCTTTGTCAGGGCTCACCTTGCAGATAGATTAATAAACCCTGTTAGCCTCAAGCCGGCCTTTTCTAACAGTCGATCTAAAATCCAATATTTTCTACTGTCTTTTCTCTGCTAAAGTCACAGAAATGATGCATTAAATACAGAGCCAGAATGATCTGAAGAAAGCTCAAGACCCTGTTTTCTGTGTCTATAAACATTTCTCCCAGGCTTCTTTGTCGTGGTTAGACATTTTAAGGCCTTGGGTCCTGGTGAGCAGAGTACCTGCTTGAGGAGGCCACTTGCCTGCCTCCTGCCTCTTCTGGGCTCAGTCTACTGCTTCTAACTTCAGTGATGGGGACTGAAGAAGCTGGGCAGTGCTGAGTAGCACTGCATATCTGAAATTCACCCCAGAGGCAAAGACAGGGAGATACTACTTGACTCAAGACCATTTCCCAGAGCCATAGGTTTCCCGGTAGCTAAGCTAGCTCTGACCCATAAATCAGGAGAAAGGGCTGAGGATGTTCCTGGTCCCCTCTCTTAGGATGTTCTGGGAATTGTAGCTCAGGTTTCTTAGGAAAGCTTCTTTGTGTCTTCAACTTCATTTGCCTTCCTTCTCCTCTTCCTTTGGAAATTCTTACAATCTACCAACTCCCCACCTCTTGGCTGATAATACCAGGTCCAATTTGTTTATTGCTTTACATACATGATTGCTCTTATTCACAGTATCTCTAGGAGATGGTCACTTCTATTATCCCATTTTACAGAAGAGGAACCTGAAGATCAGGAAATGTTATTTGCCCAAGACCTCATGGAAAGCAAATTGCAGAGCTGGGACTTAGACTGTAATTGATCTGATGCCACCTATGTACTTCACCACCACGGTGTAGTGAAGACAGGAAGCTATACTACAGGAGACCATGGAGAGTTGAGTCCCTCTCTAAGCCCCTGGTGACCAGACTCAGGGGGTCCACTGGCCACAAGCTCAACCTCTTGAAGCTGAGTTCCCATCTACCTGACAAGTCAGAGTGACCATAGGGAAAGAGCTGGGATCACAGAGTTTGGAGACCTTGAGTCTATTTCTGGTTCTACCGCAACTCACGTGATACATGAGTTTGGACAAGTTACTTGACTCTTGTGTTTTGCTGGACCTTTCTATAAAATGTGTACAGCATCTCATTGCTGCCTGCATCCCTCTCTTGCATGGTAGAGCAACAGAGTCATGGAACTGAAGCCAGGTGGCTAGGTTCCAGTTGCAGCTCTGCCATATAACAACCACCTCGGACCTTAAGCATCCCTTTTAACATCTATATATTTTGGTTTCTTCATCTGTAAAACGGACTTAATAATATTTGACCAGATATTGGGGTGTTTTTTTTTTTGATCAATTGAATTGTAAGTGCTTTAAGAGATAAAAATTCCTTGGGAAACGGACTTGGCCCAGTGGTTAGGGCATCCGTCTACCACATGGGAGGTCCAAGGTTCAAACCCCAGGCCTCCTTGACCCATGTGGAGCTGGCCCATGCGCAGTGCTGATGCGCACAAGGAGTGCCCTGCCACGCAGGGGTGTGCCCCAAGTACAAGGAGTGCGCCCCGTAAGGAGAGCCGCCCAGCCGGAAAGAAAGTGCAGCCTGCCCAGGAATGGCGCCGCCCACACTCCCTGTGCTGCTGCCGACAACAGAAGCGGACAAAGAAACAAGACGCAGCAAAGAGACACAGAGAACAGACAACTGGGGGAGTGGGGGGAATTAAATAAATAAATAAAATCTTTAAAAAAAAAAATTCCTATGCCAAGGTAAAGTAGTGCTAATGGTGTGGACATGTATAGGAGACTTCATGGGAAGTGCTTTTAATTCTTCATCATAAAGGATGTTTAGGTTGAGGTGCTGCTTTGTGGTCATCAGAAGTGCTGTGTTTAGCAAGGAAGTGTGTCAGAACTTTAGTGGCACTCAGAGCTCCACGCCATCATCATCCTCTTCACTGTCTGCTGGTATCTTGGAACCAATGAACCTTTGGGTTCATTGCCCAAATCACTTAATAGTCAACTCTCAAGTCATTCTTTGGAGGACAATTTGGGGAGGACAGAAGTCAGGAGAATAAGGAGGGACAATAGAGTGGAGAGGATAAGAGCCAGGCAACTTTTTGCTTCCTGGAGAATGGCAACAACTACACCACACCTTAACAACCTTCTGAACTTGTTGGCAGTTTCCCCTATGCAGGCCTAAAATTACGATGGTAAGATCTAATTCTTAAAAGGGATTATTTTGAAGGCCAACTGGGTCATGGGAATCAGAGAGCTAATTCATTGGAGAAACCTCACATGTTGTGGATATTTCATATGGAAAAAGAACCAGGCTGAGAGTCTGTGCATGGACAAAGTTGATTTTTAAGTCATTGTTAGTATAACAGAGGTCACTAGTACTTGCCTTTGTCTTTGCATTCAGATGTGTTTAGGCCTAAAGCTATATAGCACAGGGGTATATATCTGTTGTATCCTTTAAAATCTTCTGGGAACAGAGATTCCAAAATTGCCCCAGGCAAACCATAAAAGTTTTAGCAAATTTAACAGTCTGAAGGCTAGGATCCACATCTATTGTCCTATAGTTTAAGAAAATGTTCTTGGTTTCTTGGGAAGGTGGAAATAAAGTCTGTTAGCCTCTCTTTGAAGAAACACCATTATTTTTTATTGAAGACTTGTTCTCAAGACTATTAATATTAAGAATTGTGAAGGATTTGAGATTTTACCCTATTTGAAATCTGGTAAGTGAACTTGTTACTGTTTTAGGTTTGCAGAAGACATGAGTCTCTTGGATCAGAGACAAAAGACTGATTACAGCAAAAACAGTAGCCAGATTGTCAATATATTTGTGACTGAGCCCCAGTTCCTAGGGGGTGACATGAAAATGGCCAGTTAACACATGTGCCCAGAGTAAGTTGCATTTTAGAGAAGAAACCAGAATTTAGGTAATCCAAATCTTTTATAATGAGCTGTAAACATGCTTGCCTTTTGTTTTAGAGTGAGAAATTATCTTTCAATGCTGTTTGCTCTAAAAACATTCCTGAAAAGTTATTCTGGAACAAAGGGCAGTCAGTACCTTGCTTACAAGACATGGAAAACGATGAGAGTCCCATAGAGAATTGCCTCCCAATATTTATGAGTTTTATTATTTTCAAGTCAGTGAACTCGAATTCCAATTTCATAAACTTTTGCCTTGGTTTCTGTTTCCTAGCCTTTTATTTGTTGAGCAGTTATTGCTTCTGGGGTTCTGATTATCTTTGAGTTCTGTTGTTTCTTGCCCTCTGGGGTAGCACCACCCAGACAGATGCTACAGTCTTCTGTAAGGGCCTTCCAAGAAAAAAGTTTACCTCTTTATTTATGGGCCTCTAAAGTGCACCTGGAAGGATGCATTGCCATCATGTCTTCTGTTCTAGAAAGAGGAAGACAAATTGCAGGCAATTTAGATACAAGTAACTTAGGTGATTAGGGGTGATGTCAGTGGGAAAAATGACAAGAATTGCATATGCAAGCATCTGCTCAGTTTATGTAAGAGATTTGGAGAGTCTGAAATGTGGGAAACATCTAATGTCTGGATGGACAAGGCTAAAAGTACAGTTCTGGACACAAACCTCCAACTCCACTTTCCCTTAGCCAGATCTATGTTTCAGTTTCTTCAATTACAAAAATTCAGATAAAAATGGTTAGTTGTTGTTAAGGTTAAAGGACATAATGCATGTCAGTCATATAGAGTAGTGAATATTGAGCAAGAAAAGCTTAAGTAATATACGCCGTCTTAGTAAAGCAGAAAATTAGAGCTGGAAAGAACCTTAGAAAGCCTCATGTCTAGCTCCTCACTCTGCAGGGGAGGAAACAAAAGAGGGCGAGGTGACTGGATCAGGTACCCAAACTAGTGACTGAAAGAGTAGGACTGAAGAGAAGCCAGTCTCCTGATACCCAATCTGTTGCTCTACTGACATCAACTTCTTTTCTGTTGCTTAGTTGATCAAAGAATGGTATAATTTTCTATGCAAGATGCACCTAGAATATTTAAGACTCAAGAATATATTATGGTTACCTGTAATTTTAACCTGTTCAATTGCACTGAACACTGAACAAATGTAGCCATGAGCCCATTAGGTTTCATGTTCTCCTTCTGAGTTCCTTAAAAGAGGGAAAGCACATTTATGGTGACTTTCATGAAATGAAATTTAAAGTTCTTTCAAAGACCTCCTGTTGAAATACATCATAGACACTGATGGCTAAATGTACTTGGGCTTTCTTTCTTGGGGCTGAGTAAAGGCAGCCATAAGTTCCTAATTTTCCAAAGTTCCCTTATAGGTATCTTTTGGTGTGTTGAGAAAATGTATTCCAATTTCCCACAAACAAACTAAACCTTTTATAACATAGATTAAGGGTGCTAAAACCTTTCAGCTCTAAAGATCTTACAAGATTTCTTTAATCAACAGTGATTAAGTAATAATTTTCCCATTTTATGCTAATCACATTTAGTGAACTGTCAACCAGAACTTCTGATCTAGGTCTATGACTATTGCTATACCACACAATGTTTCAGTTTGCCTGGACAAGCTTATCTCCAACAAATAAATGCCACTCTAATTTTGGAAATATTGAAAGAAGTTCAAAGAGCACCATTACTACTTTCAAAAAGAACTAGGGAGCACCACCATTAATCACAGGATCATGGACCTAGAAGGGATCTCAGAAATAATCTAGTCCAACTTCTGACTTTTACAGAAGAAGGAAATGAAACCCAGGTATTGGGTAACCTGACCAAAGACACTAGCAGTGTGCCTTTAGTGTGTCCTCCAGCCCTGTTGATGTCCCTCTTCTCTGGGCATGACTATGATACAGGGTAGGTTCCAGGGTCACATCTGTACTGTCAACTTACGTCTTGAGCTAGACCCTAGAGGCAGATATATTTCTCCTCTGGTCTCAGACTAACCTTATCAGTTTCTTTCTCAAGAGTTTGAAATTCAAAGCAGAGACTCTCAGAGCAGGAAAGGCTCTGGAGGATAAGTCCATGAAAGACAGCACAATTGGGAGGATAACCATATTCTCCTGGTGCTGAGGGTCTGGAGTTACTCTTGTGCCTTCTCACCACAAGTCTCCACTGTTTAAGTCTTTCTTCAGTCTCAGTGTCCTTCCACAAAAGATTGTTTGGAGTTGGTCTCTGTTAATGGTAAGCAAAAGAACCTTAACTAAAAGAGACTTGGTGTTAGTGAACAGCAATGCTGGTGCTAGAACTCTAGTCTCAGGATTTTCAGTCCAGTGCTCTTTCCAGCACAGCCTACTGCCACTCAAAAAATAAAGCTATAAATTCTTGGTAGAAGTCACATTTGAAAAATATAACAATTATTATATAATGGAAGTTCTAGAGAAAAGTAACCAAGGATCCTTATTGAATACTCTTTTTCAAATTGTGATTTAGAAAAAAACAAAAACACACAAATACCTAAATACGCTATTATGTTGAACTAGAATAATGAATTTAGATAACTATAAAATGAAATATTATTATAGTACAATCTCCAGGGTAAATTTACCAAAGCATTAATATACAAAATAGAAAGACATTCTCTGAATTTTCAAGTATCTTTCATTGGTGTGTTTAAAATACCACTTGGTTTTCTATGAGTTCCTAGAGTGATGCAAATCATTGCACTACAGGCAAGTAATTTAATATGCTTCTCTTCAAGGTTGTGAAGGAAAAAAAAGAAGTCTTTTCTATTTTACTACTGTCCCTGTTTTATCAATAGAGAAAGCAATGTATTGAGGCTCTGGTAATTGCTTGAGGTCCACTGGGGAAAGACAAAGAAAGGGTGAGGGAATGAACCACAAATTAAACTCATGTGTTTGCTGCTTCCTAAACTTGGGATTAGCTTTGGGAGTGAATTTTGAATGAAAGGAGACTGATGGCTTAATTTATTCTACCAGTGTCTTGCACATAAATAGGTGTCAAGTAAATACTGAAGGAAAGAAGGGTGGTGGGATAGAATGAGTGATAGAAAGAGAATGGAAGAAAAGAGAAGAAGGAAAAAAGGAGGAAAGAAGTAAAAGCTGCTAAATCGGAGATGGTTAAAGGAATGCTTACTTGAAAACTGTCCTATGAAGTCACTGGGATACATGTCCAGGTTGATTAATGAGGCTGGCAAGTTGGGAAACTTGTGCCATCTTGGCCAGAATGGAGAAGGATCAGTGAGGAAAAGGAAAAAATGCAGAGCAGGAGAGGTGAGGAAGAGAGAGAAGTCAAAACAAAAAGAGAGGAGATTGAGATTGACCCCTAAGAAGCAGTGATGTGGTACAGGTGGAGTCCTCCATTGCCTTTCTCACTGCCAGGCTCTCTTCCCCCACCTTGCTTATCACCCCTCTCCTCACCCAAGGTGCCCACTGCTCTCCTGTTTCACATCAAAACCAGTCTCCAAGAAGTGGAGACACTTTCATAGCTAAATAAAATACCAATCTCTTTTCAAAGTGTTGCCAACACATTTTGTTTTAACAGATTGAAATTTTGGGCTACAGGAATGACTGTATAATGATGGAATTTCAATCATCTGCCAGGGGATTGGTAACATTTTGCTTGGTGTCCTGAAGTCAGTCTCACCAAATGACTCTGACTGGTCTCTTTCTGCTTCTGCTCCAAAGATTTTTACTCTTCCTACTTCCTGACTCAACCCTCCTCCATACACCTGGGTACAACTTGTCTTCCATCTGTTCAGTTTCCTCCCTGTTTACTTCTTGTCAGGTAAGTCAAGCATTAAGGAGTTCTAGTCTTAAGTACAGACACAAAGAAAAAAGTGTTTGCTCCATTCAAAAGGGGACATGTATTATTCATGCAGAATACGAGGAGTTCTTCCTCTTAAAGCTTTTGGAATATGAGGATTATGCTTTGGACCAAGTGTGGCATGTTTCCCCTCCTTGAGATATAATTAGTGCTCATCAGTGTCACAGACAGACACAAAACATTTTAGGAAAGCTTGAAAATAGAGGGTTAAGGAGGGAAAATATGGTTAGGGATTGAGGCAGATCCGAGTAAGAAGAAAGAGAAGAAAGTTAATGGGATGAAGATGGGTTGTTCTGGCTACAGTGTGTAGAGGTGACCAGACACCTGCAGGCGTCTACCAGGGGAAGTGTTTCCCTGAGGTTTCCTGTTTTGGTGGTCTGGAAGCATGGCAATTAGGGCCCAGTTGGAGTACTTTGAATTCCACAGAATTCAATTCCGCAGACTGAGTGGAAAGCTTTAAGGGCAGAAAGTATCAATTAAGGATATGAATACACTCTGGTTATGTTTGTTTTCCAAATTGGTGAAGGCTAGCAATGGGGTCTTTCATGAAGAGACTGATATACTATAAAACTATGAATAGCAATTAAAGGAATCAAATATCTAGGAATACATCTAACTAGGATGTAAAGGATTGTACACAGAAAATTACAAAACATAGCTAAAATAAATCAAAGAAGACATAAACGAATGCAAGGACATTTTGTGTTAATAGAGTGGAAGACTAAATATTAAGGTGTCCATTATACCCAAAGCAATTTAAAGAGTCAATGCAATCCCAATCAAAATCCCAACAACCTTCTTTGCAGAAATAGAAAAACCAATCATCAAGTTTATATGGAACAGTAAGGGTCTCTGAATAGCCAAAGCCATCTTGAAAAAGAAAAATTAAGTTGGAGGACTCACACTTCCTGATCTTAAAAGTTATTACAAAGCAACAGTAATCAAAACAGCATGGTGCTTACTGGCATAAGGACAGACATATATAGACCACTGAAATTAAATTGAGAGCTCAGAAATCAGCCCTCACATTTATGGCCAAATGTTTTTCAGGAGGTTTTGGGGATTGAACCTAGCACCTCATACATGGGAAGCAGGTGCTCAACCATTGTTCTACATCGGCTCCCCAATGGGAATTTTTTAAAAAAGAGATACCAGGGATAGAACCAGAGACTTTATATATGGGAAGCAGGTGCTCAACCACTGAGCTACAGTTTCTCCCCAATGATAGGTGGTCTGTTTTTTCTTTCATTTGTTTGTTTTTAGGAGGTACCAGAGATCGAAACTGGGATCTTGTATATGGGAAACAGAAACCCAACCACTTGAGTTACATCTGCTCCCCCAAATTATTTTTGACAAAGGGGCAAAACCCACTCAATTGGGAAAGAATAGTTTCTTCAACAAATGGTGCTGGGAAGACTTCATCCATTTGCAGAAGATTGAAGGGGGACCCTTACCTCACACCATATACAAAAATGAACTCAAAATGGATCAAAGACCAAAATATAAGAGCCAGAATGGTCAAACTCCTAGAAGAAAATGTATGGAAACATCTTCAGGACATTGTGGTAGGGAATACTTTCTTAGACTTTACACCCAAAGCACAAACAACAAAAGAAAAAACAGATTAATGGGACCTCCTCAAAATTAAAGACTTTTGTGCATCAAAGGGCTTTATCATAAAAGTAAAAAGACAACCTAACACAATGGAAGAAAATATTTGGATACTACATATCCCATAAAGGTTTAATATCCAGACTATATAAAGAAATCCTTCAACTCAACAACAAAAAGATAAACAACCCAATTTAAAAAATGTGTAAAAGACTTGAATAGATATCTCTTCAAAGAAGATATACAAGTAGCCAAAAAACACATGAAAAGATACTCAGCCTCAATAGCCAACAGAGAAATGCAAATCAAAACCACAATGAAATTCCATTTCACACTCACTAGAATGGCTACTACTTTAAAAAAAAGAAAATTACAAGTGTTAGAGAGGATGTGGAAAAATAGAAACACTCATTCACTGTTGATGGCAATGTAATATGGTATACAGCCGCTGTGGAAGATAATTTAGCTGTTCCTCAAAAAGTTAAGTATAGAATTACCATGTGACCCAGCAATCCCGCTGCTAGGCATATACCCAAAAGAATAAAAGGCATGGGCTAGAACAGACATTTGCACACTGATGTTCATAGCGGCATTATTCACAGTTGCCAAAAAGTAGAAGTAACTCAAGTGCCCATCAACTGATGAATGAATAAACAAAATGTGGTATATACATACAATGGAATATTGTTCATCTATAAAAAGGAATGAAGTTCTGATACATGAGACAACATGGATAAACCTTGAAGATATTATGTTAGACATAATGTTGAGTGAAATAATCCAGACACAAAAGGGCAAATATTGTATGATTTCACTGGTATGAAATAATTAGAATAAGCAAACTCACAGAGTCAGAATCTAGAATCTAATTTCCCTGGGGATGAGGTGAGGATAGGAAATAGGGAGTTAAGGCTTAAAATGAACAGAATTCCTATTTGGAATTACAGAAATATTTTGTTAATGGGTGATGGTGAGGGAAGCACAGAATTGTGAAACTAATTAACAGCACTGGAATATATACATCTGAATATGGTTAGAAGGGAGAAATGGTAGGTTGTACATACGGTAATAGAACAAAAATTTTAAAAACCACAAAACTGCATTACACAGTGACCCCAAAATTAAAGCATGAACTATAGTTAGTATACTATTGTAGAAACATACTTTCATCTATTGTAACAAATGTACCATACCAATGTAAGGTGTTAATAATAGGATGGTATATGGGAATCCTGTATTTTATGCATGATTGTTCTATAAACTCACAGCTTCTTCAATGTATAGAAGAACAACTGTGACATTCTTATGAATCCAGATCAGCTTCTGCTGTAACCATACTGAATGCTCCTCTAGGAAATCAGACCTTTGTGGGTTCCTTGGGCCAATACCTTTACCTCTTGGTGTCTCGTTGACCTTACCAAAGGAGCTGACATGCTCTCAGTTTTGCTTGGCCCCATCAACCGTAAAGCACAAACCATTCAAATCCATGCCTTAGTAAAACTGTAAATTGTTTTGGGTGATGGCCTTCCTGGGTCAAAACAGCCAATGTTAAACCTGTAAATGCCAAGGTTCTGTCCACTATATGGAATTCCACCCCAGAGTGAATTGTAATGCTGGGATTTCCAAAAGATTCAGGTCCTTTTCAAGCTCTGAGCTGCTCTGTTTTGAGGTGAAGGGAATAAAGTTCTTTAATGAGATCTGAATCTATTGTGAGAGTTCTTTCTTAAGTTAAGGCCTAGGTGTGTTCCATTGAGGCTGGTGATCCACCTGCTATAGTTTCCTACCCTCCTGGATAGCAGGAGAGGTTAACTGCAGCTGCAGCCTAAGCTTCTGTGCTGAGTGAGATGTTGGTGTTGGGACATTAGCAGGAGCGGGAGCAGGCAGGAGACCTGCACAGGAAGTGTGTGGCTGGAAGCATGCAACAGCATCTGCCTCACTGATGAAGAGCCTCTGATCCTGAAATCCCTGGAAGTGAGGAGGGAGTGGGACAGAGAGAGAGAAGGAGCAGTGTGCCAGCTGGGAAGCCGCAGCACTTCCTTTGTGTTAATTCCCCTTACTTAGGTCAGACAGAGAAAGAAAGGGGTGGAGGGGGGAAGAAATCAATTGTTTTTCATATTTATTGATCTCCTTCAATGAATCGCTGTGGTAATGGAGTGGGAGGGAAAAGGGAAGGAAGAGTGAGTGGTGAGTCACGCATATGGCAGTGGGAGTGCCAGGAGGGCACCGAGGTCGCTGACATGGCCCGCATCTGTCCCAGGTTGGGGGAAAGCCCTGCACGAGGCTTGCGCAAATGTTTGGGGTTGGAGTCTCATCCATATGGATTGGGGCTTTCTCCCCCAGTTTTTAAAACCCTTTTTCCTATTTTAGAAAATGATACACGCATAATGGCAGAAAAGAAACTGCGTAATCTCACAGAATGTTACAACCTTTCCAATCTTTTCTTCTATGCATTGTTTGTATAGTTATGGTAGAACTTACTTGCACATTATCATGTCTTGATTTTTTTCTTATTAGAAAAATGCATTTTCCACATTATTTATAGCTTTTTAGAAGATCCCTTTAAAAAGACTCTTTTTGGCATAGAGTAGTAAATGAACATTATAGAAAATTTGGAAAAAACATCAAAGCATTAAAAAGAAAAGCAAAGCACTCATAATTTCATCTCCCAGAAATGACTCCTGTTGATATTTTTGACCTATTTCATTCTAAGCTTTTTTTTTCTATATGTGTATACCCAGTGTAATTACTGCCACAAAATTTCAATTATGGTGTATGCATAGTTCTATGTTCTGCTTTTTCACTTATGTTATTAAATAACTCTAAAAACATGGTTTTAATGTTTGCATATTCCATCACATGTGTGCACCATTTTTTATTCAATCAATCTGTTATTATTTTCAATGTTTTGGCTGTTATAAACAATTCAGTGATAGTTCTCCTCACACATATCTTTAACCTTCTCTCCCTCAGTACCTGGAAGAGACTACTTTTTTGGAGGTAGGTCTGTGTTTTCCCTCAGTTTCAGGTAGAAACTCCTTGAAGCTTGCACAAGAGCATCTCTTGAGCTGTGTCGGTACAAAGTCCCTGAACTTGACTCGAACCTCCTTAAAGGCTGCAGTCGTCTCCCTCAACAACCCTCCTCTTTTTCCTTTCTTTTTTTTCAGTTTAATCTTTTTCTAGAGCTTTGCAGCCTGATTACATTAGTTGCTAAAATATGTGGCACTTTACATTTAAATGGATTAAAATGAATTAAGTTTAAAAAACAAGTTCCTTGGTCACACTAGCCACATTTCAAGTGCTCAGTAGACACAAGTGGCTAGTGGCTACCATATTGGACAGTGCAGATGTGGAACACTGCCATTGTCACAGAAAGTTCTGTGAGAAAGATTACCTCAGCCTCTTGTTGTGGGTTCTGAGTTTTCTTGATGTACTTGTGGGTTCTGTCTGAGTTTTCTAATTCCTTCCCATCTCTGTCCCTAGAAGGAATATCTGAGGCCCTCACCTTTCACTCATTATCCTCTCACATTCTCTATTCAGGCTAGCCCTTATTTATTTTGGTCTTCTATTAGTCTGACTTATAACTAAATTTTTGGCTTCAAAGGTGGAGCTTAGAGCAGGTTTTTCTCTCACCAAATAAGTGGGACTTTATTCAGAGACCAGCATCACAAGAGATGATAAAAACACAAACAAGCTTTTCCAGTGCTACTTCTGGAAATCTTGAGACTCAGTGGGGTAGAAACTGGAGACTCTGAGAGGAAGATGAAGTTACTGGAGGTGGCATCTCACCTCTCCAGTCTGCAGATGGCTCAGCTGACAGAAGAGAGTGAGCTTTGTTCGCACAACCACAGTCCTTAAAGATCTGGACCCTTGCTCCTCAGCACAGGAGAGGGACAGACTTCTGTCAGTGTGTCCTAGGCAGGTGTGACAGCAGCAGTTTGGACAGGGTGAGGCCATCAGCCACTGCCTCCCCTTCATATAGGGTTAGCTAGGTGTCCTCAGACTGACTGCGAGTGGCTGGCAAGCAATCCTGGGAGGCCTAGAGCGTCAAGGGCACAGATGTCTAGGGTCAGCTACTTAAGCACTCCTGGGTACTGAGAAGGATGGGACCAGTGACACGAGCCACACCACACACTAACACCTGTAAAAAGTAGAGTATGTGCCATTTACACAGTCACGTTTCAACAGGAGCATCAGTGTCTACATTCAAACTCAGCACTGTAGGCAGATTCCCTTAGCCAGATTGATAGATTTAGAGGCCATAATTCCTTTGTGGGACAGTTTTGTGGCCAAAGAAAGTATAGATACAAAGTAATAATGGTTTGGCAGGCAGGTTCTAGGCCCAGAGGAGATTGTGTCAAAGACCCCTCTCAAGACAGACTCTCCTCCCTTGTCTACTGCCTCTTCTCAGAAGACGTTAACTCAGCACCACTAGAGTCTTAGTTCCACAAGAATAAAAACAAGGACCAAGCTTATCTTGCTAATTGATGAATCCCCAGGCTGGCACACACTAGGTGCTCCCTAATTTTTATTGAATGAATGAACGACGTTGATTTTCAGCTCTAATTCTTCTGACCTTAATTAGCCTCAACATGCCCTCAGAAGGACAACTATGTTTTAGTGGATGAATATGAAATTTGGGACCACATACAGCTTTTCCTCAACTTATTTTTTAGTATTTTAGTTTTCTATTATATCATATTTAATATATAAAATATACATAATGTCTATGTAACAAAGTAATAAAGTATGCTAGTGAGGCACACACTGGTAAAGTCAACCTTCCCCCACTCCCAATTAAGAACCAAAATTTTACTGATAGCACAGATGCTAACTGCGTTCTCTCTGTGGATTCCATCGGCCTCTGCCCATACAGATAACCACTATTTTGAACGTTTATCTTCCCTGGGCTTTAGATTATGTTTGTAAATTTGTTCTAATACAACTCTTTGGTTGTATTAGATTCAGCTGAGATGTCTGATTAAATTATGTTGTGATTAGGGCTTTGATTCAGCCATGCCATTAGAGTGTGACTCAGCATTGAGTTCCAGACCCCTTGGGCTGATAAAACAGACTCTCCCATGGAAGTTGACACACAGAAGCAGATATGCAGGAAGAGAGAGTGCTCCACAGACACGGCCTGGGAAGAGAGATGAGCCTGATAATCTACAGCTGACCTTGTGAAGAGACCTGAGCAGCTGAGCGTGGAAAGAAACAAGCCCCAGAGAGAGCGCCGAGGCTTGTGCCAGCCTACAGCTGAGACGGAAGAAGCTGGGATCACAGAGACTTAAGAGGAAGGAGGAAGGCTGAAACCTTGCAGACATTGCCTGACATCTTGCTTCAACATGTGGCAACAGATTTTGTGTGAGAAAATACCTCTTACAGTACCTTGTGTTGGACTCTATAGGGCCTTGTAACTATAAATTTCTAACCCAAATAAATACCCTTTATAAAAGGGTACTGAGCATCAGCACCCTTTTGGCTGACTAATATATCTCCTCATACATGTGAATCCTTAAACAATATTTTTATGTTGCTTGCTTTTGAGTTTTAAAAAGATATATTGCTTAGAGTCATTTGAGGCTTTTTAAACATTTAACATTATGTTTCTAAGATTATCCTTGTAGCTGTGAGTAGCCATTTTGCATTCATTATTCACTGCTACATAACATTCCACTGTGTGAATATACCAGAATTTCTCTATTCCTTCTCCTGCTGATTTAGGGACTATGGGGATGTTTCAGAACATCATGACTGTGAACAGCCCGTACATGTCTTCGGTACAGTTGTGCAAGAATGTCTCTAGGATGCGTACCTGGAATAGAATGACTGGGCCTATGGTAAGAGTATTGTTAGCGTTCAAGATGTTTCCCAAATGACCGTATCAAACTGTACTGCCAATTCCCATTGCTCAGCATCCTCACCAACTCTTGTCATTCTCCGGTCTCTTAATTTTTACAGATCTGGTGAAAATCATAGGATAACTCATTGTGCACTTAATTTATATTCTCCTGATTACTAATTAAGTCAATCATCTTTTCATATGTTTTGTTTTTCATATTTCCTCTTCAGTGACATTCCTATTCTTTTCTTTTGCTCTTTATCTATTGGACTATTATCTTTTTCTAAATTGATGTATAAGAATTATTTCTGTGTTCTAGATACTAACCCTTTACTGATTAAATATCTTGCAAATGTAATTATTTCTGTAATTTATTTTTTCTCTAATGGTATCTTTTAATAAATCAAAGTTCTTTTTATTTTTAAATAAAAGTCCCTGATTTTAGTGTAGTCAAAATTTATCAAGCCTTTCTTTTTGAATTTATAAAATACTCCCCTATAATTTTGCCTTTCATATTTAAGTCTTTAATCCATCCAGAATTTATTTTTTGTGTGTGATAAGAGTTAGGAATCTGTCTATTCCTCCTTCCTCCCCCTCTTTGCCATGAATAGTCAATTGTCCTGGCACCCTTTCTTGTGCATCTATCCTTTCCCCAGTGATCTGAAATGCCACTTCTGTGTCAGGGATTTTCACAGTAAATCTTGAAATCTGGTAAGGCAAGTTCCCCCCTGCCCCCCCCCAACACAAACTCACACACACACACACACACACACGCACACTTTATTCTCCTTAAGGGAAGTCTTTTTCTCATTCTTAACCATCTGGAAGAACCATGGTAGGGCAGCTGCCCTCAGTCATAGCTTGCTTATGCGGGATGTACCAAGTAGACTGTACCCAAAACATCTGTCCGCAATGCTGGGGTCTCCTATTCAATACAGGAAATTCTGCATCTCTTTTAGCCTTGGGCTCTATTTCCTATAACTTTCTAAGTCCTGACTTCATAAGACAGAGGAACCATCTGACACAAATGTTAGAGTTTACCCAAGGACAGGAAAAATATCAGCGTTTGGCTTGTAAACCAGATGCAGTGGATGTGACAGTCCCGGGAGGGAAGCAGCATGGTCCCAGGACAGCTTGCCAACCGTGGTGCTGTGCTGTCACACATTAGGAGGGGAAAATGAAGCAGAAAAACCCTGCCCGAGACAGGCTCGGCAAAGAGCTTTTTCATCAAAGCCTTTGCTTCTTGACAAACAGACTACGATGTAGCTAGGGAATGTCTCTGATGTAGAAAAATCTGAGGTCTGCGGCACAAAGGGTAAGGGAAGGATTCATTCATTCATTCATTCATTCGTTCATTCATTCGTGTAGTAAACATGTACTGGACACTCTTCTAGGCACTGGGGATATGATGGACAAGTTGCTGATATTCTGGTGGGGGAAGGTAGACTACAAACAATGAAACAAAGAAACAGGATAATCTTATGTAGGAAGAAAGCTTATCTAGAAATGAAAACTGTGTGATGTGATTAGGGAAAATTTCTCTGAGTAGCTCCTGGTGGAGTTGAGATGTGAATGGCAGGAAGGAGCAAGAATGGGACGATCTGGGGGTGGGGATGGGGTCTAATTTCTAATCCTGGACCAGGTGCATTTGGAGGATGTGGAGAAGACCTGAGAGGCTGGAGAAGGAACAGAAGGGGGAAATGGTATAAGGTGGGGTAGGCGGGGGCAGATGCTATGGGGACTTGCTGGTCGTGGTAGAGTTCGGATTTTAATTTAATTGGATGGGAAGTCACTGGAGGGTCCTGACCAGGGAGTGATGTGACATGAGTTAGAGCTAGAAAGTGGTACCTTGTCCAAAAGATGTGGAAACAGGCTTGTGGGGACTGTGAAGGGTTTAACCAAGACCACTCAGCCACAAAGCAGCAGAAACCCCAGAACCGGGGTCCCCAGTCCCAGCAATCTTTATGTACCACCTGTTGCCTCTAGGATCATTCCCTCTGGCTGGCTGGCTCTGATGGCAAGATGCTCTGAAGCATTGCCCTATTGTCTGCCAGGAAAGGCTCCGGGCCATAGGAATGAAACAAATAAGGCTTGCTTAGGTGGATGTGGATTTGGAATGTCTGTGTGTGTTACATTTTGCCCTTCTCTTACAGAGGGTAAGCTTGGATCAACTGGAATATTTATCTGGGAATTATTCAATTTTCTCTAGAATCAGGAGTTCGGTTTCCTCCAGAGCTGCCTGTCCCTGATTATCTGCTTACAATATCAAGGCTTTCGACCCACAGTCTCTGACTTTCTCTAAAAGTCCAGTCACCAAATGTTTTCCCCTTTCTCTTTGCCAAGGCAATACAGCAACCCATAACTGTCCTTCAACACAGCCCATCAATAGAGCACTGGGCTCTGCCACAGCACCTCTGCCACCTTATTCTGGGGAGGCTGGCGTCTCCTTCGGTGCTCCCCCAGGCCATCTTTCACTCCCCAGCTGCCTCACACCCTGTATTCATGTCCAATACCTTTCTGCCGGCTGCAATGACCTCTTTAGAAGCTGCCTGCCCTAGATGCCCTCCACAGAGCTGCCCACTGTTCCAGTCTCAGAGCCACATGCTCTCAGCCACCCCGCCGGCCTGATGTGTTGGGCTGTCCATGGATCAGAGCTCCAGTACAGGTTCTGCCCTTGACCTTCTGTGGTCAACTTAAGAGACCTGGGTTTTCATCTCACCTGGCTCTGTGACTTGATTAAGCCTGCCAGGACCTACACCTACAAAATTTGAGGATTGTGCTTGTGATTTTCTTAGTGTTCGGTGGGACCCCAGTTCCCTACAGAAATGATTTGAATTCCATTCAAAATCTATGTTTATAATTGTCATAGAAAACCTCAATTGGGTTATATGCCAAATATTAAAAAAATATAAGTCAACATGTTAATTTGTTTTGCTAGGTTCCTTTTGTATAGGCATTAAAATAAAGTTTGTTTTCTTTTTCCAGCATCTGTGTATGTGTATGTGTGCATGAATAACTTATTAACATGTCATTGATTTGGAAGGTTGCAACTCTGCACTGATTTGTTTTAAGTTCAGCAGTTAGCATGTCTTCACCCAATAACTAGTACCATCAAATACCTGACTGCAGTACACAGCCTGTGAGCAATTAAGCTACAGGCTAGGCTCAGAGCATGCAATCTGATCATGCTTTCATATGTGTAGCCATCAATTGGGTAACGCTAAGATGAACAGGTAACATACTGCTTTGTGATATCAGCTGGGCTGCCTTTTTTGTTTTTAATGAACATTTTATTTTTAGATTTTTAGAAAAGTTGCCAATATAGTACAGAGAGTTCCCATCTACCCTTCACCCAGCTTCCCCTTGTATTAACTTTTTACACAACCGTGATACAATTGTCAGAATGGGGAAATTAACATTAGTACAATACCATTAGCCAAACAACAGATTTGGCTAATGGCATTCAGATTTCACCAGGAACCCACATTTTATTTATTGTCAGAACTCCTTTGTTTCTGGTCTGTGATAGTTTTCTTGTCTTTCCCCATTTTCCATAATTTTGACTCTTTAGAAAATTACTGGTCAAGTATTTTGTAGAATCCTCCTCAGTTTGGTTTTGTCTGATGTTCTCTCATGATTGGACTGGGTTTATGGGTTTGGGGTGAATGTATAAGATGGAGTTATTATCAAGGAATTAAAAGGAGTAGAAGTTGGGTCATTGGTGAGAAAGGTGTGAAAGAGAGAACGGAGGTTAAAGAGAGAGTGAGGATCAAGAAACAGAGGTTTTATTAGAAACTCAAGTCTACATTTTGTACTTGAGTACTTGAATTTCAAGGTCAGAAAAATATTTCCTATGATCTGAGGAGGCTTGGAGTTTTCATTCCTGCTGGTTGTCTTCCCAGTTGCTGGACTGATTTCCATTTCTAACAGTAGCACTTTCAGCTGAGGTGCAGTATATTATAGACTAATTAAGGTTGTTAATGATAATGGCAATCCAGTAAGTAATCTACTGTATTATCCTGATCTATCTCTGTCATCCTCCTTTCATCAGGCCATTAAGGTGACAAGCTTCATAGAACACAGTAATCTCCCCTCTGTCAGCCCCTTTGATTCTTTTTTTCCCTGGAAGAGCTATGAACTCTCTAGGGCTCAGTCAGATGAGGGCTGAGTCATGAAGCTGATGGGCCTGATTAGCCAAGTTTCCCTTCCTTCCAGAGTCTGTTCCACTCATGAGACTTGGGCATATGAGGAATCTCTTTTTTATTCCCTCCGCTAGTACTCTTGTAGAGATGGGGGACATGAAATGAGAACTAGTACATAGCTGGTTGAGGTCTGATACCCAGTCATGGCATGATTCCTTAAAGGACGTCCTTAGCAACAGGTGGGTCACTCTTATGGCCCCAACTCAGCTCTGCAAGTTAAGCCACATGTAATAGAAGACTTTCCAGTCTTCCCTGGCCCAAAGGCATTGGGTGTGGACCTAACCCAACAGAAAATACCTAGGGGTCTTCCCAGCATTTCCAGATTCTTGGTGGCTGTTCCCACCTCTCCTTACCTGTGTCCTGAGCAGGAACACAGGTTTGACAGCAGGTTTGGGAAATATGGGAGAGGTAGAGAGGCAGGCTTTGAGATGCTTATCAGAAGAGGTGACTGATAATAAACTCTCCCAATTATAGGAAGGCTGAAACTGGGAGCCAGGAGAACATAAGTCTTTCCATCAAACATCCCAGCATAAAGCACTTTCTCTGATTTCTCAGACGTTGATTCATCATCTTTAATTTTGGATGGGGACATACATATTGTATATCCTTTCAAACCACAAGTCAACTGTCATCTTTTACTTCATTGTCTTCCTTTTTAAATCTACTTGAAGGCATTATAGTAACTGGGGACCATTTATTTCCCTAACACTGATACTGAAAGGGGGCCAGGATAACAAATGTCCCATTAGAGCAAAGTAATGTTGTTCGCTGAACGGAGATATGCCTTTCCAGTCATTCAGCCCTGTTGGTGGTGAAACAGCGGGAAGCTGTGGGGTCAACTGCTGTGTGGGCAGACTATGGGGAGGAAGCTGAGGAGAAGTTGCTAGTCACCAAGGTCTGTGGCAGCCGGGAAGGCGGCACTTCCTCAGAACACAGGGCACCTCCAGCTCTGATCTCAACCCCAGACCATGACCAAGTCTGTCGTCTGCTTCCGGGCCAGCGAGGCTTGAGCAAGACAAAAGGACTATTTCTTGGTTGTGATAGTAATAATGAGCATTTCTAGAGTGTTGACCATTGTGCTGAGTACTTTTCCATAATCCCACGACATAGGCATTATTATTGTCTCCATTTTACCTACAAGGAGCTGGCAGGGGAAGTTAAGTAACCTGCCAGGGGACAAAAAGTCATAGAGGTGGGATTTGAACCAACGTTTACTTGACTCTAGAATGCCTGTGCTCACTCACTACTCTGGACCACTGGTTTTCAAGCACTTTTGGCAGCAACCCATAGCGAGAAATACATTTTACCTCATGACCTGTAGCACATGTACATATTTGAAATAAAATTTCGCAAAATAATACCTTTACCAGCATGTGATGTGTCCTGATAATTTTTAATTCCCTTCATTACTTCAAAGACTGATTGGGCCCACCAAATCGATTTCACAACTGACTACTTTGTGGTGAACTCACAGTTTGTAGACCCCCTCCCATTGGTGCCTAAGAGAGTAATTTTAAACACAAAGAACACTTCTAATAAGGGTATATTTCTCTGGTCCCAAAATGGGACTGGCATAAACAGTAGAAGAGAAGTTCCTCAGCTTGTTTAGGCAGCATTTGGCCTGGGGCAGACTCCAGAGGCTGTTTTGTGGACAGAGACAACAACCAGCAAACCTGGGAGCCAGAATTGAGAGCCTGGTAGGCACTGTGGGGAATTCAGAACTTGGAGGCAACACACGTTAAGGTTCCTGCCCTTGTGGAGTTTCTAATCTTTCTCAAAGGGAAGCTCCTTGTGAGACTACCAGAGAACAGTACAGACATAATCGGATCCTGAATGAGCCTGAAGAAGCATAGAGGACTCCATCATTCTTTATCTGTACACAAGTCTTTCAACAAAGGCATAGTCCTAAATGAGCTGTCTTTACACTGAAAACATCTTCCTTTTGCTCCTCCTCTATTTTCTTTTTAAATAGCTATTGCATTTGCTAGAAGCAAGACTAAAAAGATTACCAACGACAGACCATTAGAATTCTGCTTCCCATTACTGTCCCCAGTTATACCTCTCTGGAGGTAACCGACTTCTCTAGTATCTTGTGTATCCTCCCAGAAGTAATCTATCATATATAGGCAAGTGTAAACTATTTTTTCTTTTTTTTCTTACCCAAGTCATATTGTATTATATTAAGATATTATATAATAGGATATGATATTATATTATACAATACTGTTTTACACCTAAAAATATTGCATCTAGCACTTAATATACCTTAGGGTTTGTTGCATACCAATAGATAATGAGTTCCACATTATTTTTTTTTTAAAAGAAACACATTTCTAGTGGGAAGCAGATTTGGCTCAATGGATAGAGCATCCACTTACCACATGGGAGGTCTAGGGTTCAAACCCAGGGCTTCCTGACCCGTGTGATGAGCTGGCCCACATGCAGTGTTGATGCGCGCAAGGAGTGCCCTGCCACGCAGGGGTGTCCCCTGTGTAGGGGAGCCCCACGTGCAAGGAGTGTGCCCTGTAAGGAGAGTCGCCCAGCGCAAAAAAAGTGCAGCCTGCCCAGGAGTGGTGCCACGCACATGGAGAGCTGACGCAGCGAGATGATGCAACAAAAAGAGACACAGATTCCTGGTGCCACTGACAAGAATATAAGCGGACACAGAAGAACACACGGTGAATGGACACAGAGAGCAGACAACGGGGTGGGGGGGTGGTGGTGATGAGGGGGGGAGCAGGGAGAGTAGGGAAGGGGAGAGAAATAAATAAAAAATAAATGAATCTTTAAAAAAACCCCACATTTCTAGTAATTCATTGTTTAGATGGACCATCATTTACTTAACCATTGATGAAACATTTAGGTTATTTCTGGCCTTTTGCTAGTATGAAAAATGAAGCAAGGAACAACCCCTAGACACTCAGGGATGTGTGTAAACATGGCCCACAGGTGTAACTGACCAGGTCCCCACCCACACCTCCACCCTTGTGTCCTGCCTTGCTCTCCCTCCCTGCTCACCCAGCTTCAAGTCCATCAACGTCCTCCTCTCTTCTGCCTCTGGGCCTCTGTTCATGCTGTTCCTTCTTCTTGGAATGCTACCCTCACTCTCACTCCCACTGACTCCTAACTTGCCCTTTGGGTCTCAGTTTAAGTAACATTTCCCAGGGCATCTTGCCTCAGAGAAGTGACCCACTGTCCCAGTATTCTGTTCATCCCCCGAGCATTCTGTTTCCTTGCAATCAATCACTTAACACTGTACAGCATGGCCCTAAAGTCCTTATGCAGTTTGAATTTCTAATAAATTAACCTCTATCTATGATACAAACAATCGCCAAGAAGAAACAGAGAGGGAATTTAATCATAATTTGCTATATTTAATTCCAGAAATGTTGACTTTTGGCATATTCAACATCATTTTAGATGCATTTGGATATAACCATTCCATATAACATAGGATTTATAACCTAGAATATTTTTTAAAAAATTAGAATAAATGAATCATTAAAAATTTCATTCAGATCTTGAGTAAATTTCTTCTCTGTCGCATTTTGTAAATTGCTTATATATTAAGTAGAAGTGAATTTATTAAGAACTTCTATTGTGCAAGAACTTTATGACCATCCTAATTGAATTTGCTTTGCTATATTGTTTTCCACATTTAATCTTTCTGAAATTGGGATGTGCCTTACTACTAATGGTGTCTTACACTATCGTAAGGCCAGGCTGTAGCTGTGACCACTGTCACTGTTGTCTGGGTATGCACAGCTTGGGCATGGCTGTGCATACTGTCACAACTTCCTCTGAGTTAGGTGCATTATTTTTACATGCTTTGGGTTTAATTTATATTGAAAAACACTCAAAGCAATCACACTCCAATTTGACACCAAAACAAAAATTTCTGTAGAAAGGCAAGGAATCAGAATTGCAGGGTGTCAATTTGATATTAGAAAAGCAAACTTTTACCATTGGAAAATAATATTACTTCAATATTTTCCTACACAGTAATAGCCAAGTACTGTACAGGACCTCAACAAGAAAGATACTCACAAGTAAGGAAAGCTATGTTGCATTCTATTTTTTTTTTAAGATTTATTTATTTCTCCTCACCCACTCATTGCTTGCACTTGATGTGTCTGTTCATCTTCCTTGTTTTTTTAGGAGGCACCGGCAACCAAACCTGGGGCCTCCAATGTGGGAGGGAGGTGCCTAATCACTTGGGCCACCTCTGCTCCCTGCTTTGCTTTGTCTCTCATTATGTTTTTCCTCGTGTCTCTTCCTGCGTTATCTTGTTGCATCCGCTCACCACGCCTGCCTGTCATGCCAGCTCCCTGTCTTTTTTAGGAGGAGCTGAACTCAGGACCCATGTGGTAGGTGGGAGCCCAATTGGTTGAACCACATCTGCTTCCCTGCATGCTGTTATTGACATTAGTGTGAAACAATTTATTTCAGGACAAGCATCAAGTCATCAGCATCCTATTTGTATAATAGGTGTCAATGGCTTGGAAGACAGTCTTGGAGACAATAGTGGAGCGTATTTTAAGAAATGCTGCATCATCCATCCATAGAACGATTTTCAATGCTGAGTTGCAAAGTGATTCAGAGGAGTTGGACTCTGTATAAGAAAAGTTTTAAGAGTACTGTAACCAATTTATTTTGTTTCTACTGTTCCTTTTTTGCCTGCATAAGAGCAATAGAAAAATCTATCTAAATGATTCTAAGAGAATCCTTCAATGAGTCTAAAAGTTCTAAGCGATAAGAAAGCATTATGTTTATTTATTTATTGTGGTTTTTTAAAAAGATTTATTTATTTATTTCTCTCTCCTCCCCCCACTCCAGTTTTCTGTTTCCTGTGTCTATTTGCTGTGTCGTCTTCTTTGTCCGCTTCTGTTTTTGTCAGCGGCATGGGAATCTGTGTTCCTTTTTGTTGCGTCATCTTGTTGTATCAGCTCTCCATGTGGGCAGCGCCATTCTTAGGCAGGCTGTGCTTTCTGTCACGATGGGTGGCTCTCTTTATGGGGCACAATCCTTGTGCGTGGGGCTCCCCTACGCAGGAGACACCCCTGCATGACACGGCACTCCTTGTGCGAATCAGCACTGCGCATGGGCCAGCTTCACACGGGTCAAGGAGGCCCAGGGTTTGAACCGCAGACTTCCTATGTGGTAGATGGACACCCTAACCACTGGGCCAAGTCCGCTTCCCTGGAAATCATTATATTTAATTGGCAGTATTTGTTTTGTTAGTGGCATATAAAAGAGTGGCATGTCATAAAATGGCGTCGTAGATTTGGTGAAATATGTATTTATTTACTGTGAGTTCCTCATAACATTTGAAAGATCCTTGAGGACCACAACTTTGATCGTCAAGTCCATGATGATTATATCTTCTTTGGTCAATGTTGTTTCCCCAGCATCTAGCACCTCATCTGGCACGTAGTAGATGCAAAATGAATGTTCATTGCCTCATGGACATCTTTTAGTGACCCTATAAAAACTCAGCAGAGTTTCTGCTTTGGGAAAGAATGGCAGGGGTCTCCCATATACATTTAAAACACTGGTGGAAAGACCAGATCCTATTGGTCATAATTACAAATCATGAGTGACAGTGTAATGTTAGAGTGTCAGAACTGGACCATCTTTAGAAATCTAGCCAGATCCCCGCAGATCACAAATGAGGAAAGTGACACAGAGGAAAGATAATAAGAGATGCTGCAGACCAGGACTGATGGAGTAAGTAAAACATAGGTGGGGAAACTGAAGCACAAGATAAGCCAATAGGCCAATGCTAAAACTGTTAAGAGTTTCTCATTGTCTGGGAAGACTAGCCTGGTTTCTGCTTGTGAGCCTTCTAGAATCTTCTTAAGCAGGAATGGGGGAGAAAGACCAACTGAAAGCAAGTCTGGGTACACCTCTGCTAATTTTTACCCCCAGTTAACAGGCACATCCAGTGTCTGAGAATACCATGCGATCTTGTGCTTGTATGAGGTGTGGCAAATTGCATTCTAGAGTGCTCAAGGCAGCCAAGGAGAGCCTGGTTTGTGCCAGAGTCCTCTTCTTGACTCTTTGTCAATTCCTACGTGATGGCTACAGACTCAGAGACCATGCTTCGATTATGTGCCCAGCAGGTGATGGGATGCTTGGATAGGGACTGTCACGTTGAGATCAAGGACGTAATTCATCCTTTTTACAACAGAGGACAGGTACAATTGTGCCTACAGATAGCGGCCCTAGTCTGAGAACAGGGCAGGGGATAGAGAAGTAGAGAAGGAGACAGAAAGGGAGAAGTGGGGAAGAGAGAGAGAGAAGGAAAGGATGAAAGTAGAGCCATGAGTGGATAGAATGATCAAAAGGCTCTATGGGAATGAATTTGCAGATCATCTATCTCTGCATTCTCTCACATTTATCCCTGCCATTTGAGGCACTTCCACAATGGACTATTTCAATATCAAACAGTACCAAGAAGGCATGAGGGGATGCAGATGTGGCTCAAGTGACTAGACTCCCATCTACCATATAGGGGGTTCTGGGTTCGGTTGCTGGGGCCTCCTGGTGAAGGCAAAGCTGGCCCACATGGCAATGAGCTGGCCCATGCCATGACTTATGTGACAAGATGGCACAACAAAAAAAGAGACACAGAGGAAAGACAATGAGAGACACAAAAACCAGGGAGCTGAGGTGGCTCAAGCAATTGGGTGCCTCTCTCCCAAGTCAGAGGTCCCAGGATCCATTCCCAGTGCCTCCTAAAGAGAAGATGAGAAAAGAAGACAAGTAGACACAGAAGAACATGCAGCAAATGGGCACAGAGCAAAGACAGTGGGCACAAGTGGCAGGGGTAAATCTTAAAAAAAATCTTAGAGTAAATCTTAAAAAAAAAAAGAAAAAGCATGAGGCTATAGCTTCCTGCGAGTGAGGAGGTATGCACTGAGGGTGCTGGATGGAGCAGAATTCTTCCCACCGTACCCCTCCTGCTTCCTTTGGGTTCAGACAGTTGTGGTTTTTATAACCTTATTCAAATTCCAAGGTGAAGGTTGGTTTGAGTGTCCCTGTGGGAGACCTGAGTCATTCAAGACCAGAGAGCAGTAGCTATCAGGAAGAGAATGACTCACAAGGAGCTGTTAGTCTGAGAGGGCCATCTTATGCGGGTGGGATGGGGATACGGGGTGGCGGTCCTATAAAGCCTGACTGTCTAAGGCTTTAAGTGAGTCTGAAAACCTGTAGCCAGAGCAGGATTTTGGCAGGTGAGTGGCTGCTACTTCATGTGCCAGGTATGGTCTACCTGAAGCATAGGCACTGGCATGGTAGGGTAACTTGCCCGGCAATCTTGGGGTGGGAGTGAGGGAGTGGGGCAACAACTATTGTGTGTAAAATTTCCATTAACCATGGGATGCTATTCCTTGGGATGGTCTCACAAATTTCTGGAACACCCATTGCCCAGAAACCCCACACCTAGAATGTCAGACTCGGTGAATCTCCCAACCCGCGCAGCTGATAGTCAGGCTGCTGGCACCTTGGCTCCTCTCCTTAACTCTGACCTGACCCCTTTCTTCTGCCAAGGCCTGTTTCTTCTGGTCCCCTAATTCCCAGGACCTTGTACTCACAGAAACTTCTAGATTCACAGTTACAGTGGTAACATTTTTGAAAAGCTCCTCCCACCCCATGCTTTCTGACTATGAAACCCTTGGTTTGCTTGGAGTTTTGTGCAGAGCTGAGTCAACCTGGTCTATGATCTTGAGGTTTTGAGCTAGAGGTTTGTTGCCCTCATTTCCCATCCCATTTCCCTATTGCCAAAAATGGCAGACGCTCTTTTTCACATGTACTCTGAACATCTCATCAAAGCCCTTTAGAGGGGTACCAGCACCCAAAATTTTCAAGCCCCTAGAGATCTGTAGAAGGGGCTTCTTCTACCAGAGTGCCAGTAGCGTTCAGGTGACTTACATCCCAGCTTTTCTGCCTGCAGATAAATATACCCTGTTCCTCTCTTCAAAAGTGCCAGAAACAGAATGTCAAAGATTCTTTCATTTACTTATTTCAAGTTTAATAACCCAACACTCAGAAAATACTTGTGCAGTCAAATGCAAGTGCAGGGTCTGCTGCAGTTGCTGCTACTTGGGATCACATTTTCCTCTGCTGGCCAAGGTTCCCAGGTCAGACTGGCAGAGGCCTGGGGTAAGGCACACAGAAGTCACCCAGAAACTCCAGGACTAGTGTGCCCAGAAATTGTCTGGGTCTTCCTTCTTCCTCAGTCCTCCAAGAAACATCTTAGCAGTGTCAATTCATATTGTTGTCTTCTTTTCCTAGTTTCTGGGAACACATAACACTATGTGTTATAGATCCTGGTTATTGTAAATCTAGGGCTCTTCATCCTGTCTTATATAATGCTTCAAACCTGTGGTGACTCACCTCTCCAGGTAACTTACAAGCTATTGAGGTTGGGGACCATGTCATCTGGCTCTGTATATACAAATATATGGTTCAAAGAGCCTGTTTTAAGTGCCTGCTCTGTGCCATGTGCTGTGCTGGCATTGGGAATGCAAAATATGATATGACCTTCATCCCAAGTTGAAGTGGAAGCATGATTTCAATTTAGCCCAGCAGCCACCCTGATTGAGGCATGCATGCACATCCACGTGGCCCACCCTAGGTGTGAGGTTGGAGGCTAAGGGAGGGTATTGGAGTGGTTTCTCCAGAAGGTGAGACCCAAGGGCCTAAGGGTGAATAAGAAGAGGTGGGAAATTGGGGCAGGGCAGTCCAGACAGAAAGACCAGCATGGGCAAAGACCCAGAGTCACTTGTCTGGTGATCTAGAGGCAGGTCCATGTATCTGCAGTGTGAGGAGTAAGATTGGATGGTATTGGAGGTGGTGTTGTGTGTGCATACATGTGTGCACTACTGTGCACTGTACTGGGGTCCTCAGACTTGATTCCACGGGTGACAAGTGAGGCGATATTGGTGGGTAGGTGTGGCTCACAGGGGTTTAGGGTCAGGTTTGCATTTTGGGAAACTTGGTCTGGAGAAAGCCAGATGGGGCATGGGGACACTTGACAAGGCCATTACAATAGTCCATGAAAGAGATGACAAGGGCCTGAACCAGGGAAGCAGCAGAGGAGAACTTGGAAAAATATTTAGGAGCTGAAATTGGCAGGACTTTAGCAATTCAGTTACTCCATAAATGCTTGACTGCAATTGAACTGAGGAAGAAATAAAAAGTGTAAGAATGAGAACATTGAGCCCCACTGTTTTCTAAATCACCTTGAGCAAATTGAGTTTGTCCTGCTCTGTCTTGGGCAATTAACTACCCCATTTCATTTAGACCTTTGACCTCTGCATCCCACCCAGAACATTGGTTTCATTTATTTGGTTTTTCTCATTCTGTATCCTTGCTCAACCCCCCCCAACATACTGCTTTTGGCCCAGGAACATTTTCAATTGAAAGGAGAATGGGACATCTGATTAGGACAGGGAGCTTTGGGAAGGGGCAGGCCAGGCCCTCCTTCCTTGTGAAATTCCCAGAATTGAAGCAGAGGGTCTTTGTCCCCTGGACCACAACCAAATGTCAAGAAGACCTATAGACTCAGCTCTGGATCCTGAGAAGGTGGCAATCAGGTGAGCTGATCAGTGTCTACAAATGCTATAAAAGGATTGCTGCACATCCCAGATGGTTTATCACTGGTCTTTGGAAAAATGAGGAAAACAAGGGGGATGCATTGTTTTTGTAAAGTCTAAATTTATTCAGTATAAATTTCTGCTTTTATCCTGAGATTATCTTCTTCCCATTTTGCGGTGTTAACAAGTCATTTAAAAAATGGAACAGTAGTGATAATAGGATTTATTTTTAATGCACTTATTTGGCAAAATAAAAAGTTGGCAGTCCTGTGTTGATCCACCCTCCCCCAAATTATTTTGAAATTTTCTTGGCATGTGAAAACTCAGAGTCTGGGAGCTATTGCTACAGATGCTACATATCTACTTCAGGAGGCAGTGTAATGGTTATGAGCATAACTCTGGAACCAGACAGTCTAGGTTCACACCCTTCTCCATCATTAGTACCTGTGTGACTTCTGGGTTTCAGTTTATTGTTCTATAAAATAGGAAAAATGTAATAACTACCTAATAGGGTTGTGAGGTTAAAAGAATTAATATGTATTTTCTATTAGTATGACTTCTCAGGGTTTCCATTAAAGGTTCATTGTTTATCAAGAGCCCTAATTCCATAAATTCTACCCAAGAAATTTGGAGTCCTGTTAACCGCTTGACTAATCCAATCTCTTTGCTGTTTAAGGTTTTATTGGGGGGGGGGGGGGGCGGGGATGATGAAAGAAAAAGAGATTGAAAGGAGGAAAAGATCTAGATGCCCTAGATCTAGTTGTATGTATTCAAAACCATGCAGTCAAAATACAAGATCCAGAAAAGAGAACAAATGTACTCTGAAACAGCTGCCTTCTCCCCTCAGAAGCTCTTGGCTCTAATGAGAGATTGAATAGTTTGTGTCAACCCCAGTAGTTATTTCCCTTCCTACCATGGCCACTAAGCTCTGTGCCTACTTCTGGAAGCTAGATAACTGCTTTTGTATCTATTCCACTCTGGGTTATTAAAGACTTGCTGTGGCACCTCTCCCAGGGTTGTTTGCATAGGTGGAGGACAATGCTGTAGAAGAAGAATTTCTGACTTCAGTGGGAGATTGCTTTAGGCTGGGACCATCCCTGCAGTGCTGAAAGTTGAAGTGTCTGTCTAGGCCCCTCAATGTAAGACCAGCCCTGCTTCAGAGAATGTAGCCTCTTACTTTGGAATTGGTCGTATAGCATGGATTTAGTCTTGCCATGAGCAATGAGGAAGGCTAAGTGAGATGGCAAGAATATGGGGTGGGGTTCAATAGAGTTGTGTGTTGGGGTGAACATGTCTCAATGGCAAGCCTCATCTAAGGACACAACTACCCCGGAATCTCAGGGCAAAAAAAAAAAAAAAAAAAAAAAATCAGATGTGAGAGTATCTGGAAAGTTTTCCTGTCCTGGTTACAGCCCAGAGTGTACACTCAGTAGGAAATGGGCTCATTCCATCCTCTAGAGCTCTCTCAAACAGTCTACTTGGTATACCATATGTATACTCCTCCATCCAAAGAACACTCTTCCTTCAAGATCTTTCAGTTCTTTTCAATCATCAAACAAGTCATCAAGTATCTTCTAAGAGCCGATACTATGCTTGGGGCTGGAGACATAAGAATGGGATAACAATGCAGACAAATACTCTTACTTTCTAAACCTACTCATTTTCTGAGTTTGTACAGTGAGAGTTTGGATAGCAAGGAGTACTGCATGATGGAAATCTATTTAGTTTCTGAATTTTGAGTGGTGTGCAGTGAGGGTTTGAATAGTGAGGGATTCATGTGAAAATTTATGTGAATCTATTTGGCTCTTGACTTCATATAGCAAGGGGCAACAGGAATTACATAATATTAAGGTGAGAGCTAGAAGTCAGGAAAGCAGAAGGCATAGTGGGAGCACCTGGCACTATCTTGGCAGGGTATATGGGATTGCCAGATAAAATACAGAACAGCCAGTTCAATTTGAATTTCATACAAACAATGAATAAATTTGGGTATAATATGTCCCCATTATGGCACTGGGTATACGTATATGAAAAATTATTTGTAATTTATCTGAAGTTCAAATTGAACTGGTGTTCTAGATCTCATTTGCTAAATCTGGCAACTCTGATGATACTGGATGCTTCACAGGATAAATGTTCTAGCTAAGTCTTCAAGATTGAGGTAAGGAAGAGCATTTCAAGTGCAGGTGGTAACTTGCATATGGACTTAGACGTGCAAAAACCAAAAATAAGAAATAAAAATGAGAGTCTATTCAGGAAATTAAGTATGCAGGGTACTGTGTGGAAGGGGAAGGAGAAAAAACTGGAGAAGTAACAGCTAGAAAATGAAGTATCTTTGTGCCACACCAAGGAGTCTGGACTTCATCATCTAGGGCTGGGCTTTGTAAGTTGAGATATGTGTCTTGTGGATATCCAAAGCAATGAGATAAGCATGATCAGTCTTCCCAAAGAATCAATTTTACTTGAAAATTGGGGAGGGAAAGCAGTTTAAATGCCAAGTAATTTAAAATAATGTTCTTATATTAAAACAAACAGATCTATTATGGAATAGGGGCAAAATTTGCATATATTTAAAAAAATAAATCTTGAGATTTCAAAGAAATTCCATGTAAGTGGTTGACTTGTTTGGACTACATCCCAGAAACTTGGTAGGACACATGTTAATTCTCTTCTACTGCTTTGGGAGCTGTCGCAGTTTGATATGGTTATGAATTCCAAAAATAGATATTGGATAATGTTTGTAATCTGATCTGTACCTGGACGTGATTAAATTATGATTGGGGCTTTGATAGGGCCACGTCATTAGGGCGTGGGGACTCACAGATAAAAGGCATGGCAAGGGACAGAGTTGGGGAATTTTAATGTTGGCGTTTTGATGATGGAGTTTGATGCTGAAACTGGAGCCCCAGGGAGAGAGACAGAGCCATTCACCTGATAGTCTCTAGCTAACCTTGTGGTGAGAGGCAAAGCCTAGAGAGCCTCATAGTCTACAGCTGACCTTGTGGAGAAAACAGATGTAGATGTTGGCAGGCTTCTTGCTCCAATACGTGAAAATAGACTTTGGTAAGGGAAGTATGCTTTATGGCCTGGTATCTGTAAGCTCCTACCCCAAATAAATACCCTTTATAAAAACCAACCAATTTCTGCTATTTTGCATCAGCACCCCTTTGGCTGACTAATACAGGTGCATTGATTGAAAAGTTAGAAAGTTCTTACAGAGTGTCTCAGGAAGAAATTGAGGAGTTTTAGTAAAATTTGCAGTTTAGAAATGTCAAAATATCACTTGTGAGGATTACCAAGTGAACATAAAGATTGAACACTTCTATATATTTCTATTGCCTTCCAAAACTCTATTAAATGACCATAAACAGTTAAAAGAAAAAAAACGCACAAACACACATAAGGACAAAGTACAGGAGAGGAGATGACAGAAGGAAAAAATGTCTACCATATTGTGGAAGTAGGAAACCAATGCGCACGTGATAAATGACTTAGCAATACAGAGAAAGATGAAACTCTGTTGTGGAGAAACTGAAGGAGCAAATTGATTTGCATAAAGAATCAGGAATCAAAGGCAATGGCTTTCTGAGAAGTCCTCTGGTATAGACTAGTGTTTTAGGTTCCTCATTGCTCAAGCAAATACATTGTAATGGGTTGGCTTAAACAATGGGAATTTATTGGCTCGTTGTTTTGAGGCTGAGAAAGTCTAAAATCAAGGCATGAACAAGATAATGCCTTCTCTAGTGGCAATTCCCATGGTGGCCTCACCTAGCCTCTCCTTTCTCTTCCAAGTTCCGTTGATTTTCAGCTTCTGGCTACTCTCTCTTTGATTTCTCTTTCACTCTGATTATAAAGGACTCCAGTAATCCAGATTAAAGCCTATCTGATTAATCTGAACCACACCTTAACTGAAGTAACATTTTGAAGAGATCTTATTTATAATGGGTCCACACTCACAGGAATAGATTAAGTTTAAGAATATGTTTTTCCAGGGAACACAGTTCCAAGGCACCATAGGTGGTAACAGGTGATTTTATAAAGAGCAGTTAGACCCATTGTTCTCAGTCCTCTTCCCTGAATCAGATCCACTTGGGAGAATTTAAAAATACACATATCAGGGCTTCACACCCAAAAAGACACATTTAATTGATCTAGGAAAGGGTCCAGGCATTAGTACTTTTAAAAAGTTCTCCAGGTGATCTTAATGTGACTCAGCATTAGAACCATAAAATAAGACCTCTCAGAGTCCCTTCCCAATTCTGCACATTCAGGTGTCTACCTGTCTACTACCTCAGTATAGGAATGTAACTTTAAACTCTGAAGAGATTGAACCATAGAGGCTCTGGATTCAGAGTCACCAGATAAAGTTGAGAGTGAAGTTGAGTTAGAGCCAATTTTTCTAACAGAGACCTTTCCACCTATCTTCTTTTGTTCATTTCCCAGAATGCTGGAAGTCAGATTTATCTTTCCAAGGCAAGAGTTTGAAGGCTTCTTCTCTGAGTAAAGCACCCACCCAAGTGAAAAGCACTAAAGGTGTCAACATTTGGAATGTACTAACAAAAGCCCCCACCCGACCACCGTATAGTGAAGTCAACTACTGAAAAAGCCAATAATAAAGCTTTCAACCAGCATTATGGTGATTCACACTTGAACATAGATAGCCAAGGACATCAGACATTTGAAGAAAGATTTTAACATGAACTATAATTTGAACCAAACAAAGAATAGGTTCAGAACAAATAAATATAGGTGAAGTGTAGAAGGAAGACAAAAATATCCCTATTATTAAAATGCTTTGAGATGAAAGACATGATATTGCATTCTTAAAACAAGAATAAAAGTTTGTAAAACAAGGAACTCCAGAGAACTAAAACAATGTCTTATATATTGAAAATAAGAACAGAAATAAATTTAGCAAAAAAGTTCAAGATAAAGTTGAGGAACATCTCCCAGAAATTAGATCAGAGATTGAACATGGAAAAGAGAGATAAAATCCTGGAGATCCAACATCTGAATAAAAGGTATTTAAAAAGAGAGATCAGAGGAAATGAAAGAGAGGACATTAAAAACAACAACAACAACAAAAAACAAACAAACATTTCCAAAGAATATGAGTTTCCAAACTGAAGGAACCCACTGAATTCCCAGCATAATGAAAAGGAAAAAAATATATGAAAGCACAACATTGTGATTTTCAAAATGCCATATATGAAAAGTCCAAAAGCAAAGAGAAAGAAAGAGAGTGAGAGAAAAAGCAAGAGAGAATAAAGGAATCACAGAATCACCATGGGCATAGATCTTCTCATTAGTAACATGAGAAGATGGAAGACCATGGAGCCATGTCTTCAGAATTCTGAGGAAAGTTTTTAAAGTAAGATTCTATACCCAGCCAAACTACCAATCAAACATGAGGTTAGAATGTATTTTCAGAAATGCAAGTCTCAAAAACTCACCTGCTATATATCTTGTACCAGGAGACCACTAAAGGATGTCTTCCACAAAGAGTAGAGAGTAAACCAAGAAAGAGGAAGATATGGAAACAAGTAAACAGGGGTATCAAATTCAAAGAGAGGTAGAAGCTGAAGGGAAGTTCAAAGATGAGGACTGTTGAGCAGGATTAGAGTGTTTCAGTCCAGATTGGAAAAAGATAATGGAATGCTCTGGGAAGAATGTGTCCAAGAAGAAGAAAAAAATCAATTACCAGATATTTAAACATATCAAGAGAAGATATTCTGGTGGAAAGTTTGGAGAGAAAATAGCAAGGGGGACATAAAAACTAAGCACATAAGAAAACAAGGCACTTATTTATTCCAGGGAAAACAACAAACTATACAGGAAAGAAATGTAATCATAGAATACTACATGGGTCAGCTGTGAATCAGCTGTTTTGAATCAGAGTCAAAACAATGTAAGCAATGAAAATTATGATACAATAATCTTGAGAAAATGAAGAGAGGAAACGTCTGTGTGTGTGTGTGTGCATGTAAAAGACCTAAACCCTCATTTTCCAAAGTAAGAAATCAATAGATATCTAAAACTAAAAACATCAATAAATAGAAACATTATGTATGTTATTTAAAAATGTGAACTTAAATGCCAAAAGGTGATGATGAGAGATGGGGAAAGGGAAGGCTATTCTTCATTATAAGCCTTGAATAATATTTGATTTCATAAACCTTATAGTTATTCTGATAAAAGTAAAACTAAAATTAAAAGAATACAAATATTTCTTTGGTGGATATTCAGAGATGGGATTGGTGAAGGTTGTGGAGATGCAAAGAAGGTAATCAGGAACCACTGCTCCTGGCCATCACATGTTGGGTTCCTCAGAGAGCAGACTTTAAGCTGGAGTTTAGCATGCAGACTGTTTATTAAGGAGGACCCTTGAAATCAATGCTTGTAGAAGGGAAGGGGAGGGAAGGAAGTGGGTGTGAGCAGAGGAAAATGGCAGGCTGCGATACAGGCCCTACAGGGAGCTCTGGAGCTAGACTAGCCAGTCAGAGTTGTCCTGGGTTGGGCAGAGATGGCCGGGCCTTGGACCAGATCAGCTCTCTGCAGCTAACGCACCCTGAGGGAGGTTGACAGCTGAAGGCTGTGGGTCAACAGCCTTCCAAGAGCTAAGGCCACAAATCCTTCATATGTATTAGAGCATCTACCACAACAGGTTAGACAACCTGAGGGCCTGGATTAAGTTGTGGCAGGGAGAATATGGAGGAGAGAAAAGATTTCAAAGGGATGTAGTAGGTAAAATTCTATATGGCATGCTGGTTGAGTGAAGGGAGGGAGAAGTGAATTACGATCGTTTGGGAATCCCCATGTTGCTCGTTTGTAAGGCTGGGTTTAGAGAAGAGGGATTCAGTTTGGGATAGACTGGATTATGTGGCCTGAGACCTTTTGCTGTCTGATACCACAGATTATTTTACTGCCGTATCATTTCCCTCTCTGTATCCCACTTCTGAATTATTTTACTTCTGTACATCTCACAGCTCTCAGCACAGGGCTGGGCACAAAGCACACATATGCCACACATGCCAAATGCATGGGGAGAAACTGACTGATGAATGGACAAGGAATCTCGGTCTCTCACTGTCTAGGACACCACACATGCCTCTTTGCCTCCCAGACCAGTTCCCACCTTCCATGATATTCTCTCTGTGCTTGGGTGTGACAGATGCTCTGCAGAATCTGTGTGAATGGTGTGAAAATATGGTGCCAAGAGAGGGGACTATGCATTTAAATTATTGCAGAATTAGCCAGTTTTCTTGGAGATAAACTCAGATTATATACATTAGCAGCACAGGGAGGTTGTTGTTTTTTAGGTACACAAAAGTTAGAAAGGCAGAGTTAGGGATCCCCTGATCACCGTAACTCTGCCGCTTCAAGCTCTACTGTTGTGCTAGGTTGTATAACCCTCCACTCAGGGAGGCTTGATTCAGCACCCTCCAGCTCGCTTGGGCTTAAATCATTGACTCTGCCCTCCATCAGGGGAGTTTGGTTCTTGCAAATTGCCTAGCCCTTACTTTTGAGGTGCAAAAAGTGAGTAGAGGAGAAAGGGAAAAGACCTTGAAGGCCAAATACGCTGCTTTGTTCATTAGGGCTCATTCTGCCAGTGGCAATGTATTCATAGCATTAACCACTCAAGGGGCAGGTGGTATTTACTGATTTTTATACATGAGACTAAATTGGGGGTGATATAGAAGTAGAAGAAATTTCCATGGCTTGGGCTATTTATTCTCTCTTTACCCAGAACCCCTGTGTATGCATGCTTATTGCTCATGCTTGGGAACTGACTTAGAGGTAGTGGCCTGAAAGGGCTTATGGTGAAGGCGACTCTGAGAGTAGTGGGCAGGTTGGGGAGCCCAACTGGGGCAGCCGAAGCAAAATTTGCTGGTGGGGCTGGTGTCTGAACTTTTTACCTCTAAACACCAAGTCAGTTCTGTGAGTGTTTTATGGATAGAGTTACATGGCTTAAACTGGGATCCAAGAATTGTAGTTTCTGGACTCATGCCTCTTTAACCAAGTTTGAGTAAGCTCCCAGTTGTGTCTCCCCATGTGAAGGAGGACTTGGATTTTGAGCTGGTTTTCAGGTCATGAAGATGAGTTTGGCTGATTTACTCATGCTCTCTATGTGCTTGGCAATCCCTGGCCTGAGCACTCAGGGTGACTATTTGGTGTGGCGCCTGTATCTGTGCTCATGGAGCTGGGATTGCTGGTCTCAGCATAGAGAGCCCTGTGAACTGCAGCCCTGTGAAGTGACCAACCAGTTGGTGCTTGTACCAGAGACTGGAATCTTTATATGCTTTACACTGCTGTGCTCCCACTGAACCCTATACCACCATCACTACTGCTACTACCATTATGATGGCAGCTTCAGTGATTCTCACCATTGACAGTAGTACAAATAGCATTGGTACTTGGAGCCTAAAGATGTGGTCCATGCCTGCAACTGCCCTTGACTAGCTATGTGATGGTGAGCAAGTCACCTAACCTCTCTGATATTCAGTATCTGTTTAAAGTATGATAATCTCTGGTTTGATTATGTCATGGGGCGGGGGGCGAGGGCGGTCCTGAGAGTTGGATGAGACAGTATAAAGGAAAGTGCTTTGTAAACTGTGAAGTGCTGTGTCTCTTTTTAATGCAAAGACCAAACATACCACATTCTTTCATTCCCTGGATATTAAATGCCTGCTATGTGCTAGATGCTAAACCATGTGATGGAATTACAAGAGAGGCAAAAAGTCAAAGTCTATGCCCTTGTGGTCTTTGTGGTCCAGTGCTAAGATTCCATGTATAGATTTGCTGTTCTGTTATCTGAGGGCATGTGGCTGCAGACACTGGAGGTTGCTTCCTGCTAGACCTGGAAGGGCATTTGGAGGGGTGATTTCCAAACTGTTCTCTGCAGAGCCCCAGAGTCCCAGAGAAGTTCTCACATGGGTGAAAGGCAGAGCAAGTTGGAGGGACTCTGGGCCTTCCTCCCTAGTTCCTCCCTAGTTGATTATTTGAAAACTTTGGTGAAAGGAGCTGGACTGTCTGGATTTTTTCTTACTCTTGCATTTGACTCATGAGTGAGCCTCTTTAAAAGTCCCTTTCCTTCTCTCCCAGTGGCAGCCAGGGAGAAAGACTGCTTATTGCCATGAATGGATTGTAACCAGGGTGTGGAGGTTTGAAGCTGTACCCCAGAAAAACGTGTTCTTAAATTTTTCCATTCCCATGGGTGTGACCCTATTATAAGTGTGGCCTTTGGATGAGGTCACTTCAGTGATGAAGGTGGGCCCATCTCAGTCAGGACGGGTCTTAATCCTATTACTGGAGTCCTATATAAGCAGAATGAAATTCAGACACACAGAGAGAAAGCCGAAGGAAGCCAGAAGCTGGACACCAAGGAGGGAAGCCGGAAGAAAAGGGAGTGGCCAGGAATGCCACCATGTGCCTTGCCATGTGACGGAGGAGCCAGGGATCACCAGCAGCCAGACCCAGAATGCCAGTCTTTGGGGAGAAAGTATTGCCTTGATGATGCCTTGAGTTGGATTTTCTTTTAGCCTCAAAGCTGTAAGCAAATAAATTCCCATTGTTTAACCTCACCAATTTCATGGTATTTGCTTGAGCAGCCCAAGAAACTAAAACACAGGGTACAAAGACTTTAATATAGAGTGGGGCATGGGATGGATGAGTGACAGCTCACCTGAAGGAGTGGGTTGGGATCCTTCTTTTCATAGTCATAGGACAACCATGTGCACAAACAGCCACCCAGCAGGGACTGCTGTGCTTCCCTTCAAAAATGCTGGGCATGACTCTTCCTAAGGTACTTTCTCCATCTCCACAGTCACCTTCAACAGGTAACCTGGTAACCATGTGATAGCTTCAGCCCCGGCCTAGGTGGCATTCTCACAGTAAATGGCATTCTGGGTAGTCTTTGACCTCCGGTGAAGGAATTCTGTAGCATCCAGACTCCCCACAGCCACTGACCCTGACAACAGACGGAGCATTTCCCAGAGTCCCAGGACTGAACACTGACCAGCAGCTAACTAGAGTTGCCCTAGTAAGTGGTCCTTCTCAGGCCACAACCAGGACCAGAAAATGAATGAAATCCTTTTCTTAGCTAAGCTAAACTGTGAGATATCCAAGGTTTTCTGCCTTCAGTAAGTTCCTAATTATTTAGGGGTTTCCAAGAGGGCATATTCTGCCCTGATTATTTTCCAGTGTTTTTATATCACCTGCAATCATTTTAATGAGTGGATCCTTACTACATTGTATTAGGGCACTGATGGCTGCTGTAATAAATAGAATCCAATATGCTCAGACAAGATAGAAGTTTGTTTCTTCCTCACATTAAATCTAAAGTAGGTGTTCTAATAGGTTGGTATCTTTTGCCCAAGCAGTTATGCAAGGACTCAGGTGTCTTTCCTCCTTGATTCTTCTGTCTTCAACATGTGGCTTCTGGGGTCATCAAAGCCAGTGAAATTGAAAAGAGCAAGGAAGATGGAAGTGGAAAGTTTTTAAAGGCCGGTTCTGGATGTGATACACATCACTGCACTTATATTTCAATGGCAAGAACTCAGTAACAAGGCTACACCTGAAGGCAAAGAAGTCTGGGAAATATGATCTAGCTGTGTATCCAAGAAGAAGAGATCTGACAGACACCCAGCAGTCAGTTCAGTCTCTCTATTTATGGGGGGTGGGAACAAGAAATAAAGTAAAATGAGGAAAACTGTGTTAAATAGCAGCAAGGCAGTTGACCTTCCACATGCAAAACTCCGGTGGGTAAAATAAAACAACAATGAGAAACTGTTTTCACTCATCCATTTGGCAATTGTTTTAAAGTTTGATAGTGATTGTAGGAGTTTAGGGAATTGACCTAGCAATTCCACTGCTTACTGTCTTTCCTAGAATAACACTATCATGTGTGCACAAAGAGGTATAAATAAGATGCCTCTTACAGCAATGTACATGAACCAAAAGATTGAAGCCAAGCTAAGTGTCCATCAGTAGGGGACTGGGTAAATAAACTGTGGTATAATTATGTTATGGAACACCATATAATGGTTAAAAGAGATAAGGTAGATATATATAGACTGACATGGAAAGGGAGTTAAGATTTTGAACAAAGAAACAAAAACTAAACAAAACAGAAGAATCCTCCCACAAATCCTACCCAGAAGCATGCCACTTATCCAGGGTCACTTCAAAATCACAGGAGTGCTTGGGAATTTTGCCTCATGGTATTGAGTACGTCACTCAGTCTTTCAAGACCAGTAGGAGATAATGTGACCCTGTTGCCTTGAACAGACTTACCAATAAAAAAGGAGCTTATTGAGACAAACTGACAACAAGGAGAGAGGCTATTGTCTGGTAGTTCTCAGTTGTGTTCCAGTGTTCCAACAGGTAGACTGAGAGTTTCCCTAGCTAAGATAAGATCAAATCACACAAATTTTTTCAGTTTCAAGATTACGTCAAGGAACTGTACTAGGAGCTGAAATAGGGCAATGAATAAGACAGCCTTTGCCCCTTCATTGGTGGAGTTTACAGGTTAGTGATATTTTCTTAGTTTACAGAAAACATTTAATGAATGTGTAGAATTTTCTCTACTTTTAGTTTTTCTCTCATAAGTCTTTCCGTTGATTTCTGATTCTGCTTAGATACTAACAAGCATCAACAGACAACAGCAATAAAGATGAACAAGTAGCAAATGAATATTAACAAGAAAACTCAGAAAGCATTTATTATGTTTAATTTGACAACTAATCTTTTTGGACATGCATTCATGGCTGTGAGATTATATTTCATACATATGATACACTGTCTCATACTCAAACTGTGAGTGGATGGAATTAAATATATAAATATCTCATGGAGTTATAACGAGAATCTCATCATTTCCAGACTTGGTACTACCTGAAAAAGTTTGAAAACCTCTGACATGTACTTTGATTTTTGTAGGATTGTTTATTTTCCCAAGGAATCAAAGCAGATGGAAATCTAGAAATCTTTGTTAAGAAAGTTTTCTGGGATTTACACTTCTCTGACATTTCTCCAGTGTTCTGAGTCATTGCCTTCTGGGCTGCTGCAGCTTGTCTTGCCACAAAGCAGAGTCTGGGTCATAGAAACATGGTCTAAGAAATTGTTCCTGTCCTCCTCCTGCAGTTTTTGATACCACGATGTCCATAACCATACTGCTTAAGTCCCTTTTCTCTCCTATCTACTTCTCTCACATAGCTCAGTTACTCCAAAGCTGTTCCCTAACCCTAGCCTTCTGCTCCTTCTCTCTCTTCCTCGTCCTTTCTTCCCAATCGTGCATCACAACAGCCAAAGCTTCTGAAGGAGTGGCAGGCAAGGTGAGGCAGAACTGGAGGCGGGGGGCAGGGAGCAATCAGAGGTTAATAGTTCTCGTCCTTTCACTCATCATCTGTACATTCACTCAGGCAATAAAAAGTTATCAAGCAGCTATGCAGTGTCAGAGCTTGGGGTTACAATGGGAAACAGAATGAGCACAGCCTCTGCCTCCGGGAAACTACAGTTTGGTGGGGCATGGAGACAAGTAAACAGGCATTGACAGTGTGCGGTGTTGAGTGTTGTGATGAGCCGTGCAGGGGACCATGGGAGCTTATGGGCTGGAGAAGAGGAATGGGGGAGGAGAAGCTTCCTGATGAAGGCCATGTCATGTGCTAGGAAGCCAGAGGCTGTTGGTTGTTCACTGATAACCCTCTCCTCTGCCTTTAATAATAGCATGCCCAAATTTAGCTGCCCAACATCTGCCTAAATAGTCTTCTTTGCAGCTAAATATGACCATGTGACTAAATTGACCAAGTGATAAGTGCAACTTCTGCCTTGGGCCCATAAGGTGAAGGGTCTGCCTTCCTCCCCCTATTCCTATTATCTGGTAAGTAGGTCTGGTGGTGATAACTAGAGGAGCCATTTTAGACCATGTGAGGGAAGCTGCATGGTAAAGAGAAAGGTAGAATGAGCTGGAAACCCTGGACAATATTGTGGAGCAGAGTCGAGCGACCGGCCCAGTTCATGCATACCATTATGTGAGAAGAACAAAATTCTATTATATATTCTCTATTGGGGCAGCCTGGGCCAATATAGTAACTCATATATCAGGTGTAAAAGGGAATTTCAAATTTCTCATCTCTTTATCTTAACCACATGGGATTCCTTGGTGAATTCAGTAGCAGTCCTTATATCAATCCGGGAGGCGTTTGGGAAATGGGCTGGTGATGTTTTAGAGTCAATGGGGAGAGAGCCTCAGTGATCTAGGCACTTTCCCAGATTAAATCCCCTGAAAATTTCTAAAAGATGAATGTCCACTGCTTCTGGAGCTGAAAGAGTAGTTTTAAAGGGGAAGGATTTATGGATCTGGCCTAGAATCAAGTTCCTTTCTTTTACGAAGACGCAGGACCTGCAGAAACCAGGAATACAAACTCATCTTTCACTCTCTGGCTTGGAGCATCTCGGCTAAGTGTTCAGGATGGCCTTTGGATTAGAGTGGAGATGGGCCCATAAATTCCTGGGGCTCGTCTGCCCAGATGATGGCTTCCTGGTCTTTAGGTTTGGTCCTCAGACTCCATGGGCCATTTCTTATGTCTCGACCAGTCTCTCCCTCCCAACCCTTCCTGACCGTGTCCCCTGCTCTCCCTCCCTCCGTGGTGCCGTGGGTTGTCCATCACTGCCTAGGCATCCCCTCTCAGCAGTGAGAGCTGGAAGAGACCAGGTCTTAGAGGACAAAATGAACATGGTGACACCCTGGCTCTTCACAAATAGATTCTGTAAGATAAGCAGGTTGTGCTGTAGTAACCCTCAACTCCCAGATCTCAAATCCAACTCGGGTCAGCACATCTGCTCATTGAAACCACTTGAGGAACCCAGACTGACTATCTTATGATGCCACCTTTGCCATGAGGCTTCAGGCTTTATTGTGGTAAGGGGTCATGGTTTGAGGTTCCCTGTCAGAAGTGACCCTTACTGGGCAAAGCAAGTCACATAGCCACTCTTAATTTTAGGGGTAGGAGTACAATCCTCCCCTGTGTCTGCAAAGGAAGGGGAACCAGAAATATTGGTGAGCAGCAGTAATGTCTACCTCAAATCATACTGTGCAAAGGCCTATGGGCTGGCGCGGACTTCAGGGTATGTGTTCGCCCCAGGAGCCACAAATCATGACCCACGGGAGCAGGAGGAGCAGAGTAGAACTTCTAGTTATATTTATTCCTTATTGTCTCCATTTACAATTTCTATTTATTCTGTGTCTATTATATAATGACTGCATCTATTTACAAGGTACATAATGTTGTACACAATTATAATTTAAGAATAAATAAACATGCACATACTGGGGGCGGATGCTTGAAAAAGTTTTTGGATGTGGCAAGCTATCAGAAATGTCTGGAGATGACTGAGCCAGAGAACTCTTGGCTGTCAAGGCTGAGGCCACTTTGAAAATAGGGCCTGGGGCCCTTAACCCTGAGATTTACTTGGTTGAGAAAGTTTGATAATGAGTCCCTTTTCAGAAGCTTCTCGGATCAATACCCAAAAGGTCTTTAGAGAATAGAGGCTGAGATGGGGTTGAGTTCGGTTGGGTACCTTTTCTCTTGTCCGTAGCCAGCAAGCAAAAGCAGCTGCCATGCTTTGCAAAGAGACTGCCAAGAGGCCATGTGCATTTGAAATTTGGGGAGCCTACGGTGGGGCAGGTAGAAAACGCTGCCCAAGCTTAGAGAGCTGAGGGGAGGAATGACAAGGGAGTCCTCACTTTATCTGCCACTGCTTTTCCCTGGGTGGCTGAAAATCATTTAAAAGGTTCACTCAGGGAGGGGGAGGGGTAGAGAGAGAGAGAAAGGGAGGGAGGGAGAGGGAGGGAAGGAAGGGGGAAGAGTGTGTGGTACCCATGTGTCTGTGCACACACTGCCGAAGCTGACATGAATTGGGTGTTAGTTTTTCTACCTCTGGTTAAAATGGTGTCTCCCAGCTTTGGGACATGAAAAGACCGTCACTTCCCTGCGCATTCCAGTGGCAGGCTGGAAAAAGGGAAGAAAGGCCAGGGAGGGGGAGGCTGGTGGAGGGAATAAAGGGCAGAAGCCAGTGGGCGAGGGTGTTGGAGAAAAAGTGTCAGGAGACGGATCTGAAAGTAAACACAGGAAATGACTGTTGTATACAAAGCCGCCAGCAGACCAGTGATGAAAGCCTGTAATCCAGGGACCTGGGGGCACCGCTCAGCCCAGGGTACAGTTGGCAGCTTGTGGGTGGGTAGGAGCAGCCCCAGCCCCTGTATCTCACTCGGCTGGGAGCAGGGGCAGCCCATATGGCTCTTCAGTCCCAGCCAGGGCAGAGGCGGGAGGCAGTCCATGCACAGTGCAGTAGCATTCCTGCTGGAGGCGGGCTTCCCCCTTCCCACTGCCTCCATCCCCAGGAAGTTCTCCAGACACACAGGCTACGAATCAGCAGTTTCCCTAATACCCCTTTCCATTCAATCAGTTGCCAATTCCTGGCAATTTTACCTCCCCTGGGATGCCCCTCTATCTGCCCCTTGTGCCTTCTCCTCAAGTCAGGAGGAAATAAACTTTGCATGTAATAAAGCAGTGCACTCAGAGTGTTTCTTAGGACCTCATAATCTTTAGTTGCATGTAACAGAAACCAGCCTTCTGGAAATGAGAGAGAGAAAGAGACAGAGAACACAAACATGGGTGCATTTCAAGGAGCCCAAGGGCAGGATTATTTCAGGGGAAGATCAGAAGGGTCTAGAAGCTAAAACTCATCTCGGACTCTCTCTGCACATCTGCTTCTTTGCAGCTTGCCCTTCTCTACTGCTCAGTTCACGTGGTAAGAGGTGGCCCTCCCACATCTTGCTGGTATTTTCACCTCCATTCAGGAGACCTGAATAAAACAGAACCAGATCCATTGGAAATGTCTTATCTGCCAGACTGGGCTACGTAGCTCCATCTAGCAGCTGTAGCCAGGACGGAGGGATGTGGGTGTCATGGCCGGCCGGCATGGCGGCTGGGGCCTGTGCCCATGACCTGAAGCCTTGCCTCAGTGCCTTCTCTTTGGTTCTCATGCTTATAAACCTTTGCTCTCCACAATGCTCTCACTTTTCTGTGCTTTCCCACCTTTGAGCTTTCTTCCCCAATAATTTACGTTATGAAAACAGTATTAAATATGCCTTATCAAACTATACCTTCTGCCTAACACTTTTCATCTGGTGGGCCTGCCTGAGTCCTTCTGCCCTTATGCAATGTGGCTGGTCTGCACTGAGATGTGCAATAAATGTACAATACACACTGGTTTTCTAAGGCTTAGTTAGGAAAAAAAGATGTAAAATATCTCATTAATAATTGTATTGACTGTGCTGACATGGTAATATTTTGGATATACTGGGTTAAATAAAATACAATATTAAAGTTAATTTCACCTGTTTCTCCTTACTTTTTTTTAATGGGGCTACTAGAAAATTTAACATTACCTCGTGGATTGCATGATACTTCTGAACAGCACTGAACTAGACAGCATCCTTAGGACAGGCCCAGGCTCTTACTGTTTTTGTTTTGTTTTGTTTTTAGAAGGTACAGGAATTGAACCCAGGATCTCATACGTGGGAAGCAGGTGCTCAACCACCGCTCTCCATAAGAGTTGGGTTTTTTTTGGTCTTTATTAATTTTTTTTAATATTACATGAAAAAAATATGAGGTCCCCATATACCCCCCACCCCCCTCACCCCACTCCTCCCCCCATAACAACAATCTCCTCCATCATCATGAGACATTTATTGCATTTGGTGAATACATCTCTGAGCAGCACTGCACCTCATGGTCAATAGTCCATTATCATAGCCCACACTCTCCCACGTTCCACCCAGTGGGAGACATGGGGGGACATACAATGTCTGGTAACTGTCCCTGCAGCATCACCCAGGAAAACTCCAAGTCCCGAAAATGCCTCCACATCTCATCTCACCCCCCATTCCCTACCCTCAGCAGCCACCATGGTCACTTTCTCTACACTGATGCCACATTTTCTTTGATTACTAATCACAATAGTTCATGAATAGAATATCAGTAAATCCACGCTAATCCATACTCTATTCCTCCATCCTGTGGACCTTGGAATGGTTGTGTCCACTCCACATCTATATCAAGAGGGGGCTTAGATTCCACATGGATACTGGATGCAATCCTCCTGCTTTCAGTTGTAGGCACTCTTGGCTCCATGGTGTGGCGGTTGACCTTCTTTACCTCCCCGTTAGCTGAGTGGGGTAAGTCCAACAAACCAGAGTGTAGGAGCTGAAGTCTGTTGAGGCTCAGGGCCTGGCTATCACATGGTCAGTCCAGAGATTCAGGTCCCCTGGGTATATATTAAACCCCAGCACCAACTACAGTTCCGGTACAAGTAACAGGAAAGGATTGTGAACAAAGATCAAGAGTTGGTTTTTTAGTTTGTTTGTTTTTAGGAGGTACCAGAGATTGAACCTGGGACCTCGTACATGGGAAGGAGGCACTCAACCACTTGAGCTACATCTGCTCCCTCACTGTTTTTGCACAAGCTGTTCCTCACCTAGAAAGATCTTCCCATCACCACCTACTCAACTCCTACCCGTCCTGAAAGTCCTCCCTTAAAGACTGCCCTTGGAACCTCCATGTCCACAGGCAGAAGTAATGTATCTAACTTTCAGAACTGTTGTACTTTTCTTTCTTTTGTATTTTAAAATACACTTTTGGCACATTTTGCATTTATTATAATTATTAATATGTACGCATCTCCCATATTATACTCTCGCTCCTTGTGACCTTGCTTTATTTATTTTTTACTATTCCAAGTATAGATACCCTATGTGCCCATAACTGACTGAAAATATTAAGTCTGTGAAAGGAAATCACACTTACCACTGACGGGTGATCGTGAAGCCTTTGTCCCCATCTGTGTTCCAGGTTTCTCTGTCACTCTTGCCCACTCCATCACCAACCCACACACACTCTCTCGGGTCCTCTGTTACTGTAGTCATTCCTTCATTCATTTATCAAATGTTGAGTGATATGCAGGTGAGTGAAGGTGAAGAAAGAGGCATGGCCCTTGCCCTCACTAAAGTTACAATGCAATGGGGAAAAGTGATAACAAAGACTGACTAGATTTATATAGCTGTCAGATTTAGCTGGGTGAAGGGCAGGTTTATTTAAATTGGTGGTCAATTTGAGGCAATGACATTTAAACAGAACCTGGTTGGGTGAGAAGGCAGTTATGTACAGAGCAGGGGAGGGGCCCAAGGCAGAGAGAACACGATGTGGCAAGTCCCTGAGATGGAAAAATGCAGGTGTTTCTCTGTGGTCCTGGGCTCTGGAGGAAGAGAAGAATCGCTAGTAGGTCAGTTTCCCTTCTGTGCTCTAAGTTTACTCTTTGAGACTTAGGGAGCATCAGAAAAATCACTTGACCCTTAAAAGTTCCTCAAGGTATTTTCAAAAAAGCATAAAGGTTAATTCCATTTCTTTTTTTTTTTTAATTAAAAATTTTTTTAAAAATTTAATTTCTCCTCCCTTCCCCCACCCCTGTTACCTGTTCTCTGTGTCTATTTGCTGCATGTTTTTCTTTGTCTGCTTCTGTTGTTGTCAGTGGCACGGGAATCTGTGTTTTCTTTTTGTTGCGTCATCTTGTTGTCAGCTCTCCGTGTGTGTGGCGCCATTCTTGGGCAGGCTGCAGTTTCTTTCACGCTGGGTGGCTCTCCTTACAGGGTGCACTCCTTGCGTGTGGGGCTCCCCTACGCGGGGACACCCCTGCGTGGCAGGGAACTCCTTGTGTGCATCAGCACTGCGCATGGGCCGGCTCCACGCGGGTCAAGGAGGCCCGGGGTTTGAATGACGGACCTCCCATGTGGTAGACGGATGCCCTAACCACGGGGCCAAGTCTGCTTCACTAATTCCATTTCTTTTCAGAGTGTTAGAAAAAATTAATGGCTTATTGGGAAAAGACCTGGACCAAAAGGGGGAAACATTAAATAGAAGAGAGTTTTATGGCTAAGCTATTTCAAAGTGAGTCCAGGGAAATGGATGTGGCTCAAATGATAGAGTGTCTGCCTACCATATGGAGGGTTCAGGGTTCGATTCCCCAGGGCCTCCTAACTTGTGTGGTGAGCTGACCCATGCACGGTGCTGCTGTGTGCAAGGAGTGCTGTGCCATGCAGGGGCACCCTGGTGTAGGGGTGCCCATGTGCAAGGTGTGTGCCCCGCAAAGAGAGCTGTCCCACGTGAAAAAAGCGCAGCCCACCCAGGAGTGGCACTGCACACACAGAGAACTGACAAGATGACGCAACAAAAAAGAGAGGATGCCGAACACACAGCAAATGGACACAGAGAGCAGACAACCGGGGGAAAGGGAGAGAAATAAATAAAAAATAAATCTTTAAACAAAACAAAACAAAACAATACAAAACAAAAAACAAAGTGAGTCCAGAAGTATTCCGGAGCTTTCACTTATGCAGGTCTCAGGCAGACCTCACTAACTGCCACTAAACAAAGCCTCAAACGGACATCCAGACACCAGAGGCAAGCGCACACCCTCATGAAATAACAGCTCTTCAGTGGGGCCCTATCTGGGAATATGTGATAATCTGTTTCCCCAATATAATATAGTTATACTCATTTATAATTCTCCTAATCATGATTCTTCTTCTCCTTTTCTTTGAACATATAATTTTCAATATACCTGCTATGTATATTCCTCAGAGACTTAAATCTTTGGATTGTTCATATGCCGATTGAGCCCCAAATCCCAGCAGAGTTGCAGCCAACACCTCCTCTTCAGTTCTTTGGGCTATCCCTGGACAACTGACAAAACGATGATGGTGGACAAGTCCCATCCCCCAAAACATGGAGTATCTACAACTGCAAGCAAAATAATTCCTCTCATATGCCCCATAATACCTAAGTCCCCACTCAGCCTGAAGCAGAGTGGACATCATCCCAAATCTCTCAAGATTGAGGAATGAACAATTATAAGGGTGGAGTGTAATCACAGACCAAAGTAGACTTATTGTTATCATAGTTACTATCTTGTGTTAATGGAAGAACTTACAACATTGATATAAAGATATTAGTTGCCAGGGGCTCAGAAGGGAGGGGAAGCTCCTGAATGGATAGAACACAGGGCATATTTTGGGTGGCAAGTTTCTTCTGTATGATACTGCAATGATGAGTGACACATGACATTAAGCATTTGTCAAGGCCTCTAAAACTATACAGCTTGAAGTGTAAACCATAATATAAACTATAGACTTTGGTTAGTAGCAATGCTTCAATATTGGTTCATCGACTGTAACAAAGATACCACGCTAATCTAAGATGTCAATAATAGTGGATATTATGTGTGTGTGTGTGTGGGGGGGCATTTATATGGGAATTCCCCATACTTTTGGTGCAATTTTCCTGTAAATGTAAATCTAACACTTCTCTAAAAATAAATATTACAAAAAAAAGTAATGACTTTGGTGACTAGATGTAAAATAGTATATATATATACACACACATATGCAAATACATATATATATACATGCACATATTTTCTGTACAAAAGGCATGTGCATGATCTCATCTTTGATATAGATCAGTGGTTCTCACCCATGGGTGATTTTGCACCTCCAGGGGACATTTGGCAATGTCTGGAGACATTCTTGGTTGTCACATTCCTGGTGGTGGTGGTGGTGGTACTGGCATCTAATGGATAAAGACCAGGGATGCCACAAAACATTGTATAATGCACGGAGAGCCTCCTACAACAATTTATCTGGGCCCAAATGTCAACAGAATTGAGAAATCCTGATATAAATACAGGCAGGATGAATATATTCTTTGGATAGATGGAAGGTTGAGTCTATGGCACAGACTGCCCATTGCTACCTCCTATCCACTGTCATAAAGAAGAAAAAGAAGCCCAATACATTCAAGGTCTCAGTGACTTTGGTTAAAAAGACACTGTTTCTCAATGTCCCATGCAGCTAAGTGTGGTGTTTGATTGAGTCCTGACCAATGAGGTATAAGCAGAAATGTCTTGTCTTTTGGGGAAGGATTCTAAAATGGAGCTGACTTGGCTGCAGTTGGGTCAGTGGAACACTTTGCTCTCATTTTTCTTCCTTTCTCCTACCTAGAATGTGGGGTGGTTACAGGAGCTCAAGCTGCCATCTTGGAATATGAATGACCTTGAGGGGGAAAGCTGTGGGAGATTGAATTAGATACCCCAACAAAAGACATGCTCTTAATCTTAACTCCATTCCTGTGGGTATGAATCCATTGCAATTGGACTTTAAAAAGATGCTCTTTTATTAAGGTATGGCCCAAATGAATAAGAGGGGGCCTTAATCAGGATTTCTGGAGTTCTTTATGAGCAGAAGAAACTCAGACACATTCAGAGAAGGCCGTAGGGAGAAGGTGAAGTCAGCAGAAACCAGAAGAGCAGACATAAGAGAGAGAGATGGCCATGATGGGAGGCAGAAGTACAAGCCCGGGAACCCCAAGGAGTGCGGCAAGCAAGCGCCAGAACACCAGACCTGGGGGAGAAAGCATAGCCATACTGATGCCTTGATTTTGGACATCTAGCCTACAAAATGGTGAGCTAACAAATGCTTGTTCTTTAAGCCACTCCTTTGGGTGGTACTTGTCATAGCAGCCTGGCAGCCTGACAAACTAAGACAGATGCCATGGGGTACTTGCAGATGGCAGAACACAAAGGAGTTTAGGTCTTTGATGATTTCCATGGAACCCCTGGACTCTTCCTCCAGATGTCTATTACATGAAAGAAGAAACCTAGGGTGCTGAAATCACTGATATTTTTGTTTGTTTGTAACATGCAGCTGAATCTATTTCTAGCTGACAGAGTCACAGAGGGGGCTAGAGGTCCAGGGCTCTTTCCACTGCATCGCTTCTCATCTCAGGGGCTCCTATCTCACCAAAGGCATCTGCCCTTCTGCTTTGGTACTGGCACCACCTGCCTGCCTAATGTCTGCCAGCCTCAGGTATGATTTTCGTGATTTTCTCAAGTTATAGACAGGACTCTGCCTCGGGGAGATTTGCATATGGCCTGTCTTCCAGGACGTTGCCCTAGGTTGTTTGATGAATTGCCTACTTTGCATGGACGTTATGTGTGCAGGAAGAGACTGTTCAGTACAGTGGCCTCCTGGCCCTCTGATTCTGAATGCGTGATGATCACACGTTGTGAAGGAGTCAGGTACTGAGAACTATGAACTGGGCCTGCACTGCTGCTGTCACTTTTGAAGTCTGAAGTTCTGCACTTGAGCTTGGATTTGGAAGTGTTCAGACATGTTTGCCAAAGGCTGGAGTTGTGATGTAGGGTGGAGGAATAGCTGTTACTTTGAGGGGGAGAAAAAACACCTTTCATTTCTTTAGGGAAATATAAGGCATGCAACTTTGTGGTATCTCACTTGTGATCTTCTGGAGAGCAGATGTTCCTTGAGGAATGGCTGGTCCAGAGGCGACATATTTAAGTTCGCAAACACCACACATTTATATGTTAGACATTTTGGTGTTGCTAAAGAAAACCATTGAGTTAAACATCCAACTTTTCTCTTAGTTTGTCAAAGAGAGACTTTTTAAATTTAACTTGGCTGTTGGCAGTGGAGCCAGCTCATTTGCCAGTCTCAGAGATGGGGAGTGGGGTGTGTGTGACAGGGATTGGGGAAAAGAGACAGGAGGGGGTGGGGAAGAGGGTATGACTGTGTGCACAGAAAACCTCCCTCCCCTGTGGGGACAGACAGAATCACTCCCACTGGCCCTGCACTTCCCCGGTCACCTGCTCCCGGGAGGTGAGCCTCTGCTCCTGTAAGAGGTAATGTCATCACGTTAAAGGGGAAATCCATCCCTGTGCCATAAGGGCAGTTATCTCCTGAAAGGGATGCACCTCTCCAGGTGGGAAAAATTCTGGTAGAGGAAGAGGATCCTCAGGTAAATGCATGGAAAGTATTCCTTCGGATTAGAACGAATGACATTTGGGATTTAAAAGATGCACTTTGGGCTGGGTAAATTGCTTCTTAGCCTTATGACTCTCATATCATTTATGCACATTTTAGTTTTTAAAACATGGTGGGAACTGAGAGCAGAGAAGCAGAGCTTCAAGTAGCTGTATTTGAGTTGTAATATGAATATGATAAAATTCAGCTTTTCATTTTTAGTAGGGGTGGGGGAAGCAGGGAGAATCTTTGAGGAGGGGATCGAAGAGCTTCTTTTGGAGGATGAGGATGGGAATGTTAGCAGTCATCCCTCCAAACACCAGCCCATGTAGCAGCAGCAGAAGCCAGAGCAGATCCGCAATACAAGCAGCAAAGTTCTTCTTGCTGCTCTCAAGAACTCCAAATCCCAGTGTCCTAGTGGAGAAACTGAGGCCCAGAGAGGCTTTTCTCTGCTCTCCCAGTAATTCTCAGGGAGGAGCGCAGCAGACCAGATCTCTTGGCATCTAGTTTAAGGGTTTTGTCTTTGTGATTGCTTTGGCTTCATATTATCACTTTCCACTCTGGTTCTTGGAAGTGTTCCATAAATGCCCTGCTATGTGAATCTCTTTCTTAAAATAGGAAAAGAATAAACTCATCCAAAGGGATGGAAGGACCTTGTGAAAAGAACTGGGCATAATTACAAGTCACCCTGGTTTCACTAGTTCAAGCAGGCAGATGGTGGATAGAACTGAAGCCAGACAATTTGCACTTACCAAATTAGCACCCGTCTGTTAGAGTGTGTGGAAATGGGAAAAAAATGGGCATCTCTCTTTTTACCATATAAGGTAAATAAAACCAATGCTCATGGAGTGTTGGCCCTACAGGAAGCAGAGGCAATGCTTTCCAAGCTACCACACTGAAGGTCACATGTGTCCACCTTCTACTGCTTGTGGGAGACAGAGGAGGATGGTGAAAAGAACAGATTTCAGAGTCAGACAGTCAAGGGTTCAAATCCCAGTTCTGGTAATTACTAGCTATGTGGCCTTCAGCAACTTAATCTCAGAGAGAATTCTTATTCACCTATAAAAAGGGGGAAATAAAATACCTACTTCAAATGGTTATTAGGGAAGGGGTCTAATTAAGTAAATACAAGTAAAGTGAAAATGAAATCATTAAAGCTTGTGCTTGTAACTAGAATCACCTTGATTCTGATAACTATAAATGCAGACTGATTCAGGTGGGTTAAATTGGCAGCTCATATGGCAAGTGCTGTGTTGCATCATCAATGTTATTCTTCTGAAATGCTGAATTACTCGTGATCATGTCCTAAACAATGCGAAGTAGAATCTTTCTTTGATTTTCATGATAATTGCATTCCTAGAAAATTCACTGTGTATTAAAACTGAGCAAAACTGTTTTGGTTTTGCTTATACGTGATATAACTAGGCTCTACACTAAGAGAATTATAAATTGGTTTCTAGTCAACATGAATGTCTGGAGGGATATTCTAAACTTGTCTGGGACATGGTACAATTCATTGTTTAGGATTGTCCTGCCCCTTGCAGAACGTCCTGTCTCTGGCCCTTCATCATTCATAGGCCAGTAAGACTTACCAACCATGGAGACAAAGAAAAATATTCCCATGAACTTTTCAAAACATACCTTAGTGGGTTGTCCTGCCCCAGGTGAGAACTGTTCCTCTGGTAATACTAGGTATTTGCAATTCTCTGAGCAGGCCATGCCAGTCTTTGCTTCTTTTCTTCTGCTTGGGATGCTTTCCCTCTACTTTGCCTTGCTGCTATCTACTGGTCCCTGAAGACCCACCTCAGGTGTCTCTCATCCAGGAAGTCCACGTACCTCCAGTTGCTCTTCATGTTCCCATAACACATTCTGCTTAGGAATTTCATGGCTTTGCACTGCATTGTCTGTTTTCATAACTATTTTCCAACATTATTCTAAGGACTCCTGAGGACAGAATCAATCAAATATCTATTAACCAATCAAAAGAAAAGTGAACGGCACATAGTAGGCATTCTACCATCGTAGCTCATTACTATTGGCTACCAACCACACTTTGACCCCATCCAGCCATTGCCCGCATTGGCAATGACCACAGAGAAAGTGGGGGACTGGAAGAGAGGTGGGGCCCAGGACATGCTCACAATCAACATGCCCTTGTAGTCAGTTCTAGTGACTTCACAAATGAAGGAAGAATGGAAGGCAGGTTTTATACTGCGTGGCTTACAATCACATGGTGGCGTATCTCATATACTCTGAGTGAAGCCATTGGCACATATTTTAAACTAAAATTTTATTGAAGTGTATCATTCATCCATGAACATACATCAATAAAAATGTATAGTAAAATTTGTGAATTTACAAAACAAGCATGTATATAGCATCATACAAGGCTCACATTCGCCTCTTCACCACCAAACCCTTGCATTGCTGTGAAGCATTTGTTACAAATTATCAAAGAGCATCATCAAAATATTACTTCTCATTACAGCTCATACCTTATATCTGGTGTATTTTTTCTCCAACCCATCCAATTACTAACACCCTATATCAGTAAAACATATTTGTTATTGTTCAGGAGAAAATGTTCTCATATTTTTCCCGTTAACCACAGTCCATCATCCACCACTAGATTCCCTGTGTTATACAGTCCATGCTTTGTACAATCCATTCAAAGTTTATGCTCAATGGCTCTCAATTTCATCACAGGGTTGTGCTATCATCATCATAGTATATTTTAGAACTCTTTCATTACTCCAAAGGTAAAAAAATCCCATACTCCCTATGGAGGTTCGATTTTATTTATGAATTCCAAAAAGAGATATTGGTTAAGTTTGTAAACTGGCCAGTTCCTCTGGGCATGATACCTTACGACTGATTTAAATTCAAAGGCTTTACATTTATTTGATTAAATCAAGATTAGGGCTTTGATTAGGGCATGCAGTCCCCACCTCCTCAGTGGGCTATATAAATGGACATTCAATCAAGAACACAGAAGAGGAGAGAACTTCATTTTGATGCTAGAGAAGAGATGAGCCATATGCCTGATAGTTTACAGCTGACCTTGTGAACAGACCAGAGCGGTTAAGCCAGGAAAGAAACGAGCCCTATACAAGCCTATAGCTGAGATCAGAGGAAGCTGGGACCATGGAGCCTTAAGAGGAAAGAGGAGGGCTGAACCTTTGCAAAAATCACCTGCCATCGTTCTTCAAGACATGGCAACAGACTTTGGGTGAGGAAGTACCTCTTATGGTACCTTGAGTTGGACTCTTTAGGCCTTGTAACTGTAAGCTTTTACCCCAAATCAATACCCTTTATAAAAACCAACAGATTTCTGGTACTTTGCTTCAGCACCCCTTTGGCTGACCAATATCCCCCTCATATCCCCTATTGTTGTCCCTTCATATTGAAATAATATCTTCTTGCTAATGCTGCAAAATATTACAATATTATTAACTGTCATCCATAGTTACATTAGTTGTAATTCCCCCTGTATCACCATAATCTTAGCACTTTGTGAAAGAAGAGCACTCATATTTATATTATTAACCGCAATCTTTATCCACTACCCAAATCGTGTTACTATAGTTTCCCTAGATTATTCACTAGCTTTTAAATTGACTTTTTCATCCACAGAGTACCTCTTTTAGCCACAATTATATTTACAAATCAGCAGTGTTAGTTATACTCGTTATGTTGTGTTACTCTCAACTCTATTCATTTCCACACTTTCACAACCTTGTTAATAATGCTATATACATTAAGCATCAGCTCACATTCTCAACCTATATTCCATTTCCTATAACCTATACTACAGGGTTTACTCATCATATTTAGTTCATATTGGTAAGGGCATATAATATTTGTCTTTTTGTGTCTGGTTTATTTCATTCAACATAGTATCCGCTAGTTTCATTCATGTTGTCATATGCATCCTGATTTCATTTCTTCTTACAGCTGCATAGTATTCCATTGTGTGTAAACATCACATTTTGTTTATCCATTTTATCAGTTGATGGACATTTGGGCTGGTTCCATATTTTACTAATTGTGAATAATGCTGCTATGAACATTGTGTGCAAACGTCAGTTCTTGCTTTCAGTTCTTCTGAATATATTCCTAGTAACAGGATTGCTGGATCATACAGCAGTTCTATATTCAGCTTCTTGAGGTACTGCCAAACTGTCTTCCACAGAGGCTGCACCAGTCTACCTTCCCACCAACAGTGAAGAAACGTTCCTGTTTCTCCACATTCTTTCCAGCATTGTAGTTTTCTGATTTTTAAATAAAGGTGATTCTATAAGGTATGAAATGATATCTCATTATAGTTTTGATCTGCATATTCCTAATAACCAGTGATGTTAAGCATTTTATCAAGTTTTTTTTTGGCTATTTGTATTTCCTCTTTGGAGAAATGTCTTTTATGTCTTTTGTCCAGTTTTAAATTAGGTTGCTTGTCTTTTTATCATTGAGTTGTGTGGTGTCTTTATATAACACGGATAGCAAACCCTTTTGGATATGTGGTTTCCAAATACTTTCTCCCTTTGAGCAGGCTGCCTTTTTACATTCCTGACAAAGTCCTTTGAAGAACAATAGTGTTTAATTTTGAGGAGGTTCAATTTATCTATTTTTTCTTTCACTGCTTGCGCTTTGGGTGTAAGGTTAAACTCCTGCCTACCACAAGATTTTAAAGATGCTTCCCTTCATTAGCATCTAGGAGTTGTGTGGTTGTCACTTTTATCTTTAGGTCCTAATCTATTTTGAGTTAACTTGCATAAGGTGTGACGTAGGGGTCCTCTTTCTTTCTTCTGCTATGGATATTCAGTTCTCCCAGCATCATTTATTGAATGCCCCAGCTGTGTGGGCTTGACAACCTTGCCAAAAATCACTTGATGGTAGATGTGAGGATGGTAGATGGTACCAGTTTAGGTAGAATCAGTTCCATTCCATTGGTCAGCATGGCTATCTTTATGACAGTGCCATGCTGTTTTCACCACTATAGCTAAGTAATATGCTTTAAAGTCAGGAAATGCTGTCCTCCAATTTCATTCTTTTTTTAAAAGATATTTTTGGCTATTCAAGGCCCATTTCCTTCCAAATAAATTTGGTAATTCGCTTTTTGATTTCCACAAAAAAGGCTGTTGAGATTTTTTGGGGGGGATTGCATTGAATCTATAAATCAGTTTAGGTAGAATTGACATCTTAACTATACTTTGTCTTCTAATCCATGAACACAGAACATCCTTCCATTTATTTTAAGTCTTCTTTGGTTTCTTTTAGCAATGTTTTGTAGTTTTCTGAGTATAAGTCCTTTACGTCCTTGGATAAGTTTATTCCTAAATATTTATTCTTTTAGTTACTCTTTCCTATTCGGGTGCCTTTTATTTCTATATCCAGCCTATTCTTCTAGTTAGAACTTCTAGCACAATATTGAATAACAGTGGTGACAGTGGGCATCCTTGTCTTGCTTCTGATCTCAGTGGGAAAGCTTTCAGTCTTTCACTGTTGAGTACAATGCTAGAGTATGCTTTTCATATATGCACTTTGCCATGTTGAGAATGCTTCCTTCTATTCCTATCTTTTGAAGTGTTTTTATCAAGAAAGGATGCTGGGTTTTTTGTTTGCTTTTTTGCAAATGCCTTTTCTGAATCAGTTCAGGGGATCATGTGATTTTTCTTCTTCAATTTATTAATTTGGCTTATTACACTAATTTATTTTCTTGTGTTGAAAAACCCTTGGTAACTGGGATAAAGCCCATTTGATCATGATGTATGATTATTTTAATGTGCTTTTGGATTTGGTTTGTAAGTATTTTTTTGAGGACTTTTTGCCTCTATATTCATTAGAGATATTGGTCTGTAATTTTTCTTTTTTCATAGTGTCATTATCTGATTTTGGTATTAGGGTATAAGTTAGTTTCATTGAATGAGTTTGGTAGCATTCTGTTCTGTTAAACAAGATTGGTATTAGATCATCTTTGAATGATTAGTTGATTTCACCTGTGAAGCCATCTGGTCCTGGGGCTTTTCATCTTTGGGAGGTTTTTGATGACTGTTTCAGTCTCTTTATTTGTTTGCTGATGTTTTCTATTTCTTTTAGGTTCAGTGTAGGTTGTTTGAGTGTTTCCAGGAATATGTCCATTTCTTCTACATTGTTTAGTTTTTTGGTGTTTGTTTCTTCACAGTACCCTTTTATGATCTCTCTTATTTCTGCAGGGTCACTGGTAATATACCCCTCTCATTTCTGATTTCATTTATTTGCGTCTTATCTCTTCTTTTCTTTTTCAGGCTAAGGGTTTGTTGATTTTGTTTTCTCAAAGAATCAACTTTTGATTTTGTTGATTCTCTCTTGTTTTTTTTGTTCTCAGTTTCATTTATTTCTGCTCTGAACTTTATTATTTGTTTCCTTTGACTTGGTTTGGGATGAGTTTGCTGTTTGTTTTTTTTCCTGGTTTCTCCAGGTGTGCAGTTAGGGCCTCAATTTTAGTGCTTTCTTCTTTTCTAATGTAAGCATAGAAAGTTAAAAATTTCTCTCTCAGCACTGTCTTTGTGGCTTCAGAATGGTTTTGATATTTTGTGTACTCATTTTTATTTGTCTCGGGATATTTACTGATTTCTCTTGCAATTTCTTCTTTGACCCACTAATTATTTAAGAGTGTTGTTTAATCTCTCTCTCTAAATTTATTAATTTTCCCTTTTCCCATCTGTTATTGGAACTAATATTCCATTATGATCAAAGAAAGTGTTTTGTATAATTTCAATCTTTTAAAATTTATTGAGACCTGTCATGTGGCCCAAAATATGGTCTATCTTGGAGAAGGATCCATAAGCACTTAAAAAGAATGTATAACCTGCTGTTTTGGGGTGTAATGCTCTACAAATGTCTGTTAAGTCTAGTTCATTTATCATATTATTCAAGCTCTCTGTTTCTTTATTTATCCTCTGTCCAGATGTTTTATCCAAGGGTAAAAGTGGAGTATTAAAGTCTCCAGCAATTATTGTAGAGATGTCTATTTCTCCCTTCAGTTTTGCCAGTGTGTGCCCTAATTATCTTGGGGCATCCAGGTTAGGTGCATAAATATTTATTAGAGTTATTTTGTGAATTACCTTTTTTATGAATATATAATGACTTTCTTCATCCCTTATAACAGTATTGCATTTAAAATCTATTTTTTCTGACACTAGTATCTCTATTCCAGTTCTTTTTTGGTTATTGTTCACAAGGAATATCTTTTTTCCAATCTTTCACTTTCAACCTGGTTGTGTCCTTACATCTGAGGTAAGTCTTGTAGACAACATACAGATGGCTTTTTTAAAATATCCATTCTATCAGTCTGTGTCTTTTGATTGGAGAGTTCAAACTATTAACATTCAATGTTATTATTGTAATGGCTTTACTTACTTCATCCATTTTATTCTTTGGCTTTCTGTTGGCATATCTTATAATTGTCTGTCGTCTACCATTTAATTTAACCTTCCTAATAATCTTCATTTCTAAACTCTTCTCTAAGTCTCTTGCCCTTGTTTATCTTTCCTTTCAGACTATAGGACTTGTTAGTATCACTTGTTGTTCTGGTTTTGGGTAATAAACTCTCTTAGTTTTTGTTTGTGTGTGAAGACTTTAAACTCACCCTCATTTTTGAAGGCCAATTTTCCCAGGTACTGACTTCTTGGTTGGCAGTTTCTCTCTTTCAGTTTTTTAAAAAAATCATACCACTTTCTTCTTGCCTTCATGGTTTCTGATGAGAAGTCAGCACTTAATCTTACTGAGGTTCCCTTGTATGTGATGCTTTGCTTTTCTCTTGCTGCTTCCAGAATCCTCTCTTTATTTCTGATATTTGTCATTATGGATAGTAGGTGTCTTGGAGTAGGTATATTCAGATTTATTCTGTTTGGGGTGCATTGTCCTTCTTGGATTTTGACATTAATGTCTTTCATAAGGGTTGGGAAGTTTTTGGTCATTATTTCCTCAAATATTCTTTCTGCCCCTTTTCCATTCTCTTCCCCTTCTGGGACACTGATAATGCATATATTTGTGTGTTTCACATTTTCATTTGATTTCCTGAGACCCTTTTCCATTTTTCCCTATTCTTTTCTTTTTCTGTTCTCTTATATTTTCAAGTTCAGATGTTATGTCCTCAACATCACTAATTTTGTTTTTAATGAATTCAAATCTGCTGTTACATGCCTCTAATGGATTTTTAATCTTATCCATTGTGTTTTTCATTCCCATAAGCTCTGTTACTTTTCTTTGAAGGCTTTCAAGTTGTTCTTTATACTCATCTAGCATCTTTAATATCTTATCTCTTTTGTCATATTTTCCTTCAATTCTTTGAATTGATTTAGGAGATTTGTGATTATCATTGAATAGTTGTCTTAAATTCTGTATCTTGTCAGGAATTTGGTTTGTTCTTTTGTCTGAACCATCTCTTCCTGTAAATTTCTCTATCTTGCCTAGTTTTTCTTTTTTCACAGCTCTTCTTTGATTTTTGTTTTAACTTATTCTGGGTCTTTAAAATTGCCCAGCTTAAGTTAACAAAATCGGGCCATGGACTCACTAATGGGGCACAGACTTTCTCTCAGGGATTTGGGGTAAGGGAGACCTAAAGTAGTTTTTCTCCTTGCAGTTTCCCTACCAGTTAGCAGATGGAAATTGTCAGTGAACCTTCCCACAGAGGTGTTTCTTTCAACCTCCAGTTGCTTGTGCTTCTGGTCTGGCCAGAGCTGAGATTCAAAGCAGGTCTCTTGGCCAAATTCATTGAAAAGAATCGACTCTCCACCCTCTGTTGCACCTTGCTCTTCTCAGAAAGGAAGATATCCGTCCCTCTCTCAGTCTGTTACTGTGGGCCATGGGTTTTATTGAGGCTGTGCGCTTTGAGGGTGAGGAATGAGTACCCTTCCTGGCCACTGCAAGCATTTAGTAATTCATAGTTATCATTTTGGTTTCTTAATTTCTTGGTCCCTCATCCTCCTGGGGATTGTACAGCACTGAAGTGGTCTGCTAGTCCCCAAAGCAGGTGTCTCAAGTAGCTTTTTGCACTTCCTCCATTGTTCTTGTGAGAGAGTTGAGCCCTGTCTGCCTACTTCAGCACCATCTCCCCAGAAGTTGGCACATTTTTGAAACTAGCATTTTGTCATTCATCTATTACTTCCACAAACAACCACCATACAATTGCCCTATTCTGTGTTAGAAATTGACCTGGCCTTGGGGAGACTGGCCTGCCTTTGAAGAACTCAAAGTTTGGGAGGCAAGGTAGATATTTAAAAAAATAGTTATGATAAACCATTAATATGCTATAATAAAGACATGTTTAATTCTACTTGTACAGGAGAAAATTCGGGGGATCTCATTTATGCAGATCATTGAGCTGGACCTTCAAGGACAAGGGGAATTTTGGCAGATAGCAAGGGGGAAGAGGTACATCTCAGGCAGAAGGGTCAGCATATAAGTAAGGCTTCAGGGTCTCCCAGTGCCTGGTGCACCCAGGGAATGGAACACTGCAGGGTGATGCTGTGTCAGGCCCAACCCAAGAGCATTTGGATAGAAACTGCCGAGTGAATCTGGGCTTGATCCTGAAGGGTCTTTTCTAAGTTTGAATATAGGCCTGGAGACAAGGGGAGTTTTTCTCAGTAGAGTGATTCCCTCAGGTTTGCATTTTGGAAAAATCACTCTGAGTCTACTGGGTAGAATGGATCCTGAGGATAAGAATGGATGCATGGAAGTCCATTTCTTGACTATTCCAAGAGGCATGAGGACCTGAACCAAGGCAGTGGCAGAAGGGACAGAGTTAAGTCATGGTGAGAAGATGGACTGGGCAGTCCTGGTGATGAGTTGGATGTGGGAGGTGGAGCAAGTGACAGGAAGGCTGATGGTGATTACCATATTGCTTTCTTGGATAATTGGAATTTTGGGCTAATTTTCTGTTATAGCGCTTAAGATAAAATGCTTGCTGTTTATTTCTCCTTTCCCATTAGATTGGTATTCTTCAAGTGCAGGCACTATATCTTCATTCCATCAGTACCTTTAGTACTTCAGCACAATAGGAACCCAATAATCATACAATTAATATGTTGATAAATGAATGAAGGAATTCGTTCATCTGCCTTATACTATATGCCTGTAGAGGGAGAGGATGTGCCTAGCTGACTTGCTAAAGTTTTCAGCATGGGGGAAGCAGATGTGGCTCAAGTCATAGGGCTTCTGCCTACCATATGGAAGGACCTGGGTTTGATCCCTAGGGCCACCTGGTAAAAAAGAAAAAGAGAAAGCACGCCTGCATGGAGAACCAGTGCCTGTGTGGTGAGCTGAGTGCCTGTGTGGCGAGCCGAGTGCCTGCGTGAGTGCCTGTGTGGTGAGTCGAGGGCCGTGTGGCAAGTTGAGTGCCTGTGCAGTGAGCCAGTACCCACACAAGGGAGTCATGTAGCAAGATGATGAAAGATGCAACAAAAAAGAGATGAAGGGGACAGTCAAGGTGAAGCACAGCAGAAACCAGGAACTGAGGTGGTGCAGCTGACAGGGAAACTCTCTCCACATCAGAGGTTCCCAGGATTGAATCCCAGTGAATCCTAGAGGAGAAAAACTAGAAGAGAAGACAAAAAGACAAATAGATCACACAGCAAATGGACACAGACAGTAAAAACAGCAGGGTGGGGTAGGGGGAGGGAGAGGGGGTGGGGAGGGGGAAATAACTCTTTAAAAATAGATAGATAGATAGATAGATAGATAGATAGACAGACAGATAGATAAAGCTCCCAGCATGGGGGCCTCACAGATTCCTGTCAAACTCAAAGGGACAATGATGATTATGATGGTAATGGTGGTGGTGGTGGTGATAATGATGGTGGTGGTGGTGGTGATGGTGGTGGTGATGGTGATGGTGATGATGATGGTGATGATGTGACACTGCTCACCTTCCTCTTTCCAGAAATAAGGCTTCCAAGCTACTCTGGAGAATGCAGGAGGTCTAATTAATTAAGGGGAGTGAAGAGCTCTGATTGGAAGAAGCTGTAGACCCAGGAAACATCCCATTACACAGTCATCATTGCTGTCATAGCTTGCAAGGGGCCCCATTGAGGCTCTTCTGTAAAGACAGATAAAGCTCCAATCCCCTTTGCCTGGTTCAGAACTATCTATCTCTCCATCTGTAAAATTTTCCCTTGATTCCTCATCTGCTCAATATAGATTTGCAGCTGCTATTCTGCTATGCTCCATGCTGCTCCTGGCAAGGTGGGGGGAAGCCTGTCTGCCCCTAAGAAAGCAGAAGAGATCAAAGGTAGGTGGGTGGGCATGGAAGAGGAGAGAGAGCATACGAGAGAAGGTGCTTCACTGTAGACAATTTAAACTGCTGCTGTTTTTTGAGCATTTTAAGCTGTGAGTCACCTTACATGTTCAGAGAGGGCATGTCATCTCGTGGGGACAGATGCAGCGTCCCTCTGGTAACAGGAGTGCCCAGGGCGTAGGTTTTCTGGTTAACTGAGGATCATCAAAAATCCTTCTTTGGGTTAGTCTCCTGAAATTCCTTTGCACAGCCTCAGTCTGTTTTTATTTTTATTTTTTTTCCTTGCTGTTTGAGCACTGAACACTGTTTACTTTTGATTTGGTGATTCAGAAAGCATTCAGGATCATGATTCAGAATCCCTATTCTGAAATGCCAATTTTTATCACACACAACCATAGGTGTAGAAGGCTCAGGGGACTGGGAGAATCTTATTCCCAATCATATTTTGATTTTATTCAGTTAAACCCTAGATATTTGCTTGTTTCTTGTGATCTGCTTCTTCTAAAAGTAGAAGACAGGAACTTTTACCTGGAGGGTTCGAGTTCCTTTCTGGTTAGTGAAAGTCTTACCCCATAGCGGATGCTCTCTCCTTCCTATTTTTTCTCAGGTGAAAAGAAAGACATTTCCCTGCAAATCAGGAGAGTTTATTAAAAGCTGTGCCCAACCTTGATGTTAGCTCCCCACATGAGTTTGGATGTAGAGTTAATTCTGTGATAAGTCTTGTTTTGAAAATGCAAATTTGTCCTAATGCAATTGATGTATTAGGGGACAATTTGAATATAACTCAAACTCCACATTTGCTTATGTGCCTACCTGCACTAGGTGAATGCAGAAATTCATCAGCTGATCTGAGCCACATAAGAATATATAAAATGCATGCACACACGCCTCAAACATCTATCTGCTGCCTCAGTTTACCACATGTAATGAGCCACACTCATCACATTTGGTGTTAGGACTTTCTGTCCAGTTTCACCATTTTACCACAACTCAGAAGATGCAACCTTTCTGATGTCCATGTCCACAAGCAAACTTCAGGACATTTTCAAGGTAAAGTGCCATATTTATCGTAGCATTTATGGATTTCTTAACCATTTCACGTATGTAACATTACACTACCATTTTTATTAGGCTCCCCTCCTTCTTTTAATGTGACATTGATGAAATTTTGAGTGCTGTGTCCCATTTTTATCAGTCTGGTGTTTTTTTATTGTGCAATTTTATGCAGTGTGGTGAATTTTAATAATGCACTTGTCGTGTTCTAGCAAAACTGACTGTAATTGGGGGGCTCGGGCCCCACCTCACCAGCTGGGAAAAGAAGGTAGTGTTCATCCTGAAGTGAAGGAAGTTTACTAGATAATCTCTTTATAAGAGACAACTTTGATTATTTATCAAAGATACATAATTTACATTTCTAAAATGTCAAGTGTCTTCCAGCTTAAAGAAATGGTAAGACCAACACAATTTTAAAATAGCTATATATGGTAGTAGAACTTCAACTTTACTTATATGATGTCCAAAGCATTGAATGCACATCCTATCAGTTATCCACAAAATTTCTATGTGAAATATAGTGTTTGGGTCTTAATTAAGTCTTTACTATAGAATAGGTGTGCCACATGCATTATCTCACTTAATCTTCATACAACACTGTATTCTACAAGTACTTGTTGAACCCCTGTCATGTATCCAGAGCTAATCTGAGTCTGGGCTTCTACTAATGAGCAGAATACATTCTCATCTGCTAGGAGCTGACACTCTAGTGGAGTGAGACAGACAGCAAACAAAGGAAAAAATGCACTTTCTGCCATGGGGTAGCAATGCTGTGCAGAAAGCTGGTGCAGAGAGAGAGCGTTTGGGGCAAAGGGGAGAGTTTGGGGGGTTACCAGCATTGCCATCTCCATTTCTACAAGTGAAGAGCCTGAGGTAAAGAAAGAAAGATCAAGATGCCCAAAGCCATCGGTGTGTCATCTGGGAAAAAGAGGGACAGAAGGAAAGATAGAAATTTTTCCCTCGGTTGTAAGGAGAGATGGAAAGTATAGAGAGGACTGGGCAGAATCTAATTTTACTCCAAAGGCCAGCTTCTTTCTACTCCTCTGTGGCTTCCCTATAGTACCTTAGTGGAGCTCAAAGACCTAGGACCAAACCAAGTATCAACTTTCTGCCTGGTTTTTTAGAACTAGCCTCAATCTGCCAATGTCCACTGCCTACTTCCTAACAAGACCTGCACACACAGTCATCCCTCTGGACCTTTGTCGTCTCCATTGCCTGTCATGCTCCTAAAGTTCAGTTTGCCCATCCCCCAACTCTCCCTGGTGATTTTAGCAGCCCTTAGTAAATCTCTTCTCATATTGCTTCTAGCCATCACTCAGGCATGGGCTCTTCTGTGTAGTATATAGCAAAGAATTATGGGTGACGCTCTAGACTAGTGTGGTTAAGAGGTAAAGCATATGGACCCTGGAGGGAATGACTTGTATTTGGATCTTCACTCTACCGCCTCCAAATGGTACCTTGAAGAAACTGCTCATCCTCTCTGTTCCTCAGCTCCTTCATCAGTAAATTGGATACCAGTGACAGTCTCATGGGTTGTTATAAGAATTAGATGAGATAATCCACATGGCATGCTCAGCATGGGGTCTGCACATAAGCTATATTTTTCTGTCAGAAGAGCATGCCTTTGAAGTGCTCCTTTCCAGATTGGGGCTGAGGCTGGACAGATGTGCACTGTCAGCACTTTGGTAGACCTAGGAAGGGCCAACAAGGGCTGGGCCAGGAGAGGAATGAGGGACATTTGGGCTGGGGACCACCATGTGGTTGCCGGCAGGGTCTGGGAGCAAGCTGGGTCACGCTCAGGGGACAGGGCTGAGAGATGGAGCCATCTGTGCATTGAGATAGAGGCAGGTCATGGTCCCTGCCCTAGTAGAGAGAAACGGTTTACACAAGACAAGCTTATCAAATGACTAAATTGCTGAATAATAATAATTTTGGGTTAGAGTTGTTGGGAAAGGAGAAATGGATAGAGAGGAGGTACCAGTGAGTAAATGATTTCAGGTTGGAGAGTGAGAGAGTGGAGAACCTAAGGCATCATTCGGCCAACCTCTCTTTTTATCTATGTTGGTGGTTACTCTTTATAGAATTACTACTGTTCCCCAGAGAAGTAAGACTCTGTTGCAAGTAGCAAGGACAGTCTGAGCTAACTTTAATAAGAAAAGGGAAATTTATTATGTGGATTCGGAGGTGTGTGTTTCATGGAACCCAGGGGCAGAGATGAATTAGAATGAAGGACTTGAGAGATATTTACACTCTATCCCTTGACTCCTTTCTGAACATCTAGGTCCCTCATTTATCTCTCCCTTTGAAAACTAGCTTCCCCTACAGTGCCAGAATGCTTGGCAGAGCAAAAGTGTCCCCTGAGCTCAGAGCTAGTGATCTGCTCCCCTGAGAGTGACCCATCTTTCTCAGCACCCATCCAATGATGATTCTTGGGGGAAGAGACTCTTAGTGGCCTGGCTTGGGTAAGTGCCCATGCTGGATCTCAATTGTGGCTGGTGTAGGGGAGTCAGGTAATGGCATGACTGCCCAGAGTCCATCCCTGCAACCCTGCAGGTTGGAGACACAAGGTAGACTTCTCAGAAGAGGGCAATGGGCAATGACATGCACAGCTGGGCAAATAACCTCATCTGAGGCTAAAAACCAGGCTGTCTGCAATGCCTTTTGTATATATGGTCTTTTTAATCCTCTCTACAACCTTGCAAAATATACATTAGCATTACCAACATGCTGATGGAAAACTGAGGCTTAGAGTGATGATGTAATTTGCCAAGGACAGCGTTAACATGGAATAGATGCAGTGTTTTAATTTAAATCTGTTTGAAAATAAGACCTAAAGAAATTAAGTGATTTGTCCAAGGGCAGAGTTAATTGTTAGGCAAAGATGAACTAATTGGTGCAATATATTTTTAAAAATACAAAAACACACCTGAGGAAGACATACAAATGCACACCACCCCCACAGTTGGGGACCTAGTGTACTTGATGGGTTGGCTACCCCAGCCAGCACGTCCCAATGCAGGCCCTCCCCTCCCACATGCTGGACCTGGTAGCCTTTGGGGTGGAGGGTGGGGGCTCTCCTATAGCAGGGACTATATTTCAGCAGTGGTTGCTTTACCCAAGATGGTTACCTGCAAGACTGAATGCTGGTCTGCAGTTGGTCATAGAGCTGGCACGTACTGAGGCTGGGCTCCCCCACTTCTCCATGCAGCCAAAGCCAGCATCAGAATCCTCTTAGGGGAAGTCAGAGAAGCTTCTGCTTGGAGACCAGACACAATCACTGCCTGGATTATCTGCAATTCAGGGCAGCAGAATCGCTGGGCAGAAGTGATTTACAGAGGAATAATTCCCTGCAAGGGATGCTGGTGACCTTATAAACCAAGAGACTGAAGCAGCTCAGCTCCTCTCTTCCCAGGGTGGAATTAATTTCACCTAACTCTCTGCGGTCCATTTGATATATATTTTTTTTTAAGCAAGAAAATACAGATCCCAGAACTCTATGCTGTTTCTTTGAGACATTTAAACTACCAGTCTTATTAGTGTAGGTGCTACTTGAAGAAAGAAATTAGCTATGAGAAGAACAAAAATATGGCCTGATAAGGAAGGAAAATTGAGGGTACTAACAGCTCTTTTCTGGCTGCTTTGGGGATTTCTTTCATTTTTGGTTGATCGATTGATTGCCAGTGGTTGATGGGCATATGCATTGGGGATTATTTGTACTCTTTCTTCCTGCATGTTTCTTCTGGTTCATAAAATAGAATTGCCCCAACATTGCCTGATGCTGTGGAGAAGTAACTTCTTTCCACCTCTTACTGACTTCTCTACGGCAGAGGGGGATACACTGACAGGTGAGATGGTGAGAATTGGACATCAGGGGGTCTGTATGTCACCATTAGTCAGTATTACTGCGTCAAAGGATGATTCTCACGTTTCCTGCCTCTTTTGCAGTCTTTTCCAAGGATAAGATGGGAGACTGATTGTCCCTGATAACCATGCTGGAATCTGGATAAATGTGCGTGAGGTCCAGTGTTGGGGCTTAGGAAGAAAGACCATGAAGCCTATTTTGGTTTTGGGTCTAAGCCAAGTCATCTACTTTTTTCTACTGATAAAAAACCCAATATTTTAATTCCTGTCTAACTATATTCCTCGATTGATTTTGAAGTCAGAGGAGGGAGCTTTGAAGTCAGTGGGCATCTCCTAAAAGCCCAGCACTCCATTTCCATTGAGCATCACACCTTTTAAACATATTAGTGATCCTGATGGTATACAATTTTTTCATAAGGTCAAAGGGTGCTAACTTGTGGATAGAACAATCATCTAGGGAAGGAATACCTTCTGTCAAACAACAAGGGTAAAGGACAAGGAGGTGGAGTTTGAGGACCCTGGGTTTGAATTTTGGCTCCGCCACTTATTAACAGTGGATGCTGGGGAGCTATGTCTCTATCTCTAATGTTCTGTAACTTCAAAATAACATGAAAAACCCATTTCAAAGTGTCACTCTGATGATTAAGAATAATAGCTAGCGAGTGGTTATCGAGAGTTTATTATGTGACAGGCACTGTTTTAAAGACCTTGCTTCTAAAAACCCTTTTGATTATGTCAACCCTGTGAGGTAAGAACTATGTTACCTCACTTGGTATGAATGCCAGAGAAGTTAATAACTCCCCCAAGGTCAAGCAGCTGGTAAAGGGAGGAGTCAGAATTTGAATGGTGTCAGAGCCCTTTACTCTGCACTGCCTTTCAATTGATGAGAGGTTCAATGAGAGATGTACATGAAAACTCCTGTTACAGTGCCTGGTACATACAGTTCTCAGTGAATACCAGTGCTCTTTCTTTTCCTTCCTGCTGGTGAGATGTTTGGCGAGAAGCTCTGGACCTAGCCCAGTTTTAGGCGTACAAAGACATCATAATACCTTTGATCCCCTCCCCACTTCCCTACCAACTCCCTGAAGGCAGTTCCAGGATTTGGCTATGACTTCGGATTCTTTGCCCTATAAACCAGGCCCCAATGTCCAGGAAATACACCCCTTTGTCTGGATCCTGGAGTGTTTTGTTTCTTTTCTGGTTTCTGGAGTTGATCCATGGTCCATGTTGATGGGAGCCTTTGATAATGATGCCACGAAAGATGAAAAACTCCGAGAAGTCCCTGCTAACAGCCAGGATACCATAGGGCATTAAGCTGGTAGTGAGACAGAGGAGATGTGACCATTTGATTATATAGATCACAGAGCATGCAGGTATCTATCACCTATGAAGCCTTCTTTGGAAATGAACCCCAAACCTCCTTACAAAATTCTGGTTAAGTGTGGACCCCAAACCACAGTTCACAAAGAACTAGCTAGAACAGCACTTTGAGATTCAAGCTCATTAGCCCTATGGGTGGACAAATATGAGTCAAGCAAATTTAACAGTGTATTTTAAAATATATCATGATCAAGAAAGATTTATTCCAGAAAAATAAGGATGGCTCAATACCAGAAAAATCTCTGAACGTAACTTATCACACTAATAAACTAAAGGAGAGCATTCATAAATTATCTCAAGTGATGGAGAAAATGTGTTTGATAAAGTTCAGCAGCTGTTTATGATGAAACTCTTAGCAAACTCAGAATAGAATGGAAACTGTCAATTGGTGAATGTTATATACCAAAAATATATATAAGATAAACATTAACTTTACTGCAAACAACTGGATGTATTTCCTTTAAAATTGAGAATATGGTGACATATTACATATTTTTAAGACAATATAGAAGGATCTGACCAGAGCTATAAGAAAAGTAAAAGACATTAAAGGTTCAGGGGCAGGGAGGTAACGGATAAAAGTGTTGCTGTTCGCAGATGATAAGCTCTCTACCTAGAAAAACCAACAGACTTTAAAGACAACTATTAGAATACACAAAGGAGTTCAGCAAGATTTCTGGATATCAGATCTTCCTAAACCAAATGAGCATTTTTCTATGACAAAGGTAACCAAATATAAAATACAATAAAAATAGGATAGCCTTCTCATTAGCAAGAACAACTAACCAGGAATTATCTTAATCAACAGTATCTGAAAAAAATTTTAATACATTAGTAAAGTACATAGAAATAGATCTGAGTAAATGGAAAGGCATGCCATGATCAAATGTGGAATCTCAGTTTTTTAAAGATGTCAGTTTTTCTCAAATCAATCAATAAATTAATGTAATTCCTAATTAACATTCCAATTGATTTGTTTAAGGAACTCAATACCTACTCTAAGATTTATATGGAAGGATAAATGTCCACAAATAAAGCAAGATCAACTTTGAAAAGGGAAAGTGATAGGGGGACCTGCTCTGCCAGATATTAAGACATATTAGAAAGACAGGGCAATGAAATAGTGGGAGATGCTCAACCTCATTAGCTACTAGGGAAATGAAAATCACAATAACCATGAGATACCACTTCATGCACACTAGAATTATGGAAAATGACAAGTGCTGGTGAGGATGTGGAGACATTGGAAGCCTTGTGCACTATTGGTGGGAATGTAAAATGGTAAGCTGCATGGAAAACAGTTCAGTGGTTCCTCGAAAAGAGTTAAACATAGAACTACTGTATTACCTGACAATTTCATTTCTAGATTTTGAAAGAAGGACTCAGATGGATATTTGTACATTAATTTTATAGCAGCATTATTTACAATAGCCAACAGGTGAAGCAACCCAAATGTCCATCAGTGAATGAATGGATAAGCAAAATGTGTTACATATGTACAATGGAATGTTAGCCTTAAAAAGGAATAAAGTTATGATACATGCCACTGATGGATACACCTTGAAGACATCATGTTGAATGAAATAAGCCAGACACAAAGAAGCAAATATTGTATGACTCCACTTACATGAAATAGATAGCATGTGCAAATTCATAGAGACATAAAGTAGTATGCAAGTTACCAGGGGGCTGAGGGCAGGATGAATGGAGAGTTAATTCATAATGGATATAGGGTTTCTGCTGGGGTGAGAGGAAATGCTTGGTAATAGATGGTAGTGAGAGAAGCAGAACATTGTGAATGTGATTAGTCCCACTGAATGGTCTACTTTGGAGTGATTGAGTTGGGAAAATTTGTGTTGTATATATGTTTCTATAATTAAAAATACAAAGAGCAACTAAAGAGACAATGACAAACACAATACATCATCCTGAATGGGATCTAATAATGGAAGAAAAAAGACTCAAAAGAACATTATTGGGACATATAAAAAATGTTCAAAAGAACATTATTGGGATATATAAAAAATTGAAATACGGACTGTAAGCCATATGTTAAAGTTCTCAAATTTGATAACTGTAGGGAAGCGGACTAGGCCCAATGGATAGGGCGTCCACCTAGCACATGGGACGTCTGTGGTTCAAACCCTGGGCCTCCTTGACCTGTGTGGAGCTGGCCCATGCACAGGGCTGATACTCGCAAGGAGTGTCGTGCCATGCAGGGTGTCTGCCGTGTAGGGGAGCCCCATATTCAAGGAGTGCACCCCATAAGGAGAGCTGCCCAGCATGAAAGAAAGTGCAACCTGTCCAAGAATGGCACCACACTCGCGGAGAGCTGACACAGCAAGAAGACACAACAAAAAGAAGCATAGATTCCCAGTGCTGCTGATAAGGATAGAAGCAGTCACGGAAAAACATATAGCAAATGGAACATATAGCAAACAAGACAACTTGGGGCGGGGGGAGTGGAGAGAAATAAAATAAATAAAAAATTAAAAAATTAAAAAAAAATTATAACTGTACTTAAGTTGGTTATCTAGGTGAATACACTTGTTTTTAGGGGACGCACATGGAAATATTATATATTCAAAGAACAAGAGTTATACGACCTAAGATAAAATGTTCAGAAAACAGATGATAGATAGATAGACAGATAGCTAGCTAGATTGATAGATGAATGTATTGGTAGCATGATATGGCAAATATGGCAAAATGTTAAAATTGGTGAATCTGGATCTTGGGGGCAAGGGGTATGTTGGAATTCTCCATATAGGTTTAATTAATTTTGCAACTGTGAAAGTTTGGAATTATTTCAAAATGAAAAGTTAAACAACAAGAAAAACAAAAATGCAATTATAGTGCAAGAGCAAACAAATAAATCAATGGAACAGAATAGATGGCCAAAAAGAGTCCTATGTCTATATGGCAGGTGAATATACAGTTAAGGTGGCCCATGAATCAATGGGGGAACAGTTCTGTAGATTGTTTAATTAACAGATTTGGGTAAACCTCTTACCAAAATGAGAAACAGGAAACTGGGTGTCTAAATAATAGCACACATAACAGTGCATTTGAAGTGGACTAACGACTGAAATGAGAAAGTAAAACTGTAAAGTTAATAGAGGAATGTGTAGAAGAATATCCTTGAGGCCTTAGATAAGGAAGGACTTCTTATACAAAATATCAGAAGCACAAATTATAAGGGAAAGATTGTTGAAGTTAACAGTCATATCAAAATTAATACTTTCTATTTGATGAAGGATATCATGGATAGCTAATGGGGAGATAACTATGGGGAGAAGATATTTACTGTATCTAAAACTAAAATAGGACTACTGTTAGGCCTCAAGGCAGGGCCTTCATGGATAACCAGAGATGGCATGAAGAAAACTTCAACATGAGAGTTAGGCAAACTCATATTTATTACATCTGCAGAGATAAGGGGCCAAGGTCAGTCTAAAGTTACTCAGACCCGACTCCCTGTATTACAGTTTCACTCTTGCTTAAATATCCAAGTTACCACTTAGCATTTGGTTTGATTATGCATTAGTTTTTAGGCATATGGATGAACACACATAGCTAGTTATATAATCGTATGATTAGTATGTTCAGGAAATCACGCTTGCATATACATTGCATGATCAAGAAAGGGGCGGATAACTCCACCCCTGGGTGGGAAATTTACCATGTTAATTAAGCAAGTTGACGTGAGGACAGCAAGGGGCTTCTGCTCAGGTCTGGCCAACCGGTTGAAGCTGGATTTCATACTTCATTGCTTCAACAGTATATTCTTGACCACCAACAGAGGAATTGGGCACAAAAAAAGGGTTGCATCTCATTACCTTCTGATTTACATACAATTCTTTTCTTTGTATCCTAGCAACAGGGAGAGAAACAAGTTACTTTCAGATATTCGGTCATCCTACATCCATCACTACCACCTAAAACTGATAAGGAATTCCTGCAAAACAAAGGTGTCAACCCCCCAAAAAAAATATGGACAAAAGATGCAAGTAGGCAATTTATAGAAGAGGAAACCTGAAAGTCTTAGAAGCAGAGATAATGAAACTCCCTCTTTAAAATGGAAATTAAGATACTCCTTTAACCTATCAGACAGACAAAAATTAGAAAGTTGGATAATGTCATGAGTGGTAGAGTGTGGGAATATGGGAAACCTCATATCCTGCGAGTAAGAGCGTAGATTGTTGGAGACACTCTGAAGAGCAATGTGTCACAGCATAGTCACAAGTACATGTTAAAGTCTGTGATATGGAAAGTTCATTCCTGTGTATATATACCATAGGACCCAAAGAGGCGTTAGAAGACACCTGGGTATCCATCAATGGGGAGGGAAAAATGTAAAATGTGAGTGAAACACACCACAAAGTGCTATGTAGTAATTAAAGGTCATGAATTATATGTACATATAGCAACATGGATGTAGCTTAAAAACATAATATTAAATTGTGATTGTTTGAAACTGTACACACTCCAGAAAGACACGTTCTTAAAGTTAATCCATTCCTGGTGTGGAGGTTTTGACAAGGCTACTTTAGTTAAGGTGTGACCCACATCATTCAGTATCCTCTTACTGGAATCCTTTAATAAACAGAATGGAGAGAGAGGGAGAGAAAGAGAAAGCCACGGAAGCAAGAAACTGAGAGCAAGTAGCCTGGAAAAGAAGAGAGAGACCAGCAGACGCCCACCATGTGCTTTGCTGAGTGGCAGAGGAGCCACAGATTGTCAGCAGCCAGTCTTCGAGAAGAAAGCATCACCTTGATGCCTTGATTTAGACATTTTTTGTCAGCCTCAAAAGAATTAAGCTAATAAACTCCCATTGTTAAAAATCAACCTATTTCATGGTATCAACTTCCAGCAGCCCAGCTAACTAAAACAGAGTGAAAATATGTAATAAGCAGAATAAAACATATAACATATATTTGTGTAAATTAAAATTGCATGTACATAAAAACACGTATTTTATAAGAATATGTACGTAAAGTAATATTCATTAGACTCAGAATTGGACAGGGGTGAAAAATTGGGATAAAAGGAAATAAATACAGGAATGAAAGAATGAATAGAGGTCATGTATAAACTAAGGTGTCAAGAACAAGGACTATGACCATGGTTAACTCAGTACTCTGCTCCAAGTTCTAGTAGAAAAGAAAAAAAAAAAGAAATGATCAAATCATGGTCACTAGGGCTTACAATTTAGTAGAAGGAGAGATGGATATTTCATTAAAAAGTGGAATAAAGTGTTTTAGATACTTCAGAGGAACTCTGCTCGTTGTGGAGCAGGGATGCAAATGGTGGTAGTAACTTCTACCCGGGGGGGGGGGGCGGCCTGGGGAGTTGAGAAGTGACCTTCCACAGGAGGCAAGAGTGTGGGGGACAGATGTGCATAATAATAATAATATATAAAATATGATAACATGTGATATACTATAATTATAAAATTGTAGCAATATAATTCAAAGAATCATGGGGAAAAATTAAAAGTGAATCATAAAAATAAATCCAATGGGAAAGTAAAGAAGGGGATGTCAATTCTGTAAAGGGGAATCAAGGAAGGTATCTTGATGGTTGACCTGAGCCCATAACACTAGGCAAGTTACCAGACAAAACGCCAGTCTGCAGCCACATCTAGGTTCACTAAGGCTCTGCACATGTAACCATAGTTAGTGTGACTTGGGAACCAATTAAATGACTAGTAATAAAATATACACTTTCGTACTGTTTCCTCAGCAAGAGGTGAATCCCTTGGAAACCAGGGACCCAATGCTGTCTGTTCAGGACTGTGGTATTTAGATTCTATCTCCAAATTTGTAAATGTAATGTGATGATTTATCATGGAAAAGTATTGCATGGTCATCAAAAAATAATGAAAGTTGTCACAGCCTCCCTTCTTAATGGTGTTTCTCACCGAACTCCTTCCCCCTCTCCTGGAAATGAGCTCTAGGAGTCTAGCATGGGGCCAATCCAAGGGTCTGATGCGATTTAATTCACTCAGGCAGTCAACCATAAACACGTTTTCCAGAAGTAAAGACAACTTCTGTAACTTTTTAATTAAAGCATAAAAGTCCTTAATTAAAGAGACATAAATCACTGAGAAACCTTTACGTCTTCGTAATCTTCTGTGGCACTGCATGTATGCTTCCAGCTGTGTTCATTCCCACCTCAGAGCAACAGTGTATACAGAGGGATAGCAATGTTTCCAAGAGTCCTGGGCCAGTGGCCTGGCAGCTTGACAGGACCAGGCGTGCGGTGGCCGTGCCATGGTGCTGGTGCTGGTGTGGAGACTGCAGTCACGCGAGGGACAAGCCAAGGGAACTTCAAAGAGGAGCATTCAGCCCTGCTTCTCCATTAACTCTGGGTCATCCTGACCATTTTGGGTGGGTCAAGATGGCAGCTTCCTCTAGTGGATAGAGGGATGAGTCAAATGCCACCACGAGGAAACCATCAGGTAAGTCCAGCATATACTGCATCCCATAAGACCAGCAATCTGACTCCTCAAAAAAGGAGTTGGCAGACTACTGGAGTAAAGGAAACTAAAGAGATAAAACAACCAAATGCGGTATATGAACTTTGGTTGGATCCTGGTTAAATATATATATATATATATATAAAAGATATTTCTTGGGATAATAGAAAAAAATTTGAATACGGACTTAATATTAGATAACATTGTGGACTTATTATTTATTTTGTTATTTTTGATAATGGTATTGCAGTTATGTAAGATAATGTTCTTGTTCTCAAGAGAGGTAAGCTGAAGTATTTAAGAGTGAAATTTCATCGTGTCTGCAAAGGTAGCAAAATGATAACGATATTTGCTATAGGTGGAGGGCATACATGTGTTCATTTTACTAATTTTTAAAACTATATGGGGAAGTAGACTTGGCCCAATGGATAGGGCGTCCGTCTACCACATGGGAGGCCTGTGGTTCAAACCCGGGCCTCCTTGACCCGTGTGGAGCTGGCCCATGTGCAGTGCTGATGAGTGCAAGGAGTGCCCCACCACGTAGGGGTGTCCCCTGTGTAGGGGAGCCCCATGTGCAAGGAGTGTGCCCTGTAAGGAGAGTCGCCCAGCACGAAAGAAAGTGCAGCCTGCCCAAGAATGGTGCCGCACACACTGAGAGCTGACAAAACAAGATGACGCAACAAAAAGAAACGCAGATTCCCAGTGCCACTGATAAAGGTAAAAGTGGTCACAGAAGAACACATAGTAAATGGACAACTGGGAGGGGGGGAAGGGAAAGGAATAAATAAATAAAAAACAAAAAACAAACAAAAAAACTATATGTGTGAAAATGTATAAGAAAATGTGGAGGAAGAAAGAATGGCAGCCTCTGTTTCTTTGTTTCTTGGACATCTCCTTCTACATGTGACTCAACTCTATTGATATGGCAACAGAATCAGAATCAAGTTAGACAAGTATTATTTGAACAAATTGTCCTCTCTGCCATGATTGGAGTCTGGATGTTGTGAATATACCCCTTCCCAAGATTTAACATAATATGGGTTTTAGGAAGATGTTAAGTTAGTCTGATCTTCACTCCATATCACTTATTATTTATCCACCTGTGTTTGGAGATTCAAAACCAACAAACAGCGTGGTCGGCATTCTCATGGCTCATTTGTGCTGGTGGTCACTAAAGGAAGGTAGGGGATGGTGGGTCATAGGACCTTTCAATTGGTGGAATCCATTGTGAAACGGGAGGTGATGACAGGGTCTAGAATGAGACTCTCTAAGACCCAAGCCCAGCAAAGATATTTTTGTCTGAGTGGAGATATCCATGGACTAGACCAAGATATTGCCACATTTTCAAGCACTAGATAAAGTAGATTTATCCTTATAGGGTTCAGTGCCTGATAAGGCACAGTAGGAACTAGCCTACCCACATGGCAGAGAAGGAAATTTCCCTGAATCATCGTTTCCAAATTTTGAACAGTCCTTTGTCCAAATGGAAAGAACATAAATTTAGACAGTGTTGAACCTTGGAGATCACCTGGTCCCATGTTTTTTTTCAGATTTGCTACCAAGAACTTCTAAGCCTCTAAGAAAGTTGAAGTTTCTGGTCAAGACTAGAACAGTTTGAAAGTCATAAATGAATCTATTCTACTCATCTTCCAGAAGAAGAGCCAGAGGGCAGTAGACTTGCTGCAGCCCAAGAACATGCCTGATAAGGGCACCCAAGCCGAGGTCTAGATCTCCTAATGGATTGTCAAGCTTTTCATTAGCAAGCTGGCTCCTATCTGACTCATGTTCAGACTAAACAAGGGATTCTTCCGCATGTTTTTCTTGGCCCTAGTGTAGGAGTCATTCATCAGTTTTTGAGTGCCCATTATTCAACCTCTTTTCATCAGCAGCTGAGCTTCCTTTTGGGGAACCTCCCCCTACTGTATGGAGCTTCCTTGGCAGATATTACAAATTTCCTACTCTAGGAACTGAAAAGGCAGACCCTCATTCTTTTACCTCCAGTTAGCTAGGAGCGGACACGTGGGTCAGCTAGTCAGACCCAATCCCCTGGGGCTTTGTTCCCTCCCTGCACAAGTGGATGGTGGAGGGGGGGGGCCCACATTTGTTGCCAGCACTGCAGTAGCACCCAAACTAGCCTGTCCCTGAAGGGTGGCCTTGTTGGGCCTTGTCCCTGGTTTTCTTTCTTGTGAATCCCTGCTGTTCTTCCAGTAAGTCCTGTTTTTTTCTGGAGAGAACCAGAGTCCATTTCTGTTACTCACAGAAAGAAATTCTGACTGACACACTCAAGTCATCACTGGTTACCTGGAGAGGTGCTGCTGAATTCATTTTAATTTTAGAAATGATCAATGGACACATCACAATTCCCAAAAGATGAAAAATTACCATGACCCAGATCTGAGCTGGGCACTCAGACCTGGGATTAGAGGTTGTGATAACGAGCCCAACCTATTTGGAGCAGGGGTGAGCAGGAGAAGGAGGTGACTGCCAGTCCCCACATGCTAATTTCTATTCCATTACTGCCCACAATGCACATCAATTGTGAGAGTAAACAGCTTCTTGATGGGCCCATCACAGGGCCCAGTGATTGTATCTTGTTAACATTGAACCTAAACAAAGCTGATGGGCACTCTTACTATCTCTGCGAATTTATCCCGTACAGCTGACCTTCTAAGAGGTTTGCCATGGTGTTGGTGTGTCTCCATAAACAGCAGTTGGGTGGGTGGCTCTTACTAATTCAATTTGCTTTCCCTTGTGTGTGTGTGGGGGAGACCTCCCCTAAACCAAATTAGTGGGAATAACAGCATCAAGACCTCTGAAATAATATATGCAGCAAAGTGAGGTCTTGGTTTTTTTTTTTTCCTCCCAGGAGAAAAAAGGACACGTAGGGGGTTTATTTTTGATTAAATGCCTTAGCCTTGCTTTGGTATTTATCTTCCGGTGGCAGCCCCTGATCCGGCCACAATGTGTAATTCCATTAGCATTATCTCTCCATTCACCGGAGAGGGGCTTCAGCCTGGACAGCAGCGGCGTGAAGGGCGACCGTGTTCAGGAGGCTTATTTCTTATTTCTTCAGCAAGTTTATTCCTTTATCGGCAGCTCGTTTAAAGAGAGCTAAAGAGGAGTCAGTCAAATCGTTAGGGGAGAATTTAACATGGGTTTTTAAAGGCAAACCTAAGATTTTTTGGGGAAAAGAAAAAGTTTAAATTAAATATGTGAACAATGCCTCCATAGTTAGCCTCGCTGATGACAAAGGATACTATTTAAGGTCCTCATTTTCATAAAGGAGGTTTTATCTTTGTGCTTTTAATGAGAAAAGTGATTTTTATAGGGACTCAGGACTCCTGGGTGTTTTCTAACTAAGCCCCTAGATGGCCTCGAGACTATTCTTCTGCCAGCACCCCCACTCCTGTCTTTGTCCCTTGCCCGTGGCAGAGGTGATGCTGGGAGGAAACATCTTGCTAAAGTGCCTTGAGTACCTGCAAAGAAAGATGAGGACAGATGGAAAGCAGATACTGGCAATTCTCATTTGTCCTTTCTAACTGGAGGCCCCGCTCAGAGAGAGGAATGAATTGTTTTAACCCTCCCCTCCCCTCAGGGCCTTTGATGTCGGCTGGCTTCACTTTTCCTCCTCTCCCTGCCCCGTTCACCCCTCCATGCACCAGCCCACCAGCCAAGAACATGGACAGAAGGTGGACAGACTGCGAGATGTTGGGGCTGGGGAAGCTAGGTGATAATAGCACCCAGCACCTGCTTGTGTGATGCAGCACTTGGAATCCTGTTTGCTGGGAGAGGGATTTGAGGTGCCACAAGAACACATGGCCTGTGGCATTTTAAGAGTGGAGAGTTGGGAGGGTCTATGACAGACACCTGGTCTTGGCATTAAAATGACTATACTTATACATCTGAAAGCTCTAGAGGACAGGGCAAGCCTAATTTGAGGGTGCAATATGTGCCAACTCCTGTGCTAAGTACTTTCTGTGTTTTAAATATTCTCTAAAAAATGTTTCCAAACTTAAAAAAAATCTATATCCTTATCAGTAAATTTTTTGAGCCCCCTCAATATTTGTGTATTTATTTACTTATAAATCATATATATACTATTCTAGCTATGTATTGTGTTCCTTATAATATATGCACAACTATATTTATTTTTAAAGAACAGGAAAAATAAATATAAATAGGAGTTATACTTCTGTCCCACATCCCGCTGAAGTCTTGGGCATACCCCAGGGGCTCACAAACCACTCTGGCAATTTCTACTGTCCCAACTTGCCTGACAGATAGGTGTTGTCACTTCCATTTTACAGATGAAGAAACTGGCCGAGGTTGGCAAAGGGAAATGGGATTACTAAAATCAATTCAGACCAATGATTTATCCCCTGTGGATGGGATCAGCATGGAGAGCCTTGGGACTAAAGAAGGTGGGACTGGCCGGCCACAGGAGGGCAGGGCTGATCAGCCAGATACCCACCTTCCTGACCTCCCTTACAGCTTGGGGTAGCCCTGGGGCCCAGTCATAAGGGAAGCTTTTATAAAAGATTCCATTTGCTGGTAGGAGAGAGAACCACTCCAGGAAAGCTCTCTGTCATCCCCTCTTCTCCTTTCTTCACGTTTAAATTCGATTGTGTGATGAGATGCTTGGGCTTGAGGCCAGTACTCTTATAGCCATGAAGAAACAAGTCCAAGGGCAAAAGTCAATTTTGTAAGGATGACACAGAAAAAGTAGAAAGAGACTGGGTCCTTGATGATCTCACCAAAAAAGCAACCACCTACATCCAGGCTACTTGTGTGAGATCTTCAATGCTTAAGCAACTAGATGAGTATTTTGTTACTTGCAGACGAAACATTCCTAACTGATACAGTCCTCCATTCACAGTTCATTTTGTCTGTTTCCTCCTGTTCTGCCATCTACGTATTCATTTTTATGGAACCACACTTGGTGCATTTGGTATAAGAAGTCATATGACCCAATGATCTTTTTATTTATGCCCTGATTTTCTGAACTCTTTGCTGTTTTATCCTTCTCCATGTGTGTTTGTGGGTTTAAAATAGCTTGTTCTATCTCCTTCTCTTGCTTAGTTCTGCCCATGCTGGCCCTGTTTCATGGATTTTGGAGCTTGTGTTCTTTGGCTCCTTATAGGTCCCACCTCAGGGCCTTTGCACTTGCTGCTTCCTCTGCATGGTGTTCTCTCTCCACGTCTTTGCCTGATCGGCACGTTCTTGCCCTTCAGGTCTCAGCTTAGGGGTCACCACTGCCTCAAGGAAGTCTTTCCTAGGCTGTGTACCTCTACCTCTTGTAACACCATGTTTTAACTTTCTTCACAGAATTTACCTCTACCTGAAAGCATCTTATTCATTCGTTTTCTAACATGCTACTTCTTGCCTCCATTGAGAATAGAAGCTGCACAAGAACATGGACCCTGTCTGCCTTGAGATCCACTTTATCACCAGCACCTAGTCAGTACTTGCACATGTAGGGACTCAGAATATGTTCATACAACAAATGAGTAAAAGAAAGAGTGAATGGATATAAGGTAATAACTGCTTCATCTGAACCCTTTCATTCCCAAGGGACTATTTCACTATTTATGAAATGGAGATATTAAAAGATAAAACAATCAGAACTTCTTATACAAGGTGCCAGGTAAATATTGCACCATCGTCTACTTTCTCTCACTTGAAAGCCTACCTCAGGAGAACATATATTAATGTTGTTATTATTTCTCATTTATATGAGCCCGATTTTTAAAATATTGTAACAGCAGGGATACTATTAATTTACAAAATGAATAACTATAATTTGAATATGGTATATCATCAGTATCAGGAATTGCTTTATGAGTTCACAGACATTCTCTTAAAATCTCAAACTCCTTGGTGAATATGTATATGTAGCATCAATACCATACCCCTGTGCTTGTTTACTGTTTTGTCCCCCACTAGCCTGAAAACCCCTAAGGGTGGAGACTATTCATGAAACAGCTTTGATCTATAGCAGTGGCATATGGTTAGCACTCCCTAAATGTTTGTTTTTTGAAATGAATGATCCTAAACATGAAATGAGTTATACAAAGTATTCCATTGGCATATTTTACTCTGATTACATTGAAATAAAGAAAAATAACCTATAGTCCCATGAAAATATGTGATATCTGTTTTAGTCCTTGGAAAAGTACTTTTGTTATTGCCATCGTCACCACTTCACTCTTTCTTAAGATGTGTTCTCTCCTGTAGTTATATGCCTGAATAAGCAGGAAGAGTCAGGAAGGGAAATTATGGCCATGCTGGAATGGTGTTGATTAAGTCAGTGGAGAGGAAGAGAAAGGATATTTATGTTTCATTTGCAGGAAAAGAAGATGATGATGGTGACAATAATAGTGGTCATAATTAGGAGGAAGCATAATTAGGAATGGCAAAAGGACATTTAGACTAAAAATTTGGAACTTCTGCAGAAACAGCAAATACACATTCCTTCACAGAGAGGTGCATTTGATGATGGAGTAATTTCCCCCAGGGGAGAGATGAGCAGGCCATTGTTCAGGTCATTTAAAACAAACGAGAGGAGGAAAGAGTAGTCATTATTTATGGTTTGTTGAATGCCCACAGTGAAGGGAAGCATAGGACAAATCCCTGTTCTGCCCACAGCCTTCCTGCTCATGGGACAAGATGACACACCCTGGCATCAAGCACATTGCCTGCAACTGCTCTGAGACCAAGCTCCCTGCCCAGGTGTTCAAGCTCCTGGTAGCTGTAGAGAGCTGACGCTGAAGCAGGCAGAAATGCAGGAAAAGAAAGGGCCTCCCTCTGGAGCAGGGAGAGACTGTCTAGTGGAAAGGAAGAGAAAAGCCATGTGGGCATACAAGGCAGATAGGCTCATAACTTTGGGGAATAAGGAAAGGGGATAGGTCTGAAAAGCCAAAGGGAACAAAGGAAAATTCAGAACTCTGGATTATATGAGCATCCCATGAGCAAATGATTAGGAAATGGTCCCATGCAGGCCAACCCCAGGTAGGGGATGGATATTTGGTGAATGAGGATACAACACAAGGCAGGACAGAGGCAGGGTTTAACTTAGCTCTGTGTTTATTCCCCTGATCTCATTCATCCTGACTATTTTTTCTGACATCGCCTTTGACTTCCCTCCTTAGCAATGGTCTTAGGTGGGACATTGATTATCTTTCCTAGATATTATCCCCCAAGCATTCCAGTTCAATTCAGTAGCATTTTCTGAGTTGATGCAAAGCATATGGCCCTGTAAAGGACACAACATTAAACACAAGACAACTAAAATCCCAGACCCTTAGGGAATCTGAGATATTTCATCTAAGCTCCAATCTTAACCTAAGCATTACCTAGCACCGACCTGGACGTATTGAGTGATGAACAACTCATTACCACCCAAGAAAAGCTGTCATTAGAGACCTCTAACTATTAGAAAGATATTCCTTATATTGAGCCAAAATATATCTAAATAGAATAAATTCCATTTGTTGCTCCTAATTTGATATCTTGAATTTATATAGAACTGATGTAGTAACTCTTCCATTTGACAGGCCCTCAGATATTTGAAGCTCCCTTGAGTTTTATTTTCTCAAAGCTGAACATCACTAGTTCTTTGATTGCTACAAATATAACAGGGCTTTACGTTTCTTTGGGGCTTGGCCACTCTCCCCTGAATGTGCTCTAATTTATCTTACAGTGTGGGGCCTTGAACTGTATATGATATTTCTGGTATGGTCTAGCTATCTCAGAGTAGAGTGGGACTATCACCACAGCTGGTACTATTTTTTTTTTTTTATAATATGGTCACTTCTCCCCGATCCTGTATTTACAAAGTTGTTTTCTATATCCATTGTATTAGGGTTCTTCAGAGAAATGGGACAGGATATACATTATATATATAAATAAAGAGATTTATTATAGGAATTGGCTCCTGCTACCATGGGGATAGGCAACGTGAGATTCCATAGGACAGACGACAAGTCATACTCAATGAAGGTGATGATAAATTCCCCAGGAGATGCTGGTTGTTCGCAGCAGAGATAGAAATTCCTCTTTTTGCCTGCTGAAATTCTCATTTCCCCCTTGAAGGCCTTCATTGTTGAGGGCAGTCTTCTTTGTGGATTGTAGATGCAATCAGCCATAGATGTAATCAATTGACTAATGATTTAGAACCCTGAAATACCCTCACGGTAACAATCAGGCCAGTGCTTACTTGACCAAACAACTGCACTCTGTAACTTAGCCCCAGTTGACCTGTGAAATTAACATTCGTACTTATATACAGGACTTTGGTTGTAACTTTGTTATACTTCATTTTGTTCTATTTCCTCCATAATTTTAGCATGCAAAAGTACTTTTGAATGGTGATTATATATTTTAGGTTGCTAAGCTTTGATCACAGACTTGGAGCCTGAATAAAACAAGGTTGCTTGTTCCTACCTTAAGATTCATCGCAGCTTGATGATGGATCCAAAAGAAATACAAAATCCACCCCTCCAAAGCACTGAAGTATTACCAAGTTCCTTACTGAAGGTCTCTTGAGGAGGCTGCAAAGGGGAGACTCACATCATACACTCTGAAAGACTTCCTAAAAAACCCTCTCCTTGTGACTTCTGCTCACATCTTTCTTGGATCCAATCTTTTAAAATGTAGACGAGTTAAGTATCTTTTGCCTTTTTCATTTCTCAGCGTGGTGCACCAAACCAACATCAAAACACCCCATTTACACCAAAAAGCCCAATGTTAAGCAAAGGTTTCTTTCTGCTGAGAAGAGGAAAGGATTGTAAATACTCATCATTCAATATTTTACTTTCACTGCAGTAATAGAAAAGTTGATGGCCATGCCACCCTGCTCTTTACCCAGGTCACGAGGAAACATGTTGAACAGGATTAGTTGGAGAACAGCTTCCTCCAGGTTGTCTTCAATGTATTAACGAAACAGTTAGGGTTTAACCATTCAGGCAATTCGTCCTTCCAGCCACATTGCCTCATGTGCATAAGGATTTTATTAGTTTATCAAATGTATTGATGCAATCCAGATACTCTCTTAAATTCACTTGATCTAAAAACTCATGACCTTACTAAATTAGGGAATGCCCTCAGCCTGCCATGATTTGTTTTTTGTGATCCCAGACTTCTTCCTAGTGATCACCACACCCTTTTTTAAACAATCATGCACTTACCTTTTACTGACCCAATAGGCAATATCTGGAGCAAGCTCATTTGTTTATAGTTTTCAGAACTTACATTATTTTCCCCTTTTGTAGAACAGAATTACATTTGCCTGTCCCTAGATTTTTCCCCTCTCCCTACACCACCCCTAATAAGATGGATAACTTGATATACAGCTTTCAACCATCAGTATCTAAATGTTTTCTGGCATCGTTATAGTTTTAGCCTACACAATTGCTGGGGCTGTCCCTTTCCATAAGTTTACTGATCCTGGTGTAAAAGAATATTTCCTTTGCTTGCATCTAAACTTATTTGCTTTAGCATGGAAAGGATGTTCTGGATCATCCTTAGAATCTCCCTCTAATCATTCCATTTTTGCCAAACGGAAGCCCTAGGGCCAAGTAGGACACTACTTTGTTTTTAGGAAGTGAGAGGCAGGGCATGTACCTGGCCATGCCCTGGCAGACAGGCTGCTGTGTGACCTTCATGGCAGCCAGAGAAAGAGGAGAAGGATGAAGCATACAACAGGAAACTAGAGCAATAGCAAGCTTGAATATGATACAGATGGGGTGGAGGAGTGGTTGGCTGAGTTCGAAAAGAGAGCATAGAGGACTAGGCGGTGTAATAAAGATGTTTTTAGCAGTGATATTTGTCTTTCATTTTAAGTAGCTTTTTTTTTTTAAAGAGAGAATGTAATACTGCGTGTGGTAAAAATGTACAAAAGCACAAAAGGATAGACAATAAAGTAATAAAATACATATATCACTTCTCCCACTCTGAGGTTTCCACGGAAGTTTCTTGTGCATCCTTCCAAAATGTTCTATGTATATACATGCTTATTAGAAAAGTACCAACCTTGCAGTATATTAAAAAATATGCTAATGCATGTATACAAATACACTCTTCTGTCCCTTGTTTTCTTTCCCCAGAGACGCATACATAGATTTACTTCATTCTGTTTAATACCCGCACTGGGTTTTGCTGTTCGGGGGTACCATAATTTAATAGCAATGTTTTGAGGGGATGGAAACAGAATGACTGCAAAACCCAGGGTTTTAATCTTAAGTTTAATTTAGAAAGAGGAGAGTACAAATGTTAAGAGGTTTCCATTTTGGCTTCCTATATAACCTGAGATAGGTCACCTCAACATTCCTTGCCTCAGTTTTCCTTCTTGATTCTGGAGTTAAAATAATACTAGGAAAAGCTCCTTAAATGTAAGACTTGGTAAATAACGGCTAATAGAAAGAGGGTATAGCAATATTTTCTTGTAATTCAGAAGTGGGCTACGGGAAGAAGGAAACTTGCTGTTGCTATAGTGACACTGAATTGAGCTGATGCTGTTGGTGTATTTGACGGGTGCCCATAATCAATCAATCAGCTGAGGAGCTGGGCAGGCCTGGCCTTATCCTGGTCAGTCGTCTGTCCTGTCCTCTGGTGTGTTTAACAACCAGCTCTCCACGGAAACAAAAGCCCTGATTTGTAGCGTTTGCTGATTCCTGTGGTGTAAATATTCCCACCCCTGCTGATTTCAAGCCACCAGTGTGGTATTACCTGAGGCAATTGTCTGTGGCTATTTTTCTACTCCGACTTAGTGTAGACACCACTTTCCCTTCTTTTCATCCTTCCTCTCTGCTCCCCACCTCCCTCCTCCTCTCTTCCTACCAGGGACCAGGGCAGTACTCCCGAAGCTGCTGAGGGCTGAGGAAATTCCTTGAAGCCTGAGGGAAGGTGGTGCAAGAAAGTCTTCATGGGACACTGTGTGGTGGGGAACTGGGCTATCAGCTTCCGGTCCCTTCTTATTTCTAGTCTCTTCTCCTTGTCGTACCTTCTTTTTTTTTTTTTTTTTTTTAAAAGATTTATTTATTTATTTAATTTCCCTCCCTCCCCTGGTTGTCTGTTCTTGGTGTCTGTTTGCTGCGTCTTGTTTGTTTGTCCGCTTCTGTTGTCGTCAGCGGTACGGGAAGTGTGGGCGGCGCCATTCCTGGGCAGGCTGCTCTTTCTTTTCACGCTGGGCAGCTTTCCTCATGGGCGCACTCCTTGCGCGTGGGGCTCCCCGACGCGGGGGACACCCTTGCGTGGCAGGGCACTCCTTGCGCGCATCAGCACTGCGCATGGCCAGCTCCACACGGGTCAAGGAGGCCCGGGGTTTGAACCGCGGACCTCCCATATGGTAGACGGACGTCCTAACCACTGGGCCAAAGTCCGTTTCCCTTGTCGTACCTTCTATCAACAAGGATTGTCCTGGGCCTCCTCCTGGCCTGATGCATAAGAGAGGGGAGCAGGCCTAGGGAGCATTTTTAGCACAAGGGCCTCGTGCTCTGCAGGTGCAGGGCCTCCCTCCGGAGTGCCCTCATTCTGAGAATCTCTGAAAGGCCTTCTGTGGGAGGCAGGTGCCAGGCTGCTCCTTAAAACAAACAGGACCCAGCACCCTCTCTGCCTTGCTGTCGGACACCTCTGATCTCTGACCCTCTGGGACAGACTACAGCCACCTTAGAGAGAGTGCTGGACTTGACATTCAGTTGTGAGGCTTTCCAGCCACTGGGTTGGGTTTTCTCCTATTTGCTTAGCACACTGGGAAGTGCTAAGAAGCTTGAGCCAGGAGCTCTGAGAGGATTTGTCCTAAGCAATGGGCCCAGTCCTGCCCAGTGTGGGCAATATCATGCAGGAGGCATGCTCCCTCTGTCCTCATTCTAAAGCCAAGTGAGCTCGGACAATAAGAGTAGGGGGCTCATGAAGTCAAGGTTGGGCATATGAAGCTTTCTCTGTAAGTCACTGTATTAGAGATCTATTGCTGCACAGCAAATCACTCCCAAGTCAGTGGCATAAAACAACAATAATCACATATTATCTCCTGGCTTCTGTGCGAGTCAAGAATTAAGACATGGCTCAGCAGAGATCGCTGGTCTCTGCTCCGTGATGTCTGGGACCACAGTTTGAGAAGACTTGCAGGCTGGAATCCTCTGTATGCTTGAGTGGGGCTGAAGGGGCCCACTGACAAGGTGGCTTGCTCATGTGGCTGGTGAGTTGGTGCCAGCTCTTGGTGGGAAGCCTCGGTCCCTCACCACAGGGCTGCTTGAGGGTCCTCACCACAAGGTGGCTGGCTTCCTCCGGAGGGAGTGCCCCAAGAGACCAAGCTGGAAGCTGCACCGTCTTCTATGGCCTAGCCTTGGAAGTCCTGCTCGGCCACCTGCAGTGGTCACACAAGTCGGCTGTGATTCAGAAGAGGGGGGACTACATCAGGGCGTGAATACCGTGGGTGAGAGCCACTGGGGGCCATTCTGGAGGCTGGCCGCCACATTCACTTAGAACTGATTATAGGCAGACCACCTGGCGACCATCTTGTGACTGTGTGAGAGCCCAACGCTGCCTGCATTACAAGAACACCAACAGTCATTTGTACTGTTTGTACCCAAGACAGAGGGGTCAAGTGACTACCTTAAGCCTCTTGGCAAGCGAACTAGGCAGAGGCAAGGTGGAGGTCGTCGTGTGGGACCCATGAACCAGGGGGACCTTGTGTCTGCTGTGAGTGAGCCCCCGCGTGTCCACATTTTCTTATTGTGGCAAGACATGGAACTAACCAAGAGCTGGGGCTTGGCCGTTTCTGGCCATCGGTCTCACCTCCTCCTTCCTTCCACTGCTCTAACTTCTAGTTCCTGCAGTTAAAAGGACAAGTTTGATTTTTAGCTGAAAGAGAAAGAAGCATTTGCGAAGTGGATAAAAGATTCCAGGGAGGAAGAGGAAGTAAGTTTGGACCATGGAAGTCATGGGGGCCCAGACAAGCTGGCGGGGGCATCCGCCCATTTTGGCACCAGCCTCCAGGTGTGGACTGGGTGGAGGCATTCTCCTGGAGGGTACCTAGAGGGGGCAATGGAAATGGAGCCTTCTGTCCAGTGGCTCGTGGCCGTGGACTTCTGTGAGGAGCCCCCCGTGGAACAGCACAATTAGACGTGTTCCTAAGCACAACCGCCACTGGGGAGCTGTCACGTGCTGGCAGGAAACAGGGGAGGGACTGTTAGTGTCATCCTAAGTCTTGTATAAGCAGGAGAAGGCCAAGAGTTGTCAAGATTCAGATATTAATATCACCGTGTCCTCGTTTGCACCCAGGAGCGGGTGGAACTTGGGACAGTTTTGGTGCACTAACATTACACAAGCCACCAAGTTTAAGGTACAGTAAGAACCTTGGTGACAGAGACGTTCTGCCCTTCCCCTCAGGGCAGCCACTTCTCTGTTGTTTTACTGTCCCGTAGTCCAAAGTCTCAAAGCTAGGACTCTTGGCCTTACTTAACCCCTTAGGAAACAGGAAAGAACAAGCTTATTTAAATGTCTGAGAATCTCAAGAGCTGCCTTTGACACCTTGGAACGACAGCTTTCACCGACGGTAGAGGTTGAAGGCTGCTGGTTTGCACAGTGGACATCTGGGGACACACCAGGAAGCAGGGGCCAGGGGGGCAGTTGGGGCCCATCTTTCTGTCTGCAGTCCTGGCCGACGCCCGCAGAGCGTCACTGCGGAAGCTGCTCTTCCTTCCCAGCCTGCTGAGAAGCGGGACAATGCTGATATTTCTGCTCTCCTGCAGGTGGCGCCACAATTTAGGTTTTTAAGCCGCTGTCTGCCTGTGGTTTCTATCAGGCTCACTCCGTAACACCCAGCAATGGGGGCAGCTCTTGGGGATTCTCTATAGCACCACCAGGCTCTGGCGATTTATTTAATGAGCAAATCTGGCTTTTATCAATTTAAATAGCTGTTCTGTTTCTAGGCTAAGTGGTAGCTAAGTGAAGGAAAACTTCAGGATTTCTTCTCCTCTCTCCTACTAAATCTGGCCCCTTTATATGGTCATGAGTGATGAACCAATGCTTTTCTCCCCAAACCCCACAAAAAACAATAACCGAAATTCTGCAAAAAATGGCTTCCTTAGCAAATAGGATTTTATGAAGCAATATGCCATTGAGCTTCTCCCTCTTGTGGCCATGGAGCCTGGAAATGACCATGACCTACCCAGCTTAACCACCAGGCCAGGAGCAGAGTGGATGATTTGTCTGCGGGAGAAAGCTAGACTGCTGTTCTTCTGTCTCTCTTTGCCCCTCGCCAGCTGGCAGGGGCTGGGGGAGGTGTGAGGGATAAAGGGTCTGTCCATAAGGTGGAAACATTCGAACTCTCAGATGCTGCTGCCTTTTCCCGTGTCTATGCATAGAGAAGGGTCAGGAGCGCAGAGGGCCTGTGTACCCTCCTTGTCTGTGCCATTTGAAAATGAAGGTATGTGTGTCCAGGAAGGACTAATAAACCTTACATGTGTGTTGCACTTACCTCAGAGTTTCAAAGGGCCTTAATAGCTCTCACCTGCTTGGAATGCCACTCCAACTCTAAAAGGTAAAGGGGAAAGGTGAGCAGGTGGAGCCTCATCCAGGGGCTGTGACCTACCCCTAATTATAAAGTTGGTCTGTGGCAGATCCAGGAGTAGGTCCCAGGTCTTTCAACTTGCAGCCTTTCTCATCTTACCCCACCCCAACCGTCAGGCTTGGGAGAACAAACCCAAGGGGCCCTCATAATTTAACAAAAAGTTAAGTTCCACGCCATTGACCCTTCCTGCTCTTCCTTACAATGACCTCCTGCCTGCCTCCCGCGGCACGCCTTCCACACGTGTTGTTTAATGGAAGGGAAAGGCACTTCACCAGACATCCCCGTTAACAACAGGACCATCGACAGGGGTCCCTTACCTGCCCATTGTCGGTCTGGCTCTTTGCTTTCCTGTCATTTGGCTCTATTATTACTCTTCAGGCACCACATGGCATTCATTTCTTTGAATGAAAATAAACGACACCACACACGAGGCAGGAGATAAAGAATAATAAATACATTTGAATTGCCACCTCTAAAAAAGAAAAAGAAAAAGGACTTTGAATTCCCATCCATTCATTAGGAAATGGGCCTGGCGCTCACTAGCAATATTCACACACACACACGCACGTGCGCATGCGCAGGCATGTATACACACAGGCTACAGGGGAAAAAAAGACAATCAGGTTGTATTAAAAATACATGCTAGAATGACTGAGAATGGAAGCAGAGCTGTTTTCTCACTTTCTCCCTCCCTTTCAGCATTTTTATGGCATGCACAGAATGCAGAGTGGCAAACAGACATTGTAAAGGATTTCCCCCACTTTCATTAAATCATACCCCTTAAGTAGTGCATTAGGGTTTTCCACAGGGCTATCTGCTATGTCACTTCTGGGAAGGGTCTGTGATGGTCCAGTGCAGCAATTTTAGAGAAGATACCTAGAGGCAGGGCCAGGACTGAGGGGGAGGCAAGACTGTCACAGCTCTGAGAGTGAGTGCCTCCTTCAATTTTGCACCCTTGGTACCTCGGTTGCCTTACCCTAGTCCCAGCCCTGCCTAGCCCCAGATGCGTGTCCATGAAGCAGCAGCTTCGAGCTATTTTATGTTTTTCTCCATGCTTCTGACACTAAGCTGATATTGGCCTAGTGTGCTTTATCTTGAGTCTGGGATCCAGGGTTTCTGAGAAAAGAGGAGCCAGATCAATGTATTAACATAAGATAATAAGATAACTCCTTGTTGCTTTCTGGTCTGTGCAATATTTAGTAGAAAACCAGAGGCTAAAAGGGCTCCACTCTGTCTCCTGGAATACCCTTTAAACAAATACCCAGCATCTGGCTTCCCCCTGCCTCTGGCTTGGCTCATCTCCTTGAAGCATTCACCTCTCGAGCGTAAAGTATTCAGCAAAACCTCTCTAGCTGGACCCAACCTGACCTATATAGGGTGCTCACCCTGGGGCCTGTAAAACTTGCCAGCTCATGGCTTGTTTCAAAAAGTCTACTCAGTTTATAGCTTTGATTTCTGGGGGTGTAAGAATTTATACTGTTGTCAATCATTTCCACCTAATAGGAAGGTGCTGAGATGTTTTGATGGGAGGGACAGTAATAGCCAGGAAGTTGTTCCATGCAGAGGAAAAGTAAGATTGAAGAATGGACATAAGGGAGGAGACCAAAAACAATGACCTTATTTATGGGGTCATCCTTGATTGTCACACACCTGGGGAGGCAGTTAGTGGGCACCACTGGCTGGTGGTACCACTTCCCTGAGACAGTCGTGTGGATGGGGATAAGGTTGGATCTGAGGGGGCTATGCAAAGCGCTGACTAAACAAGTGGGGGGATCCCTTAGGTTTCTCCTGGTGGGTGGAGCACATTCCTAGCAGGATCTAGGAGAAGGTGTCAGCAGTAGGGCTGCCCACTGCCCTTTGCATATTTCCTCCCTGCCAGGTGACTGTCTAAACCAGAGCCACATCATGATGCCTTTCTTTGGACTTTCCCAGCTGCCTTGATGTTGGCATTGGCCTGTTTTACCTGTGCTCTAGGATCTAGGGTTTCAGAGAGGAGAGGAGCCAAGCCAGCCCCTTAATATAAAATATAAACATTGTCAGAAAAGTCAGTTGCGCTGTAAGCACTGGGCCCTTGTAGGCTCATAGGCTCTCATCCCAGCCTCCTGTCATTTGGTGTAGTGCAGGGTGCCTGGGGTGGGGGTGGGGGGGGGCGGTGCTGGGGCGGGGTGCTGATTGGGAATGGGTATATGCCTAGCGTTCAGCGTGTGCCCGTGTCAGCGCTGAACACTTGAGGGTCCCTCCGACCGTCAGCGCCCCGTGCTCACCTTCCTAGGCAGCTGAGTGCGCGCAGTGCGCCCCCTTCACCATGGGTGCATCACTCTCTGCCCCACATCGTCACTGGCACGGTGGCTCCGTGCGGGCAGAGGGGACTACATGGGGTGTCAGGTAACGTCCATGTAGGGGAGAGAAGGAGAGCCGGGTGGCGGCGAGTGGGAGCGTGCGGTGGAGGCGCCCCCTGTCCCCTCTGCCATCCGCTCTCCCTCGGTCTGGGTGTCTGTCGGCCGCGAGCTCCACGGCAGCAGCGAGAGCGAGCCAGAGAGGGAGCAGCGGCGGCGGGGAGGGGAGGAGGCGAGGAGAGGGAGGGAGAAAGGGAAGAAGGGAGGGCGGGAGGGAGGAGAGGAGGACCCAGAGAGTGCCAGGCAGCTGGAGTTTTTGCAGCGCTTGGCCGGGCTTCAAAGCACAGCAGCAGCGAGCCGCGGCGGCAGCAGGCAGCCCGGGAGCTCCGGCGGCAGCCGAGCCAGCGGCAGCCCCGCTCCCTGCCCCCTGCAAACTTTGCGCGCAGCCTGCCCAAGGGGCTCGGTGGCCGCCCGGGAGGCCCAGCTCGCCCCGCAGCCGCGTTCGCCGCCGCCGCAGCGCTCGCCGCCACCGCCACCGCAGCAGCCCCGCGCCTCCCCGGGGAGCAGCCGGCGGCTCCCGCGGCCCCCCAGTCCCGGCTCCTTGGCACTGCCCGGCGAGTCCCCAAGCAGGGGCGGAGGCAGCAGCGGCGCTGCCGGCCGCGGGCTGCCGGGGGGCGGCCGCCGCTGCCCAGGGAGGCGCGCAGAGGTGCCGAGAGCGCTCCCCGGCGGGTCCCCCGTGCACTTGCCGCGCCAGGGCAGCGGCCGGACCGGGAGAGCATGGGCGGCGCGGAGTGACGCCGCCGTGCCCGCTTGGCATCAAGGACATTCAGCCCGTGGGGGTGGGGACGAAGGGGGCCAGCCCCACGGCGCCAGCGCAGACCCCGAGAGCCGCCGTTGGTGCTCGGGCTCCGGGGCTGGGTGGAGGTAAGGGGTGCTTGGAATTTTTCCACACTCCCGGACCTTTTTATTGGACATTACGCCCACCTTGGACGTGGAAGAGGAGCTGTCAAGACCCGAAGGTTCTGATTTTACCCCTGAGCTTGTCCTTTCCTTCTCCCGGGTTCTCGGTGCCTCGGTGGAGTATTTGCGTTCGGGGCTGGGGCTGGAGGAAGCAGACACGCGCGCACACGCACACGTTCAGAGGAGGGCGAGAGGCAGCGGCACAGGCTCCATCTGCAGTGTCAATGCGGCGCTCCCGCTGAAGGAGGGAAAGCGGCGCCTGCAGGTAAGGAGCCGGGCGGGCAGGAGCCCGGGCTGCGGCCAAGGGGGCCGGGCAGGCGGCGAGGGCAACAAGGGCGGAAATAGCCGGGTCGGTCCGGGGAGTCCTCGGCTACCCTCGAGCCAGCCCACTGCGCGTGCACACACACACACACACGCACGCAGGAATACACACCCGCACACACCGCGCACACGCACCTGCCCACGTCCCACCTGGAGACCTGCGTAGGTGCAGCGCGGCCGGAGCAGGTATTTCCCATGTTCTTTCTCCTCTGATGCTCCCCAACTCAGACTTCGCTGAACCAGGACTTTCAGACTAGGATTCTGTGTATTACTGGATCTCTCTCCCACCCGGGGAGGCTGAGGGAGTGATTTTTCAGTTCCCGGCCCCTTTCATCCGTAGCTGTTTTTAAAAACGAGGGAAGTAATGGGAGGTCTTGGGAGACCCGCCCAGTGTAATCTCTGCTCAGTGGTCTTTGTACACCCTAGGATTTTAGTGGCACACAGATTGACAGATACTGAGATATATATTTGGAGAGAGTGGTGGCCTGGCGCGCGGGGAGGAGGCCACATAGGTGGATGGGGCTGCAGTTCTGTAGGGCGGTGGGTAGGAAACAGGCACTGCGTTTCCCCAGTAAGAGGCAGCACTACTGCCTTTCTGAAGCGTGGCTCCGCTTCCGCGGGAATGTGCCGAGATTTCAGGCAGGAAGGCGCTTAAGCAACGCTGTGTGTGCATTGCTTGTCTAAGGAGGGTTTGGGCTCAGATCCTCCTTAAAAGGTACGACCTATTCCCATCCCCAGTCTCTGGAAAAGAGCAAGCAGACAGGATTTGGGCACCCAGGACTTACGCCTCTCCCTCAGCTCCCTCCCCTTCCCATCCCTCTGCACTGTAGTGGAAGCAGGGGCTGCTCATTTCCTGGCCCCTGCTAACGCCCGCACAAGCCTTTAGAGGTGTATGTTTGAGAAAAAGAACTGAGTGGGGAAGAGAGGAAGCTGTACCCCTGGAAGACAGGAGGGTTCGCTCTCTCATGACCACATCCGCAGTGCCCACCCTCTAACCAAGGAAGGCATCCCCCAGAGGCTGCTTGCCAGGGATAGTGTAGATGCACTGGAAGCCTGAGGTTCAAGGTTCTATTTCTCTAAAGCCTTTCCTTCCTTCTCTTCCTGTCTATAGTTCCACAGGCTGCTCATTTTCCAACTTTTTCTGGAGAAAGTAGGAGGTGGCTGGGGTTCCAAAAGGTTTCTTCACAGTTCCCATCTGGGGGTCAAAAAGTAATTCATTCTGGGCTCAGTTCAGTTGGAGTGAGGAGAATGTAAGATCAAACAGAAAATAGTTGTGGATTTGAGTGTATGTGTATACACACGTCTATACGGCACATTTTTATGTTTGTCTAGTTGTCCCCTGTTGGCATAGCTTGTTGGGCAACCGAACAAGAAATGGAAAAGCTTGTACCTTCTATACAAGATCATGTGTGCAGGGTCCTACAGACCCACCAGTGGGAAAAATATGTTGAGTGTGTTCCAAATCATTAGGGGAAAGGAGCAAATACTCTTTCAAACAAAGGAGACTCAGTGCTGGGCACAGGATCCTGGACTTTTCTGTAAATCCCGATGCTGGACACTAAAATAAAGGACTTTTTCCATCCATTCTTATGTTATTTTCAAACTTTTTCAGCTCTTGAAAGGTCTCTGTCTATGCTGAGGAGGAGAGGAGCAGATGCCCTGGGAGGGAGATTGTATTCCTGCTGTGTGCTGTTTGAGCTGCCCTTTGATTGATTGAAAAGAATGGATGGAAAAAAGCAAAGCTCTCACAATGGGGAGAACCCGGTAGGGGAAAAGCATTATTTTCTCTTTAAGAATGGTGGGTGTGCCTATACACACGTGTATCCATATACACACACAGGATCTTGCAGAGCCTGGCCATCCCTGGTCAGCTCATCTAACCCTGTGTGACAAAGGGGTCCACCTCTGTCTTCTGGGCAGTGGAAGAACTGGACCATTTCCACACATATGCTCTTCCATTGCATGGACAGGGAAGTCCTACATCTATATATGGTGGTACATGGCTTTTTAACAGAAATAGCGGGCACCAGGACTGTGGTTGCCTCCAAGGTAAACATTCCCTGAGGGGACCTGGAAGGGCCAAAAGACTGGCACTCAGACCATCCTTAAATATCTGTGTATCTTCCCTATTAGATCTCTGTTCCAATCTCTGCTTTCCTTTCCACCTTCTTCCCTTCTCATATAGTTGCAGCTCAGGATCTGTCATTTTAATGCAAAGCCAACAGTCATTATGCTGGTTATAAGCAGAGCATCTGGGTTCAAAAAAATCTCTGCACTTTCTGCACTTAGCACTAGGTACCAATTTGGTTTCTAGGACAAGGCAGGCATTAATTAACATCTGTGTAAAGCCAGGTGTAAATCATCTAATTTTTCCGGGCTTTCTTGCCCAGCCCTGGAGCATGTCATGTTGCCATTCTCTCTCTCTACCACTTCTCTGCGCCTTTGCTTTTGAGTACTCAGGGCCTATCATCACGTGGAAAGGAGGCACACCAGGAAAACCCCAGCCGCGGAAGAATGGTTCTGTTCAGCAGACACCACTGTTGGTTGATTGTGCTCTAGGCGGCTCTTCTGTGAGCACTAGGCGTGGGTTGCCCACAAGCTGTTCCTTCTTGCTGGGTCCCACACTCCCGGCTGTCCTCTGCCCTCCCCGGACTTCATCCTGGATGCCCACTGACACTCGGTAAACGTTTCCGGAGCAATCCGAGCCAGCCAACTTGTTTCCTTTCTCCTCCTCTGCACCTCTCTATTGCCTGCTGCTGCTCCCTGCAGACAGGGAAATCTGCCTGGCACGGTCTGCCTACACTTGGCCTCCGGATCCTTTTAATCACAATAAAAGATGCTGAGAATTAAGTTGGGGATCTTCTAGGGAGGAAGCAGTCCTGAAGTGAGGACAGGTGCGGGGGTGGGTCATTAACTGCTCTCAGCTCCTAGTTATCACCAGGCTTTGACGCAAAGAAATCTTGGAGAATCTCTCTCCCCCTAGCTACGAGCTCGGAGGCTTTTCTTGGCGGCATCTCTCGCCCTCACCCTGAAAAGGCACTATATAAACAAAGCCACACTGGAGACCTGTTGGAGCGGCTGTCGGATGGATCCTGATGGGGTGGCAGCGTTACAGAAAACCCCATCAGGATGATGTGCCCTTGGTCCTTAGGCACTGCCCCCCTCTTCTCAAGTGTGTTCAGGCGGTAGTGGATGTGAAATTGGTTCAAACCCTGGGGTTGCTGAGCAGCCGTCATTACCCTCCCTTCCCCCCCACTTCTTCCCCCAAGTCCCTCTCTCCACCCCACCCCTCCCCCACACATTTGCTAATCCACCTCTTGGCTTTGTGCACACATCCGCCAGCCCATTCGCCCTCAAATTTGTGGCACTCCAAGAAATCAATATAACATGAACTTAACGACAGCTGGATGACTAAGTGTTATTTATATTTAAGAGCGGCATTTTAAAAAGATGGTTGTGCTAATAAATCAAAGGGCTGTTTGGGAGACGCACATGATTAGGGTAATTGCCCTATGGGCTCTGTTGAGCAATGCTTGGTCCACACAAGCCCTGCGGACACTGCCTCTCCCTGCCCTCAACTTGCACCTGCTCCCCTTTCTTCATCCTGACACTCCCTCTTCCTTCCTCTCTCCTGCCTGCCCAGGCCGTAGCACTCTAGCAGTGGCAGGAAGGTGGAGTCAGCAGAGAGACTGAAGGGGGCTCGGCTGCTAAGTAATAAGAGATGGATCTTGAAAGAGAGAGAAGGCAGGGGGTCCTAATGCCCAGAGCAGAGGCCTTGTTCCAGAGCAGGCAGGCTGCTTCCCTGCTTGCTCTGAAATAGCTTGGAAGAAAAACTTCCTGCATCCTTGCGTGCTCCTGCTGTTCGTGATCACGTGGCATCAGGCTTCCCAGGGAAGAGGCTGTGAGGACATTAGAAATGGTTTTAGTTCTTGTGAAAACAATGAATGGAAAATGATGATTCTCATGCTGATGATGGCTAGCATTCATTGGGCACTTAGTTGCATCATGCTCCATTTAAGTAGTTCACACAGTTTGGCCCATTCACTCTTCTCAATAACCCAGGGAGGCAGTTACTATTATGATCTTCATTTCTTCCATGAGGAAACAGAGATGCTGGAAGTTAAGGAATCTAAGGTCTAACAGCCATGTCTCCACCCTGAGCAGCCTGATTTCACTCTTCACTGCTGTGCTGCGTTGCCTTCCTGAAATATACATGTCAACTGCGTTGCCACTCCCTTGGGAGGTTTGTGGGAGAGGTTTGTGGGAGAGAGTGTTGAGAGTATCTGGCTCTAGTTTTTGCTTTGGACTCACACTGTGAGTCCAGGCAAGTCTATATATGCTTTGAGTCTTGAACTCTCCATTCATCAAATAGGGATGAATCTTGGCCATTGGTGGGTAGTGGATCATTCTAGGAGAAGGTTATACTGAGCAGAACTGTTCTTGATGGGCACTCTTACCTCATTTGACAACTCCCATTTTCTTTTAGGAAAAGCAAAAGATAAGTAAATGGGTTTTTAGTTTATGAAGTGTTTGAGTTTATGAGGTTGGTAGGAGTCTAGTTCTCCCTAGTGACTGCTTTGAAATGCTAGTATCGTAGAAACGATACTCTCTTGTTTAATCCTTCAAATAACCCTGTGAGGCAGGTGTGATTTATGGTATGGTATGGGCGCTAAGACTGAGAGAGTTGAAGTGAGATGTCTGCGGTCGCCCAGTTGCTTTGTGGTGGATGGTCTTTTCCCCCTCGGTCAAGGCGTCTTTCCATTATGCTGCTCACAGGGGATGTGCATCCCCTCCTTGGCTCTGGGGTTCCACATGTTGGGGTCCAGAGGCAGGGAAGAAATCTTTGCCTGTGGAAGTCATGCCATGCTGGGCACCTGGACCGCTGGAAGTTGGTGCAAAGGGGCTGTGCGTGGTGTGGTGGGATTAGTGAGTTGTACAGTGAGTCGTACAGTAGGATCTCTTTGTCAGTCCCCATTCATATGGAGGAAATAACCAGGGCCTGAGGCGGCACGGGCTGAGGTGAGGTGTTGCCCAGAGCTGTGGGGAGTGAGACCCGGAGGGAGCCTGTGACGCTGGTTAATGCTATCTCAGCCCGGTGGGAGCTAAGCTGGCCCACCTGGCCCCAATGACCCGGGCATCTGGGAAAACTGCAGGGGTGAGGCGCTTGTGATTTTTTCCCTCCACCTCCAAAAGACAAACCTTTAGTCCACGCATTTATTTGTTTGGCTTCTCATCTCTGCTGTGAGGTGGCTAGAAGGGGCACATATGGAATTTCATCTCCTCTGCCCTGGGGCAGCAACTGGAGATTGGAAAGGCAAGTTAAGATGAAAACTGTTGGATATGCACAGGGTCTCAGCCACCCTAAGCTTGGATCGACTCCGCCTCTCTCTCCACCTCCAGGGCGACTCCTCCGTGAACCAGGATTCGCAACAGCAAATTGGATTTTGGGATGTTTTGTCACTCCAACACAAAACAGATCACTAGCTAAGAGGATGTCTTCTCTGCAGCCTGTGCTGAAACGGTCTAGCTGAGTCAATTCCTGACGTCATTTAGGGAAGGTATTTTCACCATGAAGTGTGAGGAGCAATCGAGGAGGAGGTCACAGGAAATTCAGGAAAGGAAAACCATGGCTGTCCAAAGGCTTCCCTGGTCTTCACTCAGGACCAGTTTTTCCTCTGACATTCTCATTGAACTTGTCTCGGATGAGTCCAGGGAGATTTCCCTCTTGATAGTGTGGGGTCTAGAGCTAGGAGGTGAGCAAATCATTCCTTGGCTTTGGCCCAGAGGTCACGAGGGGGGAAAGTAAGCAAATTATGGTTGACAAGTGGTTACTTCTTTCATTTAGGGGAGGGGTTCTTCATCTTTTTTTGTTCCACACACCCCTTGCCAGTCAGGTGAAAACCACAGAGTACAGCTATAATTTATTGTATACATTCGTAAGTGAAGGAAATGCTGTTTCAGATAAAGGTCAGAGAAAATAAAGATCATAAATTGATTTTTTCAATTCTAGCTCACAGATCCCTTGAAATCTTTCCATGGACCCCCAGGGGTTTGTGGACCTCTGGTTAAGAATCCCTGATTTAGGGAGTGGAGAGTGAGAGGAGGGCGTGTCAGGGCGGCTGGCATCAAGGATTTAGAATTGACCCAGCCTGCATGGGGTGCCAGCTCACATTGCAGAGATAGAGTTCATTTTCTTTCTCTCCATCTCAGACCTGTTTCCTGAAGGTAATTAAAATACAGTAAACGTTCCCAAAGTTTATTCTGTGGGCGCGAATAGGTGTTACGCACAAAAAAGTTTCCATGGTTAAATAAACTTGAGAAACCCTGGGTATAAAACAAAGTACAGAGAGATTCCTTGCTGTAGGACTTCTCAAAGCCTTTACTACACTAGCATGGAATGTGAAACCACAAAAGGTGTCCCTGTGCAGTGGAACCTGGAATCCATCAAGAAATGATGGACTAAGATGAGCACTTTCATTTCTCTATTCTTTACTGTGAATAAAGGGGTGGATTCTACAATATAATTTTTCTTAAAGATTTATTTTATTTATTTCTCTCCCTTTCCCCCGTTGCCTGCTCTCTGTGTCCAATTGCTGTGTGTTCTTCTGCATCCACTTGCCTTATCAGGCAGCACTGGGAAACTGTCTTTTGTTCTCCTTGCAGGGTGCACTCCTTGAGTGTGGAGCACCCCTATTGGGGGGGGCACCCCTGTGTGGTATGACACTCCTTGTGTGTGGCAGCACTGCACATGGGCCAGCTTACCACACAGGTCAGGAGGCCCTGGGGATCGAACCCTGGACCCTCCATATAGTAGACAGATGCTCTATCATTTGAGCCATGTCTGCTTCCCTCTACCATAGAATTTCCAGCTGAACTTTAATGCGACAAACACAAAGTCCCAGGTTTTGGTGATGGTGTAAGTCTTGGATTCTCATGCAGAATTTTGCCAGATGCATAGACGGCTCAGCTCTAGGCTCAATGTTTGCTCAGACACCTTCATTGACTATCTATCCTTCCAAAGCAGTAGAGAGGCTCTCAAACAGGAGTGAGGTTCAGACATCAATCCTTTTAAAAAATTCCTAGATGATTCTGGATGTTCCCCTCATTCAAAACCACTAGTGCTGTGGGAGAGCTAGGCTTCTGAGACAGATAGGTAGAGACAGGCAATTCCAGCTCTGGTGCATACCAGCTAAGGTGCCTTGGGAAAATCACTTTATGTCTTAGTATTACTGCTAATAAAATGAGGGGGATGGTCTAGATCAGTGATTTTTAAAATATTTTCATACATATACAGTGGAACCCTTTATTCAAAGGATATTTCTAGGTGGACTTCTAATTGATAGGACAGCTGAGAGAAGTGCTCAGGTTAAAGCAATAGAGGGACCTAGCGCTTTGCACTCTTGCTCTGTCTGCCCTTGGCCACCAGTCTTGGCCTGGGTCCCCTAGAAAATAGAGCTGGAGGCTTATGTGTTAGGAAGCAGGTGTGGCTCAAGCAATTGGGCATCTCCCTCCCATATGGAAGGTACCTGGTTGGGTTCCCAGTGCCTTCTAAAGAACACAAGTAGATGCCACAATGAGCAGACACTGCAACCAGAAGACACCACAACCAGCAGCAATTGGGCACGTGCCTCCCACATGGGGGTCTTGGGTTAGTTTCCCAGTGCCTCCTAAAAAAAAGAAGATGAGCAGACAACGAGCAGACAGACAAGGGAGCTGTGTTGGGGGAAGGGGGCATAAATAAAACTAAAAGTAATAAATAAACAAAAAACAACAAAAAAACCTTATGTGTTAACTTTATTGAGGGGTGCAATCCCAGGAAGGCAAGAGTGAAGGAAACCGGGAGGAGAAACAGGGGAGGGCAGGAACAAATAGTGTGTGAGGGAGCGAGTTCCAGTTTCCCAACAAAGCCCCACGGGTCGCTGGGTCACTCAGGTTGTGTTTAGAGAAGCCACGTGGGAGCACAGCATGTCAGAAGGGTCTGCAGGCACAGGAACGGCCGGCCAGCAGTCCATCTGCTGGGTCCTTCCTGACTCCTGCAGTCCAAGTTCACCCCAAGAAGCATTAACTCCCCTGCACTTTGAGTGGGGATACTAGGCCAAGCTGGAGCTCTGAGGGTCAGGCGAGGGGTAGAGCTGTCGGGTCTCCCACCACAGGGGGCCTTGCCCCCGGGAAATCTCAGGATGCAGGAATAGCAGGAGTCCTCACTGGGGCCGGTAGGACTGGAGGCAGGGCAAGTGGCTGAGGCCCAGAATTGGGGCACGGGGTATCAGGTGGGTCTGAACAGATCCACAGAGGTGCATAAATTGGGGGTCTGGGATAGCCTTCTTATATGGCTTCCATATGAGTCAGAGTCAGATAGCCAGGCAGGGCTGAATGCTCCAATATGGCTGCTTCTAGCTCCCAAAGTTCATAATTACATGGCAGCAATAGCCAACTGTGCTATGGCTTACTCAATTTAAACCCTAAAAAGAAAGCACATTAAGAATATTTGTATGTTTGATTACAATGTAAACTATATTCCATGCTGTGTAGCAGTGCCTCAAAATATACTCATCAAATGCAATGAATGTACCACACTAATGAAAGAAGTTGTCGATGTGGGAGGAGTGGGGGAGTGGAGGATATGGGAACTGCTTATATTTTTTAATGTAACATTTTGTGTGATCTATGTATCTTTTAAATAAAGATAATTTAAAAATGAAAAAAAAAGAATATTTGTATGTTTGAATGTAGTTAAAAGGGGAAATTTTGGGGGAGCAGATGTAGTCAAGTGGTTGAGTGCCTGCTTCCCACGTACAAGGTCCTGGGTTCGATCCTTAGTACCTCCTAAAAAAACAAAACAAACAAGAAAGCCCACTCTCATTAGGGAGCGGATGTAGCTCAGTGGCTGAGCACCTGCTTCCCGTGTACGAGGTGCTGGGTTCAATCCCCGGTACCTCCTAAAAAGGAGTGGGGGGTGGGGCAGAGGCATTTTGGGTTGTATGTATATTACTAGAGTAAAAGTTAACAAAAAACATAGGCGTGTACAACACAGTGAGCCCATTGTAAACTATGGACTGTAGTTAATAGTATAATTGCAAGAATATTTTTTGTTCAATTGTAACAAAGTACCACACTAATGCAAAATGCTAATAATAGGGAAAACGGCATGTGCGCTTGTGGGAATATGTATTTTCTGCATGATTTTTCTGTAAACCTACAATGTCTCTTAAAAACCAAAAGTGTGGGTACCAGCCAGATTTCAAGAGGCTTTTCTCTCTGAGCAAGGGATGTCTTCCACACCCTCCCGTGTGACTCCCTCAGGTGCTCCTATCGGCCACAGCTGAGGAGCATGGCTGCTTGGGAGGAGGGTGAATGCAAATGACCTCTGCCTCTATCCTAGTTTTAAGTACTCTTGCAGCCACTGAAATAGAAATCAACAGGTGACAGTGTGCATAAGATAATTTCTGAAACCATTGATTGCCTTTAGCCTGGCCCCCTTCCCTTCTGTTTTTTTTTTTTTTTTTTTTGCTTTGAAACCCTTCTAGGGTCACGTTGGGCAAATGACTGATGGCAGTGTGCTCATGTCCACTTCCTGGCTTTCTTGCCCAATAGGAGCTCGCCCTTGCCTTCCTCCCCTAAAATGTACTTGCCCTCTGTGGCTGACTGACAGGAAGAACTCACTGACTTAGAGATGTGTGTCTTTATTAGTGTGACTGACTGAGATTTCTGTTTTCCAGAGAGTCAAGACCAGCTCCTGATTGCAGCAGTCTCTTGTGCAATCAGTAATGTAATTAATGCTTTAAAAAATAATGATAAAGAACTGCTGGTGGCAGTGGTGATGGCCATGATGACAGCAGTATTGATTATTTGCTTCCTTATGTCTTGGATTGGGAAAACTCCTTGAAGGCAGGGACGTTTTCTTACTTCTCATGGTAGGCTCAGTGCCCATCCCAGAATCTATGATACTGGAAGTGATCAATGAGTATTTGCTGAATAAACAGAATAAATGGAACAGGACAAGGTGGAGAAGAATGGACTAAAAAAAGGCAAACATAAGGAAGTGAGCCCCAGACTTATTGGGGGTGCCTTCTTTCCATCTTGGCAGGGTTGGGACCACATCAAGGTGGGCTGACTGGCTGTTCGAAAGTATTAAGATGAACCAAGAACAGTGCAAGCTGAGCTCAACAGACACCCAAGAGTGGTTTGGGAGCCACAGTGGTTTGGGGCAGGTCAGGGTGCAGTGGGTCTTACCATGTAAATACACAGGGAATTGAATTCTTGCTCTCTAACTAAAACCCCTTGTGGGATTATGTGCTACTAGATTGTAGGAGCAACCAAAATACATTTCCAAAGCCTAGTCCATAAGACACTCCTTGGAAAAAACATTCCATGGCCAAATAAGTTTTGAAAACACCTCCTGTGCCCTCCTCTTGAAGATTCAAGATGCACATTGGCACATTAAAGTGGAGACCTGTGTCGAGAAACTTGCTTAATTGTTCTTGACCAATATTTCTCAGCTCATTTGACTGTGGAATCCCTTTGTACGTCTATAGTTACACCTATCTTATCCCTTGGAATGAGTTCCACAGAAAGCTCCTTGGGAAATACTGATCTTAAATTGGATGCTTTCAAGTTTGAGTTTATTTTAGAGGTGAAAAATCAGGAAAGGTAATCATTGAATTGCTAAAACAGGGACTTGTGAAGTCCAACTCTCAGAGAAGCCCCTTCCTCTTCTCCTTGCCATTTACTTTTGAGAATCCCCCAAATGGCTCTGAATTCTACCAAGGCTTTGATGACTGTGGCCACATGGTCTGCCTACAGCTGTATACTTTCTTTTTTTTTTTTAAGATTTATTATTTTTTAAATTTATTTCTCTCCCCTTCTCTCAGTTGTCTGCTCTCTGTGTCCATTCGCTGTGTTCTTCTGTGACCGCTTCTATCCTTATCAGTGGCACCAAGAATCTGTGTTTCTTTTTGTGGCATCATCTTGTTGTGTCAGCTCTCTGTGTGGCGCCATTCCTGGGCAGGCTGCACTTTCTTTTGCGCTGGGCGGCTCTCCTTATGGGGCGCACTCCTTGCACATGGGCCTCCCCTATGCGGAGGACACCACTGTGTGGCATGGCACTCCTTGTGTGCATCAGCACTGCGCATGGGCCAGCTCTACACGGGTCAAGGAGGCCTGGGGTTTGAACCGTGGACCTCCCATGTGGTGGGCGGACACCCTATCCACTGGGCCAAGTCTGCTTTCCTGTATATTTTCTTATGGGACCATTTCGAGAAGTACAATTGCAGCTCTGACAGGTTTGTGGAAATGTTTTCAATGGGTAACATTTTTCAGTTGCACATAACAGAGCAAGATGGATGTATGTAAAATATGTGAGTAATAACATTCACCTTCCTGCTATATTTTTTTGGCTGCGGTTATTGAATAAAAGGCTTCAATATAACTGGTGAAGATAAATGTTCTGAATTAATAAAGAAGACTTGAGTTCTTAAGACCCATCTCCCTAAATTTTGGATTGGTGAAACAAATTTTCTCTTGCGGAAAAAGACACACAACAACTTTGCTACCCTAGAGAGAGCTGTAGTTTTCTAATTAGAGGTAAATCCATGGTTTTCACCATTTGGTAGTGACCCAGAGAGCAAAGTTAGGCGTTTCCCATGGGAAGCATTTTCACCACCCGATATTCATCTCATGTGGGCAATGATATGTGTGAGTGTGAGAACTGGGGGTAGAGTGAGGGTATAACCCCAGTGGTATTTGGGTTTGGATCACCTGGGGACACCGACTATCACCCACGTGCCCAATTAGAGGGCCGCTGCCATGCTTTGCCTGAGCAGGGTGCTCCTTTCCAAAGTGAATAGCAGTTGCTAGCACACACTCACTAACACAGTTCCCCTGACACTCATTCATAAAGCATTGCACTGGTGCTTCCATCAGCATTAAACTCTTTGGTGACTGAGTTTAGAAAGATAGGAATCGGAGCTGTGAATTAGCAGTAAATCAGGTCCCAGCTGAATTCGAACCCAACTGCAGTGAGTTTTAAATTAAAACTCTGGCTCTGATGAAGCCATTGTAAGTCAAGCACTGGAGCTCTCTCACTCTTGACTTAGCGGTCACCCTTTGAAAGGAAAACCCTGACAACAACTGTTATTGATTTCTGGCCATGGTGGGAAATCGCCACTTCCTTTCTTCTTCATAAGCTGTTGGCTTTCTTTTTTTATGTGTGTATATATGTATGTATGTATGTGTTTTTATTTAAGAAGCCCAATTTGCAGGGACACAGCCGAGATGTGGGAACAGGGCAGGAGGAAGAGGGCAGGGGTTGGTGGGGTAACAGGTCATTGCTTTCTCTTTGGCCCTCCCCAGGGGGAGGTGTGCAGGAGGGGAATCTGGGTCTGTGGGTGTCATGTGGTTTGTTTTCCTGCTTGGACCATATTTGATTTTTCTTTCTGGGGGATCTGTACAGAAAACAACAAAGAGAACATTTCAAGGAGGCTGCAAGACTGTCATGTTGCAGTGACAATTGCAGTATAATAGGACATCATTTATGTAAGTAACGGTGCCCCCTGAAAGGAGCTTGTTGGAAAGGTGGCTACAGCTTCTCAAGGCCTTTTTTTTTCTCTTGCAAAATCATCCTGAGGTTTCCATTTTCAGAGCAATTGAAGAAGTATTATGTGCTGGCCAGAGAGGACAGAGACCTAGCTTCTAATCCTAGCCTGCTGAAATCCTTCAGTAAGTTACCTCCCTGGCCTCAATTTCTCTTTCCTTCAAGCTGGGAGTCAGCCCTGCTCTTCCCCACCTGCAGCCCCAGAGGTGAGGGGAAGGTGGTCATCTAGCTGAGAGGGCCTGGAGGCGGCAGAGGGAAGACTTTGTTTACACTGAAGGTCAGAGAAAATCAGGAAACAGAGAATGAAAACTAAGCTCCATCCTCTCACCATTCTACCTTTACCGGCTGCTCTGGGGAGGAGCTGGAAATGAGAAGAGCTGATTGCAGAGGGTCAGAATAGGGAATGCAGTGGAGCTGGCAGGGACCTTGGGAGGGATGGGTGAGTGGGGAGTCCCGATCCTGGAGGTGGTTGGTTAAGTGGGGACCTGTGAGAGGAGGAAAAGGGATTGTGGGTTCCCTCCATGCCTTTTGCTCCTTGCACCATTCATATCTATTTCCATAGTTCGGTGATGTCCTGGAATATTTAATCAATTGATCAATCAGCCAGTTGATCTGTTCAGCTCACATTTATTGAATGCCTACTATGTGCTAGGCTCTTTGCAAGAGTTTGGTTGTACAGAAATGAAAGGTAATGTTCCTGCCAGGAGGGAGTGCACGGCTTAGTGTGGCCTCAGACATGGGTGTTAATAGGCCATTTAAACCCAACGAGGTGAGATGTGAGATGGATGCATGCAGAGGGTGCCTTGGGAATATGTAAGAGGGGGCGCCCAAGCAGGTTTGAAAGGCAGGGCACTGCGGAGGTCTCCTGGAGGGTGGGGGGCATCAAAGCGAGTTTGATGGTTGAGTGGGGTTGGCCTTGTGAGCACATGTGAGAAGGTGTTCCAGGTGGAGGAGGCACCTTACAAGGCGTGGGGACATGAGCCAGCACAGCACTTGGGTCCCCATGCTAGAAACTCAAGGCAGAGGTGGGCAGGGGGCAAGCACAGGCAGAGGCTGGATCAGGGCTGCGTTTAAAGGTCCAACTGAGGCTTCTACCCCACAGGCAGTGTGGCAAGGCCTCAGGCATTTCCAAGGAAGGGAATCAACAAGACCAGATCCGCCTGTAGAAAGGTTACTATGGGCATCAGTGGAGAGGGAATTGGAGGTGAGGCTCTTACAGTAATCCAGGGGAGCCCTGAGAGGGGCTGACGGAAGGTGATAGCAAAGGGGAGGAAGGCAGTGATTTGAAAGGAGTGTAGGAATTAGAGCTGACATTGTGAATATGGAGGGGAACGGGGTGGGTGGTCAGGGAAGGGGACTTGGGAACATCCTTCAGATGTCTGGCTTGGGCAGCTGGTAGAAGGTGATGCCATTCACTGAGCAAGAGGTTTCTCACCTGAGACCCAGTTGGGAGGGAGTGAGGAGTTCTGTTCTGGAAGTGGTGAATTTGAGGCGTGTGTTAAGAGTCACAGGTAGAGATAACCAGCAGGCTCTTGTGACATTGGCGGCTTCATCTCAGTGCTTATCCCTGTCGTTTACTTCTGATCCCAGCTGCAGACTGCAGAGTTCATTTTGGGATCTAGTGGAGGCTCAGTGAAGATGCAAGCAGAACTTCCTATTATAGATTTGTACGTTTTTGGAGTAATGCATGTTTCAAATTAAACACACTGTCATGGACACTTTGCTTGAGATTGTTCTGAAAACATTCCAGGCATTCATCTTGCTTTACAATATCCCTGATGTTTCTGGTGGAAAAGGAATGGTCCCTGGAGGCTGAGTAGTGTACAGCCTGTTAGGGAGAAAGCTGGGAATGAAGGCAGAATTAGAAGTCTGGTGATGGAGAAGGACCAGGCATTTGTTTTGCATATTAGCATGTTCTCTTTCTTGACTGGAACATCCCCATTTTCAATGGGCACACACTCAAAATGGCATGGTTTCTGGTGAATTGAGCTCCACCGTGAGCTAAGAGATGGCGATTAACATTTTGGCCACATTCTTGGGAAATAGGGTCTTGTGTGTAGCCACCTTATCCCAGGTGGCTAGTGCCACTTGGCACAATTGTGGCCTACAGGTAGGAACTGGCCAGTAGGTGGGTTTTGCTTGGCTCAAAGAGTGTTAAAGGAAATTCTTATTGTTTGAAAGCCTTTAGGTGGGACACTTACTCTCTGGGGAGCCACAGTTGCGCTCCCTGTTGTCACAGCTTTGCTTCACAACTTTGGGGTAAAGTCATTTGAATTAAAATACCCAAGGCAGCCTGACACCTAGTAGGTACTAAGGCAGATTTTCTTTTCCCCTCTTTCCAATGCATAGAAAAAATAAAAGAGTTACTGAATTAGAGTCAAGTGCCCCTGTTCTGCTTTGTAATTTAGTAACCCCTATTAACTGCAGGAAGTGTAGAAGGAACTGGTGGCAAAACTTTCAGGTATACTAGTTAGTGTGTTTATGCTTTAGAAACTGTAGAAAATAGTCATTTGGATTGAGCAGATTCCTGGAGAGGAAAAATCTCAACTCCATCAAGTCCACCCTGACCCTTCCCCTCCCTGCCTCCCTTGTGCTGCTGTGGAAGGTAATCAAGCTTGGGTGGGGGTTGGAGATCTTCAGGCAGGGCTAGGCATCTCACTAGCATGGGCAGAGTTTGGCACAGTTTAGACCAGTCCTCCAGAATGGGGGACTCTGAGAGTTCAGCCCCAAATAGTATCTTTAGCTACAAAATTGCAGTGCAATTTCAAGTAAAACAATGGAACTACTCTCTTTTCTGCATTGCTTCTGGGTATCTCAAAACCCCTGATAAAAATGGCTTGCCCTGGGTGCTCTTTTGTTGAAAGGGAACAGGGGGCAGGGTAGGTATTTTTGAGTGCTAACCTTTTAAGAACCCCACAGAGACGACAGGATTTCTGTTCTTCCTTCCTTACAACTCTGTACCCAGCCCTGGTACATCTTAGCAACTGTTTTCGGTACCTAAGGTATGTACGCAGCTACATGGTAGTTTCAGGGAGCTCAGTGGTTTTTGCCAGTTTATCAGGAGGCGAGCTGTTTCCCCTTGAGGGGGCAGAGGGTGGCATCTGAGATCCTAAGAAGGGAAGTGACCTGACCACAGGACCAAAATAGGGCAGACCACACTGCCTTGAGCTCTTCATTGCAAAGTACCCAGTTGAGTTTTGGAGTTTTAGAAACTTCCCTCTGACTTGCAGGTTATCAGATGTCTCCAAAGGGGCTCAGATAAGAAAATCTGAGAAAGGAGGCAAATGCTCATAGTGCAGAATGCTGACTGTGCACACAGTGCCAAACTGGATGGAGACTCTTGGCTGCTGGTGGGCCCAGGACGGTGGAGGAGGAAGGAGAGAGCGGACTTTGCCAAATCCAGGCCTAATTTCAGATATTTCTGCAGCTCATTTCCTTCCCCTTCATTCCTTCTTCCAGGACTTGGTGCTAGGAGGCTGGACTCTTCTCAGCAAATAAAAAATAAATGAATTAAATAATTTTTAAAAATGGTATTTGTATTTATGGCTGTCACTTCCGAGTGACATGGTATTAAGATGTAATAAGAGTTCTCTGGGTTAAATTTGATTATGCCCATTTTTGGAGTGTTCAAGAGAGCATGAGTTAAAAGTTAGGAATATCACATTAACTTTGAAAAATGTCAAGTAACATTTCCCCAGAATATCATGTTTAGAAAGAATGGCATTTTCATCTAAAATTTATATTTGCAAATTAAAAAAAATCCTTTGGCATGGATGAATTTTTATAAGCTAACAAATTTTGCAAGAAGCCTTGTCCACATTCCAGATGGTAGCCAGGTCCAGGCATTTTTGTGTGAAAACAGTAAGTAGCACACCTAGAGTCTGCAAATTCAGGCTGCCAAGAATTTATTGGTAATATATGATTTATAGCCGTGCATGCTTTTATTTACATCTCATAGCCCCACTTAAGTGCAAGCTTCTTGAAATCAGGCAACTTTCTTACACGTATTTCTAGGTCCCTTTGGACCTAATATAGTGTTGTTCGATTTTGTTGTTTCTCTCCCCCACCTTAATCTTGGTTTTCTAGCTTTAAAAGATGTGGGTATTGGAATTGTTCAACACAGTAGATGGCATAGCACATATTGAAATAACTGAGAGTCCACAGGAAGTAGGAAGTAGCTTGCAGTGTTGGCTGTATTGTGGTATTTAGATTTTTACTTAATTTTTGTTGCTTTCCAACAAATTGTGAATAGAGTATCTAATGAGTCTGAAGTCTTGACCACATATCACCTGGTTGGCAAATAAGAGTGACTGATACTTCCTTTCTAGAATGAAAATTTCATGAAACTTGGCTGGCTTCTTATTATCTTTGCTGAGAAGTTTTCAATGTTTTGCAAAAGTGAAAAAAAAAATCAAAATAAAATTCAAGGAAATAAATAGCAGAAATGGTTGCCCCTTTATTAGTCATTGCTTTATTTTACTTTTGCCCCCACCTCCCCTTCCTCCCATTGTCCATTTCGACATCTTCAACTAGGACTTTCATCAACCCCCCTCCTGCTTCTTTTCTCTGTGCCAAGCAACTTGGCTGTGCTAACATCGTTGTATGGGTCAGGAGCAACCCAACCTTGGTAACCCATGATGGAGGCTCTTCCTCTTGTAATTATTTTCCACAGTGATCTAGAACTCATTGCTGCACATGGCGCAGTTAGTCTTTACTCCACATAGGACTTTGACTGTGAAGGATGTGGAGGAGAAAGCTAAGTTCTGCAGGTGGTGGGTAGTAAAGCGTAAAGTTAGAATCCATCAGTGAGTTGGGGTTGATGGTCAGAGGCCCTGAACTATCCACCTAAAAATGAACCCCATCACACTTTGGTTCATAGCCAGTGGGTCTCTAAAACACTCAGGCTCACCAAAGTTTTGTGTATGTTTTACATACTTCTGCCATCTGGTAGTTTATCCATTAATTTTTTTTGATACCTACATGTTAAACATATGCTTATTACACTAAATTTATTTTTTTGGTCCACTTTTGATCTTGTTTCAGCCTACTAAGGTAATTTTGAGTCACCACCCAAAATGGGTACAGCCTTACAATAATGCCATGTGACTTTTTGCAGATTATCTCATTTGACCTTCAAATCCCAGAATTTGTCACCTGCAAATTGGAAAATGTGACTCTCAGCTTTTATTCAAATTACGGGTAGACATGTGAAACAGGGCAGTACCAAAGATAGCATCCTTGGCATGGCCTTTCCTAGACGGCTTCCCTTCCAGGTTTGATAAATAGCCATTGATTGACCTTCTTTGGGCCCAGGAGGTAGCGGGCAGAGAGGACCAAGTATGAACTTTGGAAGCAGACATCTGGCATTGAAATCTGACCCAGGTCAATTTGGCCATTCCCAGAAGTCAGATTATTTGCAGACTTAATTTCCAGTGATTAGAGCCTGGTAAGAACTGTAGGCTCCCTCCTCCACAACTTTCGCTAGGTGGATGTTACACCGAAAGCAAATGTCAGGCTGAGTTCTGCCACACCTATGTACCTTTGGTAGTAAGCAGGCACCAAAGCAATCCTGCAACCTGTTCTTGAAGGTCAGTGAAGACCCTGCTTTCTGTCCCAACCAGTGTGCCAGGGAATGGATGGCAGGTTTGCCAAGACAGCAAGTCCCCTCAACTCTGCAGGCAGACACGTGGAATGTGCAGCAGGCAGAGACCCTAGAGCAGCTTTCTCTGGACCCAGGGAGTGATACAAATATTACCCTTTTCTGCATGTGCCAGGAAGTGAGGAAGGTTCGGGAGCATGGACTTAGCCAGCGTGACAGGTTTACTTTGAAGGAAAGTTTACTTGAGGCAGATGAAAGGGTATTTTGGTTGCAGGTTTCAGCTCCCCTTTTGTAATCAGAGGACAGAATCCTTTGAGAGATGGAACATAGAGCCTAATGAGAGCTCTTGGCTAAGAATGGTGCCACTAAGGACTCTGGGCTTGCCAGATTCTTCTGCCTGTAGTGCAGAGATGCCCAGACAATATTTTTTATTTTTTATTTTTTATTGACTTTGTAATAATATTACATTAAAAATATATATGTGAGGTCCCATTCAACCCCACCCCCCCACCCCCCCTCTCCCCCCCCCCCAACAACACTCGTTCCCATCATCATGACACATCCATTGGATTTGGTAAGTACATCTTTGGGCACCTCTGCACCTCATATACATTGGTTCACATCATGGCCCATACTCTCCTCTATTCCATCATGTAGGCCCTGTGAGGATTTACAATGTCCAGTGATTACCTCTGAAGCACCATCCAGGGCAGCTCCATGTCCCGAAGACGCCTCCACCTCTCATCTCTTCCTGCCTTTCCCCATACCCTTTGTCCATTATGTCCCCTTTTCCCAATCCAATGCCACCTCTTCTATGTGGACACTGGATTGGTTGTGTCCATTGCACCTTTATGTCAAGAGGAGGCTCAGATTCCACCTGGATGCTGGATGCAATCCTCCCATTTTCAGTTGTAATCACTCTAGGCTCCATGGTGTGGTGGTTGCCCAGACAATATTTTTAACCAATCCATTTATCTTTGCCGTCACTTAATTTCCCATTGAAAATGTTTTTCTGACATCTCTTATGTTCTAACAAAACCATGAATGCCAATGGAGATAGTGTTTGAAGCACTCAGAGTAGACCATGGAGAGTGGACTCCTGGTATGAGTCTTTCAAAGCTAACTAACCAACCCCGGAGTACACACTTGAAATTACATTACTTTGGATATTAACTAACCATCTCTGAGTGTGGAGTAAAGGTGACTCATACATAATGCCCCACTGTTTACGCCAAAGTATTTTAAAATAAATTATGACATCATCAAAGCCTGCTGGTTAGCTGGGTGGTCTTAGTTTGCTAGTGCTGCCATGACAAAGTACCAAAAATGGGATGGTTTAAAACAACAGAAATGTGTTGTTGTCTTCTAGTTCTGGAGGCTAGAAGCTCAAAATCAAGCAAGGCCCTCCTTTAGAAAGCTACAGGGAGAATCCTTTCTTGCCTCTTCTAGTTTCTAGTGTTTGTCAGTAAGCCCTGGCAATCCTTGGCTTGTAAACCCATCAGTCCAATCTCTGCCTTCTCTGACACACGGCCTTCTCCCCAGTGTCTGTCTTTGTGTGTCCAAACCTCCCCTTCTCATAAGGAACTCAGTCAGACTGGATTAGGGCCCTCTCTAATCCACTTTGACCCCATCTTAACCAATCACACCTTCAAAGACCTTATTTCCAAATAAGGTCACATTTGCAAGACTGGGACTTGAACATCTCTTTGGAGGGCACAATTCAACCTACCTCTCTCTGATGGTTGGTTGGTTTCCCTCTCAGTAAAAAAGTAAACGATACTTACATGGCAGGAGTACTGTGATATGAGATGTGGGAGCTATTTTGTACAATATGTGGCACATAGTAAATGCTCAATGAATGGAGACAAAATATTGTTGAAAATCACTGCCTGCTCTTCAGTAGTAACTTGTTAATTATACTTCTTGCCACCCTGTATTGGATTAAAATACTTCAGTTTTCTTGGTTTTTAAGTAGTCACATCTATTTCTAACACTGGGCTTCATTCAGTGAAACCACTGCCTTGAGGTTCTATAAGCAAATGGGAAGTGAGGTGGCTGGTCATATTTGGGTCAATCTTGGCTCCTCTTCTAAGTATGATCTTTTTCTTAAAGAATGTAAAAAAATTTGCCATTATTTGTCTGGCATTTAGAATTAATAGCCATGTTTCCATATCCAACCTGTGCTTGTTGGGCCATCCTGAGATAGACTAGCTTGTGTTTTTTTTTTTTGTTTTTTTTTTTTTTACCACTGCACGAATGTAAACATATATTGTTTTTATAGGTCTTATTGAGATATCTTAGATAATGTGTTTTTCTTGCTAGACAGTAATGATGGTTGCTGGGGGGTTTTTTGTTTTGTTTTGGTTTGTTTTTTGTTTTCAGTTTACCACATAGGATCCTAGATTTGGTTGGAAGAGAACTAAGAGGAGACGCCACTCTAACTCAAGGCAGTGGCTAACTATTAATGATTAATTGTGCCAAGCATTGAAGGACGGGGCATCTGTTACTATTTGCCTGTAACAAAGTCGTAGAGCTGAAGTGGTCCAATGGAGATGAGAGGGCCAGGTCCAGTGCGCATGACATTTACATACCTGGATATATGCTCACCTGCATCCAACAGGGGAGATTTACTTGGAAACAGCCCATCTCAGCTGTCCCCATCCAGTAGTCCTGGCAAGATAGCCTTCAACTAAATAGCAAGGACCTCTGGGATTTTCCTTTATGGTTTTCACTGCATGGTGCCTGCTATCAAATCAGAATCCTTTGCCCCGAGACACCCTGGTTGTTGGAGTTTGCTCAGTTCTTCCAGGCTCCTGGGCATTGAAACCTGTGAAATCCTTGTCTGATGACAAAACTTGAAACATTGCATTATTCTCAGCAACATTCAGACTGGGAGAAGAAGGAACCTCTGGTTGGCTGGGAGAAAGGTGATTAGCCCCTGTAGAGACGGCACTGAGAGGCTGGAGTTTGAGGGAGTTGGCATGCTTTGTAGATGGCAGGGCCTCTCTGAACAGAAAGTTCAGGCCAGCTCTAAATGAGGGTGCACCAGGGAGAGGTGGGCCACTGTTCTGTCCCTGAAGGAGAGGAGGCACCTCACTGGTGCACTTTCTCTCCAGGGTCCTCATCACAGCCACCCTCCATGCATTGGCCCATCTAGAGTGACCACCCACCCTGGATTACTAGACCAGCATCCATTTTGGATATTTTATGCTATTGTCAGAGCACGTGTTCTGATTTCCTTGGTTTGAAGATATAGGAAACATATATATCCAAAGGGTACCATATCTTGGGCAAAATTGGGAAGTAGTTGATTTTTGCCTGCAGCGCTCCATTGACCGTCTTCTTTCTTTAGACAGGGCCTCCTGTCTACTGCACGGTTTACGCTGAGGGCCCCGGACTGAGATAGTGCTGACATTCTGCCCATGTTCCCAGGCCACACCTCGCGCCCTGGTGCAGGGCTGCTGGCCGTCTTGCTCCAGGAAGAGTTGCCTTTTTCTTCCACCAAGTTGCCTTCTGCCCACCAAGCTCTGGGGCCACAGGAGACGCCTTTCTCTGATTCCCACAAAGTAGCCACGTAGACCAGTGGGGGCCCTGCTGTTTGTGTGCTCTCCACTCTCCTCTTCTGCTTAGTGCCTTCCTGAGAGTCCCCTTGGTGACAGGGAAGGGAAGCGATGGAGGTAGTTTGCTGAGGAGAGAGCAGAATGCTTGGCCCAAGGGCCACAGTTCCCATGATGGCATTTCAGGCACCTCGATGGATGTGCGTTTGATGCAGGGGGCTTTGCTAGAACCTCTCCAGCCAGACAGGGAGGCTCCTGTCCATCGGCTTTATGTGTCTATTTCAGGTCTTCTGCATTCATTTTCATGGACCCTGCCAGGAAAGTCTGCTCCAGAGCTGATGGCCCTCACCCTTTGGCTTTTCTGATGGGTCTGAGAAGGTCTGGCACCTAGAGATTTTTCCACCATGTTACGAGCCCCCAGGGGCAAAACACCATTAGCAGTAAAGTGGAGAAGAGCTGGAGGGCGGCTTCCAGCTGGCCCCTCCTGCCCTCCACAGTCTTCACGCTGTCTTCAATGTGTCTCTTCGCTGTCATTCCAGGAAATGCTGGCCTTTGGGCGAGTGGGTCACAGGTCACACCTGGGCCCGCCAGAAACAGACCTCAGGACACAGGCTCTTCGAGTCTTCCAGATCCACCGGGTGTGGATATGGGTGTCACAGAGAGGCATCAGACCAGCAGGATTTCTTGTCTGTCTCCAGTAACCAGAATTAGGAAGAACCTCGTTTTCACGGCATGCAGACCCTGTTCTCATCCCTATAGCCACCCAGAATCCAAGTGGGGCACCCCAGAATCCTAGCCTGGCACTGCCCGTGCTTGTGAGCCCGAGGCCAGGTTTCTCTATTGAGTCTCCCTAACTTCCACTTCAGCTAGAACCACTGAGCTGGTGTTGGGGGAGGGGCTCAGGCATCTGATTTTGTATAAAAGGGTGTTTCTCTGGATATTAATCTCCAGGGGAATGAAAACCCAGGTTTCATCAGTCCAGGGTTTGGGGGCTCAAAGGAGTGTGTCTCCGCATATGGGAGGAAAGGCAAACCAGAGTGTCAGCGCTAACCTGTCCTCCACTGAGCAAGGATGCAGGTAATCCGTCACCGCTTCAGCTGGAAACAACATAAACTTGCAAAAGAATTTCTTCTTTTCACCTCCTGAGCCTCCATGCTATGAGGTGTGCTACAGGAAATTGAGAGCTGATGAAGGAGCAGACCCCACCCTATTCCCACCCCCCCAGGCTGTCTCTGGAGGGTCCAGGTCCTTGGCCCCCAGTGCCTCACCTCTTGGGGCTGAGGTACCTCCAGCTGCCTCTTGTAGACCAAGTTTTTTTTTTTTTAATGTTCCAATAAGACTTTATTTATGGATACTGAAATTTGAATCATTTAATTTTCAGGTGTCTTAAAATATAATTCTTCTTTTGATTTTTTCCAGCCATTTTAAATAAAAAGTCAGCCTTTGTTTAAAAGCCGTATAAAAAGAAGTGGCAGGCCAGATTTGGCCTGTGGACATAATATGCTGACCCTTGTGTAAAGCAAAGCTCTTGTTGGCTGCTATCTGGTTGTATTCTTTTTTTTTTTTTCTTTAACTTTTTAAAATTAGTGAAGGGGTGAGTCTGCAAGCAATCATGTATAATGTGCAGAATTCCCGTAAATGACCCCTTCACCAAAACCTTACATTGTTGTGCAATATTTGTTACAGATTATGAAAGAACATGATCAGGCTCTTACCTCTGACTATTGTCCATAGCTTACACTTGGCATATTTCTTTGGTTCACCCCCTATTATTAACCCTCTGTATTAGTATTGTACATTTGTTATAGTTCATGAGAGAACACTCTCATGTTCGCATTGTTAGCCACAGTCCATCTCCCACAACATCGTTCACTGTGTTTTATAGTTCCATGCCTTGTACATTCCATTCAAAGTGTATATTTGGTGACTCTTAGTTTCATCACAGAGTTCTGCTGTCATTGGATTAGTAAACCTTTGAATGTTTTCCTTAGTCCAAAAGAAAAAATCCTATATCCTCCTATTACTGACCCTCAGAATTGATATAGTACCTTCTTTGACATAGATGCAAGAATATTACAACATTGCTGTTAACTATAGTCCATAAATTATATTAATTGCATTTTCCCATGCATCACCATATTCTTACCACCTTGTAATAGTGATGTACATTTGAAGAATAGAAGAACATTCTCGTATTTGTATTATTAACAACAATCCTCATCCACCCCTGGATTCACTATGCTATTTAGTCTCTAGATTATTCTATAGCTTTTTTTCAATAGACCCTTACATCTCTAGACTACTCCTTTCAGTCACAATCCCATTTATAAACCAGCCACGCTAGTTATACTCACTATACCAAATTACCATCAACTGTATCCATTTCCACACTTTTACAGTCAAGCTAATTGAAAATTTTATATACATTAAGCATCAGTCTTCATCCTATCTCCTCAGTAACCTATTGTCTAGGTTTAAACTCCATGTGTTTATTTTTTGTATTTAGTTCATATTAGTGAGACCATACAATATTTGTGCTTTTGTGTCTGGCTTATTTCACTTAGCACAATGTCCTCAAAGTTTATCTATGTTATTATATGTGTCCCAATTTCATTTTTTCTTACAGCAGCGTACTATTCCAATGTGTGTATATACTACATTTTGTTTATCCATTCATTGTTTGATAGGCACTTGGGTTGTTTCCATCTTTTGACAATTATGAATAATGCCACTATGAACATACATGTGCAAATGTTTGTTCGTGTTATTGTTTTCAGTTCTTCTTAATATAGTCCTAAAACAGAGATTGCTGGATCATGCGGCAGTTTTATATCTAGCTTCTGGAGGAACCTCCAAACTGTCTTCCCCAGAGCTGCACCATTCTACATTCCCAACAGTGAAGAAGTATTCGTATTTCTCCACATCCTCTCCAGCACTTGCTGCTTTGTTTTCTTTAAAATAATGACCATTCTATGAGATGATATCTCATTTTAGTTTTGATTTGCTTTGTAGTTTTGTTTTGCATTTCCCATTCATCTATTTTTTCTTTCATTGTTTGTGCGTTCAGTTTAAGGTTTAAGAAACCATCAGGTGTTGAAGATGTTTCCCTACATTTTCTTCTAGGAGTTTTATGGTTCTTGCTTTTATATTTAGGTCTTTGATCCATTTTGAGTTAATTTTTGTATTAGGTGTGAGGTAGGGGTCCTCTTTCTTTCTTTTGGATATCAATATCCAATTCTCCCAGCAACATTTGTTGAATAGACTGTTCTGGCCTAGCTGGGTGGGCTTGACAGCCTTAAATCACTGGACCATAGATGTGAGGGTCTATATCTGAACTCTCAATTAATTTCCATTGTTATATATGTCTATCTTAATGCCAGTACCATGCTGTTTTTTTTTTTTTTTCCACCAGATTTAAAGTCTGGAAGTGAGAGTCCTCCAACTTTGTCCTTCCTTTTTAAGATGTTTCTGGCAATTTGGAGCCCTTACCCTTCCAAATAAATTTGATAATTGGGTTTTTCATTTCCTTAAAAAAGGCTGCTAGAATTTATTTGAATATACATTGAATTTGTATATCAATTTGGGTAGAATTGACATCTTAATGATATTTAGTCTTACCATCCATGAACATGGAATATTATTCCATTTATTTAGGTCTTCATAATTTCTTTTAGCAATGCATTGTCGCTTTCTGAATACAAGTGCTTTATGCCCTTGGTTAAGTTTACTGATAAATACTTGATTCTTCTTGTTGCTATTGTAAATGGATTTTTTTCCTGACTTTCTCCTCAGATTGTTCATTATTAGTATACAGAAACACTGCTGATTTTGCATATAAATTTTGTATCTTGCCACTCTGCTGAATTCATTTATTAGCTCTGGTAGGTTTGTTGTAGATTTTTTTTGGATTTTCTAGGTGTAGGATCATATTATCAGCAAATAACCAATTTGAATGCCCTATACTTCTTTTTCTTGCCTGCTTGCTCTAGCTAGAACCTCTAATACTATATTGAACAACAGTGGTGATAGTGGGCATCTTTGTCTTGTTCCCAATCTCAATAGGAAAGTTTTCAATTTTTCATCATTGAGTACAGTGTTATCTGTGGATTTTCACATATCCCTTTTATCATGCTGCGAAAATTTTCTTTAATTCCTATCTTTTGGAGTGTTGTTGTTGTTGTTTATCAAGAAAGGATGCTGGATTTTGTCAAATGCCTTTTCTGTATCGATTGAAATGATCATGTGGATTTTCTTCTTCAACGTATTAATGGGGTGTATTATTCTGATTGATTTTATTGTGTTAAACCACCCTTGCATGCCTGGGTAAAAACCAGCTGATCTTTTTAATGTGTTGTTGGATTCAATTAGCGAGTATTTTGTTGAGGATTTTTGCATCTGTATATATTAGGAAAATGGGTCTGTCATTTTCTTTTTTTGTAATATCTTTACAAATATCTCTGGTTTTGGTATTAGGGTGATATTGGCTTCATTGAATTAATTTGGTAGTATTCCATCCTGTTCAATTGTTTGGAAGAGTTTGAATAATATTGGTGTTAAATCTTCTTTGAATGCTTGGTAAAATTCACCTGTGAAGATATCATGTCCTGGGCTTTTCATTTTGGGGAGCTGTTTGATGACTATTTCAATCTCTTTGCTTGTGATTGGTTTTTTGAGGTCTTCCATTTCTTCTAGGGACAGTGTAGGTTGTTTGTATCTTCCTAGAAATTTTTCAATTTCATCTGCATTGTCTAGTCTGTTGGCCTACATTGTTGATAGTATCCTCTTATGCTATCTTTTATTTCTGTGCAGTCAATAGCAATGTCCCTATTTTCATTTCTGATTTTATTTATTTGTATCTTCTCTCTCTCTCTCTCTCTCTCTCTCTCTCTCTCTCTCTCTCTCTCTCTCTCTCTCTCTCTCTCTCTCTGGTCGGGTAAGAGTTTATCTTTTTTCTTTGTCAGCTAAGTGTTTGTCAATTTTATTGACCTCAAAGAACCAACTTTGGGCTTTGTTAATTCTTTCTCTCTCTCTCTTTTTTTTGTTCTCAATTTCATTTATTTCTGCTCTGATCTTTGTTATTTCATTCCTTCTGCTTGCTTTGTGCATAATTTGCTATGCACAAAGATTTTTTTTCTAGTTTCTCCAGCTGTGTAGTTAGGTTGTTAATTTTAACTCTTTCTCTTTTTAATGTAAACATTGAGGGCTATAAATTTCCCTCTCAGCACTGCTTTTGCAGCATCCCATATGTTCATATGTGTTTTCATTTTTATTCATCTCAAGATATTTATTGATTTTTCTTGCAATTTCTTCTTTGGCCCACTGATTATTTAATAATTTGTTGTTTAATCTCCATATATTTGTGAATTTTCCCATTTTCTGCCTGCTATTGATTTCCAGATTTATTCTATTATGATCAGAGAAAGTGCTTTGTATAATTTTGATCTTTTAAAATGTATTGAGATTGGCTTTGTGAACCAACATATGGTCTATTCTGGAGAAAGACCCATAAGCACTTGAGAAGGATGTATATACTGCTGTTGTTTTGGCATGCAGGGTCCTGTATATATTCAAGCTCACTGTTTATTGATCCTCTACCAAGATGATCTATCCAATGATGAGAGTGGTATATTGTAGAGACATCTGTTTCTCCCTTCAGTTTTTCCAGTGTTTGTCTCATGTGATTTGGGGCACCCTGGTTAGGTGCATATACAGTTATTATTGTTATTTCCTCTTGGTGAATTGCCCTTTTTATTAGTATATAAGGACCCTCCTTATCTGTAATATCAGCTTTGCTGGTATTACATTTTATCCAATATAAGTATAGCTACTCCAGTTTTTTTTTTTTTTTTCCTCTTTTTTTTCATTACTACCTGTGTGGAATATCTTTTTCCAGGCTTTCGCTTTCTATCTATTTGTATCATTGGGTCTAAGGTGAATTTCTTGTAGATGGTATATAGATGGCTTATATTTTCTTATCCATAGTACCAGTCTTTGTCTTTTGATTGGGTATTCCACACCATTAGCTTTCAATGTTCTTACCATAGAGGCAATTCTTACTTCACTCATTTTGATCTTTGAGTTTTATCTGTCATCTCTTGTTTTCACCACTCTTTTTATACTTTTGCTTACTTTTACTTATATAATCTTCATTTCTAGACTCTCTTCCAAACCTCTCTCTCCTGTCTTTTCAGGCTGTTTCTGCAAAACTCGTCTCTCGGTTACAAATATTCTAGATTCTATTTATCTGCAAATACTCTAAACTCATCCTCATTTTTGAAAGACAGTCTTCCTGGTTATAAGATCGTGGTTGGCGGTTTTTCTTTTGCAGGTTTTTAAATATATCATATCACTGCCTTCCTACTTTCAAGATTTGTGATGAGAAATCAGCACTTTATCATATTGGACATCCTTTGTATGTGATTAATCTCTTTTCTCTTTCTGCTGTCAGCATTCACTTTTTCTTTGGCATTTGAAATTCTGATTAGTATGTGTCTCGGAGTTGGTCTATTTGGATTTATTCAAATGGGAGCATGTTATGCTTCTTGACATGGATATCTATGTCCTTCAATAGGGTTGGCAAATTTCCTACCATTATTTCCTCAGATATTCCTTCTGACCACTTTCCCTTCTCTTGTACTTCTGGGATACCCATGACACATATGTTTGTACATCTCTCTTTTTTTTTTAAGATTTATATATTTATTTATTTCTCTCCCCTACCCCCCCGCCACCCCAGTTGTCTATTTGCTATGTCTTCTTTGTCCATTTCTGTTGTTGTCAGCGGCATGAGAATCTGTGTTTCTTTTTGTTGTGTCATCTTCTTGTGTCAGCTTTCCGTGTGTGCGGCACCATTCCTGGGTAGGCTGCATTTTCTTTCACACTGGGCCACTCTCCTTACGGGGCGCACTCCTTGCGCATGGGGCTCCCCTACGTGGGGGACACCCCTGTGTGGCACGGTACTCCTTGCGTGCATGAGCACTGCACACGGGCCAGCTCCACATGGGTCAAGGAGGCCTGGGGTTTGAACCGCAGACCTCCCATGTGGTAGACGGACACCCTAACCACGGGGCCAAGTCCACCGCCTGTTTGTACATCTCTTGCCATCATTTAGTTCTCTGAGACCTGGTCCAATTTTTTCCCCCATTCTTTTCTTTATGTATTCTTTTGTATAGCCACTTTCAGAGCGCCTGTTTTCAAGCTCACTGTTCCTTTCTTCTGCCTCTTCAAATCTGCTGTGATATGCCTCCAGTTTCTTTTAAATTTCATTTATTGTGGCTTTTGTTCCCATAAGATCTGCTATTTTTATATGTATACCTTCAAATTCTTCTTTGTGCTCACCCAGGGTCTTCTTATATCCTTAATCTCTTTAGCCATCTCATTGAATTTATTAAGGAGATTTATTTGAACATCTATGATTAGTTGTCTCAATTCCATTATGTCATTTGGAGGCTTAGTCTGTTCCTTTGCCTGGGCCATATCTTTCTGTTTCTTGGTATGAATTTTAATTTTTTGTTGGTGTCTCGGCATCTGATTTACTAGATGTATTTATTCTGGGCTTACTTTCTCTCTTTAGTCTAGAGCTTTCTATTTAATTGGCTTTGTGCTGCAGCTCCTCTTTGATACTTGGTCCAAATTAATTTGGAGCTTTGTAGTGACTCATGTTTAGCCAACCTGAATTTTTCCAGCTAATTTTCATCCATTTCTTGTCCATTCTCCCTTGCTTGTTGTGGAATAGGAACTGAAGATGTGGTTGGTACTATAAGCCATGGAGGCTGAAGCTGCCCACTGTGCCCCAGGAACCTAGGAAGCTTTTCCCACCTCCCCCTGCCAGGAGTAGGGACAGATCCACAACTCTGTGCAGTAATCCAAGCTATTCAGGCCAAGACCACCTGTTGCCTGGAGATACTGATGAAGCTCCATGCCCCTTCCTTCCCTGCCTGGAGTGGAGATGGAGGTGCAGGTGTGGGCAGCAAACTGAGTTGTATGAGTCAAAACTGACCACAGTTGCCCATGTAGACTGATGAAGCACCGGCCCCACTCCTCCCCTGAAAGGTGCAGGAATGGAGCCTCCACAGACTGCAAGCTAGTCTATGCAGGCCAAAAGGGACTGCAGTTGCCTGGAAAAGGTGAGGGAGCACTGTCCCTCCTCCTGCTCTGTTAGGGTAGGGGATAGAGCCACAGATGTGTCTAATAATCTAGTGCATGCAGGCCAAAAGCAGCTGCAGTTGTCCTGAGAGGGTGAGGGAGCACAGTTCCTCCTGCCCTGTCAGGGAGGGGGTGGATCCACAGGAGTGCCCAACACTGTCGTCCATGTGGGTCAAAGCACCTGCAGGTGCTAGAGAGGGTAAAGAAGCACTGTCCCTCTCCTGCTCTGTTAAGGATGGGGATAGAGCCACAGATGTGTGCAATAATCTAGTCTATGTGGGTTGAGTGACTGCAGTTGCCCAGAGAGGCTGAGGGCACACTGTCCCTCCTGCCCTGTCAGCATGGGGATGGAGCCAGGCATGTGTCCAACAATCCAGTTCCTGCAGGCCAATTGTGCCTGCAATTGCCTGGAGAGGCTGGGCAAACCCCAATAATCTAGTTCATGTGGGCCTAAGGCAGCTGCAGTTGCCTGGAGAGGTTGAGGAAGAACTACCCACCTCATATCCTATTGCGGGTAGAGATGTATCCACAGGTTTTGCCCAACAGTCTTGTCTGTAAAGCACTTGAAGTTGCCTGGAGAGGCTGGTGCAGGTCCCCCTGGCTTCCTCCCTGCTGGAGATAGGGTTGGAGCCTAGCCAGGGCTGCAATCTGACCCCAGTGGAAAGAGGCCAGTCCCCACCTTCACTGTGATTTTCAATCAGCCCTGCTTCTCCTCATGCTAGGGGCAGAGTTAAGATGGAGGCTACCTGCCTCTTTCTTACTGGGACAGGTTCAAAGTTTAGCTGTTCTTAGGACTGGACTTTAGCCAGCCAAATTTACTATAATCAGTAGCTGAAACCAGTACCCCACTTTCTCTTCCTCCCCTATTTTTGGGAAATGGAGCTTTCAACTCCAGCCAGGGAGTAGCTCCAAAGGTGGCTTGCACCACCAGTGGAGGATGGGCACTAGCTTCCACGTGTGGAGTGCTCTACCCCAAATATCACTGCAGCTGGGCGGTCTCCTCCTTCCATTCTTCCAAGGACGTTGCAGGATGCTCTTCTGGTCTCCTGAGCCCTCCAAACAGGTGATTTACATAGTTCCGACTGACTACTAACTGCCTTGTAGGACTAGCCGACTCTTGGAGCTCCTTACTCTGCTGTCATCTTGCCCCCAAATTTAGACCAAGCTTTGTAAAGGAGTTAAGACTAACAAGGAGCCCCCTGAATAAGTAGTTCCCCCTGTGGCTTGTCTTTTAGAGCAAGTGTTTGCTGAGAAATGAATCAACCCTCCTAGCTTGTTATTTTTCAGAGTTTTAAGTAAAGGTCTAAGAGTCAGCTCGCCAGTGCTCAGGTTCTGGGTTACTTCGCCAGCTACGATCTGGACACACTCTCTAAATGGCTTTTCCAGCCCCAATTAACTTCCTCCCTGCTAGTTACATTAACTCTCACTGTGAGCTTTCCTGTCAAAGGTAGGGAAGTGTGGCAAGCACTTAGCTTTACACACACTGTCAGCTTTGGCTGCATCTCTGATGCATGTGGGACATTGATTTTACATGTCCCTCCTCAGCAAACCTGCTAATAAGATTTTTTCCCCTCTCCCTCCTTCCCCCCACCCCGTTCAACCTAACCAAGACTTCTGGTCAAACCTTGATTACATGTCTCATTGATTCCATTCAGCTATTTATTAATACACTAATTAGTATGTTCATTTAAAGGAGAGTGACACTGCTTTTTTTGAATTAAATGTACAGAGGTTCAGGTTAATGGAAATCTCTGTTTATTTAACATTGATGTCTGGGGTGAAGAGGATTCGTTTTGGATGTTAAAAGGACACAGGGGTTTTTTCGGGACTTAAATCACTTTAGCTGACTGTCACGACTCCCTCTGAAAGGTGACACCTAGAATCATATTGCATTTTCCTTCGGTGATCCCAGCACTCTACTTCGGTGGAGAAACTAGAGAGTGGTCAAGAGGGTGCAGGATTGGCTGCACCCAGACTGTCACAGCAGCTCTGAGCATGTATGGGACTGGCTGACTCTCGTGGCAGAAACCAGTGAAGCTTACTCTCTGCATTGGTTGTCGGACTGTCTGTTGTTTTGTACCTAAGGTCCTATGAATGGATGAGCATTGCTTTTGTATTATAGACTAATTCTGCTGCATTGCTCACAAAGAGTGTATTAATTAGGGCATGCTAATTCTATAACCAACAACCGCCAAAGATCAGCGGGTTTAAACGTCACAAGGGTTACTACGTGCAAGGGAATGCTGTACCCTGCAGGCATTTAGGAACCCAGATTCCTTGCATCTTGTAGCTCCACCATCTCCTAGGTCTTCTGATCTCCCCACTGACTTTTCTGCTTCTGGCCAGGAAAGGAGGAGAGAGAAAGTGTGTGGAGGACATTGCAGAGCTTGTATGGGAACCTGAACGTGCATCCAGGCTCATTGTCTCCAAGTTCTCCAGTGATGGGACTGGAAGTTGGAACCCTCTCTTAGTGCAGGAGCCAACTGTAGCTGCAGCCCAGGGGCACATGCAGGGCTAAGAAAGCCTGCAGAACACTGCCAATCCAGTAGAGACACCGTGTGTAAGAGGGCATACCTCAGATCAAGGTAGATTTTTCTTAAGCAATATTTTCTAAACTTGGTGGACAGCAAGAAGGAGTTGTAAACTGAAAACACACATACACACACACAACACCCAAAAACATGAAGTAGAAGACAAAGTCATCCCAAAGATCCCAAAGGAAGTAGATTTTTGTTTCTGAAGTCTTTGGGGGAAATATTTTCCCTTTGCTGGACAGGTCCTGGGCTCTTGGATAAGGAATAAATGATGATTTTGTGGTACAGAGAGAAAACCAAAATGATGGGTATGGAATGCTGGGAGCTGCTGCAGAAACTTATTATAGGATGAATAGGTTTGGGAAGAGGGGAGCTTTGAGATGTTTCAGCATTATCTATTTTTCATGTCCCCTATGCTACATGTCCCCTAGCCAGGGGCACCATTATTGCAGCATGAACCCCTCCCTTTGGCTTTTCTCCATTGACCCCGTCCTTTCCCTTGAGTTTTCTTCCCCAGAGCCAGTAGCAGCTCAGCATGTAATTCTGGCACCCTTCATCTCACTCTCAGTTCATACCATACACACCTGGGCTGCCCAGCGATAACCTCCCTTAGTTATAGGAGTATCTACTGGACAGCTGTCAAGTGTTAAGGTCAGTTAAGAAGGTGGCACTTACCACATTGGGAGTTAACCATGCTTCCTTGAAGAAGGCTGGAAAAATGCACACGGCAAAGTGGCGATATCTAGTATAATAAAAAAAATTCCTGCTCCTGGGAGTTTACCTCATGGAAACAACAGTAGTAATATGTAAGGATATAATAAAGAAGGATATTTATAGTGGCATTGTTCTTTGTGGCAAAAGGAAAAAAAAAGTAAAACTAAAGAGAATGTCCATTGATGGGGGATTGACTGAACAGTTTATGGTACATCCACACTGTGGAATGTTATAAGGCCGTTCAAACCAAAAATATCACAGCTATACGAGGTGACTTGGAGGATCCCATGAGGTATTGTGAGAGAAAAACATGCGTGTGTGTGTGTGTACATGTGTGTGTGAACATTCTCCAGGAGAAGGAAATGGGAGGAGAGGGATGGGAGGAAGCCAAAACAAAAAATGTGTTAGATGTCATTTGTGCTGTAGGATGTGCTTAGCTGGGGAAAGGGTTTCAGCAGGGAAGAAGCCTTACTCAACTTAATATTTAGAAAGACCACGCTCTTGGTGATGTGGTGGATGGCATGCAGGTGGCTAGACCTGAAGTAGGGGCATCGCTTAGGAGGCTAGTGTTGCTCCAGGGAGGAGGTAATGAAGGCTTGGATTGAGAAGAATGGAGGGAAGGAAGGGAGGGCCCTGCAGGGGATTGGAGGTTCATGCGTAGGCCTTGGTGACGATTAGATGAGGCGGTTGACTCACAGAGGACCATGTGGGCAGTAGTGTTCTAACAAAGGAAGGGAACTCAGGAAAAGGAGCCATGTCCCAGAAATGCTGGGGACATGCCTGTGGGATTCTGAATGGAGATGTGCGGGGAGTGGTTGTGCAAGTGGCCTGGAGGTCAGAAGGAGAGAGGTACTGAGATCCAGAAGAGAGAGGTGGTGGTTGCAGTCCAATGGGAGTGGGTGGTATGAGTGCAGGGCCAAGGTGGATCATTGGGCTCATCGGTTTAGAAGGTGACAGTTGAGAGATGGACTATCCACTCCCAGCAAGTGTCTCGGCCAGAAACCTGGGGTGCGGGGGGGAAGTAATTGTGTGTAGCAGACCTCAGTGGTTTCTGAGTACAAAATAAAGTCGTGTTTTGGTTAAAACCAAAATCATTGTTTTTTTTTTTTTACCAGTTAAGTTGTACTCAAATCTCCTTCAAATATCAACTAATTGCCTTCTGCAGCTCATGAAATGCTGATTGACCCCCCTCCCATCCCCACTCTTGTGCTCCCCGTTAATCATTAATCCAAACATGGAAAAGGCCCTTCCCCAAATCCATCTGAGCACAGAGGATCAGGCTTTCACATTTTTTTTTCTTACTCTTTACTAGTTTCATTGAGTTAAAAAATTGAAGATCCTATGTTTTAAAAGTCCTTTTTACATAAAGTAGAATTTCTAATTGACATTTTGGAAATCAATCTGAATTGACTTACTATGGATTCAACATGCAGATGAGATTTCCTTAATACCGTTACCTTGACTTGGATCTGATACCCACCCTCAAAAGAATCCTATAAAAACTTGCTTCCAGGCCCCTTTGAAAGTGCAATAGTATAGCAAAACCACAAGTAAACAACTGCCTAACCTGTTTTCTCAAATATAGACCAAAAAGCCAAAAGACAATTTTTTTGTGCAATTTTTAAAAAGCAAATTGTAATTCAAAAAATCACAGCTGCACAGCGCTGTCCGTCCATTGAAGGCAAGAAACTGCCGAGGCATCATGTCTGGAGGCTGGCCCGGGTGCTGTGGGCTATGAAAGTGGCTTCCTTCGGGGTCTGGATGATGCAGAAGTAAAGACCTTGGCACGGTGCGGACGGCTCGGCCCGGGCTGGGGAGCATTGGGGCTGGATCCAGTCATGATGTGGTTGAAGCTGCTTTCTGGCCCACTTGCCCTGTCTGGGCTGCTGCTGTTGCTCCCACCACTGTCACTGCTTGAGGACTTTTGCCAGGACTCCTGAAAGGCAGGGTTTCTGTGACTCCTTTTGGTCTGGGTGGGGCAGGTGATTGTCGTCTTCATTGCCTTCTCCTTGTCCTGGGGCGAAGGCACTCATCAGGGCAATAGCTGGAGGGGAGCTGCCCAGTGCTCCTGGGCTAGGAGAGGAAACCAAGGGGCTTGGGCTTGGGCAGCCGCCACGCCCACCCCTCGGGCCTTGCTGTCTTGGAAGTGCACCACTCTTCCTTCCGGCATCCAGGCTACCACTTTCAATAAATCTTTACTGATAGATCAAGGATAATGAAGGGAACAGAAAATTAATACAGAGTTACTTAAACTGCTTCAAAATGTAGTCAGGTCAGCATCTGTAGGCTTCCATCTGCCCTCCAGGGCCTCCTCGCTTACCAGGGGACTTGAAGGCTCACTCCAATCCATAAAGTCAGGGTGGGCTCATCATCAGGCCGTGGAGTGGGACTGATATTCCAGTTCTCATCTTCCTGGTCGGAAAGGTCCACTCACTGCAGGGGAAAGCTCACCCTCTAATATAGGTGTGGGATGTTGCCTGAAGGCATGGAGAAGGTAGTAACAGGACAGGACGGTCCAACACTAGTATATTTCCCAAAGTCTGGGTCAGCATCCTGAACTGCACCAGAATCCTTGGAAAGTGAGGGCTCATCTGCCTGTTCTGTCTTACTTCTCCTACTCTTTCTTTATCTACCTCATGTCAAAACTGTCACTTGCATGCCTCTCCTCAAAATGAACTGAGCATTCTAAAATCATTTTAAGAAAAAAAACCAAAAAAACTAGTCCCCACACAGCTTCCCCTATAAAACCAGAGAAAATAGTAATGATGTAGCTGGAATTTAACCTTCATAACAGTGTACATGACTGCTAAGGATGCCTCTCTGCCTTCAATCTACTTCACAATTTTCCAGAGCACCTAAGTGGGTAGTAGCTCAGTCAAATGGCCTTCTGAGAATCAAGAAAATCTGCTCCCAGGGGTATTTTAGTGTCCACTCACTTAGAAGGTTTTTCCTGCTTCTGAGGCTCCGAATTTCAAAAGTCTCTGGAGGGACCAGATATATCAGAGGCTCAGGGATTGGGGCCCAGATATCTTGCTTTTTAAGGTCCCCCAGGGGATTCTGACTGTCTTCAGAGCCACTTGGGCAGTTCAGTTCTCCTAAGACACCTAGAAAGGAGCAAGCACTGAATAAATATTTTGCGAATAGGGGCAATTATTCTCCCTGGGATTCCAGTTTTCTTTGACGAGGGTGTGTTTTACTCCCCAGGTCTAGCTTTGAAAAGAGCTAGGTTGGGTATTTTTTGAAAAGCTCAATAAATTTCTTAGTCTTTGGAGAAAACATGTCCACCTTTGAGTCAGAGCATATTTTTCTGGGCTGGGTGGTAGGAGCAGAGCTGACTGCCTGGCTTCTGGTCAGCTGCAGTCTCTCCCACTGCTAGCAGCATTGTCTGTTTCCACATCCATATCCCATCTCCTGGACTCTCCCCATCAAGCAAAATCTCCAAATGTATACAAAATTATGGAAAGTTAAAAAAAAAAAACCCACAACAACAAATAACTAAGAACTCTACATGTATTGAAATTGTCTTAGGCTTATCTGATTATCATATAAATCCTTTCCCAGTCATCTTGCAACTAGAATGAACTCTAATGTGAATTAATTTTGCATTAGGATTTAATTTGATTAAAGACAAGGGGTTGGGCAAGTATAGAACTCCCTTTCCTACCATGACAACCAAGCACTATTCAACACCCAGGACTCTCCAAAACCTCTCACAAACCCCACTGGATTTGAGATGCGGCATTCCTAGAAACTCTTTTGAGACTTTCCAAAGTGAGGCTTTGTCTAGCTTTACTGTCTCCCCACTTGCTGCCCTGGAGTGAAGCCATCAATTCAAAGGGCTCTTTTTTGGCTGGGTGTTTCCTTTGGTTTCATGTTTTGTTTGACAGCATTAGATCTGCTCATGCTCAGACTCCCTGGGACCCGTGAGTGCGTCAATGAAGGCTTTCTGTCCTAATTTGGTCAGGGTGATCTTGAGATCTCTAGTTATGGCTACAAAGAAAGGTACTCTATTTCTTTGCCATCCCCAGGGTTCATTTTCAACATATTGCATAAGGTTGAATTACAGAACAGCCAAAAGAGTAAAAATCTAGGCTATCAACAAACTCTCCACAAACATTGTCTAGCATCTCCTGGTGGGGTGTGCATATATGTAGGGGGTCCCAGCGGCTTTTGCCCTTCCTTTCTTCTTTGTGGTTTCTTCTCTGATTTGCCCAGCTCTTGGAATGCCTGCTTCTCGATTCTCCTGCATGGTGGACAAATGAGTCCAGACTCCTTGGGTCTGCTCTGCCCCTCACCAGAAAAGAGGTTGTCCCAGGATGAACCCTTTTCTCCTCGCGACTTCTGTTACTTGGTTGACCCTCAACCATGCCTTCATGCATTCAGGAAGCACCTGGCAAAACTACTTAAGAGACTTGATTGACATAGAGGGGAAGTTAAGTGATGTTCAAAGACCTTAAACTTAAGAAGAGATGTGAGCGTGGGAAGGTTTAAGGATGCCATATCCTGTAGGCTTAAGGGTGAAGGCTCTGTAATTAACTGGATTCAACTGGAATGCCCTGACTGACTAGCTTGCGCAAGTGACTTAAACCTCTCTGAGGCGACTTCTTCATCTCCAAAATGGAGATGTTGATGCTTTCCTCATGGTTAAGTGCGATGATGCATGTGATGAGCTCAGCACAATACCTTCGAGCATGTTGATGAGCATGGACTAGGATTTCTTTCTTTGGAAAGGATCCTCAGTTTTAAATTATCTCTGTGAACTGGCATGGGGGAAAATATCATCATGTGGCTAGCCTGCTGTAATTCAGTTTACTCTTTTAAGAGAGGAAGCATTTAAAAAATAAATGTATTTTTCAGGCCACTCATAATGAATTGGCATGTTTTTGGGCTCTTTTTCTTTGAATAGCAAAACCAGATGGGTTAATTTGGCATTTGACTTGCATATTTTCATTTTGTGACTCTCATGGGTTAGACTCATGGTTCCTCCAAGCCCTGCATACCCAAGGATTCCCCTGAGGAACTTTAAAAAATTATAGATTCCCTAGCCCCATCAAATACTGATTGAATCAGAACCTCTAAGGGTGTTGGGGATTGGGGTGGCATGTCAGATGGAAAACCTTATGAAAAGATTTTCAAAGGGATCTGTTGATGAGTCAGTTTAGGAAGCCCAAGGCAAGATTGCTGTTATTGGAATTTCAATACACTGGTAGGGAATGTGTTTCAATCATTTAAAACCTGTTTCCATTCCTCTTTGTTTTCCTTTCTCTTTGATTTCCAGCTTATCATTTAAAACAAATTCTGTATTCAAGAGATCATTAGCAGGGGAGTAGGTATAGCTTAGTAGTTGAGCACCTGCTTCACATGTACAAGGTCCAGTGTTCAATCCCTGGTACCTCCTTAGAGAGAGAGAGAGAGAGAGATCATCTAGATGATCCTGAATCTAAATGAGTATCTGGTCTTGAATTAACTGTGGCCTTCATTGGTCACATTGATCCAATTTTCTGGAATCTTAAGAAAATCCTAGATTTTCTGACAAATGGCTTCCACCAAAATTCTAATTTCATTTGGATTTTTTATTGGCATGTACATTAGATTCCTTTCTCTTTCAGTTCCTGGATCCAAGCAGCATAGCATGTTGAATGCACTAAGAACTGGTTAGACTTGCAACCCCTATGCTCTGGTTTATCGGACTTACCCCACTCAGCTAACATGGAGGTGAAGAAGGTCAACCACCACACCAGGGAGCCAAGAGTGCCTACGACTGAAAGCAGGAGAATTGCATCCAGCATCCATGTGGAATCTAAGCCTCCTCTTGATATAGATATGGAGTGGACACAACCATTCTAAGGTCCACAGGATGAATAGAGTATGGATTAGAGTGGACTTACTGATAGTCTATTCATGAACTATTGTGATTAGTAATCAAAGAAAATGTGGCATTGGTGTGGAGAAAGTGGCCATGGTGGCTGCTGGGGGTAGGGAGTGGGAGGAAGAGATATGATGTGGGGGCATTTTCGGGGGTTGGAGTTGTCCTGGGTGATGCTGCAGGGACAGTTACCAGACATTGTATGCCCTCCCATGGCCCACTGGGTGGACTGTGGAAGAGTGTGGGCTATGATGTGGACCATTGACCATGAGGTGCAGTGGTGCTCAGAGATGTATTCACCAAATGCAATGAATGTCTCATGATGATGGAGGAGGTTGTTGTTATGGGGGAAGGACTGGGGTTAGGGGGTGGGAGGTACATGGGGACCTCATATATATATATATTTTTTTAAAGATTTATTTTTATTTATTCAATTCCCCTCCCCTCCCCCGGTTGTCTGTTTTTTTTTTCTTTCTGTGTCTCCTTGCTGCATCTTGCCTCCCCGTCCGCTTCTGCTGTCGTCAGCGGCACGAGAAGTGTGGGCGGTGCCATTCCTCATCAGCAGCACGGGAAGTGTGGGCGGTGCCATTCCTCGGCAGGCTGCTCCCTCCTTCGCGCTGGGCGGCTCTCCTAATGGGTGCACTCCTTGCGCGTGGGGCTCTCCCATGTGGGGGACACCCCTGCGTGGCACGGCCCTCCTCGCGCGCATCAGCACAGCGCATGGGCCAGCTCCACACGGGTCAAGGAGGCCTGGGGCCTGAACCGCGGACCTCGGGACCTCATATTTTTTTAATGTAACATTAAAAAATAAATAAAGACAAAAATAAGAAAAAAAAAGAACTGGTTAAGAGGAATGAAAGATTAAGACCACCTTATGCAAATCTGGGCCATGCCAATGTGGGTTCTGTTTCCCCTTCCCTTCTTCTTTCTTGTCATCAAACCTCCTTATAAGAACTTTGCCCTAACTGTGACCCCAAGGAGGTGTGAAAGGAAGAAGGAGAAAAGAAGAGATTGTGAGTGATTGCGGGTATCCCTCCTAAACCCTCCTCCTTGCCAACTCTTTATTTTTCTGCTTGAGTGGAAAATAGTGAGGCTAGACATGGAGCTTAGTGACTCCTGCTACATGTTCTTCTCTCCTTACCAGGAAAATGCCACTGGAGTATTTCCATGATGTTTGTAAGAGCCACTGCCCATGAAACAGACTCTAGAAACTGCAAAGGGTAATTTTGCCCATTTTTTCCTTTTCTACTTCTCAAAGACAAGTTTTAGATGTTGTGAGTGGTGATATTCTGCAATCTTCTTCCTATAGATCTGGGAACTCAGGGAAGTAGGGTATTCAAATCTTTTAATTCCTCAGAATCTTTAAGGACTTTAGCAATATCAGGATATTACAGGACATCTCTTCTTAGCAGTGACTGCTCTGAATCGAGAGTGTGTGTTTCCTTGTGATGGGACTGTGCCTTCTCATCTGGCAGTGGGCAAGTGGACCTGAATCACCTAGAAGAGTCTTTAGAAGATGGCTTCTTCCTCCTCTTTAGGAGGACCCAGAGGGCTAAAGCTTAGCAATCTAGGACATCATTGGCTTGTTTGCAGCTTGTCTTGTAGACTCTGGGGATTTTCTGAAGTGATCCTAAGAATGGAAGGAAAGGGTCTTCCTAGGCATGGCTGAGAGACATCCTAAAGTTTAATGATTCTCAAATTGGACCTAAAACGGTGGCTCTCAAACATGGCTGTTAACTGGAAATCCATGAGCCAAATCACATTTATGTTTTATTTAGGGCAAAGGAGTGTTTTGGTAGTGGCCAACATTTAAAGATTAAGAGATCTCACTTAAAATGTGGCTTTTGCACTTCTGTAGAATTATGGGCATATCTGGCAGCGCTGAACCTCTATTTGACATGTCAGCTAAATGGCGACTGCTTCCTAGAGGACACACGTTTTCCAGTTTGCAAAGCAGCACCCCCTCCAGCTTGCTTTACTCATGTGTGTGACCTGCTTTACCTGCCCGGGCCCCTGTGTTGGCTCTTGAGTTTGGGAGCTCTGTCTGTGCTATAAAATCACCTAGAGAGCTTATTAAATTTATTGATTCCTGGCCCCCGGCCCCTTCAGAGGGCCTGATTCCATAGGTGTGATTCTGCAGAAATCTGAACTTTGAGAAATATTGGCCTCGAACTCAAGGCAGAATTTCCAATGAGAATATGTGACCACTACAAAGAAGTGCTGGCAAATCCCACTGCAGAGAGCAGCACGTACTAACCATCAAGACAGGGTGGGAAGAAGAAGTAGGTATTTAGTTCTGATTTCTTGTTTTTAGCACAGGTCTCAGGTGGGGATAGAAGGTTTGAAAAACAACTGAGCTCTGCTTGTGCTTCTTTGATGTAATCTTGAAGCTGCTGCTTTCATTGTGGATATGGTTAGTGAACAATACTTGCTTCACTGAGGCTCCTAGAAGAAACAGAACGGCTACCCATTCCCTGCCCATTTTCAGAGTAGAAGCCCAGCTTCAGGCCCAGTGGCCTGAACAGCTGGCAAGTGACTCCTGAAGATCTAGGAATGTAGCCTAGCATGGGCCAGATGCAATCAATGGAGCATGAAATAAAACATATTCACTGCTTCCTTTATCAGCCAGGGACTTCCAGAGGAAATCCTAAACTCCATTTGGGGTAGAAGGATCCAAATAGAGAGAACTCAGACTACTTTTTGGCTCAGCGGTTGGAGGAGTTAAGAGAATAATCCTTACTAATGGGGGCAGTCCCTTCCTGGCTGCCAAGTTTCTGTGATTCTCAAAGCAACCATTTCCACAAATCTACCTTCACAGATTTTCTCTGCACTGCTGCTATTGTTTCTCATTTGGGAGTTCAGCACTGGGAGTAGGGGAAGCTGTTACTAGAGGAAAGGATCCCAAGTCCTTGGATGGTGGCCATAATATTACAGTGGGAAACTGGGCACAGGTCTGGTTCAGTCAGAAGCATCCTTGCAGAGCACCCAGAGCATCTGGTACAGTTGTTTAAGTCAGGCAGTCCCTGTTGGATGAGTGAGGAATGCCTATGATTATCACTGATGATCGGCTACTTAGCACTACCCATTTCCAGAATGACAGGCTACTGGTGGCCTCTTCCCATGCCCCAACTTTAGTTCTGAAGATACAAAGTTATTCCATTAGTCAACAGGAACAAACCCAGCCACCTGCTGTGTCATGAACCTCCAGTACCCTGATAGCTCTGTGCTGGATGGTGTCAAATTGGCCAAACCTTTCCTTCTCCCAGCAACACTCCTGACTTTTCTTAGCCTCCCCTACCCTAGTATGTTTTTTCATACTTTCATCCCCAACTTATTCTTATCCTCACCTTTCTTCCTTTCCTGCAAATAAATTGAAGAAAACAATGTGGTCCTCCTTTTTATCAGTAGTCTGGAAATCCAGCTGCTGTTTTGCTTTTTTATGTAATGAAGGCTTTAAGGGGGAAAAAATCAGAACATGGAATATATTTATAGGGTGAATTCTCCTTGGGATCATGTAATGAAAAAGTGAGGAAAACTTTGGATCAATGCATTGTCTTGCTCTCAGATGTCAAAATGTTTAAGAATCATCTGCAGAGTACAACGGCACTTGGCTTGCTTTCATCATCCCAACACCCTCAGTTAAAGCATTCAACGAAAACAGATTTCTTATGAGCCAGGCCCTATGCTAGGTGTTGGGGGCCTCAGCGGTGAACTGATCAACACGGCTATGCCTCAGGGAGCTTACAGTCTATTCCTGGACATTTTTCCTCAGCTTTACTCTGCCTCGATAAGCTTTTCAACCCTCTACTTACACATTCATTCTGACTTTCATTGGGTTAAACTAAGGCTGCCCAGAGGAGAATATGACATGATGGTAGGAGGTAGGGTCCTTTCTGAGGATTAGAAGGAACTTTTGGGGGACAGGCAATATGAACCCAGGGGAAATTGGGAGGAGGTCACCATCCTGTGGAATTCCAGGTCTGAAGAGGGAGGGGAGTCCTGGATATAGGATAGGATTGGGAAAGCACATTTGTTTTTTGTGGCTTTTATTGATTTCTTGCAGACAATTAATTTTAAAAGAAGGTAAAAGCAAACAGGTTATACACATGTGGTGAGCATTACCTGGTGTGGCTGCACTGCTCTCCTCTATCTGTAGCACAAGTTCAGCTCAGATCGATGTCAAGCTCAGTAATTTATTTATGAAATTATATAGCTCTTCCTCAAGTAACATTTTACTTTGATTTTATTTCATCTCCCAGATCCCCACAGTGAAAGCAGAAGTTATTTCCTCACAGGTAGCTGCCTTTTGACACTCATTTATATAAATGAAGGGGAGGATGGGGAACATATTTGTAGTATGTGGCAGACATCTAGGCCAAGAAAGGTGTGATTACAGTTTAAAGGTTTACAATTCCATTGGATTCCATCTCTACCTAGAAACCTGGGAAATTAACCCTAGTAGGTACCTTTTCATCACTCCATGAAACCAATAATGACAGTCCAAGGAGACTCCAAGGATCACCTGGAGTGATGGGGGTGCACCTCTCACTCTCTGTACATTGAAGTCTATTTCTGTGTGCTCTCACAACCAAGGCAGCTTCTTTATTTACTGTGGGACCTCCTGGCTTGTGGTATATACACCCGGATCTCCGGTTATCAGCAAGGGCCTAGGAGCTTTCTTCTTGCCCTGAGAATTGTCATTTAGGAAATCTCTGATATCACAAAATGGGGTGACCTCCCTCTTCCTGAGAAGTAGTCCATCTACCTGATCATAATGCCTCCATGACTAGGTTGATTTCGGTAGTGAGTTCTTTATTCTCATGTGAAGTTATCTCTCCTCTGGAGGCTTCCTGGGTTGGAGAGTGACCACTGTCACTAACTTCAAACTGAGATCTTTGCTTAGAGCTGTTTCAAGACTTAAGGGAGGGTGGGTGGGTTGTGGCTCAGTCCTCTTAATTTCTTTTCCCCAAACAACTTTAATTCCCCTATCTTTGAGTTAGCCATGGTCAAACTCCATTTTCACCATTGACTTTGCCTCCTCCTTTAACCCCACTTTTAATTAGTTGAAAAATCATATAATTTGCATTTTCTTCTAATTTCCTTCATCTGAGTTTCCCCTTTATTTTTGAATTACCATCTCAGGCTTCTGGTTGAATTACTATCTCAGGCTTCTGGTTAAGGTATCAATTGCATAGTACCTCTGGACTTCCCATCTGTCTTTGTTTTCCCAGTTTCACCACCGTAGTTGTATTTATCTCTTCTCTAGAAATTTGTAAAGCCTGGTAACACTCCTTCTTGATGATGGTCTTATTTGCCTCCAATCTGTTTGACACAGAGATGCCCAATTCATCTTCCTCAGGTACAACTCTTAAGTTAATACTCCTTTACTAAAAAATATTCAATGTCTCTTCATGGCTTACTGAATACTATCTTTCCTCGTATGCCTAGCATTCAAGATTTTCCATGTTTTGGAATCAGCTGGTATTTTGGCATTATCTTTCACTTCCTCCCTAACTTAAATCCAGTGTTCCCATCAAATAATGCACTATTTGGGGGACTTTTTCTTCTGGTAATTGTAGACTACATAATTCAGACGAACCCTCCTACTGAGAGCAATTCAGAAAGTAAGAAAATAGTTCTAAAAACTTGCTTGAAGAAATGTGAATGCTAGCAAGGTGGTAAAGATTTATAGGGCTAAATTTTAGAAGATGGAAATCAAATGGTATTTCCCACAGAGATGAGGTTCTTGCTAGCTTCTAAAGAGGCAGCTGAGGGTCTAAGCATTGTTTTTGACAGCCTCATGGGATTATGAGCTGGAAGCTGGAGTCCAGGGCCTGCCTAGGGGGTGGGAGCATGTTGGGTCAGGACTATAAGTACACCAGCCCTTGCAGGTTCTGAAGTCCATCTTCAAATAATTTGAGTAGCTCAGAAAAATTTTAATTCCTAAAATGACAGTAATGTTAATGCAAGTCAGTAACCTAGCAGAAGCAAACAAAATATTCTCTACCAAAAGATAACATTATCCTTGTCATTGTAGTTATTTCTACAAACAAGTTTTGAATATGATGCCCAGAGTACAATCAAAGATAAGCAGGCACACAAGGAAACAAATCAACATGAATAAGAAATAGCAGAAATATTAGACTGACAGGGTTTCTGGATACTGCAATTTTTTTCAAGGAGAAATAAGAAAAGATAGCAAATTTTGGCAGCAAACTAGAAACTATAAAAATGAGAGAATAGACTTGAAACAAGAACTATAAAGAATTTTCTAGAACTGAAAAATACAATAAATGAAATTAACAACTCAATGGATGGGTTTTATAAGAATTTAAACACAGCTGAAATTGGGGGAGGTGAGTAGTGCAGGAGAAACCATCCAAATGAAGGACAGAAAATACAGAAAAGGGGATAAGAGACATAGAGGTTATAGTAAGAATATATTACCTATTTAATTGGATTTTTACAAAGAGAATTAGAATGGGGAAGAAGTATTGTTTGAAGAGGTAATTGCTTTGAAATTTTGAAATTAAGGGAAAATATTGATATACAGATTTAAGAATGCCTACAAACTCCAAGCAGGATAAATAAAAAGAAATCTGCATACAATAATGTCATAAAACAAATGCAAAAAATTGAAGACACATTGTATTATTTGCTATTTCCTGAGTAAGTCCCCAGCTTTCTTGCATCTCTACCTTTGCCTACACTATTTCCTTACTCCTTATCTTCATTTATCCAAATTTTACCCATTATTTATCAAGCTTTATCTGGTGATCCTCTTGTCTTCAGCTCCAACTGGATTTATATTAAAATTATTGATACTTGAATGTCAACAAAATTATTCCTCCTTCCTTGGGTGCTGCTGCTGCTATTGAGTACTTATTTGGTTCCAGGCATTGTTCTTTGTACTGATCATATATTGTCTCATTTAATCCTCATAAAACTCAGCAGGGCTTTTTACACAAGAAAATTCTGAGGCAGCACAGCTCTCTTCTGAATTTGTATAGCATTTTACCTATCTTGTGCCACTTACAACATTTTTTCCTGAACCTTTGTAATTTGTGTGTAAAGTCCATCTCATCTACGGGAAGAACTTCACCTATTTTGTGTCTCCTGCTGTGCCAGCACCAAGCTTTGTGCGTGTGTAGTAGGTGTTTGTTCGTTTGTTGAGTGAATCGTGCACATGGCTTGTCCCCAAGATGCCTTAAGCTCCTGTGGCTCTGTTAAAAGTCTGAGCAGATGCACCAGTGGAAGCTACGAGCCCGTCCCCACACCTTATCATCTCTGCCTGCTTCAGCAGCTCCTGTTCACACGTTAAATTGAAAGCAGTGACCGATGCTCTATTTAAAGTGTTCTCGCAAATGGTACTCAAGTGTGTGACACAGCTATTTCAATGATGTGGGCAAGGTATTTATGGACAGGTTGTTTTTCCTTTGGCTAGGGAGGTTTATAAGCAGAAGCCATTGTGTGACACCTGTGTGGATGTTAAAAGGAAAACAATGAAAAAAACTCCTCTACTAGTAATCTCCACCTCTATCAAGACCTAACATTCCAGTTATTTTCTCCATCAAGCCATGTCTTTTCCTTCAGCATCCAAAGATTACAAAATATGACCTGGGACCAGTAAAGTTGAAACAAGAATTGTCCAGGGCAGAAAGAATATTGAGGATTTCACCATTAGCATTCCAGCATCAGCTCTCTTTGGGTTTGTTCACCACTTCACTTTGACAGCTTAATGGTTTGCAGCAGAAGGAACATTTTAGCACAGTCAGATGCTACCTGTTGTGGGGAGGGGAAGAACTGATGAAAGTAGTAGGTGGAAGTCTCTGGAGGAAGAGGGATGTATTTTGGAAAAGAGGTGTTAAGTTAGGGGAAATGGCTAACTTCATCAGAGCCACAGAATGTCAGTACATCAGGGAAGCTGGTGGTTTGTGTGTGCTTCTGTGGGCTCCAGTTACTTCATCCCTCTCTTACTCTCTGTCTGGGCACCTCATCACTGGACATCCTTTGAAATAAATCTTTTATCCATCACACTGATTAAATCCATGCCATGCATTTTTGACAGCCAGGATCTTTTGTTAAACTTTCTGAACAGCATCAACATTCTACCCCTTTCTCTCCCTCTTCCTCTCTCAGTAACAAATCATAAACAGCACATGGATTTTCGAGAGAGTTCCACACCACATCTTTTCCTCCTGACAAACATCTGCTTCCTTCATAAGCTTTAGGAAATTTTGTGGGGGGAGGAATCCCAAGTCTACAGGTGGAAAATGGTTACCTGGGTCCATGGAAGTGGATATCTAGTCTAGGATTGGTATGTTAAAGTGAGACAACAAAATGTCTAGGATGAAAGCTAGCCCTACAACTCCAAGGTGGGGGTTCTGGAGACTCCGCAGAAAGCATGTCCCGTGAGACTTCAGACCCCTTGTTGCAATTATTGTAACTTGTTTTATGGATTCCCCAGGCAGCTTCTGACATGGTGTCCTTCTCTGGACAGCTCTGAAACCCTGAAGGGTCAGTGTTTCTCAGTGGAAGTGTCATTGGCATTTTGGGAAGGACAATTCTTCATTATGCAGAATCATCCCTAATCTTCTGGGCCCTTAAAGCCTGGAGCACCTTAAAGCCTAGAGTCAGCAGAAAGAGCCTCTACACAATTCTAGATGCCCACGAGGAGGGGGAAATTGCCCCGGGCTGACAACTGCAGATCTGGGGAAGAAGAGCAGGATCAGCACCTTGACTGAGTTAATATCTGTGCCTTCTCCTGGGAAGATAAACTGTCAAGATATCTTGGACCTCTGAGTGACCTAGGATGATTTACCTCTAAGCCTCTCTGAAGCCTCAGGGTCCTCATCTATGATATGGTGATAGTAGTGGGACTCATCTTTTAGGTTTGTTAGGAAGATAAATATTAGCTAACATTTATGAGAATTTACAATATATTATGCAATTTCCTAGGTACTTGATATGCAGGATCTCATTCAACCTCTGTAACCAATCCTCTGGAGAAGTAGGTCCCATTATTATCTCCAGTTAATAGATGACAAACTTGTTTTTAGTTCCCTGTAAAATGCAAAGACTTAAGTGTCTTACTCAAGGTTATGCAGCTAGCTGGATTGTACCTTAGGTGAGTGGTTCTTAAGCTTCCACATGTATCAGAATCTCCTGGAGAGCTTGTAAAATCACAGACTACTGACACCCCCTTACCATCATCCCCTCATCAACCCCCCACCCTGTCCTGAATTTCTGAGTCAGTAGGCCTAGGCCAGAGCCCAAGGATTCACATTCCTAACAAGTTCCCAAGTGCTGCTGCTGCTGGTCGAGGCATTAGGCCTTGAGAATCACTGATTTAGGTCTTCCTATTTGTAACTCCCAATAATTTGCAATAAATTGTAAGTCCATAGAAGGCAGGTAAGCATGGGCCTAGTCAAGAACAGAGACCCAGTGGGCAGGAGAGCAAAAAAAAAGACAAGACATGCAAAGGGGCAGGAGAGTATTATGAATACTCGAAAGAAGAAACAGACCATGGGAACAGACTACAGATGCTAACTACGATTATTAAAGAAAAAAGAGGAAAAGATAGACCAAAGGGCAGAAAGAGTAGTGACTTTCACTAGAGACTTGAAATCTATAAAAAAATATTTGAAATTACATATATTCAATAAAGATATGCATTAGAACAGTGCTATCCAATAGAACTTTCTGCAATGATGGAAATGTTCTGTATACAACACTGTCTGCTATGGTATGCACTAGCCAAGTGTAGCTACTCAACATTGGAAATGTGGCTAATGTTACTGAAGGAATGAATTTTAAATTTTATTTTGTTTTTATTTACTTTAAATAGCCACATGAGCTGGAAGTTACCATATTGGTCAGCACAGAATTAGAATGCTCCTAAAATTTAAAAGCATGCAACTTCTCAAATGACTATCTACAGTAGAACAAACAAATAAATTATAGCATAATTCCATAGTGAAATATTATGACAATGAGAACAAACGTTCTACAACTACAATAATAATATTGCTTGAAAGAAGAAAAATGCAAAAGAGTACAGATATGATGCATTTTTATGAAGCATAAAAATAAGCAAAACGGATTAACTCAGGACAGTCCTTATCCTTGGGATGTGGTGCCTAGATGGGGATGTGAGCTTCTAGAGTGCTCCTTCTGTTGCACCTTCTTCTTCTCAACTGTTTGGTTACCCTGAGATAAATTCATATAAGAAAGCAGGATAAATGCTGAAAAAAAGAAAGAAAGCAGGTAAAGAGTCCCCCTTCCCTCATGCACGTACAACGTACACCTCGAGGGATTTTGTATGGTTACAGTGTGGCCTTGGACAAGGCACAGGCCCTGTGGCAGTGGCAGTCTTACCTGGTTATACCCTCAATGTCCACCTGCTGAGACTCAGGAGAGGCGGGGTCCTAAGTGACGCTCTTGAGGTCCTTGGGCTTGTAGTAGGAGAGAGAAGGACAAGGATGGAAACGGGGTGCCTGCCACACAGAGACAGGCAGGGACGAAGAGGGTGGGAAATTATAGAACATATGAGTGAAGGTGGTTATTGACAGGCTCCGAGATCTGGACTCAGGAAATTTAATTCTTTCCATTGTGTTTGAATTTTCTGTGACCAACGGATCTTTTTTCTCTTCTTTGGGCAACATCAGCCTGTGCAAGAAAAGGGATATTTTTTTTTCCTCCATGCTTGGGTGTTAGCAGGAAGCAATGTCTGGCGGTGATAGTGGTGGCTGGAGTTGAAGTGGGGGAAGTCCAAGGAGAGGGGAACGTGGGGAGGGGCAGCTGCCAAGGGCACCCAGGCTTGCTTGGCCAGCTGCCCTTTGCTCCCGGAGATCCTTCCAATTATCATGTTCTAACAACCGCCCACAGTTCCTGATTGCTTACTAAGGGCCTGGGCCTGCCCTGAGCTCTTTAGGCTGGCTGTGGGGGATGGGTCTTATTTTTAACTCCACTTCATAAACGAAGAAACTGGGTTTCTAAGAGATTCAGAGACTTGCTGGGGTTTGACGATGAGTGAGTCATAGCGGACGTGGAGCCCAGGGTTCCCTTCGGTAAGGCCCACGCCCTGATCCCTGCGCACTGATGCTCAGTTAAAATCTCGGTGCTTGGTTTATCGGAATAAGGCAAGCCTCTGCCTTTCCAGGGGGGACACTTCTGTTCCATTCACCTTGCCCAGAAGCAGGAATTCCCTAAACTTTGTGAATCTAGCGATGTCCCAGGCTTCAGGACGGGCTCTGCCTGAGACCTTCTCTGTGAACCTGGGCTGGTGGGCTTGGGTTTTCCCCTTTTGCAGGCACCAGGACCCCTCTCCTTTCTTGCTGTGCTGCCTTGTGGGCAGCTGACACATCTCTGGGCTCCTGGGAGGAAAGGGGTGGTGGTGTCATCTGCCCACCTGGGAGGCTGACCGAGGGGCTCTAACAGGGAGGCCAAGGCTCCAGCTGCTCTCCTGGTGTTTGCAAGCATTGCGCACAGGCCTCTCCGTGCGGGTGGCAGCGTTGGGAGAGCAGGAAAGGGGAAAGCGAGAGGACAGCGATTCTCTGATGGCTTTTCTAGGAGGGATTGAGAGGCCAGGAGGTCCAGGGTCAGGGCAGATTCTGCGATGTCGCTCCGCAGCCCTCGGAGGAGCTGCTGCGGGCCGGGGGATTTTCCCCTCTGCTGGTTTGATAAATGATCCGAGGCTGGTGTGTCCAGGCTGCGCAAGCGCGTCGCGGCGGTCCCTACTGCCCGCGCACTTCCCCATGAAATTGACAACAGAAGCTTCGGGCTGGAGTGGCTTGAAGAAGCGCTTGGTACAGATAAAAACTTTTTTTCCAGCTTCCTTCATCGCCAGAGGTTTCCCTGTCATTGCGGAGTTGATACTTCACTCTCAGACGGCCTTTGGCCTCCGTGATCCTTCCCCCCCCTCCCCCTTTTCTCTCCAGCAAAAGCTGTAGCTAGGGGTTGGGGCCAACGTCTCCCGCCTCCTGAGGCGTCTGTGTCTGCGGGGCCACCCTTCTCGGTCCTGAGGTTCTCTGCAACTGGGTTTCCGCACGTCTGTCCCGAACTGGGGAGTCCCAGCCTTTGAAGAAGTGTCTTCACTCTTTTGAAATGGTACTTTGGGAGTGGAAAATGACTCCATTCAAGGCATCGAGCAGACCTAAAGGATTGTGGTACCTTCAGAAGAGGCTGGTCTTAATATTTCTGGCCAAAAAAGAACCACTTAAATCTTACCATTGAATTAATAATTACTATAAATCTCTCCTATGTTGAGTGCTTAGTATGTTCCAGACATGAACCTCCTTTCCTACGAGGGAATCTAGCCTGCAGCATCCTTGCCAAAGGGACAGTTGGCTCCTGAATATGTCAGCGGCTGTGTGACATTGAAGGAGTGGCCCAATTGACTGAGATCCTCGGAGAGGATTGAAATCTGCTGCCTTTTAACCTCTACTTGCTGGCTTCAGTTTTGCTCTTTGAAATAATCCAGAGAGAATACTTGTTTGCAGCCGCCAACTTTAGTTTAAACATACACCATCCCTTCAGGACTCCTTAGGCTCTGGCTTTCTAACTCGCTTGTCTCCTTACCCTTTTTTTTTCATTTTTTTATTATATATATATTTTAAAGATACATAGATCACACAAAATGTTACATTAAAAAATATGAGAGGTTCCATACCCTCCACTCCTCCCACATCAACAACTTTCATTAGTGTGTTACATTCATTGGATTTGATGAGTACATTTTGGAGCACTGCTGCACAGCATGGATTATAGTTTTTGTTGTAGTTTACACTCCTCCAGTCATTCAGTGGCTTATGGCAGGATATATAATGTCCTGCATCTGTCCCTGCAATATCATTGAGGACAACTCCAAGTCCAGAAAATGCCCCAATATAACGCCTCTTTTTCCCTCTGCCTCCCTTCAGCAACTCCCGTGACCACTGTTTGCTATAGTCACAGTAGTTCTATAGTAGAATATCAGTAAGTCCACTCTAATCCATATTTTATTTCTCTATCCTGAGGAGCCGGGGATGGAGATGTCTACTTTTCCTTATCCTTTTAATCAGTCTAATGACAATGAGAGATAAGTCAAAGTAGTTACCCTCCTTTTCAAAAAGCAGAGCCTGAGGCACAGACAGGGGACTCAGTAGTTCGTTCTCAAAAAAAAAAAAAAAAAAAAAATGTGCTTTTCTTCTGAAATACTCCCCGCTCTCCCCGTGAACATTCCTTTCCCCATGACTTCGTGGACCTTGGTCCTGTATTGTATGAAAGCTAGCCATCTCCTCAATGCTCCTTCTCCTTACTTGGAAGATGGCTTACCACTTGCTGCTGCAACTGCTGGACAAGGTAATTCCTTGGAGTGGCTCTGGGATTTCAACCTTCCAGCCTCTCTCTGCACCTGCCTCTTGGTTGGGTCCTCTGGGCTGATTTACCCAAGGACTGGCTGCCTAATTAGTCTCGAGGTGCCTGCAGCCCTGGTAGAGCAACCTATATCTGGCAACTTTACTCAGAGGGGAAGGCAAGCCTTGTCTAATGGGTCAGGCCCCTGTGCTATGTGGCAGCCCCACAGGGGTTGTGGGAAGCCTTGTCCAGAGGCCTCCTTATCTTTTCTTCTGTTGCAGCCAGATCCTGATTTCATTTATCAAGTCCTAGACATGCCAGTGGGGTGTGTGCAGAGGGGGAGGTAGGAAGAGTAGGGCAGTTTAGTCTTTTCCTTTGGTACTATGGAGCTTCTCTCTAGGTCTGGAGTGAGGATCAAGGGTGAGACGACAGTATAAGGACTAGGTACTCATAGGGAGCAATAAGAAGAAGTATGATAACAAAATAATGATGATAATAACAGTTGCTAACACTAACATAACAGTTATTCTGTGCCCTGCACTGCTGGAGGCATTTACACTTAACTCCCTCCATCCTCACACAAACCCCATGCACGATGTGCTGTTAAGACTCACCAGGAACCTGAGGCTCAGAGAGTAACTTGACCAACTTGACCTGTCACAGAGACAGGTGCAAAAAGTTTCCAAGTTCTGTGCTTCCGATTGCTGTGGGAAGTAGCAGAGAGGTATGAGCACCGTCTCGGGAACCTGGGTTTGGGTGTGGGCTCTGCCACTTACAATGATCTGCCTCTATGAACCCTAGTTTCCTCCTCTGTAATATGGTAATAATAATAGTAAACAACCACCACCCAAGAGGCTCTTGCAAGGATTAACTGAGAAGATGGAGGTCAAATATGCAACCTGGTGCCAGTAATTAGCTCTTATTGTAAAGGATGAAGATGCCCAGATTTTCAATAACAGAGAAAATATCTTGACTGTGGGCTCCATGGGGAGGGTCTCAACAAGGAATAAAGCCTGAGCCTGGGAACAGAGGAGCCTGGTTCTGATTCTCTCTGTGTCACACTTTCCTTCGTCTCGATGGTGAATTGGTGGGACAGTGGGGTGCAAGGAATGTGGTGGGTGCCATCAGGTAAATGAGATGAATTCTTCTTAGAGCACTTTTGGTTCCTCGGAGATGAAAGTAACAGTATCCTCCAATGCCAAGGAGCCCCTTCCTTTTCCCTCTTGGGCCCAAACTCGGCAGCTCACGTGAGGAAGAAGGAAGGAAGAGAAACGAATCAGTTGGGTGGCCTCAGCCACAAAAGGCCTTTTCCCAGAGCTGGATCTTGAGGTTCCTGAGAGCCTGACTCTACCCCCTATTCTCCCACCGAAGCAGTCCTTGGCAAAGGGGGGAGATGCAGTGCGGTCAGCACGGTCTGGGGCATGCACCCCCACCTGCTGGGCCATATCTCAAAGCAAATAAGCATTTATGGCGAGGTTCTTTGATAAGGCTGGTGAACGTAAATCCAGAGAGCGAGATCATCTTCCTAATAATTTGGATTTTTTTGGCAAGCAAAGTGATTTCTGATCGAATTAGATGGTCTTGCAACTTGTAATGTGATGATGAAGAGATGTTATTAAGAGTAAAAGTAGCCCCTCTGCCTTTTCTTATTGATTACTAGTACTTGTTTGTGTTATTTCTCTATCCACGGATCCTTTGTAAGAATCTCTTAAAGACACTTTTCCATTAAAAGAACAACACGGGATTGTTAAAATGAAGTAATGCAATATATCATAAATCTCCTCAAGTTGGCACAACCGGCTGTATTTTGCCAAAATGCTGATATGCCAGGTGAGGGTTCCTTGTCAGCCCCTCGGCGTCCCGGGAGGCCCGCTGTGCCCTCAGGAGACCTGCTGTGCCTGTTGACGTACCAACCCAGCCAGCGGGCCAGTTCTGTATATTGAATATTACACAGGGCTCTTCTCTTTCTTTTGTTTTAAGAAAAAAATATATTTAGGTGGAAGTCCTAATAGTTTCTCCCTCCCCCCAGGTGTATGCACTTTATTTTGGGGTCTGCTAAAATCAAAGGCTTTGGTGCCAGCCAGTCAATCCCATGTCTGTCTAGGGCTGCTGTCCCTGCCCTGGAGCCTGCCTCCTTCCCCCATGCTCGCTCAGCACCCCTACCCCGCTGCCACATCCATACACGAGCACACTGGTGGGTAAGGTCCATGGCCATGGCCCTCGCTGTAGCCAGGCTTCCCGTCTCTGCACCGGGCAGCAGTATGTTGGCTCTAGGGGCTACGCTTCTTTCCTGTAACGCACTCCTCCTTCCCTGGGCTCCCACGGAGAAGAGGAGTCTAATGGTGCAAAGACTAGGGAAGGCAGCCCTGGGGTGGGCTAGCAGGGGAGCCCTGGATCAGGGCCAGGGAAGAGCTGGGAAGCAGAGAGGAGAGAGATGTTATCCTCTCCTCGTTTCTGCTGACCAGTTTTTGATTTCATTATGAGCTACTGTTCTCTCCTCCTCTTCCCTTCTACACACATCAAGCTGCGGCTTCCTCCTTTCTGGCCTTTTCTGCTAAGTAGCGTCAGCCCTGGGAGTCCTTATAAAGCAGTCGTTTTACTTTCCAGCTTCCTTTCCTCAATCTTTCCCCACTCGAAGGAATGTCTTTCAATCTCCTTGCCTCTATTGTCCTCTGAGTTAAAAAAGAAAACAAAAGAAAACACAAAAAGACCCAAAGTCCCAAATCTTTATTCTGTCCTTTAGAACAACCCCGAGGGTTCTGGGTCTGTGGGCCTTGGGCCCAAGCTGGAGTCCTCGAGTCTCCAGATAAGGTGATGCGCCGGCTGTGGGGAGATGGCACCAAGGCAGGCAGAGCAGCGAGGACAGGTGAGGTGGGCTGACGGCTGATGGGAAGGGAGCAGGGGGCCTGCAGAAGCCTGCAGACCCCACTGAGCCAGAAGTCCCCGAGGTGGGCAGGAAAGCTGCAGCTTCACAGACCAGAGGAGAAAAAGGAGAATAGAGCCCCGGAGTACCAGATAAGAGCAAACAGGTTTTCTTTTGGAGCCAAGGTTTTTTTTTTTTGGTTTTTTTTTTTTTAACTGAGTATAAGGGACTCCTGATGTGGAAGGGCACCTTGAATTTTTCAGAAGATGCCTTGGGATGAAAAACTGGGCTGAGGCCAGTCCCTGTGGATTCAGGGGAACCCTTTGAACAGGGGTCTGAAGACACTTCTCCAAAGCTCAGCAGCCGGTTCACAGGACAATTTAAATCTTTTCATGTTGGCGGCCTTGCACCCATCTAATTCCTGAATTCATGTCCTGCCCAAGTATGTGGCTCCATTCACAGGGCCTCAGAGCACTGTAAAGGGTGTGCCGGGGGATCTGAAGGCCACACAATTCTGATCATTTGTTCTTCCAACTCTGATAGGGCACCACACTACGCCGAGAACTTTGCATTCAACTATAACTAAAAAACACATCTTTACCTCGAATTCATGGGTAGCCTCATTTATTCCTGACCACAACCTATAAGGCAGGTCCAACTACCCTGCCCACTTTATGGCTGAGGAAACTGAGGCAGCGAGGGAATGTGTAATTTGCCCAGGCCAAATTTGCAAATGAAGAGCTAGGGAAGGAAGAAGAGAATCCCAGACAAAGGGAACAACTTGGTAAAGGCATCAAAGTGGAAAGCGCATATGGGCAATGCATAGGGGTTCTATTTGAGTGGAGATGATGAAAGGCAGACAATGGAGGTCTTTGAATATGAGGCTAAGTTTGTCCTTCATTCTGAAGGAACTAGGGAGTCATTGAAGATTTTTGAGTAGGAGAGAATCATGATCAGAACAGACAAAATAGTTTGTAGAAAAGAGAATCTGGAGATGCACAGAACATTAAGAGGTGACTGTAACAGAACACGTGAGAGAGAATGGAGTGTGCAGGGAGAGTGGTAGGAAGTCATAGTACTTTGGACAATGCAGCAGAGAACATTTTGTTCACCTTTGGGAAGGGACAAATGATTTCATAAGATGAAGAAAAAGTGTTCTATGTTCTAAATCCTTCCAACTCCATCTACACTTTTGTACCTCCTATCCTGACTTCCAGACTAGACTCGGATCATTAATGCTTTGTCCTTTTTATTTTTCCTCACTGGATTTCCTTGGCTCTAATGCCAGTTATTTTTATTTTTTTTCAGATTGCCCTACTGTCAGTTTATTGGAATGGGAAAAGGGCTCTTTTTATGTCTTCAGACATTAATTGACTTTGAGGGAGGTGGTAGGTGAGTGCAGAGTTGGCATATGGAAGCCTCTAGATCACCAGAATGAATTTGTACTGTGGTGAAGTGCATTGGGTTTAGGTTCTAGCCCCAGCCCAGCCACTAATTTCTTCTGTAGTTCTAGGATGTGTCATCCATGATTTTGAATTTCTGAATCGGTAAAAATGGGCATAAAAAGCCTAAGCAAGTGAGAAAAATGAGATGGTGGTAAGGAAGTTGAGATTCTATTAGAGATTGCCAAAGGGTCGTCCCCAGGCAGATGGCATCAGCATCACCTGAGAACTGTTAGAAATGTAAATTCCTGAGCCTCACCCCAGATCCGCCAAATCAGACATGCATGGTGGGCACCCCGTGTGATTCTGATGAACATACCACAACCTGTTAGGCTCTCACCTGAATCTACCTTCATTCTACTACAGTGGTTCTTCAACTTTAGTGAGCTTCATAATCACTAGGAGGACTTGTTTAAACATGAATTCCTTAGGTCTGGGGTGGAACCTGAGAAGTTGTCTTTCTAGCAAGTTCTCAGTGAGAACCACTGCTCCATAATATTCTAGCGTTGTGGCCTTGAACAGATTTCTTGCACCCTCTGTGAGTCAGTTTCCTCATCTGAAAAATGAGGTTAATAATAGTATCTACCTTATTGGCTGTTATGAGATATAAATGTGGTAATTCATATAGAATGCTTAGCACATAATAAACCCTCAATAAGCATTTTATGTTTTTGTTATTACTGAATTTGTAACATGCTTTACAAATACACAGGGTTATTGTCAGTCAGATGGAAGAAGATGTCAGAGGACTGCAATAGATCTATTTTATATACAGCTTTATTGAGGTATAATTGACCTACCATAAAGTGCTTAAAGTGATTAAGTTACTGAGTTTTGGCATATTTATACACTTGTGAACCCACCACCACAATCAATACAATCATCATCCCCAAAACTTTTCTGGTGCCCTTTTGTTATTCTTCCCTCCAGCCCCTTCTGTCTCCATCTATTAATGGTATCTTTTTCAAGGCAATATCATGGGAATCTGGGAATAGGAGGCCTGACTCATGGTCCCCTGGCTCTGTAGCCAGTCAGATGTATGATTTTGAGTGGCCTCTTCCCCTCCCTGGGCTGCTTCCTTGTCTCCACATGCCATGTGGTTCTTATCCATTCCACCTACATATTAAAATAATCATTTGAGGAGCTTTTAAAAAATACCAATTTCCACTCTAGACCATTTAAATTAGAATTTCTGGGAGTGGGATCCTGGCATTTGTGTTTTGTAAAAAGTTCCACTGGTAATTCTGAAGCACAGTGAGCTGCAATGATTTCCAACACAGTCTTCATATCCATGGTGTATATATTACTTTGTATTTTTCATATTGATTTCATTTCAGTCTTACAGAAATACCATGTGGTGGTAGGTAAGAAAGATATAGCCTATTTAAAGACAAAGAAATAAATATGCAGAGTGGATAAGTGGCTTGACTAGATCTAAGGTAGAGCAGGAATGGGAAGGTAGCGTGCATTTCCCATTATCCCCTCCAATTATTGTTAAATAAGATGACATAGACATGCAATGGAAGCAGGCCAATGGCTGATAGGTTTGAGTCTCCCAGGCTGGGAGTTACCATGGACCAGTATTTGGTTTTGCTGTAGTATCCAGAGAGAAGTGCAGACTGTCTGGACTAACTCACTTTAATCCCCAAGGATATGGATATTTAAGGTAAAATGCCAATTAATTCATTGCTCCTATCTTGTTAATAAAATAATAATTGTGCTCTTCTTGGCACCCTTCCTGGCCCTCATGGTGTCAAGCCATCTGGAGAGCATGTCTGTCACCCCAAGGTTTATTGGGTGAATAAGTGAGATGCTTTCAGCTGCTGGAAACAGAACCCAGTAATAAAGATTGGGTGGCTCCCAGATTGGGTAATTCAGGGGCTGAACCTCACCATCATGACCTAGGTACATGTCAACAATGTCCCCTCCCAAGGTCACAAGAAGTCTGCTACGGTATCAGGTGATGTGCGATAGACAAGTAAGGAATAGGTATGCTCTCAAAAGGCACCTCTCTTATACAAGGATTGGAGTATCTCCCTGATGATCCAGCAGGCTTCCCCTCAGGTGCCACTGCCCAGGTTTGGGCCACAGACTGTTCCTAAATGGATTACCAGCAGGGTGAAGATCAGTCCAGTAACAATTGGTCCCTTCTGAGGTGTGGCCTGGAATAGAGAGTGAACTCCTGCATAGGATTGAGTAATATACCAGCAAGAAAGAAGTGGTGGCTTACTGGCTGCAACCTGGACAAGTATGGAATCAGAACTGGGAGGTGGGTGTTTTAAAGAACAGTTTCATCCAGGTTGTGCAGAAGCCTGATGATGAGCTGCTGTCCCTCCATAAAGTAGCCCCCTCTCTAGTGAGCCAAGTATTCCTGTCTGCAGACACCACAGCTCTCTTTCACTCTTTAGCACAAGATTAAAATCTCTTCTGCCCCAATCAAGATGGCAGTGTGAGAAGCTTCAGGGCTCAACCCATCTCAGAAATTTTGAATGACCTGCAAAAACTGGCAGAAAGATCTTCCTCAAAGATCCAGAAAATAGTTAAAGGACTGTAGTAACAGGGCAAGCACCGAATCAAGAAAAAGGCCACCTACAGGAAAAGCGGTGGACTCTCCTGGCACCCTGCCTTCCCCTTCCCTCTCCCTTCACAGGCATGGTGCTGAGCCAGCCCGTGCTCCCAGTATAGATCCCTGGTCCTGGTTCAGAGGGAGTAGAGTAACCCATGCACATCCTGGGAGGATGCATGTGTGACCCAGTCTATCTAGTGGTGGCCTGAGGGACTTGCTGTCCCAGAAGTTGCCTTGAGTGTAGAAGGTGGCTCACAGATCTCTCCTATATAAAGCTACTGGAGGAGAGCATCCAGTGGCTGCCTGGGGCAAGGGATAACTGGCTGTCGGACATACAGAGCAGTGCCCAGCACCAGGAGGAATGTTTCCTAGGGAAAAGGGGACACTTGTATCTGTGTAAATGTGGGTAGTCCTATGGCCAAATATGCATGCCTAAGACAAGACACATGTACAGAAAAGACCAGGGAGGCCTCATGCTTTGGCCTGGAGCTACAGGCAATACCTTAAAGATATTGCAGTTTCCAGAACACTGCAGTAAAGCAAATGTCACAATAAAGAGTGTCACGTGAAGTTTTTGGTTTCCCAGTGCAAATAAAAGTTATGTTTACACTATACTGTAGTCTTTTAAGTGTGCAACAGCATTATGTCTAAAGAACAATGTATATACCTTAATTTAAAATATATTATTCATAAAAACTGCTAACCATCATCTGAGCCTTCAGCGAGTCGTAAGTATTTTGCTGGTGGAAGGTCTTACCTTGATGGTAATGACTGCTGACTGATAAGGGTGGTGGTTGCTGAAGGTTGGGGTGGCTGTGGCAATTTAATATATATAAGACAGCAAAGAAGTTTGTCATATTGATTGATTCTACCTTTCATGGAAGACTTCTCTGTAGTATGTGATGCTGTTTGATAGCATTTTACCCATAGGAGGACTTCAAAATTGGAGTCAGTTCTCTCAAACCCTGGTACTGCTTTGTCAACTAAGGTTTATGTAATATTCTAAATCCTTTGTTATCATTTCAACAATGTTCACATCATCTTCACCAGGAGTAGATTCCATCTCAAGAAACCACTTTCTTTGCTCATCTAGAAGCAGCAAATCCTTGTCCATTAAAGTTTTACACTGAGATTGCAGCAATTTAGTCATCTTCAGGCTCCACTTCTAAATCTAGTTTTCTTGCTATTCCCACCACATCTGCAGGTATTTCCACCACTGATGTCTTGAACCCCTCAAAGCCATCCATGATGGTTGGCATCAACAATTGGTTCCAAACACCTGTTAATGTTGATATTTTGACCTTCTCCCATGAAACACAAATATTCTTAATGGCATCTAGAATGGTGAATCCTTTCCAGAAGATTTGCAATTTACTTTGCCCATCAGAGGAATCACTATCTTGGGCAATTATAACCTTACGAAATATACTTCTTAAAAAACAAGACTTGAAATTGAAATGACTCCTTGATCCATGGGCTGCAGAATGGATATTGTTTAGCGAGTATGAGAACAACATTCATCTTGTTGTATATCTCCACCAGAGCTCTTGGGTGACCAGTTCATTGTCAATAAGCAGTCATATTTTGAAAGGAATCTTTTTTTTCCCTGAGAAATAGATCTTAACAGTGGGCTTAAAGCATTAAATAAATAAACATGTTGTAAACAGATGTGTTGTCATCAGGCTTTGTTGTTCCATGTATAGAACATAGGCAGAGTAGCTTTATCACAATTCTTAAGGGTCCTAGAATTTTTGGAATGGAAAATGAGCATTGGCTTAACTTAAAGTAACCTCCTGCATTAATCCCTAACAAGAGAGTCAGCCTGTCCTTTGAAGTTTTGAAGCCAGGCATTGATTTCAAATTCTCTAGCTATGAAAATCTTACATGGCATCTTCTTCCAATAAAAGACTGTATCATCTTGAAAACCTGTTGATTAGTGTAGCCATCTTCATCAACTATCTTAAATAGATCTTCTGGATAACTTGCTGCTGTTTCTACTTCAGCACTTACTGCTTCATTTTGCCTTTTTATGTTAAGGAGATGGCTTCTTTCCTTAAACTTTATGGACCAACCTCTGCTAGCTTCCAACTTTTCTTCTGGAGCTTCTTCACCTCTCCTCAGGATTGAAGAGAGTTAGGGTCTTGCCCTTGATTAGGCTTTGGCTTAAGGGAATGTTGTGGCTGGTTTGACCTATGCAGACCTCTAAAACTTTCTCCAGTGCTCCCTTCAGCAGCACATATACTAAAATTGGAATGATACAGAGAAGATTAGCATGGTCCCTGCACAAGTATGACATGCAAATTCGTGAAGTATTCCATATTTTTAGTGGCCATGATAGCTGCTAAGAGTAGGGAGAGGGAAGAAGAGATATGATGTGGTGGCATTTTCAGGACTTGGAGTTGTCCTGGGTGGTACTGCAGGGACAGGTGCTGGATAGTGTATGTCCTGCCATGGCCCACTGGGTGGACTGGGGAAGAGTGTAAACTACAATGTAAACCATTACCCATGTGGTGCAGCAGTGCTCCAAAATGTATTCACCAAATGCAATCAATGTGCCATGATGTTGAAAGAGGTTGTTGATGTGGGAGGAGTGGGGTGAGGGGGGTGGGGGTATATGGGAACCTCTTACATTTTTTGAATGTAACATTAAAATGATATAAAGAAAAAAAGAACTAAAAAATAATTATTATAACAACTATATTGCATGATGATAGCTTATGCATAAATTAAATGATGGCAAGGGGCAGAAATTGGGCAAATGAGAATACCCTCTGTTCTAAATTACCTATGTCATGATATCATGATATTTAAAGGTTTACCTAGATACTTTAAAAGTATTAAAAAAAAAAACTTTCTCCTTATCGGCATTAAGTTTGTTTCATTTTCTTATCATTCATGTATTTACTGGAGTAGCACTTTTTAATTTCCTTCAAGAAGTTTTCCTTTGCCTTCACAACCTGGCTAACTGTTTGGCACAAGTGGCCTTGCTTTCGGCCTATCTCAGTTTTTGACATGTCTTCCTCACTAAGCTAAATCATTTCTAGTTTTTGATCTAAAGTGAGAGATGTGTGACTCTTCCTTTCATGTGACACTTAGAGACCATTGTAGGGTTATTAATTGGCCTAATTTCAATATTGTTGTGTCTCAGAATAGGGAGACCTGAGGAGAGGGAGAGAGACAGGGTACAGACTGTCGGTGGAGTAGTCAGCATACACATATTTGTTGATTAAGTTTACCATCTTATGAGTGTGGTTCGTGGTGGCCCAAAACAATTACAATAGTGACATAAAAGATCCCTGATCAGAGATCACCATAACAGATATAATAATAATGAAAAGTTTTGAAATATTACAAGAATTACCAAAATGTGACATAGAGATATGAAGTGAGCATATGCTATTGGAAAATGGTGCTGATAGACATACTAGACAGTGCTGATACTTCAATTTCTAAAAAACACAATATCTGCAAAGCACAATAAAGCAAAGTGCAATAAAATGGTATATGTCTGTATTCTCTAAACTCATTGTATGGATAAACTCTGAAGGAGAGCACTTGTACCAGTCAATCTCAAAGGCTGGGAAAGGGGTTTTCTTTTTTTTTCCATTTATTTAGTTATTTATGGTTGGCTTCTTGCATTCAAGGAAAGCTCTGTTGTAACACCAGCTGGATACAAACTTAAAGAAGAGATGCTTCAGAGTCCTAAATTCTAGTGATAGCACTTTCAACAAAAGATTACAAAATGTACAAAAACAGGAAGCCATGGCCCAGGCAAAGGAGAAAATTGAGGCATTGGAAACCATCAGAGAGGAGGCTAATCCTGGGACATTTCAGGCAAAGACCGAAAAAAATGATCCTCAAGAGCTAAAGGAAAACATACACAAAGAACTAAAGGAAATTAGGAAAATGATAGATGAACACAGAAAGAATAACAATAGAGAGATGGAAATTATGAAAAGGAAGCAAACAGAACTGAAGACCACAGTAAGAAATTAAAATTTCCCTAGAAGGGTTCAATGGCATATTGAAGCTGGCAGAAGAAAGAATTAGTGAACTTTAAAATAAAACAATTGAAATTATCTAGTCTGAAGAGCAGAAGGTAAAAGGAATGAAAAGAAGAGATCAGAACCTAAGGAACCTCTGGGACACCATCAAGTATACCAATAAGCATTGTGGGAGTCCCAGAAAGAGAAGAAAGAAAGGGCAGGGAATATTCAAAGAAATAATGCTGAAAATTTCCCAAATGTAATGAAAGACATGAATATGCACATCCAAGACACTCAATGAGCTCCAAACAGAATTAATCCAAATAGACCCACATTGCACCATGTTTTAATAAAACTGTTCAATGCCATATATAAAGAGAATTCTGAAAACCACAAGAGAGAAGCAATGTGTCATATATAAGGAAGCCTCAATATGTTTAAGTGCTGATTTCTCATCAGACACCATGGACACAAAAAGGTAGAAGAAGGACATTTTTAAAGAGCTGGAAGTAAAAAATTGACAACCAAGAATTCTATATCCTGCAAAACTTTCTTTTGAAAATGAGGGACAGATGAAGACCTTCACAGATAACAAAAGCTGAGGGATTTATCACCACTAAGCCAGCTCTGATAAACACTGAAGGGAGTTCTGAGTTAAAAGGAAATGACACTAGACAATTGACAAGCCACATGGAGAAATAAAGATCTCCAATAAAGATAACGATATGGATAAATATAAGTACCACTATTATTGTATTTTTGATTTGCAACTCCAATTTTACTTCCTACAGGATCTAAAAGGCAAATGTATAAAATGTAATGATAAATCAATGGCTTGGGGCTCAAAATGTATAAATGTTTAATTTGTGACAAGAACCACAGGAAGGTGGGGGTGTAAGAACATAGTTTGTGTATGTTATTAATGTTAAGTTGGCATCAAAGCAAACAAGATTGCTACAGATTTAGAATGTTAAATTTAAGCCCCATGGTACTCACGAAATATCAGAGAATATACAAATTCACAGAGATAGAGAGTACAGGTTACAGGGCAAGGGCAATGGGGAGTTAATTGCACAGTGAATGTAGGGTTTCTCTTTGGGGTGAAGAGAAAGTTCCAGTAATGAATAGTGGTGAGGGTACAGCAGCACTGTTGATATGATTAATTCCACTGAATGGTATGCTTAGGAGGGGTGAAGATGGGAATGTTTACGTTGTATATATATTTCCACACTTTAAAAAAAGAAGAGAAACTGTAGAGATGATGAAAATTAAATGTGGTATATGATCCTGGATAGATTCTAAGAATGGAGGAGAAAAGGTCCAAAAGGACCATTATTGGAACTTGAAAAAATTGGAATGTAGATTTGTAAGCTTTATAGCAATGTTAGATTTCTTGAACTATCAAGTTCACTTGATAGTAAGCACTTACGGTGATTACATGAGTGAATATTGTTCATAGGAAATGTATACAGAAGTATGACTTTTCAAGTAGTAAGATACGTGCAACCTGTTCTTAAATGTTCATAAAATAGATAGATAGATGATAGATAGATTAGATAGGTAGGTAGATGACACAATGATATGGAAAATATGAGAAAATGTTTAAATTGGTGGATCTGGGCATCTAAGGGGCTGGGGTTTCTCTGTATGGGGTTTGTATTATTTTTGTAACTGTCCTGTAAATTTAAAATTACTACAAAATAACAAGTAAAAAAAAAACTGGCCAATTCACCCATTCCCTTTGTTCACATGTTACTTTATTTACTCAAGGTGTGGTCAAGAGAACTGTCCATTTGGTTGCCTGCATGATTGACAAATTGGAGTTGGGACCTTTTATGGTCTCTGTTACAGCATCCTATTCTTAGAAACCAAGTTGATTGCTTAGAAAACTATCCTCTTTATTTCTGTTTTTAGTAGCGAGGCCTTGGCATCGGTCCAACAATTAATGAGAAATCATGGTACAATTTAATTTATCATTTTTTTTCTCAATTCTTTCTGTGTTTGACATAATGGTGGGAATTAAAGAAACTTCAATGGAAAAATGCATCAATAAAATAAAAACATATTGTAAAAACAAACAAATGAACAAACAAACAAAACTCAACCTGTTTGTGCTGTTTTGCTTTCTATCTCTGTACTCCAGGCAGACCACCCAGGGTTGGTTAACACCTTCTTTATTCAGGCTATTTAGATGACAGTGTTCTCGAGGTACATTCTTGTCCTGAGGAGGCACCCTTGTCACCCTGATAGGGCTTCAGTTCCCTGCTCTCTCTGTTGCGATTAAGGGGACACCTTGCCCTATAAGTTGGTGCCTGCAGATATCTGGTGTCTCTGTGATGATGTCTTGATTGTTACTAAATTAACTCTCAGAAGGTCACCTTATCTCCTTGTTCAAGAAACTTGCTTTTGTAGCCTCTGTGAGCTGACTCCATGAGCTAATACTCAGGGCTGTTTAAAGATGTTGTTCAGATTGGGTGAGGTAAGTCCTTGGGTGAAGGTTGAATCTGGGACCTTGTCAATATACTGGCAGGTGGGATGGGGAATTGGTTTGGGCACATATTAAGATGGCTGTAACGTGATCAGGTGTCAATTCAGGTGGGAATACAGGTCATTTGTCGGTTGCCTCATTGATTTTTACAGGCTGAGCATTTTGCCTCATTGATTTTTCACTGCCGACTGACTCTTGTTCATCCGTTCACTGTGAATTGCTTCATTCCTTTTCAATTCATTTTTTGGTGGCTGTTTGACACTTCGCCATACTGTATTGCCCTTATTCACTGTAGGGAGTCATTCTACTTTCTAGTACAATGTCTGTGACCTTGAGACTTCACCATATTGGACTGCTCTTACTCACTATAGGTAGTCATTCTACTTTCTAGTACAATGTCTGTGACCTTGGGAAAGATCTTTAATCTCTCTGAGCCTCACCTTCCTCATCTACTAAATGGAGATTATAACTCTTGCCTGAAGCATCAAGCAGCTGAAAAGGAAGCTGGATAACTGGGAGAAAGGGCCCTGTGAGGTGAGTGCCAAGTGCAAAGGAATTATCACCTTGCTCGATAAAGTAAAACTTGGGCCCGCAGACTTGGTGATGGAGGAAGAACCTCCTTTTGTGGAGGAGTGTGAAACTCCAGAGCCTGAACTTTACTCCAAAGATTGTCTCTTGCTCGTAACTGCAGCCTCTATCTTATTAGCCCCAGACGGTGACATGCATCTTCCTTATAACCCTTGGCCCAGTGTGGATTTACAACTGTCCATTAATATCCAGTAGCACAGCTGAGGCAAGGCTGGACATTTTAACAGGACTTGAGCAAGGCCCTGGGGATACTAAAAGGGGAAAAAATAGAGAGTTACCATAATAAGTCATTGTGATTTCCAAGTTGTGGTTCATTGCGAGTCATCAGTCTCTTTCAGTGAAACCCCATGTTAACATCCACTGAGATGCCCTGGAGCCATGCCCATTTTTGACACCAAGTTAGTCCCCTTAAAGTTTAGGCCTAAAAGAACGAGGCCCAGAGTGGGATGGGGATGCCCTCTACTACCTGTGAAAGTGTGCCATGTGTCTTAGCAAACTGTGTGGGGAGCCATGTCTTTGGGATCACTGACACCGAGACTGTTCACTCCCTTTGCGGAGGCCGTGCCAACCCTCACAACCATAGTCTTGCCCCACAGTCCAGGACAGTAGTCACTGTCCCCGAAGAAAACAGCAATCTGAACACTGAAACACCTGCACTAGAGGCAGTGAGGAAGTGAGGCAGCCGGCAAGGTACCTGTGAGGCTGAATCAGCTCTTTGGGTGTGAGGAGTGGGCAGGGACTTTGAGGCTGGGAATAGGTGAAGGAGAAATCTGTACTTTGTTCATATCAACTCATTTTATGCTTCTTCCTTTCTTTATCTTTATTTTGTTTTCCTGTGGGATTTCACATTATCATAGAGAAGATCATGGCCTTTCCAGCTATGCTAAGAGGAACTGGGAAGTTGGGGCTGTGACAGGCTTGCAGGCTCTGCCAGGAGGCTACAGGGAGGGGGTGTCAGGTGTCTCATCAGGAAGTGCAAATCAAGGGGACAGAGTCTGTATCACTTTTTCTAGTGCTTCTCTTCACTCAGGGATTTTCTCTCCAGACCTAAATCTTGGAAGTTTGAGGATTTGCTCAATAGGTGAAGCAAATTACCTTACATTTCTCAATCTAATTGATAAGATATTTTTCTTAGAGAAGTTGTGGATTTATAGAACAGTCATGCATAAAATACAGGATTCCCATATTCCACCCTATAATTAACACCTTGCATTAATGTGGTACATTTGTTACAATTGATGAAAGCATATTTTTATAACTATACTATTAACTAAAGATCATGGTTTAACTTAGGATTCACTGTGTAGTACAGTTTCATGGATTTTTTAAAAAAAATTTTATTCTCTTACCATTTATACAAACTAACATTTCTCCTTTTAACCACATTCAGACATATGTCAGTGCCATTAATTGTGTTCACAATGTTGTGCTACCATCACAACCATTTATTCCTGATAAGAATTTTATAAAGACTGAATAACAAAATAAATGTCAAGGGAACGTAAGCCAGCATACCACTGTTTCCCAAAAATGTGTACCATGGAATGATTTTCCCTGAGCTATTAATAGGTGTTATTCAGTGAAAGGGTCACTTGGTCAAACAAGTTTGAGAAACCCTGGTTAACAAACTGTCAAGAGATTTCTTTATCAAATGATCTTTTTTTTGGTCTTTATTCATTTTTTTAATATTACGTTAAAAAAATATGAGGCCCCCATATACCCCCCACCCTCCTCACCCCACTACTCCCCCCATAGCAACATTCTCCTCCATCATCATGAGACATTCATTGCATTTGGTGAATACATCTCTGAGCATCGCTGCACCTCATGGTCAATGGTCCACATCATAGCCCACACTCTCCCATGTTCCATCCAGTGGGAGGACCTACAGTGTCTGGTAATTGTCTCTGCAGCACCACCCAGGACAACTCCAAGTCCTGAAAACACCTCCACATCTCATCTCTTCCTCCCTTTCCTCACACCCAGCAGCCACCATGACAACTTTCTCCACACAAATGCCACATTTTCTTCGATTACTAATCCCAATAGTTCATGAATAGAATATCAGTAAGTCCACTCTAGTCCATATTCTATTCCACCATTCTGTGGACCTTGGATTGGTTGTGTCCATTCTACATCTATGTCAAGAGGGGGCTTAGATTCAAATGATCTTTTAATCAGCTCATGTGCCTTATGGCTCTAGGATAATCCAGCATTCAGTCTTTCTCAAACTTGTTTAACAGGGACCCATTTTGGGCAGAGCATTTGTTTGGATGGATGTTCTTTTCAACACAGTGTTATAATTGTTTGGGACATGCATGAGGTGAAGGGGACATGCTTTTATTCAGTATGCTTTGACAGGCATTTGTCCACATTTTTTCTAGGTCTTCTCATTCTTACTCATCTCCCTTAAATAGCAACTTGAGGAGTTATTTAAAATCCAGAACAATTTTGGGGGATCTGTTTTTCTTTACCAAAATGTGCCTTGCCCTTTGCCTGAGTTCTTTTGGTTTCAGTCTAATTTCTTTCAGATGCTGGCCTTTAGATCTTCCTTGGTTTTCATAGCAAGGTTCTTTTTACAACTTGAATGAAGAAAGGGCTCCTTGCTAAGAACTATGCAGCCGACGTGTGCTCTTTTCACTCCCCCTCTAATTTTGGTTAGAAATTTATGAAGTTTACAAGTTAGCCTATTCTATAGAAGCATTTGTAATATCCTGTTCGTGAATGAACATTTTGTTGTGGTAGTTCTTCTTCAATAGGTATAAGTGTAAAATTCTAGATCCCCAAGTAAAACATCTTAGTTGGCAGTCACCTTCTTCTATCCAAGGCCCCTTGGCACACTACGCATTGGCCTAGGGATTGTTAGAGGGCCCTCAAGCCTACAGAGGCTTTCTCATCTAGAAACAAAGGATGACGTTTGTATCCTCTTGAAAAGATTTAAATGAGATGACTTATGCAGAACTCACATGCTGGTTCTCTGTAAGTCATTTCCCTCGATGATTCCCTTTAGCATCAACCTGAGCAGTGCCAGCTCTGCAAACAACCTCACCTTGACATGTCTAAAACAGAACTCTTGATTTCTTTGTTCCTCATCCTTGTCCTCCCCACTCTTTTCCCGTGTTATAAATGGTACCACAATCCACTGAGGTGATCAAGCCAAAAATCTAGAAGGAATTATTAATTCCCCTCTCTTCTTCCCTGCTTATGTCTGTATTCATCAGCAAGCCCTGCAGAACTACCCACTTCTCTCCGTTTTCACCACCGTCATCTAAGCCAGGCCACCATCATCCCTCCCTCAACTTGTGCAGGTCTCCTGTTCCACCCCCAAGCATCCTGCACTCATCTGCCAGGCTGAACTTATAAAGGATAAACTGGATCATGCCACTTCTCTGCTTAAAAACTTTCATGGCTTCCCAAACCACTTGGGATAAATTTCAAATTCCTCTTTATGGTCTTAAATGCCCTCCATCATCTGACCCCTGCCTCTCCTCTCTGACCTCATCACTCACACTTCTTACTTACTAGATGGCTTCCAGCCTTCTGTCTTTTCTTTGCCAAGTTTGCTCTCTCCTCAGGATCTTTGCACCTAGAATGCACTTTTCCTAAATATTTGCAAGGCTGGCTCCTCCTTGGCCTTTAGCAAGCACCACCCCAGAGTGCCCTGCACTGGTCGCTCCAGCTGGAAAATACCCTGCCTCCTCCAGTTACTCTTCATCAAATTTCTATGTTTTTTTTCTTTGTATTTCTTAACAGTAATTAAAAATAGCTATTTTTCTTGTTTATTGTTTATCTTCTTCCTACTAAAAAATAAGCCCCATAAGATCAAAGACCCCATTGTCTTATTCATTGCTGCACCCCTAAAACATAGCATAGCGTCTGGTATTAGTAGGAGCTTGTTATGGGTTGAATTGTGTCCCCCCAAAAGATAATGGGGCCCTAAGCCCCCATACCTGTGGATATGGCCTTATTTGGAAATTGGGTCATTGTAGATGTAACTAAGTTAAGATGAGGTCATACTCATCAGGGTGAGCCCTAATCCAAGGTGACTGGAGTCCTTATAAGAAGTGAAGAGACCAGTTAGACACACTCAGGGTGGAATGCCATGTGACAATGGAGGCACAGACTGGAGTGATGCAGCAACAAGCTGTGGAATGCCAAGGATTGCTGGGGATTGCTGGCCACCACCAGAAACTAGGAAGAGGCAGGAAAGGATCCTTTTCTAGAGTTGCCCAAGAGATACTGGCCCAGCTGATACCTTAATTTCAGACTTCTAGCCTTCAGAACCATAACAGTATAAATTTCTGTTACTTATTTTTTAATTTTCTACTGATTTTATTTACATTTTCTCAAATAATTTGTTTTTTATTAGGTCACTAGGAATGTCCCTAGTATGCCGTCATTCCTTGGGGGAAGAATCACCCTCAGTTGAAAACCACTGGTCTGAAAGTACTAGTCTATGGCCTATAGTCCCACTGCTTGTCACCCTACTGCATTAATGAGAGGCTTTGTAGACTGTGCTTGTGGTACTGCAGAACTTCTCAAAGATACTCTGAGGCAACTCAATTTCTGTTCTTCTAGGTCACCAAGTTTGTGGTACTTTGTTATGATAACCCTAGTTAACTAAGTCAGAGCTGAGGAAGTGTTGTTGAACAAATGTTGTTGGATCATCTTCCCTACTTGCCTCTTGGCCTTCTCATACTACCCTTTGGTCATCCAGAATTTGTCCAACTGTGTCAGATTCCTAGGACAGAAGGAAAAGGACCTCTCCATCATGGGCAAGATATCATGACCTATCAAGGTGATACCAGTTCAGATGAGTTTGGTTTTATAAGTTAATAGGCTAGAAGGCCTTCCTCTCCTCCCATGTAACACATGTGCACTTGTCATGGGGCTTTCAGTACTCATCTTTCCTACTCTTGATCCACAATCTCAAGTAATACTCTGGTGGATGGCTTTATGGTTTAGAGGAAGTATTGGATTAGTCAGAAGACACATGAAGGACAAGAATTTGGACAAGTTAATTAAATTCCCTGAATCTCAGTATTCGAGCTGACAATAACGACCATGGAGTATGTGGGGATGGTTATGTATTTTTGGAGTAACGAATGGTTTATTGCATATGAAGTAATTTGTAGAAGGTAAAGTGTCACACAGCCAAGACAGTAGTCTTGATGATGGTGGAATTTGGGGCTGTGTAAGAGGAGGAAGTCCTGGCTGGTGTGCTGTTCTCTGTTTCTGTCTGCTGAGCAACATGCACAGCAAAATCCTAAGAGCTGTTGTGTTTACTTAAAGTCCTCCTGCCCTGGGCTTATCTCTTGGCCTCTTCTGCCTCCACTGGCACAGCTTCTGAGAAGGCCCAGAAAGGGGGTGTCAGCAGCCTCCGACACAACTCTCTCCTCTGCCTTGTCATGCCCTTGGAGCACCAGCGATGTGCTGTCCCTCATGTTCCTCTTGTCATCTGGAAAAGGGGAAGGGCACAGGCAGTTCATAGAGGTGCTATGGGAGGGACACAGTTGGGTCAGGATCACTGACAAGAGGCTGTTGGTTTCTGTGGCCAGGGTCACCTTGATGAAGTCCCCTTGAGGAGGAACCACACTTCATCTGCTGCACAGTGAGGGTCCCTTGGAGAAGAGCATCTTAGGGTTTCACTATTCTGTGCCTCCCTTGTGAAGGGGGGGTGAGATGAGGTTAAGTTTTCCTGCTCCCTCCCTTATATGCTGCTGCATAAATGCATAAGTAGGATGGGTAGGGGAAGAAGAGCTGGGAGATGGGAATGTGTTAGTTCATTGTGATTCATTGCCAGAAACTGCATACTGCCCCTTGGCCACTTACCTCACAGGTGTGAGCCCAGCTTGTGGGAAGGGCAGGCGGTCTCCATGTATGACACTGATCCCCACTGCTGGGGACTCAAAGCCATAAAGCACATGTCTGAAGTTGAGAGTAAAGAGAGAGTGGGCCCAGAACAATCTCCTAAGGAGGATGATGTTATACTAGGGCTACTTGAAAAATACAAAACATTTTTTAGAATTCAGGGTCATCATGGTGATGAACATTATTTCCAAACTTCAAGATACAAAATCCCCCATTCTACTTCTTCCTTGCATAATTCCAGGTAGTAGTGTCTACCCCTGAATCTTCATTTCAGTCATTCTGAACATTTTTTTTTTAAGGAGCAAATTTAGCTCTGTTCGGCTTCCGGCTGCAGTGGAGATTTCTGCCAAGATTTGCGGTACACAGCTGAAATATGTTTTGTATTTTATGAGCTTTGGCTCATCGTGGAATTAAATAGCACTAATTACATGAATATAGACCAGCAAGGGAGACAACTGTTCACTTCCTGATTTTTCCTGAAATTGAAAGAGAAAGGGAGGGGTAAAAGGACAAGGAGGGGGCTGGACAGAGAACTCTCACTTGATATTAGATGATGGCAGAAGTACTGCCGCTTGACCTGAATGTACCCCAAACAGCCTCTTCCCTCACCTAGCCATTGTTTGGTGGGATTTCTAGGTTTCCAAGAGTGAAGACTCCATTGATGTTGGAAGGCCGGTGGCTAGGCTGTGGGAAGGGGGCTGCAGCAATAGGGACTGGGGACAGAGGCATTGCAGGAGCAGAGTGGTCACTGGGAGAATAGTTGAGGCTCAAGGATTGGGGTTGGCAACCAGCAAAGACTCTAAGCTTGATTCTCCGAGTACCTTGCTTTAGCCTCATGCCCAACATAACTGATATTTTTTTCTCAGAAAAATCTAGGTAGAAATTTCACACCAGTTCAAGGAAGAGAATTTCCATTTCTTTTCCTTACTCGCTATTGGGGGTTGAATGGTCCAGTGGGTGTGAACCTATTTATAAATAGGACCTTTGAAGATGTTACTAGTTAAAGCGTGCCCAAAATGAATAAGGGTGGACCTTCATCCAATATGGCCGAGGTCCTTATAAGCAAAGGAAATTGGACACACAGAGAGAAGCCAAGGGGAGCAGTCAGAAGCCAGAAGTCAATGGAACCTAAAAGAGAAAGGAGAAGACACTACCATGTGCATTACCATGTAATGGAAAAGCCAAGGAACCCCAAGGATCAAAGGCAGGTGACTCAGAATGCCAAAGTCTTCAGGGAGAAAGCATCACTTTGCTGACACAATTTTGGACTTTTCCTAGCCTCAAAACCATAAGTCAATAAATTCCTGTTGTTTAAACCATCCCGTTAAATAGTATTTGCTTTAGCAGCCAGAAAACTAACACATTTGATAATGGTAGGAAATCAAATGGGTCAGATCATGTTGCTGTAAATCAAGCCTATGGGAAGGTGGAATCAAACTTCAATGCTTGGAGGCCTCCTGCTGGTTCTTTAGGTAACCTACTGAGGAGCTACTCCACACGCCCAGAAAAGAGATGACACCTCCCCAAAGGGTTAACTCACTATTCAGTATCTGGCTCCATGAAATAGGCCAATACCTGGATTGATAGAGTGCATCCTATTCCAGCAGTCCTTTTCATTGTGAGAGAGGAAATAGAGTTTAGGGAGGAATATTTAAGCCCACTTAACAGATGGGGACCCTGAGTTCTCTAGAGGTGGGTGAGGCTCTCCTGAGTCTCCCCACAATTTAGATTTAGGCAACTCAAACACCATTTTAAGCAAAGATGCAAAGAGTCTCAAGACAGACACTTCAACACCAATTTTTTGCTTTCTAGAAAATATCATCCTGGGTGATATTGCAATCATCACCATAGCATGGCTCTGCCGAGAAACTTTGCAAACACGATTTGTGAAATCCCCTCAGTGAGGATCTGTGTTCAGTGAAGATGCAAATGCATTCCTCTTATTTCTTCTGAGTTAGCTCTAGAAGAAACTTGGTGATCTCTCTTTCCTCATCACTCTGGTTCCCAAAACACCATTTTTACAGAAGGGGAAACCAAGGCATCAAGAAAGAAGGATAGTCATTTGGCAGGATGGCAGCCAGTTATGATGACCATTCCTGATGCTTGTTGTATCCTTGATCATGAGGATTCAGCGGGTGGAGGCTTTTATGACCATCCTGGAGCAGCTGGGAGCTAAGAACACCCCTCCTCTTTCCCTGACTTGGAAAGGTGAGGAGTGTCTTGAGAGAGAAAAGCTGGTTTGGGTGAAGACCATTTGATGCTACTTTGCTTACTGGTCCCAGGCTGGGAGCTTGATCAGAAAAGATTCAGATGGTAAGGGGCATGGAGGGAAAGGTGGCTTGGAGAGCTATAGCAAGCCTCCTTTCCAGATGAAAATCAGTCACCTGAGCAAGCGCCTAATCCGTTTTGCTCCAGGCCACATGCACGACACAGGGTTGCCTGGAGAGGTGACTTTGCCCAGTTCATGGTGGCCTGCAAGCTCCTTCTCCATGACCTGAAAGTCTGCCCAGGTCTTGGGGCAACAAAACTGAGAGCAAATACTCCCTTTACCATAGCTTTGGTGCCTGAGCACCTTCCCATGATGTCCTCCTCTTTTTGCACTTCTGGAGGCCAAAGGGGGACCCTCTGAAGACTGGAAGCCAGTACCCCATAGGCAGACCCTGGACAGACCATTCTTCATGGGCTGGACAAAGGGTCTGGGGGAGGGGAGAGTGGCCGCCTCGGTGCCAGGCTGCCCCACTTTGCAGAACACAAAGTCCAGCTGGATCATCTGACCCCAAATTCCTGGCCAGCCTGTTTCTTTACATGAGAAGCTGGAAAGAAGTTTGTGATTCTGTCCTCCTCAATCCAGGCTTCTATTGAGAGTGTAGTGTTTTCAAAGCCTCACAGCCAGGCTTGGAGTAAAGCGAGTCATTGCTTAGCAACTCCCCCACTTGGAGGCACATCGTCTGGAATATAAAGGGCTGCACTGGTGTCATAATAAAGAGTTTCCTTTTGGGCGGCCTAGGCTTGGGCTGCAGCTCCTAGTCTGCTCTGCTGGGAACAGCAGACTTGGCCAGGGAAAGGTAGTTCTCTGCCCTGGGGGAGCTCCCTCTGGACCAAGGACAGGGAAGCCTGGAGGAGGGGGAGGAAGGCAGGGGGTGCCAAACACGGAGAGGGGCCTCAGAGGTCCAGCTAGGACCCAGTCTCTGAATGGGAGTAGTCTAGAGACTCACCCTCCTGCAGAGGCTTCTCCTAGGCTGGCTCCAAAGGCTCTGTCCATGGCCATCAATGTTCCCAGCCCTCTTGGGTAAGCTGGAAAATAAGGATTAAGAGAGCCCCTCAGAGCTGAGCTTGGTGCTGAATTTCCCAGGGACTGGTCTGGTTGTCTGGAGGTAGCAAAACTCGAAGCTGCGCCTGGCACTCTAATGCTCCCTCTTCCCCATCCTTTATGCCCTTCTCCAGTCCTTCCCCTCACTGCCAATTTTACATTTCTCATTACTCAAAAGAATAGACATGGGAGCAAGGGAAAAGAAAACTACAGGGATTGGCCCTGGGCTCAGGACTTGGACCAGTTCCACCGGTGCATCTGGTCTCCATGCTGGGCTCTTGATGTTTTGACTCTACAGCTCCCCACCAGTGGGTGAGACTCCAAAGTAAGCGCTGTGATCTCCTCTGGGAGAGGACAGTTGCTTTGACTTGATTTTTACTCCCAGTGGTAGTGATGGGTTGTGCAGAGACATCCACCCTCTCTGGCTCTCTCCCTTTTCTGAATGCCATACGCTCACAAGGCCAGGATGTGCCTGCAGTGAACTGGACAAGAACTTGGGGGGCTGGATGTCCATTATGGGCACCAGGCTCTAACCAGATGCACTACCAGACCATACTTGTTACATGTAAACATAGTGCTCCAGAACAAAAGAAATAAAATAGTAATTCATGGTGTCTACTCCTAGAAACCAAGAGCTCAAAGTGAGAAATGCAGACAGGAATGAAAAAAACACCAGTTATTTACTGAGGATGTTATTCTGAATGTGTAGACTATGAATTGCAGTAGAAATAGAAAAGATATGTTGGTGCATTTTGCTAATTTGGATTAATACATGTTTTGTGTTTCATGGAAGACATGGAAAGGAGACCGAATCCCCTCACTGCTCTGGCTGCACTCAAACACTGCCTACATGTGCCCCAAACTTGGAAAGGGCCAGTGAGGAAAATGGAGTATATTCTACCCTGGTAAATGTCAGTATATTTGTCTCCTGGGCTTGGTGACTGGCAGTCTTTAAGAACAAGATACCTAAAGAGAACTTCTTAAGGGTCAGCAGCCTGATGTACTGGAAAGATCAGAGCCTTTGAGGTGCCCAGCATCAGTTCTGGCTTGGTTATGCAGTGAGTTAGCTGGGCTTCTGCCTGTATTTGTTGGGGTGATGCTGCTGTAAACCACTGGTTTAGAACCTCAATACAAGAATGGCCTATTTTTTCTAACAGTCTGATGTGGATGTCCATGCTTGGTGGGTGGATGCTTCCATCTTAAGGCTCTGCTAGCCCTGTAGGGCCTCAGAATCTTCTTTATCCAGCTGGATGGGGGCAGAACTGTAAAGAAGACACACCTATTTCTAAATTGCTTTGGTATGGAAGTGTCACCATGACAGTCTCACTATTCACACAGCCACAACTGGAACCCATGGGGAGGTACAGAGGTTGGGAAATGTAGGTCCAAGCTGTGGCCACCAGTTACTCACAACTCCATACCATGGTTGGCGGAGCATGGAGTTTTGGTGGATGTCCCCTTGTATCCCCAGAAAAATAGAGATGAAAGTACCTATAGTACAACATGCAGGGGTGGCCATGGGAGATGAAGTTCCTAGGGGAAGTTCTGCAGACCTTTCCAATGTCTGGAGATGACTGGACAGGAGAATTGATAGACGCTCTTCTAGGGGACCATCAGCTACTGGATGGTAGGGAAGTTTTCTGCTTGGGAGTCCCTGCACCCCCAGCACCCAGCTCAGAGCTCCTCAAGTACTATGTGCTCCGTAAACACTCACCAGCTGAATGAATGAATGCATGCTGACTTCTAGCAACTTGCACTTCCTGCACCACCTTGATTTTCCTGATTGTAATTTTGCTTTCAGGTGATCCCCTTCTCCTGCACAGGGTCTGCACTGATTTCCCTTGTTGAGTGATTCTCAAAGTCTAGTTTGAGGATACAAGGTGAATTGTGGTGCTATTACAGCTGGTAGACAGATCAGTCTCAGTGTAAATCATATATGAAAGATGACATTTCTCTGATGCATTTTAAATCATTCTTAAACTGGAATACTTTATGTATGTGTAAGTCCTGAATTAGGCAGGGTATTAGTGAAATCAGCTTTTTGAGTTTGGTCCCAGTTTGAGCTGGTTGGTCCAGCACCAAGATTTACTTTGCATTTCGGCCGTAAGTGATCCCAGCTGCCATCTCATGCTCTGCTGTGCAGTAATCATTCTTTCATTCATCCATTCGCTCATGTATTTGCCAAACCTTTATTACATGCCTATTGTGTATCAGGCTCTGGGCTTCGGACTGGAGAGAAAAATACTTCCTCTCTGTCTTTAAGGCATTCACAGTTTTAGAGGGGAAGGCAGCATCAACAGACAAACACTACTGAGTTTGCAAAATGGGAGGCTCTGGTGGGCACTGGTTCCTGTACTAACATGTGGTAGGGGCATCTTACAGTGGTATGAGGTCAGAGAAAACTTCTTGTGAAGGAGTCAGCTAGGTGCAGGGAGTAGGGGGGTAGGTACCCAAGTTAACATAAGCCATGGGTGCCAAAGAGAAGGCACAGAGACATGGAGAGGTGGGGAACTGCTCAAGAGACTTGCCGGCACAGCCCTCAAGACAAATGCCCATGGCAGACAGGAAGAGCATTGCATTTGATTATGAAAGTCAGTACTTACATGAATGCACACACACAAATGTAACCTGGGACAATTCCTTCTATTTGGAAAATGATAGTTTATCTCTGTGGGCAGTGGGCCATGATAGATTTCTTTGGTGTGCTCACATCCTTCTGTGAAAGAATAATCTGAGAGAGAGGATGGGATGAGAGGCACTCTACTCTTTTGGCTGGAAGGTTGGATTTTTGCGTTAGGATTCTCTCATTACCAACTGCCAAAAAACTGAATCCAAACCGGCTGAAGCAAAAGGGGATTTTTTTTTTGGCTCATAGAACTAGAAAGTATAGGCATAGAGCTGACTTCAGGGCACTTAATCTAGAGATTTACATGATGACCCAGTATTCTCCATCCTTTAGCTCAGCTCTGCTCCCCTCAAGACTTTGACCCCTTTATCCCCACTCCAGTGCCTACAAGATGGCTGTGAGCAGGTCTTAGTCTTGTACTTTCCAGGGTTACATCCAGTGGAAAACAGATAGTGCTTTGGCCTCAGTATTCCCATTCAGAGTCTTACTGCTTCTCAAAGGCTCTGACCCACACCTGAACTAGCACCTGTGTTGGGGCTTCTGCTGATTGGTTTAGGTGAAGGTCTTATGTATATTCTTGAGCCAAGGGGTCATTTCCACCAGAAACTTCTGGCTGAGAGAGGAAAAAGGGGAGGATCCCCAGAAGATAGATGAATGGTAGCAAAAACCATAGATGTCCACTCTCTCTGAGTGTCTTTCAAACTTTGGTGACCATGGTCAAGTGTAAGAAGTAAATTTACATCACTCTGAATACAAACGTATATACAACAGAAACATTGTTCCCACGAAGCAGTGCTTTTCCTTCCTATATGTGATTATTATCATATTTTCTCTTCTACTTCATTTCATCAAAAAATGTTCATTATAACCTACTCAACTGGTTTCTAGACTCATGATGGGCTGTGGCTTGTATTTTGAAACACCGTGCTAGAATACATGTTCTGAAATGTTTCTGTTATCCCATATCAAAGGGCTCAAGGATTAGGACGCTGTCCCTAGGGAAGGATAACATGTTATGAGCAACTGAAGAGCTTTCTGAGCTCCAACATGATGGACTGTGTGAGCTCAGTCAAGCTCTGTACCTGCTCATGCCTCAGTTTACTTAAATGTAAAGCAGATACATTTATAAATACCTTTCCTACTTATCAGGGTTGTCATGAACAATAAAATTGGAATGAGATCATGTATCTAAAAATGCTCTGTAAACTCTCAAGTAATTTTGTAAGATAATTGCTCTTTAAAACTACTCTGTAATAACTTTCTTCTCTACCACTTAGGAATTTGAGAGGATTGTGCTATTTTGTGAAAATTAGTTTGAGCTCTTCAAAACTTGCCACATAAAACAAAGACAGCCCCAATTTCTTTAATCAAAATGATGATCAACTTCTAAAAATGAGTCCCATCTCCCCTGAGACCACTCAGCATTAAACTCTGATTTCAAAGAGGGAAAGACTGCGGCGCGGTTGGATTTGATTCAGAGTCTTTTAGTTCTCCTGCCTTCCAGCCCCTTTCTTGCTCTACCCCATACAGTGAGTCCTTTGACTGACTTTGGGTGACTCTGTCACATCACTTGCCTTTAAAAATCACGGCACTGCTGAATGCTACCTACAGGACTTTATTTTAAAGCCAGCTAAGTAATGACCTGAGAGAGAAATGGTGGGTAGGCGCTGGGATCGGGGTGGGGTTTCCTAGGCCCGGGTTACCACACATAGGGACTGAGGTACTGGAAAGGTAACACGACCCTTAAAAGCTCCAGTTTTGCCAGAACATAATGGGGCAGCCTTAGGCAGACCAGGGGCAGGGGACAGACAGCTCTGCCTACCCCGAGAGGGAGGCTGCTGCTGGCCGTTCTGCGGTGATGTCTGTGTCCCTCTGGTGAGGCAGGCTGGAGCCCGTGTCCTTTTTTGTTTCCTTATTCTCCTCTGTTTCTGTTATTTGTTTTCTAATCAGTCCCTTTCGTGTTGTGTAAAATGAGAAGCTGGTTATCCCTATCACACGTTATTGTTTCCACGGGTCCCCCTCCCTTTCAGGCGCAGTAATTTCACCATCCCCAGATGAGGGTGATAAGTGTTTGAGATGCATAACTGTGTCTCATTTCAGTGCCTAATAGAAGATGGAGAATGAGCCATGGCACCTTTCTGCTCAGAAAATTCATAATTACAGGCTTCCTTGTCTCGCTTCTTCCAAGCTGGAGAAACGTTGATTGGCCTGTGGCTCTGTGAGTGTGTACAGTAAGGTGGTGGTGTGGCAGGCGCACCCTCTGAAGTGCTTGGCAGGTTCCCATACAGGGAATGCCGAAAGTTCCCCTCTGGAGGGTTGGTAGCAGAGCCCTGAATGCACCTAACAGTCTGGAATGAGGATTACCAGCCCTGCTGGAATTTCATTGTTGGCAGAGAAGTTTGAAGAGCTGTGATAGCCAGTAGAGCATATGGTGCTCAAAGAGCAGTCTCCACCAGGCAAAGGGCAGTGAGCAGATGCTGAAATGGGCTTGATAAAGTCAGAGGCAAGGCCATGGGTAGTGGGAAGAGCACTGGGCTGGGAGTCCAGAGATCTGAGTTTAATCCAACTCCTATCTTTATCTCACCATTTGACCTCTCTGGACCTTAACTTCCTTGTCTCTAAAATCAGGGGTTGGGTATTATTGAAATGGATAACTTCTTTCATATAAAAAGCCTAGATTCTTGCCTAATATTTGGATTTGTACAGGCAGTTCAAGATGAACCATCCTAATATCTCATCATTCTAATTGAGATGGTATCACCAGTTACCATCCAGTTATCATAATCATAATCCTTTCCAAATTGTTTCAATCCTGTCAGTACTACTAATAATTATCATTTGATAAGCACATATTTTGTGCCAGGTAGAGGTCCTGTGCCAGATGCTTTATAGTTATTAACAATTTGAGAGGTAAAGAATAATACCTGCCTGGTAGGTATTAGCTACCAGGTTGTACCCCATGGTCACAGGGGCTTTGGTTTCCTCCTCCAGAGCTGGTTGGGAGGTGTTGCTGGGTGGTGTCATGAGAGTTCCATGTTTAGGGACATATATGAATTTAAGAGGGCTTTCAAGTACTCTGCATTCTGGGCTCTAGAATTGTGGATTTCCAGAAAGAGTCCAGGTTTTGCAATGATACTAACCTGGGTTCCAATCCCAGCTCGGCCACTAATCAGCCACATGTCCTTGTGGAGCTAAAGTTTCCTTACCTGAAAAATGGGAAAAGCAACACTGACCCCAGAGAGCAGTTGAGAGGGTTATTATTCCACACAGGTGAAAGTACCTACAGGAGACCTGGGGTCCAGGAAGTGCTCCACAAATACTGATGTTCTTCCTTCCAGCCCTTCTTAACTGCCAATCAAGAAATTGTTGTTGAGCTTCCACTACAGATCAAGCACTGCTTGGTGCTGTGGGCTCACTGGTGAGCAGGACAGGATCTCCCTGCTGTCACATCACACAGTTTTTAGCTCCTCATCTCCAGACTCTCCTTGGGCAAAAGCTAAATTGACAGGCACGTGGAGGCTCCTCTCTGGGGGCCAATGCTTTTCATTCTTTGAATTTTTTTCTCTCAACACTATGCATCTTTACCTCAATCTCCTACTGACATTCTGACAATACTTGGGGCACTCTCTTTTCAGCCTTTTCTTCTACCAACTCTGTGATGAACTGTGCTCTCCAGACACACTCTTCCTAGCATCGACACTGGTTCAATATGTCCATGGTGTTGCTTGTGTTGACCCCTTCCCAAGGAGGTCCTTCTTGCCCAGCTCTTCATGTCTTCTCCAAGTTCATGGATTGGCCCACCCTAATGACTCCCACAGCTTGCTCCTTGCTTCCTCTCCCCAATTTAGAAGTCATCTTTCCTCACATAAACCCCCAAAACACTCTACCATATGTCACATAAATTTTCACCTTTTGCAATAATTTAGGTTCTGGCTATAGCTACCTGACTAGACTATAAGTAATTGGAGAGCCTGACCCAACCTTATATCCCATCCTTGTATCCCTGTGTCTTACACATTTTGAATGTGCTGTGAGCAAAGATTTGCCAAATGGGTGAATAAAAAAAGACCCTTGATTTGCATCTGCTGACAAACTGGGCTGCTGTTGACTGTGGGTGTTCCATCTGCCGGGATCTTCCTCTTCTGATGTTTACTTGAGAAGACCTGCTCTTTTTGTTGGGATTTTGGCTGGCAATTCAATGTCTTTATTTTGTTTTCTTCTTTCTTCTTTTGGTTTCCATCTAGCCCCATCTTCTCTCCTTGCTGGGGCATTTTCTGTTGCCTAGTGGCCTATCTCTTCCCATCATATCCTTTTATTGAGGAATTTGGGGTAAAAGAAAGTCCACCAAGCTCAGGTACCCCCAAATAAGACATTGACAATTCCTGCCCTGATTTCTAATGAACTGAAAGAAATGCAAAGTTGTCCTCCTTGGAAGCACATGCAGCAAGCATCTTGAATAAAAATGAATGAGACCGTTAGAACGGAAGGCTCTTCTGTTCCACAGGGAGCTATTTATTTATTTATTTACTTGACCACTTCTTAAGGCATTTTTTCTCTGCCTTTAATGAAAACCTCTCAGAGGAGGCCCCACTATGGGAGGCAGCCAAGATCTGCCTTGTTAAAATGACATTAGGGTTCCAAACCGGGCAGCAGACCCAGAGTGCCTGGCTGCTGCCACAGGGTGGGGGGATCAAGGATGTGGGGTTTTAATTTGGCCTCACTGAACTCTCCAGCAGAGGAGGCTGGAAGGAAGAGCTGCCCGGGCAGTAGATACAGGTACACAGTGAGAGAGGCAGCACCTGAATGAGGAGCCCACAAGAAGGGATTGCGTTTCAACTCTTGTGTATAACAGTAACTGGTTGACGCCCCCATCTGTGCAAGGCTGGGATAAACTGAGATAGTTTCATGATTAAGACTGAGAACTGACCATGAGCTTCAACTCCGTGGGTCTGAACTGCCTCTAGCCCTTTCAGCTGTCCAAGTCTCATGACTTCCTGGTGCGCGATTTCCTTAGCTGTCAAGTGGGCATAACGATAGTACTTACTTCAGAGGTCTATTAGGGACCCAGCAGGAAATAGATAACCCACTCAAATTTGGTAATATGAGTAAAGTTTAATAAAGGGACTCTTTACAAAAGTGTGTTTCCCTGAAGTCTGCCCACGAGAGGCTGTGCAATATTTGGGAATAGTCGCTGTGAGGTATCAGTTACTACCTCTAGGGCCCAATGGGTGAGGACAAGAGATGGTTCAAAGCCCATGGGAACAGAGAGACTGCATGGAGAGGGCTACCATGCAGGAGCTGTGACCTTTGGACAAGGTCACAGCCAGTGCTCACAGCTCCCCCTCAACATACTCCCCACTTACAAGGTCACAGCCAGTGCTCACAACTCCCTCTCAACATACTCCGCATTCCCTCTTCCTCAGGTTCTTGCTGGGGCTTCCCTCTACTAGGCTTCCAGCACAGACAAGGGGAGAGTGAACCTGGAGAGGCAGACAGAAGATGCCCAGCACTGTAAGCTTTGTTAAGATGAAATGAGACAATTATCGGAAGACGCTTGATAGTCACTGACACAAGTCTGGCACTTGGTAGGCAGTGGCTATTTATGATGATGATGGTGATGACTATTATTACTTTTTACTGAAGCGTCCTCCTGGGGCTGCTGCTACTCCCAGCTTTGGCTGTCCCACTCCAGCTCTGGGTGTCCCACAAACCAAGTAGAATTCTTGCTTCCACTAGTTCATTTGATCTGTCTCAGTATGTGGAGAAGGTTTGGAGAGTTCAGACAGACTGGGATGAAATTAAGACACTGCTGTTGTTATTCAGCATCATTGTCTTTTTTTTTTTTTCTGGTTGTAGGGGAGGCACCACTCCTGAGTCCTGGCTCTTTGAGAAGATTCCCGTGTCCAACTGCAGCTGTGGCCAGGAGGACCCATCTCTGAAATGAAAACCATGCCTTGGAACTGGACCTGCCTGCTCTCCCACCTCCTGATGGTCGGGATGGGCTCCTCCACTCTGCTCCCCCGGCCACCACCCCCGCTATCTCCAAAGCGGTCTTTTGTCACATTCCGCGGGGAGTCAGCTGAGGGCTTCAACCATCTGGTGGTGGATGAGAGGACAGGGCACATTTACTTGGGGGCTGTCAACAGGATCTACAAGCTCTCCAGTGACCTGAAGGTCTTGGTGACCCATCAGACAGGTCCAGATGAGGACAACCCCAAGTGCTACCCACCCCGCATTGTCCAGACCTGCAATGAGCCTCTGACCCCCACCAACAATGTCAATAAGATGCTCCTCATAGATTACAAGGAGAACAGGCTGATTGCCTGTGGGAGCCTGTACCAAGGCATCTGCAAGCTCCTGAGGCTAGAGGACCTCTTCAAGTTGGGGGAGCCTTTCCATAAGAAAGAGCACTACCTGTCCGGGGTCAATGAGAGTGGCTCCGTCTTTGGAGTGATAGTCTCCTACAATAATCTAGATGACAAGCTCTTCATTGCTACAGCAGTAGATGGGAAGCCTGAATATTTTCCTACCATTTCCAGCCGGAAGCTTACCAAGAACTCAGAAGCGGATGGCATGTTTGCGTATGTCTTCCATGATGAGTTTGTGGCCTCGATGATTAAGATCCCTTCGGACACCTTCACTGTCATCCCTGACTTTGATATCTACTATGTCTATGGTTTCAGCAGTGGCAACTTCGTCTACTTTTTGACCCTTCAGCCTGAGATGGTGTCGCCCCCAGGCTCCACCACAAAGGAACAGGTTTATACATCCAAGCTAGTGAGGCTTTGCAAAGAGGATTCAGCCTTCAATTCCTACGTGGAGGTGCCCATTGGCTGTGAGCGCAATGGGGTTGAGTACCGCCTGCTGCAGGCCGCCTACCTGTCCAAAGCTGGGGCTATGCTTGCCCGAACCCTTGGAGTCCGTCCAGATGATGATCTCCTTTTCACTGTCTTCTCCAAGGGCCAGAAGCGGAAAATGAAATCCCTGGATGAATCGGCTCTGTGCATCTTCATCTTGAAGCAGATCAACGACCGCATTAAGGAGCGGCTGCAGTCCTGCTACCGTGGCGAGGGTACACTGGACCTGGCCTGGCTCAAGGTGAAGGATATTCCCTGCAGCAGCGCGGTGAGTCAGAGGAAGGCCTGCAGGGGCATTGTGTGGGGTGGAGGATGAGGACCCCAGCCTTGTTGGCCTCCCTTACTGTTTTGTTTATCTCTTCTTTGGACTTCACTGGACTCTGATCATCACTAACTCAAGCAGCCTGTGACGTTGACACTGAGCTTGTAAGAGTCACAGCTGGGGCCATAGACTTCCTATCTGTGCCGTTTTCTCTATTTTGTGTTGGCTCACTGGTTATGAGACTGAATGCTAGGAACAGGTGAGGCTGTATTAAGTGGCATTGCTGAAAGTTATATCATAGTGTGCTAGAGTATAAGACACACACCCACCCTTCCTACTGACCAAGCTGTGAATCACTTTCAGGGAGCTTAGAATAAATCATACCTAGAGGACAGTGTGAGGAAGGCATTCTCCATTGGGGATAGCTATGGGACTTCAGGGGAGTTATGTTTTTAGCCACATGTGCATCTTTAGGAAATGGCAAGATGAGGGCAGAAGAGTCCAGTGAACATAGAGGGAGAGCAGAACTTTCTTAGAAAAAGGCTGAAAGGGAACAGACTGTATCTGTTAGGCATCTTCTGTGTGCACAGTTTAATGGAAGAGATATGTCACAGGACAGGAAGCAGCCAGAGAACAGCACTGGGTGACAGGAGGTACTGTAGGGAATCGGAGAAAAGGTAGAATTTTTTGTGCTGAAGTGGTTCTTGATTCCCAGTCAAACTTTGGTGTAATTTCAAATTAGGAAAATATATTTCGATTTGAATTTAAAAGATGCAAGTTCCCTTCACAAAGCACAGCTACTTCCCAAGCAGACTTCAGAGGGCACTGGCACCCACCCTGCCTAGCAGGTGGCAAGGCTATTCCCCTGGGCACTGGGACTTGGGGTAGGGCTGGGGAGAGTGAGGAGGAGAGAATTGGCAAAGTCTGCCTTTGGGGCCCTGTCCTTTAGGAATAGGATATTTTCCAGTTGCACGTTTTCTAGGTACCTGAAACTAGGCACTGGACCAGGTACCTAGGACTGCAACTAAAAGAGGCTATCTTTTCTTGGAGGTCCTGAATGCCAGGAGCCCCTTGTTGTTACAAAGGAAATGGGAAAGGGACTATGGGCCAAGGGAAGCAGCAGAAAATTGACCAATGGGAGCCAATTTTCTGAGGGAACTCGACTCTATCTGCTGAACCCGAGCAGGTGGCTTAACCTTGGCAATGCCACTTGGAGCCTGGTCTAAGGAACAGGCTTATGAGCTTGGAGGGGGTGGGGAGGCATGGAATGCTTCCAAGTAAAGACAGCAAAAGACAGGCCAGATGCTGTACAATATCTAGAGACAATCATGTGCAAACATAGGTCTGTGGAGAGATACCTTAGAAGGTTGGTGTTGAGAAGGCCCTAGAGATGTTCTGGCCTAAAACTCCATTTTGTATCTGAGCACCCCAAGGCCCAGCTCAAGATCATATGTCTTATGAGACAGCACCAGGACTTGAGGAAAATCCCTCTTGCTTCTTAACCCCCCCCCCACACACACAAATGCATATGCACACACAAATATACTCATGAGCATGTACTCAGCCCTATGTTAGAAAACAGCAAGCTTAGGCCGTGCGCTTATTAAACGAGATCAGAAGGGTTGCTTATCTCTGACACTTTTCTGTAGAAAAGTTGCTCAAAAACCTGTCTTTTGGGGCAATGCTCTTGGGAGCAAAATCCACTGCAGGGATCAGTGTGGCGGTCCACAGGCGGATGTTTGTCCTGTCTGGCTACCTGCCACAATACAAAAAGCAAAGTTCACCATGAAGTCCACAGAGCTGAAGGTCCTAACACCGTGTGGTAGCCTTGGAGAGAACACAGGGAAAATAGCTTTGCCAGGCAGGCTAATGCCAGGACTGGAAGTGATGGAGCCAGATAACAGGCTTTTGATTTTTCTTTTGGCTTTCATTAGCCTTTTCAAGTTAGAGGTAAGTTCAGGGCTGAGAGCAGAAAGGAGGCCAGAAATTCGTCACAGGGCTGGGACAGTCTCCCCAGCCAGCCCATAAAGGCCATGCTGGCTTTTAAAGCACAGTATCCGTTTCCTTTGATTAGGCTGATACCTGAGTTGCTTTGCTCCAGTCCACTTGCTATGGCCATGGACTCAGCTCAGACCACCGCGTATCACCTGACCTCGGCCAGGTCAGAGTCCTGAGCTGCCCTGATGGGAAGCTCACGACCCTGCTTGTGAAGCCAGCTTCCCTCCACACATTCAGTCTGTTGGCTTAGATTCATTTTTCCTTTTCTGCCGACAGGCAGGGGATGGATGAGACAAATGCTGGCGTTCTCTTCTGCCTCTGAGTTTGAGATTCCCTTGAGGCCTGAGAAGTGGGAATGGAATCTCAGGTGGCTCACAGCTCAGGGTGAATCACATCTTTCCTGTGATGTTTCACCTGTAGGAAAGTGGTAGTGGGAAGGATATGACCCAGGAGATTGACTTTTGGGTCTTGTGTTTGTTGGGTGGGGGTGGTTTTGTCATAGTTATGACTAGAAGAGCTTGAAAAGGGGATATGACCAGCAATGAATTTTTGTTGTGCTCCTTGTTTTCCTGTTCTCTAAGTTAGCGTGCTCTCCCCATTGTACTCTTCAAGCTTTCCTGGGCCCCTTCCATTTCTTGTCCACATTCTTTCCCCTGAACTCATGCCTCTGGAACTCAGAGCATGGAGTAATAGACCTTCTGGGCCCCAGTGAGCAGCAGAGGGTGAGTCACCTGACACCTCAGTAGGTGCCAGCCGTCCCTTTGGCTGTGTGCATTGGGAGGATGGGATGGAATGGGGCAGAGAACACCTCTGTGACTTGGCCTAATATGCCAGGGGACATCCTTGGAACCACTTGGTAGGCCAGAGCCTGGTGTCCAGGTGAAGGGAGAGGTGTTGGGCTATGAGGTCAGAGCCCACCAGTTCCCAGAGAGATCCATGGTGTTTTTATCCATGTTGTTAGAGAGAAGGCCTTGGCTGGTTAGGAGTGGCCTGCTCAGGAGAGCTTTATTGTTGGGAATGTACGTGCATGTTGCAAAGGCAAATCCCTGCCCAGGTGGGAAAGAAGTGAGGCATTTTCTAGTGTTTGCAGTGCATGGGAGCAGCTTCTACCTTTGCCTTCTGGGCCTTTCTGTTCCTGTGCCTTGGATTTTCCTAGCCTGAATAGAGAGAGGTATCCAAGACCAGATGGGCTAGTGTCTGAAATTTGCACACAAGATCTTGGGAAGACATGGGCATGTGGAGGGTCACAGAGAGGGACTCCAGTTTGTCTTGGGGGTCAGAAGACCAAATACCAACCCAAGGCTACGTTGCTCATGAACATTCAGGTGGGCTAATGATGATTTTCTTTCTCTGCTTCTGTTGTTTGGCCCTGGTAAAGGCTGTCTCTCAAGTCCTGTTGGAATGCTGCTGCCCAGCCCTCTTTGGAGCACTTGGCTGTATGGCTGGAGAGTCCACTGCCTGTGGCTTCTGCCATGCTCCAGTGCCCTGAGCAGGTCAGGGTGTCAGCTCCCAGCCCTTTTGAGAGGCGGATGGACGAGTCCAGCAATATCAGCTGATAAGGCTGGGTCAAAGAGGGTGGCATGGAAGTGAGGCGAAAATCAGCTTCTTAATCTTCCCCTCAAGCCTCCCTCTTAGAATGATCTTCTGATAGAAAGTTTGGTCCTTGGGGTAGGCACCTTTATCCAAGATCACCACCTCACACCTGTCAAGTCCAAGTGGTGGGAGCAGAGAGCAGTGGCGCTAAGCTGCCTGATAATAGCACTTTCAGGAATTCGTAGGGTGCCTGACACTTTGCCAGGGGTTTCATCACCTCCTTTTACTCTCTCAACAGTACTGTAGGATAAGAGAAAGGGTAGACATCGTCTTCTATCGAGGAAACCAAGGCCCAGAGAAGCCAAGCACTTCACTTGAAGCTGGGTAATTAGTAGTCTGGAACTTACTCATCATGGTGCTTCTCCCACTGGTACTTCTCAGGAGTGGACTAGTGGAATTTGTGGTAGGTCAAGTCATAATGCAGGGGCTGTCTGAGCACTGCAGAGAATTTAGGATCCTATGTCCTAAAGCACTAAGTGCAGGTACGACCCCTTCAGCTGTTGCAAGAACTAGAAAAGCTGCTTCCATTTCCAGACACCACTGGTTGAGAAGCACAACTAGATCAAGCTCCTGGGTGATGCCAGCGCTGGCGCACTCTGCCCAGTCCCACACGGTCTGCAGAGGGACAAGAGACTGAGCTTCACATCATGCCCAACAGGGGGTATCGTGGACTTTTGTCCGCTGGTGCCCCCAGGCACGGTGGCCTGGGGAGGAGATGGCGTCATTCTCCGACTCAAGCTGGACGGCACTTAGGTTCCTCTGGCGCCGAGGATCCTGCAGCACCACGTGAGTGGGCATCCGGGATGACCAGGCAGCCATCCCAGGTCCCCAGGCTTGTTTCTGCTAGGCTGCTCGGGGTGTTTTCTTTTCCCCATCAGCAGGAAGCGCAGCTCTGACTCGGTGGGGCTGTATCCTGTTGTTTATGGTGCTAAGAGAGGTTTTCTCTTTCTGCTCTGTTACAGTCCTCTTTGAGGCCAGGAACTCCCCCTCTTCCCTGCCCCACCCCTCCCTTTTCTTTCTTTTTAAAAAATAATTTAAAAGAGGTGAAATTCATGTAGCAAAAAACGAAGCATTTTAAAGTGGCCAATTCAGTGGCATTTAGTACATTCACAATGTTGTGTCACTGCAATCTCCATCTAGTTCCAAAGTATTTCCATCACTCCAAAGTAAAACCCAGTAGCCATTAAGGGGTGTCTACCATCCCCCCTCCTCCCTCCAGCCCCTAGTAGCCACCAATCTTCTTTCTGTCTCTGTGGATTGATCTATTCCAGATAATTTACATAGAAGGAATCAAACAATATGTAACTTTTTACGTCTGGCTTTTTCATTTAGCAGAATGTTTTGGAGGTTTTGTGTATTGGTATCCCATTCCTTTTTATGGTTGAATAATATTCCACTGTATGGATATTCCACTCTCTGTTTATCCATTCTTCACTTGATGGACATTTGGGCTGTTTCTGCCTTTTGGTTGTTGTGAATTGTGCTGCTGTGAACATGCAGGAACACGTACTTGTTTGAGTCCCTGTTTTCAGTTCTTTGGGGCACATATTTAGGCATGGAATTGCAAGGCCAGTGGTAATTCCATGTTTAACTTTTTGAGAAACCACCACCATCTCTCGTCTTTCAGCTCCACTACATTTTTCCCATGTGCCATGGCCCATTAAACATTACCACCATATGCTACACTCCAGTCCCAGTAAGTTCACAGGCCACACATCTCCTTTCGCACTGGCCCAAGCAGTCCCCACTCACATCCCATTGACCCCATGCCCCAGACTTCTTCCTTTGCATTTTAGTGGCTGCCATATCACAGCCCCAAGCTTTATAGAGTCAAACCTTTCCTCTCCCAGCCCTCCTCCCTGATCTGAGGGTTTTTAGGTAGAAAGGCCACCTCCTTCCCTCTTTTTGGCCTGGAGGTTTTGGAATGAAGTCACTCCCAGCTGAGTGTGCATGCATAGGAGGTGGCCGAGCACTGAGTAGTGTCCTGGGACTGGCGAGAGGAACAGAACGGGTTGCAGGTTGGCCTCCCCCCCCAGGCTAGACATGTCCCCTTGCGATGCTCACCTTGAGTGTCAGATCAGCAGGGAGAGTGACAGGGCCTAGGAATCACACATACAGCATTTTAACAAAGACACCTGCCAAGAAACTTCAGCACAGGTTTCCTGAGAGGATGATGAGGACATGGGGCCTTGCAATGCCATGGCCTGAGGTTGAGACATTGTAAACCCCAGCAGCGAGGTGGGCACATGTGTAAACACACCCGTGCACGCACATGCATTCTCTCCATCCTTGAGGGCTGGCTCACTCTCTCAGTGTATATTTTTCCTCCTCACTTATGTCTCTCTGTTGTCATCTCTGCATCTCTTCTCTTCTTACTCGCTCACTCACATTCTGTCCCTTGTCATCTCATAGGCTCACGCTGTCTCTCTCTTTCTGTGGCTTATTTTCCTTCACATCCACAAACTACACATAGCAGCTAATACAGGAACAGTTCTCTTTTGCACACCTAAACCCCTGCCATGAACACATGCGCGTGCCTCATCCTGTATGCCAGTGGCCAGCTGAAATGGATTGAGCCTCTTGTTCAATTGCACAGAGGCCAGCCCTATTTAACAATCTAATTTGGACTTCTGAGTCCCTCCTTCAATTCTTGTTATCCTCACTGGGAGGCGTGTTGGCTGGGATACTGGCCTGGGAGTCTGGGCCTTTGGGTCTTAGCCAGGTGTTGAGATACAACTGGGATAGCAAGCAGTTTCCCTTTTGCTTTGCTTTATACATTTTATCTTCATGAAGGAGGTGCTAAAATCATCTCTAATCAAGTGTGTTGAGACTCATAAGAAAATACATAGACATTATTTATTAATAAATAATGATAGCTACCCAAGCACTTTGTATTTGTGGGACACAACATTTTCATACACCATCCCATATATTCTCCTTTGGTTATAATAACCACCTGATGGGGCAGAAAGGGGCTTACTATTACTGTTGTGGCTTCATACTTGCATCTTTTTCCACTGATATCTGCTGTGGAATGATTTGGATCCAGAAGTTATATTCAATATCCCAGGCCCTGCAAATGTAGCCCCTTTCACCTGCCTTTTTATACTGCATGCACTGTGAATGCTAAATTCAGGCAGTTGAAGGAGAGGAGATTTTTCCAGATAGAACCTCTCCTCTGTTATCTTTAGGTGTCCCTGAGCTTTTGCAAAGCAGAAGGGGCTGACTCCACACCCGCAAACTGAGCTCCTTTCTTTTCATTACCAAAGTTGGTGGCGAGAAGAAAAAAGGAGACAACAACTAAGGATGCTCTTCTCCATTCAGCCTCTCAATTTACATTTTTTCCCCGGTGGATTTGGCCCGACATGCTGTCCACGTACATGAAACGGGACCAGCAGGGGTAAAGAAAGCCCGCGTCTTTTCCCGGTCTCGGTGTCATTACTGCATCTCTGTCAGCGTTCCAAAATATAATGGGATTTGTTCAGCTGATTTATCCCGCATGCAGGCAACATTATCCAGATGCACACAGGCCTGAGGAGCCAGTGAGGAGGACACACGGCAACAAGAGTGGGGCTAATAAAATTTATTCCCACTAATGAGGGAATGACCTACCCCGTCATTCAGCCTGGCAAGCGAGGCCACTGCGTCCCAGCACCCGTCAGAAAACACACAAACTTAATCACTGTGGTGCTCCCCACTTCAGTTACAGTTCTGATGGTGGCTGAGGTTGTCTGGAAGGGGGAATTGGGAGCTGGGATGAAGAGGTGTTGTGGGATTTCTCTTCTCCTGACAGGCAGCCACTGGGGGCCTCCAAAGCCAAGGCACTAAAGGGGAAAGGCAGCTCCCGGGTGGGTTTCAATTGGTGTCATTCGTGACCCTGAGAATTCTCCCCTGGGGTTTACCATGAGTCCCATTTCAGCTGCATTCGAGGGGCTGCCGGACTAGTGTGGTGTGGTATCATCTGCAGAACTGGGCCAGTGGAGTTTGTATTCTGGTTCTCTTGCCAGGTTGGCCTCGTATCTCTGTCCTGCCCAGACCCCCTCCCCCACAGGTCATTACATCCTGTCCTGTCAGCTTATCAGAGGATGTACACGGGGGCTCTCAGCAGCTAAACTAATGAGGAGAAGGTCCTGGGTTCAAACCCCGGGGTCCTGAGTGGGAGCTGCTCTTTCACTGCAGTGCTCTGTGGCTCCTAGGAGGTTGCATTGCTAGAGCATGCTACAGGTTACAGCAGGGACTGCAGAAACTGTCTGTGGCCTAATGTCCCTCTCCTGGGACAACAGTTCAAATGAGTGGCAGTAGTTTCCTACTAGAAGGATGGCTTATTATCATGATGAGTGAAAAACCTTTTAGATGTCTGGTGGGGTTGAGCCACAGATGGTCTCTAAACACACTTGGAAATATTGAAAGGAGTATAAAAACAAGGGTTGCCTTTTGCAAATTGCTTTCATTGTTCCATATGTAGGTAGGTGTATTAATTCAATGAATATTTACATCAGAAGCCATGCATGCAAAGCTCCTAAAATCTGATGACCTTCTACCCTGTTTTTCGGTACCCCTCTCCTTTTTCTGAGATGCCTAGTTACAGGGCCCTTGGTTCTTGGGAGCCTTAGCTATAATTTGTTGGGTTGTTTTTTCAACCCTGAGACACTTTTCACTAAGCCCCTTCAATAACGTGTTTGTCTAACTAGGTTATTGTGGCTGTGGTTTGCTGGCTCTCCCTCCTTCTCTGTACACATTCATTTTCCCTACAATCTCATTGAGAAAGACACAATAAAGAATCATTCTGAGATAATGCATTAGTAACTAAGTGGATGAGGCCTTCATTCACGCTTTCCACTTCCATTAGTCCATGCTCCCAGCCAGGGTACTGGAGCCAACTTTCCTTTATTGCAGGTTGTTTCTGGCTCTCCAGAGAGTTCAATCCAATAGGGTCAGAGCGGGCCACAAGCAGACCTCCGGGAGAGGGCTAGAAATCATAGACAAGACAGGAAAGCTTCTGCAGGACACTGGCACAATCAGAGACATGTACCGTCAGATATTTTGATTTCTCTCTTTGATGTAGAAATGAGCACTCAAACTCCTGGGAGTATTTTACAGAGTAACAGACTTTCTGATGAGGTGAAACCTAAGCCAAGATGTTTCTACTTCCCTAAGCACCCACTCTGCTCCCCACTTCCCCTGCCTTTGGAGGGTTCACTGAGTCATCTCAAAGGGTAGATACATTCCCTGCATCAGGCCCTGCTGCCAGGTGCATTTATGAACTCCTTAGGGGTCAGCAATCCTATCTGAGATATGGTTCCCAATAAGTGGGTGATCAGTATCTTCCTGTACTATGAAGCTTTGCAACTGGAATCTGTATTTAGACATGAGCTATTACAGCTTATCTGATCAATATCTCCCTTTAAAAAGAAATCCCACACGTGCAATTCACTGATCCCCCATTTCCAGGAAAGGTTTGCTAGGGTCAGCTCATGGTGCATGTGCTTGTGTGTGTGAGTGTAAGTGTAATTAATGGGAAGAAATTTAAGGCTGCTGAGCATGGAGAATCTAAAGACCTTTCTTTTCCACATCAGGTGGCACCTCATGAGCTTTCATCCTCTTTTTGTCCAAACTTGTATTTCTTTTCAAAACTTCAGCTCTCACTTGCCTTTTGGACAAATAGACCCAGGGAAGGAGGTGCCACCAACTTTGAAGATTGTCTCAGGGCCCCCTTGGGAAAAGAGTGCTTGTTACTTCCAGACTTCCAGAGGTCAGAGAAGGGGAGTGCGTGAATCCTGGATGGCAGGAAGAAAAGTGGGCAAGGGGTCCTTTCCAAAGCAGTCTCCTGGCTCCCCTCTTGATTCTGACGTATTTTCTCTTTGGGTTCACCCTCTAGCAATTTTGGGGAAAGCTCCTGCTTAAGGTCAGGGTTTTTCCGTCTGGACTGGGAATTTGGGTTCTGGTACCTGCTTTCCCAGTAACTTGACACGTAACTAGGGGTGGAGCCATTTCACTCTTGAGGCTTCAATTTCTTCTTCCATAAAATGGGACTTTGGATTTTAGGATCTTGAGTTATTTTCCTTCTCTGAAATAGCATGATGTTTAAAGAGTTGCAGTGTACTTTTTATCACACAGAGAACTCAGAGTGGAGCACCGATGTTGCCTCTCCATGAAGCCCTGCCTGCTTCCCCAGGCTGGGGGTGGCTCTGCCTTTTGGTCTCCCCCAGCTCTGGGGCCCTCACTGAAGCAAGTCCTGTATGGCCTTGTCTGGTCTTTGGCCTCAGCATGTCTTCCCCTCCAGAAAGGGGCAGTTCCTTGGGGCAGGAATTTTTCATCTTTAGATTCTTGGGGCCTAGCCTAGGGCTTGATGCTAAAGTAGGTGCTTCATAAATGATCTTAAGTAAATTGATAAGTGAGATACAGTAAATGGCACTATCATCATTTAACACCTCAATTTCCTCTGCTGAATACGTGGGGTTCCCCTAGGCTAAGGGAACAAAAGCTTGATGGAAAAAGACCTTACTAAAAGCCCAGATGACCACCAACATGGATGAGATTAAGTGACTCTCTGATGCCCTCATCCTTGTATAATGGAAAGGAGGAGTGCCCCCCAGCTTTGGGGGTGGAATCAGGGGGCAAAAGATTCTTCTAGTAAAGCTGGACAATGGCTTTCCCCTTCCGGAAGGACACAGGAGGTGGTCTTACAGATGGAAGGCCTCCTCTCTTCACTGGACCACAGGAGCTTCCCATGGAGCAAAACATCTTGGGAGCCCCAGATCTGACTTTCTATTTTCCGTCCTGGGACTCAGAGATGGCTGTTGCTGGCCCAGAGCAGGAGGGCAGGTGCATTCACGATTGACGGAGTGCTTCGCATCAGGGCTCACTTGCTCACCCGGTCTGTCATTTTTGGATCAGTTGAGGATATTTGTAAACAGTGGCTGCCTGGGGTAAGAGGGGCAGCCTGTGGCTATGGAAGAGACTGTGTCCCAGAGCTAAGCTAATTGGCCCACAGGGGCATGGACTGGTGACCTTCAGCTCATTAGTGCTGTACTCAGACCACTGAGCTCTGGCCAAGTTCTGACCTTTCCAGACTAAAGGCTCATTGTAAGGTCAATGCAAAGGTGGGCAACAGAGGGCTTGGGCTCAAACTGCTCTACCTGGCAGCACAGGTTAGAGCATGAACTAGGCCAGGCTCTGTGTGAGCTAGAAGGAGCAGTGATCTCGGGTTTTCACCCATTTCATTACCTTTGGCCTTGAAGACAGATTGGGATGGGTTCCTGGGGGTATTGTTAGTTCCTTTAAGAGTGTTCCATCAGTGCCTGCGTTGGGTGGCCAGGGGAGATCCCCTCATTGTCTCCCAGGTTTGCCCTCTCCTTCTGCCCTTCTTGGAGTCTCCATCAGGATCATCAGTCACTTCTGGGGCCTGTGGTGGTGGCATTGTCACTCTGTCCTTGAGCCTAGGGAAGCTGCCGGAGGATGGATGCTGGCAGCATTTAAACTCCCCTTTCCATGGAGATGATAGAGCTTTGCAGAGTGCCAGTCCCTTTGCAGAGTGGGAGCAATTTCCCTGTAATTGGTAAAGTAACCGTAACTGCTCTGTCATTTGTATGTAGCGACATGTAATTGCACGGTAACCTTTGCCGCTGCAGCGCGAGGGAAGCGTGGTAAGCTATTAGATTGTAATTTGGAGTGTCAGCTCCTGTTGCCCACACCACCTCCAACACCACCACTCCACAAGCCCGTGGGGAGGCTGCCATGGGGCTTCTCTGCATCCGGGCTGAGTGGGTCCTGCTCCCGAGTGGGAATGCTTGTCACATGCCATTCCCTCCATGGCGTGGTTCCCAAACACCTTCAGTTAGGGAGGGACTTCCAGTGGGTGATACAGGCCAATGTCTCTTAAACCTCAGTGTACATCAGAATTACCTAGCCATTTATTAAAATACAGATCCTAAGCTCCATCCCCAGAGTCTCTGGTTCAGAACGTCTGGGGTGGGACCTGCAAATTTGCATATCTTGTGACCTCCCCAGAGCTGCTGATGCTGCTGGCCTGAGAACAATGCTTTGTCCTGTCTTTTCCATCTTAGCCCAGTCCTCTGTTTCCTCATTTGGCCTCATTGACCAAACATCTATGTGATCCTGAAAGATTCTGGGAAGTACCATCTTTGCCATTTAATCTTGATAACATTAGCCCCCTTAATCTTGATAACACATCTCTGAGGTAGGCACCATCTATCTCTTCCAAGATGCTGAGACTTGCAAGGGTTATTTTAGTTGTTTAACAATGACAAACAATAATAAAAACTAACACATAGCACTTACTAAGTGCCAGACATTGTTCTACATATGCTAAATCAGTCTAATCTTCACCATAGCCCTACAAAATGCATACTGCTATTATCATTCCCATTCTACAGATGGCAAACTGAGGCACAGAGAGGTTACATAACTTACCTGAGGTCATAAAGCTTTAAGTGGCAAAGCTGGAATTCCAACCTAGGCACTCTGGTTCTAGCTCCACACCGTTAGCCACTGTAGGACTCAGGCTTTAATTTAGTCATCCATCCTTCCTTCCATCCCATCCATCCATCCTTCCATCCATTTCAATAAATATATCTTGTTAACTTATTATGAGCCAGGCGCTAAGCTGAGGGTCCCCCTGTGGGCCAATTAGCTTAGCTTTGGGACACAGTCTCTTCCATAGCCACAGGCTGCCCTTAAGATGAGAAACACATGGCCCCTGTCCTTGAGCTCATGGTCCCTGAAACTGAATGCATCTCCGGTCTGAATTTACACCTTGGTCATTCCATGAGGACCTCAGAGGTGGAGGACAGAAGATTCACTGTCCTGATAGGAACCCCCGAGGGCGTGGTTCTGCCTAAGGCTTTGAGGTCTGTAGACAGGGTTGCCCAAGATGGCACCACATGTACTCCCATGCAATAGACCCTTATTTCCTCCCAAGAAGGAAGTTCCTCTCTAATAAACAAGCGTGATAGCAGCGGCCGCAGCTTGTTTGCGGCTCTCTGAAGTGACGGGAGGTGAGAGGCCCTGAACTTTGGGTGCAGCTGGGCTCCTGATTATGGCTGAACCCTTGCTCGCTCCTCTGGCTGCAGCTCTAATCTATTGATGGGGTCCAGGGGAGGGCTTGGTCAGGGCAAGAGTGGACATGTGTCCTCCCCAACCCCTCTGCCACCCTGGGGCCTGGTGTCCACAGAGTAGATATGTGCTTGGTTATCAGCCTGTCACCTGGGGCCCCACTCAGAGAGGAAAAACTGAGCCATGGGAAGCCTAGGGAGAAACTATCATTGTCCCTTGAATCTGACGGGCCGCTTCATGAGGCCCAGCTGAGACCTGTCAGGCTATGGGTGAGGAAACTGAGACCCTGCCTCCTAATGAGGCCTTGCAGGGAGCTGGCATGAGCAGAAGGCAGGGCAGAGCCCTGGGATTTCTCAGCTTCCTCATCCAGGCCTCTTGCTGCACACGTGCCACAGAGGAAGGGACTGGTAGGTCCCCGACTTTCTACCCCTGAGGAACAAATGATTTAATGATGTAATTACTTGCATGCACCCTCTCTTTGTGCAGGTGGCTGTTTATTTATTTTCTTATGTTTTGCCCAGCCAAGAACAATTCTGCCCTCTTAGAAATGCAAATTCTGGGGGATGAGAGGTGTGTGTGTGGCATGGGTGGGGGGAAACTGGAGAATGGACTGCCTATTCCCCTGCCTCAGTTTCCTGCCCCCCGCCCCTGCCACCGGGCAGTGTGGACAATCTCATTCGCCTTATCAACTTGGAAAAATGGGTCACAGTGGGAAAGATTCGTTGCTGATGACAGAGGTCCCTGCAGCACAGTTTAGGCCCAAGAAACCAGGGACACAGACTCCTTGTGAGCCAGAGGCAAGAACGTGTAATGGACACGTGGATTCCCAGCAAGCCCTAAGTTGCCCCCGAATGCCTGGCCGTTTACTGTGCATACAGCCAGCAGGGAGAGGGCAGCATCTTCCTTTTGCCTTTTCCATCCTCTCTTCTGTCCATCCCTCTCAACCTCCACCACCTGTGTCGTCCCCCATTTTCTCATATCAGGATGGAAGGATGAAGAGCAGACTAGACCTTGAAAGTCCCTTCTTGTCTTTGGCTCCTATAGATTTTTAGGGGGGGTTGTGTTTCTTCTGAGTTGTTATACCAGACAACGATAGAGAGGCCAGAGGCCACCAATGGCATGGAGCAGACATCTGCTCTGCATGTGCCCCCCAGGCCTGCCTACATGCTCCCCCTCTGAACCCCGACTGCCCCCCGCCATGGTAAGGAGAAGAGAGGCTTTCGATCTTAGCATGTTTTCCCACTGAGGTAGGCAATGTCCCTTCCCCACTTTCTTGGAGGGGGCGAAGGAGCCCCCTGGGGCCCTGGAAAGCTCCAAGTTGGCCTCTCACACAGCTCTGCTGGCAAGAGTCTGCCTGCTGTTCTCCAGATGCCTTTTCCTTTGGCTGGAGCGAAGCCTTTAAAAAAGTGACACCTTGTATTTTATTTCATTCCTTTCTCTGAAAGTTCCAAAGATGTTTATAGGCATGAGCTCAATAGACTTTATGGTAGCCCATCAAAAAGCTGGAATTGTTTCCTTCATCTTTATAGAGTGAAAAATAAAAACACAGGAAGACCAAGCAACTATTGTAAGGCCACACAGTTCTTCTAGGAGAGAGTGGGAAACACAGGGTCAGGTTCTAAAGGTGTACCAAACCGAAGCTGCTTGATGGGGAGCCACTCGTAGATTTTCTCCCCAGCCACTCATAGATTTTGTCCCTTCCCAGTACAGCAGAACCTAACTGTAAACCCCTCTGCTGAGATGGGGGACTTGGAGGCTATTCAGCCAGAAACACTTTGAGGAAGACCGGCCAGAAGGCCTTTCCTATTAGTTATCTCAATTCTGAAATTGTACTTCCTGGAGTCTGGAGCAAGACTCAGGTCAGTGTTTCCCACAAGGTATTCTGGGAATATTCTTTTTAAGGGGATGTTAATAGGCATTTTGGTGGAAAAAGGTTTAGGAAATATAATGCTTGGGAAAGACTGAGATAAAGTTAAATATAATTCTTCTTAAAAAGACTTTTCAGACTTTCCTGTAACCAATCATTACAACTATCTTAGATGGTATTAGAATATGCTACGTGTCCCACCGTTATTTGCTCAAGGAGCCCTGTTATGGTGAAGTATCTCAGGGGGCTTGGGTTCTACCGATGGCACTTAGGGAAATGCTGGTGTAGGTATGACAAAACCCCAGTGCTGCCTTCTCTTTGCTGTGCTCTAGAAGAAATAGGGAATCAGAGATTGAGGATAGTGAGGCGTCACCCGTGGCCTGCTGAGTTCTGTTTAGGAACATGCCTCTGTCTTGATCCTCTTAGTCATGTATTTTTTTTTTTTTTTTTTTTTTTTTTTTTTTTAATTTTTTTATTTTTTATTGACTTTGTAATAATATTACCTTAAAAATATATATGTGAGGTCCCATTCAACCCCACCCCCCCACCCCCCCTCTCCCCCCCCCCAACAACACTCGTTCCCATCATCATGACACATCCATTGGATTTGGTTAAGTACATCTTTGGGCACCTCTGCACCTCATATACATTGGTTCACATCATGGCCCATACTCTCCTCTATTCCATCATGTAGGCCCTGTGAGGATTTACAATGTCCGGTGATTACCTCTGAAGCACCATCCAGGGTAGCTCCATGTCCCGAAGATGCCTCCACCTCTCATCTCTTCCTGCCTTTCCCCATACCCTTTGTCCATTATGTCCACTTTTCCCAATCCAATGCCACCTCTTCTATGTGGACACTGGATTGGTTGTGTCCATTGCACCTTTATGTCAAGAGGAGGCTCAGATTCCACCTGGATGCTGGATGCAATCCTCCCATTTTCAGTTGTAATCACTCTAGGCTCCATGGTGTGGTGGTTGTCCTTCTTCACCTCCATCTTAGCTGAGTGTGGTAAGTCCAATAAATCAGATTGTAGGTGCTGGAGTCTGTTGAGGCTCAGGATCTGGCTATCACATTGTCAGTCCAGAGATTCAAATCCCCTAAATATATCTTAAACCCCAACATTAACTGCACCTCCAGCACATTAGCATGAAAGTCTTATGAAGGGAGATCCCATCTGAGTCCAGATTCATCACACATAAACACCATTTCCAAAGAGGGGCCATCTGCCCTGGTAGTTAACCCCATCAGCCATGACCATAACTCCCATGGGTCTCTTTAGCCCTCAAAGGAACCAATATCTGGGGGTTGTATCTGCTTTATCTGTCTCTCTGACTCTGCTCAGTTGTGCATGAGGGCAAACCTTCTGCCAGCCTCCAGACTCTTTTTTAGAAACTCGTAGCCATATAAACTCATTTCTCCTTTCCATTTCCCCCTTACTTTAGGTCAAACAGCATTTTAAAGTCATGGTATTTTATGTAGACATGGATATTCTGCTGATCCGCATTGAACCTTCCGTATAAGGTCATTTTCCAGTTGCATCATCAGTTGGTAGTTGATAGTGGTCCCTCGTTGCCAGGGAGGCTCATCCCCGGGTGTCATGTCCCACGCTGGGGGGAAGGCATTGCATTTACATGCTGAGTTTGGCTTCGAGTTAGTCATGTATTAATAGTTCTAGTTTGCTCTTCTAGACTTGGAGTTCTCACCAGTGAGCCTGCTCAGCTGTGAGTAGATGAGGGCACCACATTCATCTAATGCCTTAGCAGAGCTGTCTGGAGTCCATGCCCAGCCAAGAGCAGCTTGGGTCCTGGCCAGTGCTTTTCAATGGTGATGATGATCATGGGCAGTCAAAACGACCAATGTGGTGCCTCTTTAGGGTTGGAGGAGGAGCAGAAAGGCTTTGGAGTAGCCTCTCGTGCTGAAAGGAGACTCTGGGAATCTGTGCTTTTTTATCAGAGTCTGGCAACTCCTTTCTTAGGTGACTCAGGGCAGGGTACCTAGTTTCTCCAGAGCTGAGTTTTCACGTCTAAAAGCAGGGACTTGTACCACCATCTCTAAGGATTCTGCTAGCTTTCCAATTCTCTGACCCAATGCTTTTGCTAAGTGCCCTGATGCTCTAATTTTTCTCTAAGTTTTCTTCCTTTTTATTTTCAGCTCTTAACCATCGACGATAACTTCTGTGGCCTGGATATGAATGCCCCCTTGGGCGTGTCTGAGATGGTGCGGGGCATTCCTGTCTTCACAGAGGACAGGGACCGGATGACTTCTGTCATCGCGTACGTCTATAAGAATCATTCTCTGGCCTTCGTGGGCACCAAGAGTGGCAAGCTGAAGAAGGTAGGAATGAGGTGCAGTCGTTTTTTCCTTGCGGAGACAGTCTAACCCCACTGGGATGGATATTGTCTCACTTTGGCACTTTCTAAATACCTTGAACATGGTGGCCAGCGATAGAGATTTGAGCTGAGATGTTGTCGAGGTCGTGAGTGGTGACCTTGTCCCTTCTCTGCCTTTGTGCAGTGTGTTGTTGTGGGAAATCAGACTGGGAGAGCGTGTGCATTCCCATCTTCCCTAGAGCGGGTATGAGCATTAGCGGGTGTGACCCCAGCCTCACTGGGTAATTCTAAATGAAATACATATCTAATTTGGGTTTATGCCCTAAGGAAAGGGCTTTATTAGGCTTAGGTGGTTGGGGAAAGGCAGGAAGTGGGGAGGGGACCTCTAGCTCCAGCCCTTCTGGCTGATGCATCCATCTGGAATCCATTTGGGGAAACAGATGGAGGAAAGTACAGGACCTGTTAGAGTTGCTCATGAAACCAAGAGCCAAGTCCTGGGATGAGCAAACCATGGATGCTGTGGGAGCATAGAAACTGCTTAAGGTAGGAAAGTGGTGTGATCTGTGGCCAGGACTTTGCTGCTTTATCCCCTAGAAACCTGAGGCCTCAGAGGCACTCTGCTATCTTGGTCTCTCAGCTGAAAGCACCCCACCATCTAGGAATGCCACATGGCCTACCTCTGCCCAGACAATGCCCACCCAGATTGGATTAAAAGGCTTCTTAAGGCTCTGCTTTCTGTCGGAGAAATATTGGTAACTGCATGTGTAGCTCATGCTTGTGTTGCTTAGGCTTCCTTGGAATCCTCTGGACATCATGGGGATTCAGACTGAGTAAAGAGCCACTACCTGATCTGACAATTGATCCCTATTTTTCTCTTTGCTGTACATCTGGGCTTTCCATTCAGATGTTCCACGGGAAGTGTTCTCTGCAAATCCAGAAGACTGTACCTGTTCTACCACCCTAGGATGAAGTAGCCCAGCAAGCATTTCTTTATTTGACATTTTGCATCTTTGTGAAACAAGCAGGCAGTGGGTCTGGAGCATGAGAGAGTGGAGGGTGCGAGGCAGTGAACAGAGTGTGTGAGTCCAGGCATGTGGGTGGGGAGAAGCTACATGGGTAAAAACTGGAAAAGAAAATGTATGTTGGTGAATACTCTGGCACTTTGTAAGGATAAGCTGCATGACATGCCACACGTCTAGTCTTGCCCAGGAAGAGGTAATCACCTGAATTTAGTACACTGCCTTAAGTGTCAAAACTAAAAAATAGTTTATCATCCACACATCTTTCCAAAATACACTCCATAGTTCCCTGCCTTTCTGCAAACAATACATTAAATGTAATTGAATCTTTTCTTGCTGCTTTGCTCTCCTTGTTACGATTATTGCTTGTGTCTTGAACTGATATTTCATGGGTGCTCAGAGAAGAGGCTGCAAGCCATAGTTGTGCTGTCCCTACACACAGCCCATGCCTGATTGTCATCAGTGCATATTGTCACTCATCATTTCTAGATGTGTCAGGATTCCTGGTGGACTTCAGCTCCATTCCACCTCTCACAGTCTGCAGCTTCCAGCTTTCAGTGGGATTGGAAATCAGATACCCAAACTTGTTGGAAGTGTGTTTTAAGCAAGAGTAGGTATGCACCAAAGAGAGACATGCCCATGCTTTAGCACATGGACCTGTGGACACTACTGTTCATTGCTTAGATTGCTCAGTTCTACGTTATGATTTGACGAAGACAGTTTGCTAGGAAAGGGAATTCTAAATACCAGAGTCATGATCATACATGAGTCATAAAATGATATGTATGTTGAGATGCTTTGCCTGGTCCAATGGGTGAATGAGTACTATTGAGAGTAAATAAGCAAGCAAGGCAATTTACAGGTGTTTGCATCCTTTTCTCTAGAAAATCCTATTCTCAGTGCTATAGGGAAGAAACTGACCCATTGAGCTAAAGGATTCCTACTCACTGAATTTCCTACTAGGTGCCAGAGGGTCATTTACTTACTGGCAAGATCAAGTTGAGAATCTAATATTTTTGGCATTGTCTGAGCTCATTGGAATATGGTGTCGGTGAAATAAATATTGAGAGTTCAGTGCACAGAACAGAACAGGTAGGTATTTTCTCTTGGATAAAAAACCATGTTTCCTGCCCATCCTAAATCCAAGACAATCAACTTGCAAACACATGCTCTTGGTCACAGCGTGGACTGAGGTGACAGTGACTGGCTCTTTCACCTGTGGCAGGCTATCTCCTGATGGAGAGAGAAGAGTGCAAGCACATCTCCATGACCGTGGGGGTGAGGGCATCTCCCCAAGAGCCTGGGCAAGCGAACTGCGTGCAGAGAAAACCCTCACGGGGCAGGCAGGAGCAGAACCTTTGCCTCGAAGTGTCCCCAGAGTTCAGTCAGTTGGTCGGTGACTGGCAACACCTGACCAGGGGGCTTGGAGCTTAATAAACCACAGGCTGGCGTTTCTTGTCTTTTACTTTGGTGGGTTTATATAAGAGCAGTTCTGTTTTAGCCTCCCGGGACATTAAATTTAATTTCCAGAATAATGGTGGGATTGGTGAGGCATAAATATTTGAGAGGCAAGAGCAGACGGGTCGTGTGAGGGGAATGAACCATTGGCCCTCATGGGGAAAGCCAGGCCATTGGGGCAACCAAACTTTCTGCTCCATAGGCTAAGAGTGGCAGCCTTTTAATAGTTTTGCTCTAGCCCAGCTCCCACTCCTGCATGCTCAGCACGGCTGGCCCAGGGGGACAGTCTAAGTTGGGAAAGGAAGGCTGGGCCACCAAGTCTGTTGTTTGAAATAATAAAAAGCAAAAGTGGCCCGTTTATTTATTTTTTCTCAACAATAGAGATTCCCCCCACCCCTCACTTGCTGAGCTCCACTCCCCTTTCCTTGTAATAACTTTGAACTTGCTTTTTCCCAGAGGTTATCAGGACCAAATTCACCTTTGGGCTGAGGCCCAGCCATGAAAAGCTGTGGGGCTACACGAGGATTTTGCGGGAAGTTTTTTGAGCTACTGAAACCAGGGGTGAGAATAATGGAAATCACACTGCAGCCATAATTACAGAGTTGGCGTCTCTGAGCCCTGTAATAATCTCCTGTGTGTATCAAGGGCCTTTCACAGTTTCTTTGCAATATGACGAGGGACTTGGAATGGAGTAGGTGGGCAGGGGGGGACTTGAGAGTTTGCTGTGGTATCGGGGGTCCAGGAGCTACATTGCGGCTATCCATGGGCTGCCCTCGAAATTACTGCCTTTTCATTTTATTTGAAAAGTGTGGGTCCCCAGCATTTGCAACCTTGCCTTTGATGACAGTAATTTCACTCCTTTAGTGCACACATCACATGAGGCAGAGGGAAAGGAGGTGAGTAAAGTGCTAATTTAGCTGTCTTTTATGTTTTCTGATGCACCTGTGTTATGGACGGCATCGGCAGCATTTTCCCAGGGTGAGTGTTAAAGGCATGTGCTGTCAAGAAATATGGCATATAAATGCTGCAGTCATCAGGCAGTGCCGAGGAATTTAGGAATAACCCACAGACAGTTAACATTTCAATGGCAGGTAAAATCTCAAGGCAAACACCCTCTTGATTTGCTTCAGAGTGTCTGTAGAAATTTGAAAGCCTCCAACCTAAGCTGAGGTCACCGAATCAGTGTGGCCTCAGAAGGACAAGCTTTCTTTGCGCCTATGTGTCTGTGGGAGTCCTCTTCACAGTCTTTTGCTTTTGCCTCTTGCTTTCCTGTCACTAAGCGATCATATTTTATAGCTGCTGGTAATCAGTGAGTTATTACCTGATATTAGCGGGAGAGACTAATGTTCAGTGTAAGCCAGGACATCATCAGCTTCCACTTGAGGTGGGATCGCCCTGTTCCTTTTATGATTGCATCTTTCCTGGGTGTTTTGTGGGTGTTGGTTAAGCAGAACTCTGGCTGGCCCTGCTATCAGCCTGCGGTAGTCCACGTGCACATGGCAAGCCATCCAGCCTCTCTCTACAGGAATTGGGTATTGTGTCAGCAGGGAGACTCCACAGGAATATAGAACCTGAGAATCATTTTTATTAGGAATTGTCATGCAGATGAACTTAATCACCCTAATTATTATTTTTTTCTAGAGACTGTTTTAAAATTGATTTGCTTGTATTCCCTGGGCTCACACTGTGGGCCCTGAAGGGGAACGAGCCAGAAGTGAAGTGGTGGCTGAGGGGGACCTACCAGGGACTCCATGACCTTCTGAACATTGGTCCTCAGGAACAGATGCTTGTGTGTTTGTGTGCGCGTGTGTGCATGCGTGCAATGCTTGAGTCATAAGAAAATACCAGCTCAGAGGTCAGCAGCCCCAGCTTTGTGACTTCCTAAATGTATCTGGGAATTCTTTTAAAATTCATCTGGAAATTTTAATCCACTTTGACTAAAAAAATAAATGCCTGCCACGTAAAGCCCTCCAGATGGATGGAGGTATCACAAAATCAAATAGAGATATGGTGTTGGAACTCCAAATTGACTGGAAATCCTGGGATTAGGGCATGGGGGATGAGTGCATTTGATGTAGGGTTTGCTCAATTAGTTCTGTTATGGTACACATCTCCCAAATCAGGGCCCCAGCTGGTTTGCATGTGGTTAGGCACCAGCAGAAAGGAGAGAGAATGAAGCGGTGCTGAGAAATTTCCATTATTTTTACTTTTATTTTTAATTCCCAAGCATTGTTATTTCATTTGTTTTGTGTTGTTTTTACGTTTTCCACCCCTGGCTTTGCAGGTTTTCAGCCTTTATCGATCTTAACCAGTGGGTCCAGTGAGGTGGAGGCTTGAGGAAGAAGGATCTCTGCGACCTGCATTTTCACTCACAACAGCCCCTGAGGCTTCCTTCCCCTTCCTTCTCCTGACCGAGGATGGAGAAATGGCCATTCCCCTAAGAGTCCTTCCAGACTTGAAGTCCTAACCCTGTCCTTCAGACCCAGTTTGCCTCGTGCCAACCGGTCCACTCCCAGGCCCTTCCTCCCACCACATTTCCATGTCTTCTGCTGGGATTTGAGCCCTTGGCCCGTGCCCTGGGTAGAGATGGAGAGCAGCTAAGCGGGTTAATGGCCCCTTGGATACATTTCTTGGAATTTGCCGCTGTTCAGCCCTTACTCCACCATCCTTTTCACTTAACTGTGCCCCCACCGACCCTACTTCCTCACTCTTTGCTCATGCTCATTGCTTTGTTCATGGTCTCCGCATGTCCCTGTGTGGCACTGGTGGGATCTCAAGCAGTCACTCGGAGCTGATCTGAGCAGGCACAATGGACGGTGTCCTCACACTCAATCTTCTATTCCAGCTCCTTTCTCCTTTCAAGGCAGCTTGCCCCCAAGAGCTGGGGCAAAGGCTCATTCTCCTCCCAGCTTTCTCCTGAAATGCACTTTGAGATCCCCAGGACCTTGGGTCTCGAGAACACTTGCCATTCTGTCTTCCAAAGTGATCACTGCTAGTGCACATGATTTAAGGAGATAGTTTCAAATGAGCTTTGCCAATTTAGGATTTATTGATACATGTGCCACTTTTTTGAATCATATGTGTATGTATATACACATTTGTATAGAAAGATCCTGATCATAAATTAAAATGCGAAGGCATTAAAACTGAAAGAAGTGCTGCAGAAACACCCCAAATCACAGCGCACACTCAGTCAGCTGATACACAAATGTCAGACGCGCTGAAGGAATTTATCCAGTGACACATGCAATTGAAGTAAAATATTGTGCTTTACAAGAACATATCATTAAAATGAAAACTAGCAGCATATCAGGAGTCTGGCCATGTAACCAAGACAACAAAGATGGGAAAGGATGAAAGACACGGTGTAGAAGAGGAAGGGGGAGGAGGCAGCAGGCAAGAAGAAGTGGGACCCAAGCTGTAAATGGTGCCCCTTATTGCTGGGCTGGTCCCTGTTAGAATCTGGATCAGAGGAGAATGCAACCTTTATGTGGATACCACCGACAGCTCTCGGCGAGGCCTTCATTACCTGGAATCACTGCAGCTTCCTCAGCCACTTTGATGGGGAGGCAGCTGGAGTGACTCTCAGCACGTGAGCTGAAGCTCTGATTGGGGGCCTGGTTATGGTTCCTGCTTGTTCTCAAGTGGCTTCCCATGAATGTGGCCACTGGGCCTGCTTCTTGGTGGTGTCACGGCATTTCTTTTCACTGAGGCATTCACAGTGACTTCTGAAAAGAGCTCTTTCAAATCTTGCACATTCACTCCGAACTTCTGGTCTACTCCAGGAGACGGGTGTTTTGGTTCTCTATTGCAGGGCAACATGTTTCTGATCTCCCAGCTTCTGTGAATTGGGAATCCGGGCATGGCCTGGCTGTGTCCTCTGCCTCAGGCTCTCTCAGGTCGCCTGTGGCTGGGGCTGCTGAACCCAGGCTGAACTGGGGAGGATCTTCGTCCAGATCCACTCACGTGGCTGTCGGCAGGTGTTGCTGGAGACATCGGTTACCTGCCATGCGGGCGTCTCTGTGAGGGAATCGCACAACATGGCTGCTTGCTCCCCATGGGGCTAAGACCAAAGGGCCCCGAGGAGGCAGTCACAGGTGCTCTATTCTTCTTAGGGAGAGGGTGGTGATTTTTGGTGGCCCAGGAGAGAGAGAGAGAGACGAGCTCCCAGTAAGTGGCTGATGAGGACCCTGGCGCGGCCTTTCCTCAGGCTCTGTTGGGCCTCACCTGCCTGCCTAGGAAGGGCTCATTTTCCTAGAGATTCAGGATGGCAGAGAAGAGAGGCTGGGAAGAGAACTAGCATGCTTTGACCACCCAGGAGGTGCCAGGCCTTGTTCTAGGCCTTTTACCTACTTTCCGTATATTGATTGTCATGCAATCCTCTTCTTGGGTCTGGGGCTGTGGATAGGTCCAGCAGAGGCTGTCACTCCCTGGTCAGCTTCCTTTCATTCTCACTGTCCCTTCCCTGGTTCAGGGCCTCGATGCTCATGCTTGGCTTCTTGTAACGGATTCCTGCCCCCCCGCCCAGGTTCTTTCCTCTTTAGTCTGTCTTATAACCTGTGCCAGATTAATTTTGCTAAAATGGCTTCAGTCCTCTCACTGTCCTGGTTTAAAAAAACCAAAACCCTTGACCACCCTTCCATGGCCCTCCCTGCATGCAGACCCGCCTGTGTAAATGGCCCCAGGCCCTAGGCCCCAGGTCCTCCAGCTCAGCTCTGCAGCCAGCACCTGCTGCCCCTCACCCACATCCAGGCGTGCTGCCTGAGCCTTCACATTTTGCATCCTCAAGGGCCCTAGCTATGTTTAAATAGTGAGGAAGAGGCTCCCACCTAGAAACCATGCTGCTCTCCCTTCACCAGCCTCCCTGCATAGGCCTTTACCTGCTTGAGGAGCAATTATCCTGGAGCTCCTATCCTGCACAGTGAGGGGTGGCAGCCCTGGGGAGGGCTGCCAGGTTCTTTGGGATACAGACAAGCTGTGCTTTTCCACTTACCCCTGGCCTGCTGCCTGGGACAGGCTTGGTCATTTCTTTGTCTTTTGGCTTCTCACTAGAGTTGTTTCTTCCAACAGCCTGTGGGACAGTGAGGAATGTTTCTTGATGATTTTTCCTGTTGCAGATCATTCAGGGTCCTTGTCTTTACTCATTTGGAAGATGGTGCATCCCCCCAAACCTGAGCTTCTCCGCTATTCTCAGTCCCTGTATTTTTCTCACTTTAACCCTCTTGGCTCTTGGTGTTTTTTTCCCCTGCATTACAAAGTATTGTGCTTTTTAACTTACTGAAAACACACTCACAAACATTACCTTGAGGCAGCAGTGGCCTCACAATTTCATTATAGATTTTGTGACTTGAGGGGACAAATTGGTAGATGAAGAGGCCTCACCTTCAAGATGCATGTGCATAGGGAAGCGGATGTGGCTCAAACAACTGGGCTTCTGTCTACCATGTAAGAGGTCTAAGGTTCAACGCCCAGGGCCTCCTGGTGAAGGCACGTTGGCCCATGTGGCGAGCTGGCCCATGCAGAGTGCCAACCTGTGTGGAGTGCTGGCCTGTGCAGAGTACTGCCCCACACAGGAGTGCTGGCCCATGTGGAGAACTCGCGCAAGATGACGCAACAAAAAGAGAGACAGAGGAAAGAGAATAAGAGACGCAGCAGATCAGGGAGCTGAGGTGGTGCAAGAAATGATCACCTCTCTCCTACTCCGGAATGTCCCTGGATTGGTTCCCGGAGCCACCTAATGAGAATATAAGCAGACACAGAAGAATATACAGTGAATGGACACAAAGAGCAGACAATCGAGGGAGGGGGGAGAAAAATAAAAGATGCATGTGCATAGTTCTAAAATTTAGAGAAGGATCCATTCCCCTTTAGAAAGAATGCTAAGATCTATAAAGAACAATAACCCCTTCTAGTTCCCTCCCTCCCCACAACTGTCCCTTGGCACCACACTGCTAGGTGGCATTTGTCTCCATTGCTCATTGCAGAGTTTGAGGTTCACAAAGGTGAAAAGAGTAAGCCGATTCTTAGCCCATCCTGCTCCGCTGATGCTCGTCTGGGTCTCATTAGGAAAAGCTAGCCAAGAGGTGGGGCTATGAGAAGTGAGTGCTGGCTCAGGGGTCTCCCCCACCTCATAGGCTCCCCTTCTTTGGGGCTGCTCTCTGGCTGCTGAAACCTCTGCCATCCACATTGCTTTACTTGGTCCCAGTTTTTCTGCTGGGAACTCCTTTGAGTTCCCTCTGAAGGGCTCTAAAACAAAGAATTCTTTTTTAAAATGACTAGCCCCATAATGTATTCATTTTATCAACTTGAATTTTTATCCAGTCATATTTTGATTACCCAGAAACGACAAGAAATAGATGGTCTCAACTTGTGTAGCTGAATTTTTTTTCTGGAAAGAATGTGTTCAGTTTCTTTCCATGAAAATACAGTTCATTGCTATAGCTGGATCATTTTCCCCCAGTAATGACTAAACCCGCTCCCAATTAGACTGCCAGTACCGTTACAGCGGGAGCCTTGTACTCCCTTGTGCCTGGGATGGTGCTGCCCTGAAGGTGACAAATGCTCAATGAAAAAATCGTATTCGAAGATTGATTGTTGGGGTTGCAGTATCTGGGGATAGTATCAGCTAGCTTGGACTAACTTATGTTTTGGAAACAAATGACCCCCACAGTTAAGTGACTTACAGCACAGTCTACTTCTGGCTCATGTCCCTTTGTACCCCGGTTTGGCAGCAGCTCAGCTGAATGTCCTTTCTCTGGGACAGAAGCTAAGGAGCAACCTCTACCTAGGACAGGTCAATCACCCAGCTTTAATCATCGTTAGCACTTCTGCCTGGAAGCAGCACATGTTATTGCCACTCATGTTTTCTTGGCCAAAGTGAATGGGGTGGGAAATATCACACTCCCACAGGAATGGGCCTGGTATGGGGAGTAGGGAGGGAAAAGGACAAAAGGGCAGAGAGGATTTTGTCAATAATACAGTTTACCATAAGGATTATTACTGTGAACATCAGCATTTGTTCAAGAGATATGTAATTTATCACCCATAATGTGCTAGAAGTTTCTTGACTTAAAGAACTATTGGTCTCTTCTTGCTTAATATTGGAGAAAATGTGTGAAACATATAGTATAGGGCTGATTTTAGTGTTGGAGATTTTAAAAAAACAGAACTAAATCCTTTATTAGCTTTCTTTCTTGTGATTAGCTTTCTGCTCTTAAAACTGAAACCAGAATTGTTCAGTTGCTTCCATTAGCTGAGCACTAATGGAAATGTTATTTCTCTGACTTCAGTTTTCTTTAAGAGTGTGAATACATTTATACTTAAATACAATGATTAGATTGTGCTTAGCAGATGTCCCTTTGGACAATTAAACTATCCAAATTTATTGAATCATTTCCCTTACCTGCAATTAAAAAGAGCCTTCCAGGTCAATTTTCCTTGCATAATTTAACTCCCAAAGATCCCCCCCATTTTTCTGCTGAACTCTGCTTTTCTGACCATGAATTTCAAAAATTCACTCTGGCCACAAGCAGGACCACTGCCCCTTGAAATCCATTCCTCTGGACAAGAAACCAAGTAGAGAATTCTGGTTCCAAAGCTGGCTACCGACTTAGGACCAGCTCATGTACCACTTTGCCAGAATGCCCAACTGTCTCGCTCCTCTCTGGGAAAGGCTGGAGACTTGCAAGTGGAGGAAGCCATCCTATAGATTGTTTAGAAAAACCATTCATTCTTAGCCCTCACACTTATTTTGTAGATTGCCAATTTTTTTTTTGCCAACGTTTCTTAAACTTGGAGCGTGGATATATGAGGAAGAATTGAGCACCCATAACTAGGCAAAATTATATGTATTTTCAGGGATGAGCCTGAGGCAGCAATTGTGAAGTCTTTAGTAATTATGGAACTCTTGAAAAGAGTTGCCTACTGCAGTTTCACTGGGAAGAGCCCTCTGACCCTTTCCCAGCTCTTTATCTTCTATTTTCAGGCATAAGATATCTACCCACACATGCCGTGCTCACAGTCGTGCACGTGCGCTCCGTAATTCACAAACAGCCCACATTCACACATGCCCACCACAGTGCACCCTCGCACACTCAGGAGCCACACCCCTTCCTTTGTGCTCCAGCCTAGAGCTCATCGCCCTGTGCTCTGCCCTCTTGGTCCCAGCCTCTGCCTCCCTCGGAAATTAGCAGCACGCCACCTAATCAGTTTACCTCTGACTCACCCACTTTGGCTTCAAGATGATGACAGAGTGGAGCTATTTAGCTGTCAAATGCGCTGAGTATTGCCCAGATGGACACGGCCTCCGAAACATCAGAGTGGTTTCTTTCTCCTCCTTGTGTGGGGGTAATGAGTCTCCCAGTTGCTTTTTTAAGTGCTTCTTGCATCTGCCTTTAATTTTAATGCCTCTTGCCTGCTGACCTCGCTTCCCGGCAGCCAGCCTAAGTGTGATTCCCATAATTAGCTTAGTGATAATTTAATCTCTCTGCTTTGAATTTGATTGTTTTTGAGGGACTTGGATGGGGGGAGCAGAGGAAAGGGGACCTTCCTTCCTTCCCTGACCTCTGCTTTTGTCAACTCTTTCACTGTGTGGGGCAGCACAAAGGGGTGGGGGTGATGGGTGGGTGGACACAGTGCGAGAGAGGCCTGTGGCATCACGGGTAGATTCTGGTCGGGAGGTGGAATGTGAGGGTCATGCCTCTCCTCACCCCTTTTCTTATAGGAGGTCCAGGGAGTTCCTTTCTTTGTCCTCATTTCACCCCCAAACTATAAAGGCATGTGACTATAGGTACACAAAGAACTTGAGAGCTTTAAGGTGCTTAAATGAGGAGCAGTTTATAAACAGAAGGAAGTATACTTCTTCCAGCGATCATGGCAACCCTCTTCTGAAGCCCAAGAAAAATGAGATGGAGCAAGCCCGTCACTGACTCTCACCCTGCTGCACCCACATCTGTGCCCAGGCACCCCTGCAGTCTTCATGCCAAGAGTCTGCCCAGGCCTCTGTCTTGGGTGCCTCTAAACTGGTTAGAGGTAGACCTGAGTGTTGCCTGAAGATTTGCACCTTACAGCCAGGAAATAAGATCTTAGTTGCTGGCTGCACTTCTGATTTGGGATACATTTTTTTCATTCACATGTATTCTACCTTTTGAATAGTGAGCATGTGGATGTATGCACCCTCCATCTCACTTATGAATGAGCTGAGGAAAATAGGACTTCATATCTATAGAGCTTTCTTTGATTCATGAAGGGAAAAAAATCATAGAAATTCAGAAGATGGTGGAGATCTTACGACTTTCTGTGTTTAGTGAATTTCTATCCAGGGTAGAACAGTAGAGAGTGGAATGTCTCCAGAGGTGACGGGTCTCCAGGGCAAACTTCAGATGCTCTAAGTAGATATACTAACCAGTCCTTGTGGGATTTGTGTGTGTGTGTGTGTGATCAAGACTTCTTTGGGACAACTTCAGAGAGCCCAATGAGGAGGGTAAAAGACTTAATTCTGCTGAGCCACCCTTGGCTACTCACTGAGCATCTACTCCCTGGAAAGTGCTGTAATTGGGATGAGTAGCCTGTGACGGAAAGGGACAGGTGGGACAGGTAGGGCACACACAGCTCTGAAAAGCTTAGGCTCCTTCCTACCACCCCCTGCAACCTGGAAACAAGGTCTTTGATTTATGACTAAATTTTAATTCAAAGAACAGGAGGAAAAAAAATCTCATTTTGCCTCTGCAGGATAAATGGCTGGCAATCTGAACTAATTTTGTTTCTTCCCCACGTGCTCCAGTGTTGCAGTTGCATGGGCACGTGTGTGCATGTGTGATATGGAGTTGGCCCAGTGCTCTGGTCTGCCCCCACATCTGACCCTGCTTCTCCCCTCTGGGCATGGCTGCAGTGCCCTGATTCCTGTTTCTAGGTGTTCATTCTTGCTCCATATCCTGCAATTTCTCTTTGTAGCTTTTTCTAAACTCTTTGCTTGAAAAGAAGCTCTCAGTCCTGTTTTAAGTTGCTTGTAGAACTTTCCTTCTTTTAACCACAATGATGTATGTACTGTCTTTGGAGGAAAAGATTTTATTTGGGGGTCACCCCAAATCCTCAGGACATTTTGATATCCCCGACAACCCCTTATTATGTTTCATGAGCGCTTCCCACTATGGAATTTATCAGACTCACAGCCCATGTTCTCTGGGAGCTGATCTTTTCTAATAGGACTGAAACTGGCATGGACGTGAACCCCTCGGTCCTTGGATGTAACCCTGGACTTTCTTAGGTGACAACAGTCATTCGCCCTCACTATTGATCAGCTTCGACTGTGCGCTATGGGCCACTCTTTTCTGTGGGCTCTGTCTTTTTAAAATACCTGTTTATGTGACATTTAGAAATGTGGTTCTTTCTATTTGAGAGGTGTCAGATCCATTCTTCTTAGTAATTTTCCTGCTTCCCACCATCAGGAAAGATAGTGGAGCAGGAGCCAGTGCTCACAGCCCAGCCGAGGGGCCACCCTCCACTGCCCTCCTCTTGACTAGTTTTGGGCAGCTTGGGAGGGACTACTCTGGCCTTGGTGCTCCAGGAGCATGAAGAAGCATCTGGACGTGAAACTCACTGAAGAAACCTCTGGAGAACTGAGCAGCAAACTCCTTAGGGCTAAAATATAACTAAAAGATAACTGCGGGGCCCCAGAGAGGCAGCTTGATCCATGGCCAGCTCGTGGATTTGGACTTGGTGACAAGTTCCCAATCTTGCCTGCACTGAGGAACCATGAGGGAGTAGGAGCAATTACTCCTCTTTGCAGGGCTTAGGTCTTATTTGCAACAAGAACAGAGAGCATGAGTTTCAGCACTCCCCACTTCGTGCCTGCCCCTGCTTACAAATACTCTGTCACGCAGCATCCTGGTGTGGCTGTGAGGAGAGGCCCACAGGGACATAAGCCTAACTCAGAGCATACCTGTGGCTGCTTGCCCTCATCTCAAATGAAAGCATGTTGGTATCTGTGGACATCTTAAAGTGGCAGCTCCCTGAGCCTGGGGGCTCCGGCCTCAGGGGAGAGCAGCATGGCAATGCTCTGCTACCTTCCAGCCCTGCCCTGGCCACTGCCTGTACCCGCTGCTTGCCATCTTGGAGCTCCTTTTTAGTGAGTTGTGAGGCAATCCTGTGCCCTCCACTTACATCATGGATCAGTGGTGATATCCACTTTCCATCTTGTTGAAGTGATGTTTCCCAGAGCACTCTGAGGCCGCGGGGCTGTTCTGCAGAATGAGATCACTGACGCTAAATTCGTCTTTGCTGACAGTCCAGAATTGGGTTCCAGGGCCCCTTGTGGGCTCAGTGGGTAGTTGGCTGGGGCATGTCCTGGACGCAGCCCCAGCTCCTGCCATTACTACCACTGCTGAGAGAGGCTTCCTTCTTCCTCTGATGGTTCTCACCACCCTCCTTTCAGCTTCCCAGGTTCTCTGTTTGAAAGAGTTGCTCCTTGCCTCACCCTCCCTTCTCACCCCTGGTACTGGCAGTCTAACGGGTCAGCATCAAACCAGGTGAGAAGGTATCACTGGCCTCAGTGAGAAGTGGCATGCCCACTCCCTTCCTTGTTTTCTCTTGTCTGTGCACAGTCATCTTGCATCTCAAGCAATAATGCTTGGTATTTCGCACGTCCACATGGGAAAATGGGTGAAGTTGGGAACCTGGGCCCAAAAGATGTCCTCTCCTTCTCACATTCCAGTATGTCTGCATACTGCATAATGCATAGCATTTGACAAGTGAGTTGGGAACTCAGAGAGCCCCAGATGCTAGAAACAAGATTTGGGAGTCCCTCTAAGGAACCAGGGCCATTTGAAAATGGAGGAGCAGACAGTCTACTGCTTCCAGGCAATGGGGCTGCTGAGCAGCTTGGGCCAAGGTGAGCATAGAAGTAACAGGTGAAGCAGTGAGCTTCTCTGAGAGAAGCACTCAGCCAGTGGGCTTCCTCAGAGGTGTCGAGCATGGAGGGAGGAAGTGGGGGGATCAGGGACAGACCTCCTGCCAGGGACCAGCAGTGTATTCATTTCCTATGGCTACTGTGACAGAGTGCCACAAACTTACTGACCTTAAAACAACGCAAATCTATTATCTTACAGTCTATAGGCCAGAAGTCCAAAATGGGCCTTACTAGGCTAAAATCAAGGTATTGACAGGGTTGTGTTCTTTTCTGGAGGCTCTAGGGAAGAAGAATCTTTTTCCTTGCGTTTTCTAGCTTCTAGAGGCCACTCTCTTTCCTTGGCTCATGGCCTTCTTCCTCCATCTTCAAAGCCAGCAACGTTACATCTGTCTAGCCATTCTTCTACTGTCACATCTCTCTCTCTGATGTGATTAGATTGGGCCCACCCAGAGAATCCAGGATAATCTCCCTATCTCGTGGTCCTTAACTTAAACAAATCTGCAGAGTCCTTTTTGCCAGGTAAGGCAACGTTTTTCATAGGCTCTGGGGATTAGGGCTTGATCATCTTTGAGGGACCATTTTTCTGCCTACCATAAACAGAGACTCCCCACCCCCACATCTGCAAGATTTTTGGGGAAGGGTGAAGAATTGGAAGTTTTGTGGGTCAGTTTGGGACTAGATAAAGTCAATGGGAGGTCCACATCCAAAGGGAAGATGAGGAAGTTCTTTAAAAAGGCCAAAAATTCTACCAAACTTCACCATGGTTCCTAAGCAGAGCTCTTCAGGGGTAACATCCAAGCTAGTCAGGGTGAAGTCAGTCCCCCACATTTTCTGACTCCAGTAAGCTGCAGTGGTTAAGAAAACTTCTGGCTCTTCATCCTGACTATCAGAATCATAGGAACTCCTCTATGACTTATCTATCAGTTTCAGTGCTTTTATATTTGGGTTCTCATTATATGTGGGTTTGTGCTCCCTTGATTTTGGAGGGGAAATCTTTGGGTAGCTCATCTTTTTCTTAATTCCACAAGGCAGGAAAAGGCTCTAGGCCACTGTAGGACAGCTACTAAAGCCCAGCAAGAAGAGTCAGGGTGAAACCTGTCAATTCTCAGGTCAACTGGCAACAGGTGCAAATGGTGTCCCCTTCCCAAAAGGGGAGTCACTTTGACCTCAATTATTTACTTGTCAAGGGACATTGTAATGAGTTGGGCTCATGTTTGTGTGTTTTATTTTTGTTTCCTTACTGTAGTTCTCTGGTACTGCTGCCATCTTCTATTATCATTTAGTGTTGAACAAGATATGACTTCAGGCATTGCGAAATGACCAAATAAAGGAAAGCATAGTCTTTATATTCTTAGGGATTTTAGGTAGACAGCAAGTTGGAATGGACTGCCACATTGAGAAACCACAGGCAAGTATTGGCTTGTGGATTGTGGACCACTTGGTTATCAGAAGAATGTGTTCTATGTTTGACTTTGCAAAGCAGCAGGGGTAAGTCCTGTTCTAGGAAGGCTGAGAGATACATGATCAATTATGAGAAGCCAGCACATCAATCCCAGGTATAAGGACCAGGGATGGCAAAGAAATAGAATGAACTTCAGCCTCCATGCAAATCATTAGCTAAGACTGGTTCAGCTACAAATGCTGAAATCACCGTTTAATCGATCAGGACTGGGGAGGGGATGGGAAATGAGGAAAAGTGATCACCTACTACTTGCTGGGCCCTGTGCTACTAACGCCTCCCCTGTATACAGTCTTCAATCCTCACAGCAACCCCACCAGGCTCTCATTTTTGCCCCTGTTTTACCCACAAAGAAACTTAGATCCAGAGGTTGTCATTTGTTCATGCCCAAGACAAACAACCCATGCCCTGTATCCCACCATGCTGCCTCTGCCTTTATGTGCCTTGAAAACCTTTGCCTGTGCACCTTCCAGAGACCATTTTCATTTTTCCCACCAAATACCCAGCTCTGTGGAAGGGGGAGTCTGGGGGCCTATGTGGAATTTGAGGCTCCAGAGGGAAAGAAAGAACTTAGTACGAACATCTCAGGAAGCTCTCCAAGCTGGACGCTCCTAAGCCACCCAGGAACTGTATCTGGAGCCTGGAGAGTGTGGGCCTTTTCTCTCACTGATGTTTGAAATCCCTGGACTGTCACCCTGGGCTTCTCTACTTACAGAATCGATCTCCATTTTGACTGGGATTGTGGAAATGAACAGCTGATGTGTTATATAATTTCTCTTCAAATGTGTTTGTGTAACAGTTCGTGACTAAATATAGCTGGGGGTGAGGGGGTGGTGGCGGCGGTGTTCCTGGAAAGGCTGAGGAGGACCTGTTTGCCGCTTGGGATGACATAGAAAGCATTCCTCTGCCTTTCTTCTCGTCCTTTCTACTTCTCCCTCCTCAGGAAGAGGCAGAGAAGTCCCAACCCAGCAGCCAGAGAAAGGAGCGTGAGAGGTATTGTTTCGACTTTTGACTGCCTCTTCTCTTTTACCACAAGGTCAAGACTCCCCGGCCTGACTTCAGCATTTTGGATTGTTGATATAAGAGGTTTTTTTCTTCAGAGTTCACTGGGTTGAGTGTATAAGCCAATAACACCGTTAGGGCACGTTCTTTGTGAAACTGTATAAATATCAGTTTGCAGAACGACAATTTCTAAGTAGTATCTACTAAATCTGAATTATATTTTAAGTTTTCAGCAAACCCTAGTGCATGTGCATTCATGAACATGTACATTTATACTTGCATGCGTGTGTGCATCAGTCATTTAAAGCTGAGCACACAGAGAGTTAAAAACCAAGAGGGGACTTAAAACACGTGAATGTATTCTCTTACAGTCTGCAGGTCCAGAGTCCCACACGGGTCTCCTTTGGCTACGATCAAGGCGTGGGCAGGGTTGTGCTCCTTTCTGAGAGTTCTAGGGAAGAATCAGAGCTTCACCCAGGATTGATGGGGAAGCACATCCAGGTGTCTCCAGGGAAGAAGCCAATGAACCAGTCGAAGTCTGTGTGTGTGTGTATGAGCGTGTGAGAGTGATGTATAATTACCTCAGATGGTGCTAGAGGGGACAGGTGTTGCATTAAGTTTGAGAGATTTGGAATATTTTAACTGAGCCATGGTAGTGGATGTTGGCATTCCAAAGTGAGCTAGCAAGGATTCTACTGCCAAGAAGCGATATTGCTCAGCAGTGCTGTCATCCAGGAGTAGCATATTTCACCGCTTGGACACCATTCTCCCAAGTGACAAGGTGTTTAAGGTATTAGACAGACTCTGAAATGACTTACCACAGAACCCAGATCTTGGGCCATCCTGGGAATAGGCAGAGAGCCTGCATCTCTGGCTGCACTGCTTTTTTATTTTGTGATCCTGTGCATTTACCTTGCCCTCCCTGCACGTTAGTTTCCCCATTGCCCCAGTGAGTGTCTCTGTGAGTGGACCTGTTTTCTGATGGGAGGATTGGTGTGCCAAGTGAGCTGACACGGGGTAGTGGTAAGGACAAGGTCATTCACATGCTACTGCAGGGGGGCAGCAAGTAACTCTGGCCCATGGCCTCAGCCAGAACCCTGAGTTCTTGCTTAATGGGTGACCTTGACAAGACTGTCAATATGTGACTGATTCAGCTCTGAAAAAATAAGGCAAAGTCCATACCCTTCTCATTTTCCCATAATCGGTCAGTTACAGTCACTCCTCTTTTGGCCCCGAGACCAGGCACTCTACATAGATATACCTCTGCAGGGAGGTGGGCCAGGAGCTCCTTCTCTTGTTTTGTTAGTTGATGTTAGCTTGAGAATAGCACGGATAAGAAAGGAGCAGCAGGACCTTAAGGCCTATGGGCTCTCCACCTCTTCCCACCAACAACTTCTCCTGCCATTTCACAGCTTTTCCATGTGCAAAACAAGTAGTGAGATGGTTTTACCTGACAGGGATGTTTAAGGAGTTGCTAATGAGTATGATGACAAGCTAAGAGGTGGTGACAGTGCAAGTTTCTCTAAGAGATTAAAAATCATTCCAGGCATGTGAATTCCCCCAACAAGGAGTCACCGGCTAAGGGCCCAGAAAACCCAAGAACGTGCAAACAAGCAACTGCGTCTATAGGCATGTATTACTTAAGCTCCTTGATAAATGGCTGAGCAAGTTGGCTTTAATCTACCGAGAGAGCACAGAGGGAGAGCGTAGAAAAAGTTAAGAAAAAAATAATTTAGAAGGGAGGAAAATGGAGGGACAAGGAAAGGTTAAGATAGAAGAGATGGAAGCAGGGAGAATGCCCCCAAGGGGTGGGAGTTTTACTCATTCAGAAAATGGGTGTCATGATGCTGTTCACATCCTGTTCCTGATGCCACCTTGTGATGCTCACTTATGTGCCCATGGTCCATGTCCCTGTGACTGGACTGATTCCAAATGGGGATTTTCCATGACTTCTTTGACCAATATTTAGTGTGTGCCTACTAAGTACAGGAACTGTGCTTGGCGATTTACGTCTATTAATTCATTCAAACCTCACAACAGCCCTATGGAGCTGGTATTGTTATTATTGCCATGTACATAAGAGGAAACTAAGACCCAGAGAGATTAAATAGCTAATCCAGTGCTACTTGATGAAAGTTGTGGAAGCATCTGAATACAGGGCCTGGTTCCGGAACCCACCCTTGTGACCTCCGCGCTCTGTTGGTCTCAGGGCTAAGCAAATTATAGTCAGCTGAAACATCTGACCAAGACTTGCAGCCTCCTATAATTGCCAAATTTGTCACTTGTCATTCATATTTGTCCCTTTGTCTGAAGTTGGCCTCTCTCATGCAAACTCCTTGCGCTAAGATCTTTTGTAGCCAAGCAATGATTGTCCTTTCCCAGCTTCTCTGTGTTTCAGAATTGCTTTTGATTTCCCCACCAGATAGCCAGCTCTTTGAAGGGAAGACTCTGAAACATATGTGGAATTTTGCCCCAAAAGGGGCTACAAGCTTTGATCACTTCAAGCTGCTTGGTCTCTGGCTGGGGGAAACGGGGCTGAGCAGTTCCAACTTGCTGACGTGCTGTTTCCCAGATTGAGACAAGGCCTCCTGCCCATGTGGGCACCAGGAATAGTGGTCCATGGTTACCCGTGTACATTCTAATCCCTTTGAAGGAATGCTCTCTGGCTCTAAGCTGGTATCTCTTTTTTCCTGGCCTCCTTCTCTTTTCCCAAAAAATGTGCATTTCAAAAGAACAGATGGCTTTCTGTGTGCTCTTCCAGCCCCTCTTTCCTCCAGCTCTGCGGGAAGAAGCCTTCTCCTCTTGGTCTTTCTGCTTTCTTTCCTTCCCACCAAACCTTCTGCCCATGTGCCTGTCCAAGTTTGCAAGAACACTTTGCTCATTTGGGCCTCATGTAGTCTGAGCTGACAATTCGGTTCCACTGCTCCTGTTACCACAGGGCATAGGAAAGGAAGGGGGGCTTTGTCTGTGAACCAGAAAGCTCCTTGTGCTCAGGTGTGGTAGTTACATGCCCAGGGAAATTCTGGATGGTATCCTCCATGAAGAAAACCTTGTCCTTGTGGATGATGAGGCCCTAGATGACTTCATTCTGGTCCAGCAATCAAGAACCTGTTTCCTGGACCTCAGTCACAATCCTCATAGGCTTGTAGAGGAAAATGTTTGAAGCTTTTTAAGATACAGAACCTTTGTTTCAAATGAAAACTTAATGGAAATCTAACATGTCAATCAGTTTTGGTTGAAGTTGGTGGTGTTGGGGGAGGAGCAGATTCAAGGCTCTGCCCTCTCTGTCTTCTCAGGGCCCCCACACGCAGACTTTTGGACACTTCGTGGAACTGGGGGGGGTGGGGAGTGAAGCACAACTGGAAGCCCCCATCCTACACAGTTGCCATTTGGTAAGTCCAGACTGAATCATGAAATCATCTTTATATGTGAGCTATCTGTCTGGGGCTGCTGGGGTGAAGTTTGGAGAATGGGGAGGAAGCATGTGTGTAAGGGAATGAAAATAGGGAGGGGGACCTTACAATACATCACTATTAGACCCGCACAGTGGATAGCACCGGGACTTCTAGGGGCGGGTTCAGGCTTTGATTGATGGCCCTTAAAGAGAAGCCTGCCTTAAGTCCATTTCTTGAACTAGCTTGATTGGGCATTCTCTCTCTCTCTCTCAGCCAAATATCTCAGAGCTATAAGGAAAATGGGCTTCTGGCCAGGCCATCTTTGTTCTTAGGCCTATATATTTCCATCTGAGAAACATCCCTGCAGATAGGTGCTGGCCCACATGGTGTCTGCCAGTCTGTATAATAGAATGCCTGTGCTACTGGTATACCGGTAAATCGAGCTGCAAGTGGGGACTAGGTGGTAGCAATGTTCATTTTAGTAATCAATGAAGTTGCACTAATAAGTACCACTGTGTCACTACTAACTCCAGGGACTTAGGGACCTACTCTAACATTTGTATTGTTCATTACATTTTGCAGAGCCCTTTCACAGGTTACCACCTTTCAATGGCACACCCACCCTGTGAAGTAGGTGCTGTGATCCTCATTTCACAGATAAGGAATTAGACTTAGAGAGTTCACCTGACTGAAACAAGGTCACAAAAGTAGTTAGCAGCAGGGCTGGGCTCAAAAATCAAGTCCAGTGCCATTTTCACTCTTCTCCAGGTGTCCTGGCTGCCCCGGTCAGAAGAGCAGCAAGACGATGAAAGGCCTTTAATTCCAGCAGGTTCTCTGCAATCCCCTCCTAAGTCTCACCTGATAGTCCTGCTTACCTCACCGTCCTTCCTAGGTGAGATGGAGCAGGCTCTTCAAAAGCACATTCCCATTGTTGTTTTTCGAATCTCAGCACCACGTGTATTGCTATTTTTAAACTGTACTAGAAACTATTAAATAGGGAGAAATGTTAATTGGTATTATTACAGCAAACTGTGTCCTAGTAACATTGCAATTCAGAGGTAAACGCCCCACCCCCCACTCGCTGCCTTTTAGGCAAAGACAGGAATTTTATTCATTTTGCTGACAGCCAGCACAGTTTCTTTTGCTGGCACTGGGTTTGCCGGGAGAAGCATTCCGGACTTTCATATACTGGACAAGCTGCTGGGCTTCCACTTTGTGCTCAGTTTGTGAGGGAAGGATGTGGGGGTGGATGGAACTGTGATGAATGTCATTGTGTTTTATCCACCCAAGCTAGACCTGAAGGGATAGCATGTGTGCTCAGGAGGCTGGGGTGGGGTGGAGAGGGGCTTGCCGTGTCTTTGAGAAAGAATTTGGGACTGAAGGTAAGAGCTGGCGCTTCTCACAGTTGTGTCCTCCTAAACCAGGGTGAAGAATGAACAGATTAAAAAGTAATGTCAATGAAGCCCAGACTAACTAACGACTAACTTCGACTAACTAACAGATCCTGCAGCTTTCCTTCTAAGCTGTGGACTGCACGCATCCCCGGCCGCAGATTCCTCATCAGCAAAACGTGGCTAGTAATGCCTACGTCTCTGGGTGGCTGTGAGGGTTAATGCACACTGCTTGGCACACAGAAAGGACCCCAAAAATTAAGGCTATCATGTTTGTTTGTTTTGTTTTTTCTTAATCTGTTCTAAGAAAGCTGAAGGCTAAGAATGTGACGGGAGCAGTGGAAAGTGGAAAATCCAGGTTCCAACTTTGTAGGGTCCACTGCGTGCTTAACCCCCCTCAGACAGTATCTTCCAAATTCTCTTGGTTCCTCTTTCTCCACCATGGCGGGAATAATTGGCTTGGTTTTATCATATCCTAAAACCTTTCTTTTTAAATGGTGCTTATTGCTTTATTATTGTTATAGCAATACATACTGTTTGTGGAAAATACAGAAAAAGAATAAAGAAAAAAACAAAGATCACCTGAAATCCTACCACCTTCAGAAATTTCTTATTGATACTTGAATGTATTCTATCTTTAAAAAAAAAACAACTTATACTTTGTATGTAAAGTTGAGATATTGAAATAATATAATGTATATTTATTTTTTATATCATACTCTTTTTCCGCTTTTCTATGCAAACATTTCCTGATGTAATTAAATATCCTTCAAACACATGATTTTTAATTGTAGCCTAGTATTTCATAATGCCAGCCTTGCTCATCTGTTCTTTGTCTTTAAGCTTTCTGGTTTTCTTTTTAATGTACTCCCTTCCCATTTCCTTTTTATCCCCATTAATTTTCACTATATGGATTGGATTTTCTCTGCATTCCCTCCCTCTGGTGATTTGGAAAGTATTCATCTCATTTTAACTTAATAGTAGGTACCCTTAAGTTTTGAAAGCATATTTAAATCATATTCTCTAAGCATTAAAGACAGGAATTAAATAGTATGATCTTATTTCCTTCCTCTTCTCCCATTTGTCAATTTTTGTTAGTTTTAAGACCCATATAAATATTTTCATATTACGATTATCTCAATATTCAGCCATTCTTTTCAAACATTGTTTTTACATTTCTTTTCTTTTATAGTTGAAAGTATAATAAATATTTAGACAACTCTAACAGCTTATCATTGCTCATAGAGCTGTTGCAATGCCAATTCCTCACCTTAATTTTGATTTGTCTCTTGCTAGATCAGCAGCATTTGTCTTTAAGACTTTTTTTTCCATGAAGGGACTGCTGGTGATACTGGCAAATGATACTCGGCTGAGTAGCTTTCCTCTGAGTTGTCCAGATTGCTCTGTTGTCTCTAGACAATGAATATAGGAGAGAACTCTGAGACTACTTTGACCTTTATTCTTTGTAGCCTGTCTTTTCCTTTTCTGTATCTGAATGTTTATAGAATTTTCTCTAGATATCCAAACATTTACCAGGATATGTATATCTGTGGATTTCATTTCTTTTGCTTTGCACTTCAGTAAGCTCTTTTAATCTGCACCCTCCAGTTTTCAGCTCAGGAGGGTTCCCCCTGCCTCCTTCATATCGTGATTCCCACTTTGTGTTGTCTCCTTGGAGGATTGCCCATATGCATGTGTTGGGTCTCCTGGTTTTATTGTCCAGGCTTCATATTTTTTTCTCGCTATCATTTGAGTTGTGGGAAAGTTTTTCAACTGTCTTTAGCTTTATTTTTTGCAGTGTTGTTTCTGAGGCTCATGGCTTTCAGTGAAGTTTTAACTTCAGGCATCACGTAATCTTCCCTCTGGATCAGACGTCAAGGACAAACGGCAGTTGAAAGGCCAGATGCTGCCCTGCCCACATCGCCTATGGCTTCTTGAGCTTAGGATTGAGTAGCTGTGACAGAGACCATGTGGCCCTCAAAGCCAGTAATATTTACTATCTGCACTTCTATAGGAAAGGCTTTCTGACTCCCAGTCTAGATCCTATTTACTTTGATTTTTCAGACTGAAGTCCTCTTGACTCTTGCCAAAAAACAAATAAGAACAATTTCCAAACTTTCTTTCTCTCTTATCTATTCATCTTTCTCTCGTATCTATTCATACATTAAATCTATCTAACAGGAAGATGTTTCTTGTGATAACCCCTGCCCCCCCTCCTACACACACTTTTTTTGGACCTGTAATATCTTTCTACTTACTTGTTAGCTTCTTTCTGCTTGTTCATCCTTACAAAGAGAAGTTGTGTGGGGAGATATGGTGGATCTACCAGAGAATGGTGTGGGCTCCTTTCTGATATGCTTAGACAGTCACTTTTCTCTCTCTCTCTCTCTCTGTATGTGTGCATATGTGTTACTGAAAAATTAAATTCACCCTCGTAGTGAGTGATGTGCGATTAACAGAGAGTAGGATTCATTCTTAGTGCTTTATGGAATGGAGAGAGGAAAGGGAGAAACTGAGTCACAGAGAAACTGGGACAGCATACGTGAAGTTTTTAATTCAAACCCTGCCTTCTTGCTTTGAAGTCCCTGATCTGCCTTCCCAACCAGCAGCCCCATCTCCGATTGCCACGATGTGAACTGCTTTCCACCTTGTTGAAACCACATCCAGGTTTCTGTGGCACCTGACCTCAGGCGAGGCTTCAACTCTCTTACTCAGATGTCTGATGTAGAGTCCCAGGACAGAGGGGTGGGCTCTATTTTTTTTCCCGTGCTGTTATTTTTGGGAATATTTGAAAATTGTATCATGTTAATTCTTTTTATGTAACACCTAAATTGGACGTGGCCATAAATGTGTCTTGCCAATTGGTTGCCATCTTGCAATTACCCCATCTGAACTTTCAGAGGCCAAAGGAGAGAATGTTTATAAGTACAATGACAATTATATTTGCTGCACTCGCTAACTGAACATAAAAAATTGCAAAAAAAAAACCAAAAAAAAACGACCCCCTTCACTAAAGTTTGTTATTTCAAGCTAAAAGAGTTGCTGTATTGTGTGCATATGTGTAAGTGTGATTGGAAGAAGGTTTGAAGGGGGAGGGGTAGAATTGGGGTGTGGGTGCATGTCTTTGTAAAAAGGTGAATTCGAAAAGCAGGTATTTTTGCAAATTAGTCAACTCCAATTATCCACACTTATGGAAGGGAGAGGTGATGCAGATCATTGAAACCAGCAGACAGCTTAAAAATTATTCCACTTTACTTTGGATACTTTATATTACATGCAGAGGAGGTTTCCCCATTTCACAACAGCTCCCCCCACAATCCCTAACTCTCTAATGAACTTTGTCCTGAAAGAATTTTACTGCATCAAATTGCCTCTAGCCCATTGACTGCTCTTTGGTGTTTCCCTGGCATTTCTTACTGCACTGCCAAGGAAAGATGATTATTCCACTTCATATTTGCTGCCATTCAATTTGCTTCCAGCTTCTCTTAAATGATAGACTATGATCAAAGAGGTTTAATTTCAAATTAGGAAAGAGGGGGGAAAAATCATTTCCCAAACATATTTCCTTTTTGGTGTTAAAAATAACTTGTTTGAGTTCTTGTCCTGTGCTTCTTTGTATGATTTTTAAATTAGGAGCTCTGCCCCAAAAGCCTGTCTGCTTAGGAATTTTTCTGAGTTACTGTCTCTGTCCAGATAGGTAGCCCAAGAGGCCAGAAAACTCTTCCTGCCTGGGCAGCAGGAAGTGGAGTGCAGCCATGCCGTACTCTCTGCTCTGGTCCTGCCGTGTAAATGTACATGCTTCACCTGCTCCTACATAGATGTATGTATTTATGCTTACTAAGCTGCATATTTCAGGGCTGTAATTGCATCCCGCGTCCTTGCAACATTATTGACATGAAGGGAAAATGAGGGCTTTGCATATTCCCAGAGATGTAATTATGGTAATAGGCAGACCTTGTTTGCTGTGCCAGTCCTGTTAGGCACTCAGCCCAGCTCTCCACTGCAGGCAGCTTTGAGAGTGGATGGGCTTGGCAGAAGAACCATTTCCAAGCGAAGGTTTTGAGGGAGATCTTTTTAGTGAAGTTTCATATTCATACGGGAATTGCATATACAATAAGTGTCCACCTTGGTCAGTTTTCCCATACTGAGCTCCTTCATGTAACCTATACCCAAATCAAGAAATAGAACATTCCCCGCTCCCTGAAAGCCCTGCCATGCCCCCTTCTAGTCCCTACCCCACCCCCCAAGAGCAGCCACCATCCTGACTTCTCACAGCCAAGATTAGGTTAAAATGTTTTGTCCTTTATATACTATAAATGGAATCATGCACTACACACCTCTCGTGTCTCATTTCTTTTGCTCTACTTCATGTTTGTGAGAGCAATCCATATCGTTGCATGGGATTGGTTTGTTCATTCTTTTTGTTATATAACCTTCCATTGTGTGAATATACTACATTTATTTTCCATTTTATTGTGGATGGACATTTGAATGGTGCCCAGTTTTTGTCTCTTATGTATACCACTGCTCCTGATTCTCTCATTCGTGTCCTCTGGTGACCATAAACTCACATTTTTACTGGGAATATACCCAGAAGGGAGATTGCTGGGTCAGAGGACATGCATGTATCTAGCTGTAGTAGAAACCAAAATGCCAGATAAAGACTAGGTGTTTTAAAGTGCTTTTGAGATCTGGGAAGCTGGTTTGAAAATAGAAAATAGAAAGAGAGTATCTTTTCTTTTTGACAGCATGGTATGGTAGTTTTTGGAGGGAGATGGATTTGGGTGTATTAATTCAACAAGTATTTATCGAGTGCCCACTGCTCTAGGTAACAGGGAGAGATCACTGTCTCTTGACTTTCGCCACCTCATCCACAGAACCTGCCTTCTTGAAGCATGACTGACTGTACTGGAAATTTGCCCCTTCTGTGATTCTCTTTGTATTATGGGAAAAGGTTGATGAATGGTACCAGGGAACTGTACCTAATGGATAGCTTACCCAAGGTTTGTTTCATTAAATTGTAATTTACTTTCAGCAGTAACAATGACTCTCAATACTGGACATGGGCAGAAAGAAAATATCAAAAACCAAGACTTCCTAAATGCATTGGGCAATCCTGGATTGGCTCCTGGAAACAGAAAATGAACATTAGTGGAAAAACTTGTGAAATTCAAGTAAAATCTATAGTTTAGTTGGGAGTATTGTACCAATGTTAATTTCTTCATTTGGATAATTATACCATGATTATGTAAGTTATTAACATTAGGGGAAGCTAGGTAAATGAGATACAAGAATTCTATTACCTCTGCAACTCTTCCATAAATCTAAAATTATTTCAAAATTGAGAGTTAAGCAAAATACAATGTACCAATTTGGGAATCAAAGGAAAAGCTCCAAATTCCATCTGTTTATGTGACCCGGGAGGCAGGGTCCATTGTTGGCAGAATATATTGAAAAGATCTGAAAGACGATAATGAAGTTTAAAAAAATATGGACCCATTGAAATACTGAAATATAAATGGAGGCTGGGGAGTCGGGAGACAAATAAGACGGTGTTAGTTATCTTGGCAAAGACATATGTGTCACTACCCAGTGCTACCCAAAGCCTCCCGGGGAAGCTGGGGGCTGAGGGTGGTCTCCGGGCAGGAACAGAGAGGATGAGAGTGCTGGCTGGCCTGCCCTCTGCCCTTCTGATCATTCATCTACTGGTCCCCAGCCCAGCCCCTCCTCCCAGCCCCTCTCTCCTTGGTCCCATCCCAGGGCTCAGTCTGCTAAGGGCACCTGAGTGGCCGGCCGGCTCACAGCTGAGTTGTCACCATTCCCTCACACACTTATCTGGTCACGGTTAAAGCTCCATAATAAAATTTGTCACCGACTTTAATCCGATCACTGTCCAGACCCACTTGATGCACGCCTCTGGTTGTTTTGGTCTTGCTCTGTACCTCCAGTCTCCTCAGAGGAAATTGGTAGAGATGGGCTTTCAGAGAGAGTTACTGGCCCTTTAAAAAGAGAACAGAGAAGAAACAAACCACCAAACCTTTCTACAATAAATAAATATAAATGGCTTAATCTCCCTCCTGCCCAGGTGTCTTTTCTTGTCCCTGCCAGGGCTGTCAGCAGAGACAGAGAACTTTCTAAGGACCATTCTCCCGACACCCCCACACCTCCCTTCTTCCTCCAGCATTCCTCTGAGCTCTCCTGAGATGGGGAGGCTGCGTGAGGGGAGGATGGACAGGTCTGGGCAGGGGAGCTGAGGGACTGAGACTTAGCTCACCGGGGGGCCATCCCCCCAACCCCCAAGCTGGCTGTGGAGTATCTGGGCCACGTCCAGGCTGCTCCCCTCTGCGAGGCTACGTGGAATGCCCTGGCAGGCTTCTCTGATGGTTTAGCTCTCCTAACAGCTGTACGCTCTGCACAGTTTGGAAGCCCAGAAAGAGTGTGTGTGAAAAATGTAGAGGGGCATTCTCCAAAGGACACTTTCAGTGAACATGGTGTGCTCCCCACAGACCTAGAGAATGTGCTTGGTGTGTTCACCCCAGGGTGCGTGCATGGCTGCGTGTGAATGCTTTGGGATTTGGTGTGTATCCGAGCGTAAATACAAGCAGCCCCTCCCTGTGTGCATGTGTGGGGATGTGGGTGCAGCTGTCCGTGGCCTGGCTCTTGCTTCCATCTTCCCTTTACGTTCTGCTTTGCCGCATGGCTGATACCTGTCTGCTTCTCAGCCCCTCTGCACTCTCCAGAGAGCCAGGAACCCCCTCCCCCATTCCCTGAAGGTAAACTGCTGCCCAGTAAATACTGCGTTCTGTCAACGTAGTTCCCTTTGGGCTGCCAGGACTTCCTGCCCTCCTCAGCCCTTGTCACGAAGGAGGCAAGCGGTGGAAGAGCCCACAGGCACAGGAGAGGTGCGGTCAGCCAGAGCTGCCCCTCAGAACCACCTGTTTCCCTGCAGCGGTCTGGGACAGCCTCCAGCCTCAGCCCGGGACAAAGATGCACAGAATCTGCAGAGAAGCTGCCCTGCAGTTCCTACCAAAACCCCAGTGAAGGCTCTGCAGGAACTATGGGGAGCTGGACAGCCCATGGTGGGGATGGGAAGAGATTTCTCCAGGACCCTCTCTGCCTTCTTTCTGGAGGGCTGTTTCCAAGTCTGCTCTAGTTAGAAAAGGGAGTGACCCTCTCAGAACCCCAGCTCCTTTCCCTTCAGGGGTGAGGAGGCAGCTGTTGGTTTTTCTTTTAATACTTGTGGGATGAGGAGAAGGCAATGAGATGTATTGGCAAGAACAAGAACTTTGGGTTGAGACTTAATAGTTGTGTGACCTGGATCAAGTTACGTCACCTCTTTGAGCATGTTTTCTTAGCTGTACCATGGGGCTCTTGGGAGGATTAAGTGAGAACATGGCACAGCTCCTGACCATAGGAGGTGCTCAAAATTTGCTTCCATTACTTCAGTGACAGTGTTGATGGGGCACCCATTCCCACGTACGGGAAGGGGTGGTGACAGGTGCACCAAGCCCTGTGGGCTACTTGGCAGGCAGACATCTGCTGTCAACACACGGGAGCTGAAACAGGGCGTGCTAAGGACTTGGCCAAACCTAACACTGATGTTTAAAAGCAACACAAAACACAAAGCACACATGAGTGTCATTTCTGCTGATAGTGCGTCAAAGACGAAATCTCTGTACACATGGTTTTATATTAGTTGAAACGGCCCAGAGTTTAAAAGGAACTTTTAAAATGAACTTTGGGAAAGCTTATTGTGAGCCAAGGATGGAACTGACAACTAGTTAGAGTCCTTTTTCCCTGCAGGGGCATTTCTCATACTCAAGGGATTATTCATCAGGATTACCTGAAGGTGTGTGAAACCAGATGGCGCAGCCCCCACTCCCGAGTTTCCAAGTCAGTAGATCCAGGGTGGGGTCTGAAAATGTGCAGTACTAGCAATACCCAGGCAATGCTAATGCTGCTAATGCTGGGGATGCACAGCTTAGGGCTTCCATCCCCTTTCCCCCGGGCTGTCCTGTCTTTGCAGTTGTCCAGTCAGTGTGGTCTGGCTTCTCACCGGCAGTCCTTGGAGGAAGGACAGATTTGTTGAAACTTCTCCCTGATTTACAAAGAACTGTTATCCGTTAGTTGGCAACTGTTTCTTTGGCCCCTTGTTCTTCTTTCCTATGTTCCCTCATTTTTTCTTTCCCTATTTGGGCCTCCAGAAATTTCAACATGTCCAAGAAGCAGAACACAGGGCACAGCATCCCAACTGATGCTACCGTGACCCCAATTATGAGAAGGCAGAAGCAAAAGGAACAGCTTTCCCTTTGCCATCCTTATCTTCTGTACCCCTATGTGCCTCTACCCCAATACATATCAATTCCCTGCTCCCAATTCCCTAATCACTTTGTCAGAGTAAATAATTGCTGGTGGGTGGTGACCCAAGGTCACAGCCAATGGAGGAAGGTAATTAGGACTTTCATTTCTGGCCATCTTGGGAGCTGTCTTCCAGCTGATACTTGCTTCTCTGACCTCTTGCACTGATGCTCATATCCTCCTTCTCTTTCTCCACTGGGACCAGAGTTGGTCATGAGCAGATGCTGCTGATGCTGCCTTTCTTGGCGCCTTTTCCCAAGAAGCCAGAAGGCAGAGCATCATTCCCCATGGAGCTGGGCTCATGGCCTCGCACTTTCCTATGCACCTAGTGGTATGTGCACTGGGCTCTCTAATAAGCATGGTAAGGAGAGACTTGAGAACAGAAACTCGCTCGGTGCCATTTCTTTTTGGACTCTCAAACACCACATGGCCATCGTTGCTTCTCTTGTGTTGAACCATTTTACTTTCCTTGTTTCTTGCCTTTTGAGCCCTGCTAATCTGTACGTGATGGAGATGAGCATGCTAAAAGCTCCCGGGGTTGAGAAGGCACGCAGTGACTTGGAATGTGTCATGGGGGGTTGGACCCTAATAAGGGAAGCAGGAGACTTGCCCTTTATTTTTGTTTCTTCCATCCCTTGATGCTGGACTCATTTCCCTTTCCCTTAAATGCATGGTGCCAGAATACCTTGCTGGGGAAGATGGTGACAGATAAATGCTTTTGAGTTTTTGAAACTTCTCTGGTCAATGCAGGGGAGGAAAACATCTTCCCTTCACTCTGACTCCCATAGCTAAACCAGCTCGAGGCAATAATAAGCCTGTGACTACTGCAAGAGAAAAGGCCAAGAACCTCTTGTGTGTCCTTCCAGTGTGCCTTTCTGGAGTGGAGAAAGGAGCTGTTGGGAAAGGGAGAGGGCAGCATGTGTGATGTCATGTTTTGGTGTCTGATGCCTTGAGCCTCATTTCAGGAAGGCCTGCAGGACACAAGTATTTTGATTAAAGAAAAGGAGAAATGACTGGCTCTTATGTCTTGGAAGGCCATTCCTACTAATGAACTTGCATACCCCACACATCCCCACACTTCCCCACACCTTTGCCTGTGCCACCCCCCAGCCTGTCATGCCTGATCAGTTCTAGGCCCACTGAGGTGGTGAGGGGTCAGGGCACGCTCCTTCACAAGGGGCCTGGCGCTGCCTTCCCTCATGGAGTCAATGGACCTAGTCTTTCCTCCTTCTTCTCCTAGAAGCACTCTCTAAGGGCAGGGATGCTTCTTTGGCTGCTCATCCCACTGGCCTATCTGCTGGCACATCATCAGGCCCAGCTGATAGCAAAATACAAGGGATCCCCTAAAAGAAAAATTCTTTTATTTCATTGGATATCAGTGCAAGAGAGCACTCTCTAAAACTTGGACTTGGGACGAGGCTCATGTGTGGCTTAATATTTATGTCTGTTCCTCATGTGTAATGTAGATTTCCCCACCTCTCTGAGAACTGGAACTGTCTGCCCTTTTAGTCTGTCCTTCCCAATTGCCTCCTAAACTAAAGTCCATCAGTGCTTGTTGGTGACAGTGATGCTGACAGGGAAGTCGGAAGCTGCTGCCTCTGACTCCCTTCTTGCGGTAAACCTGAGAAACCTCTGGGCAGGGTAAAGGGGCCCCACAGCAAAGAGCTCAGTCAGAAGGACTTGGAAGTAGAGTCCATGTGCCCACCAAGAGGTTTAGCAGCTAAGGATTTCAGGACGGTGTGGGTGAGACCTTGGGCTGGGTTCCCTTGTGGTCTGGGCTTACTCTGCCTGGTCTCTCTGTGTCCCTTCCTTACCCATGGTCTTCTGGGAGGTAGTGGGAGTCAACTGGCATTAAAAAGGGGGATGTTGAGTAGGAGCCCACACTGGATTGCAATGGGACCTTTGGGCATGTGCAACCCAAACTCTGAGAGGCTAGACACAGAAGAAAATACAACCTGGGAATTTTTCTCAGGCTTGAATCTTCTTTCCGAGGCTTCTAAGTCTTGGGTAGTTGAGCATTCAGTGCTTCAGTCCCTGCCTGGGATCCTGAGCCCTGGAGTAAGAGCCTTACGAACTTGGAGATGTGAACACCTCCTGCTCAGAATGGAACAGAGCCCTTAGTCATGGACATGCAGAGATTATTCTGGAATTTCAGGAAGAGGCCTGAACAGACCCTCAATGGGGGTTACGAGTCCATGGGTCACTGTGGCTGCCTCCTTGGCCACTGTCTCTACGGTAGGCTGAGCAGGTTCCTCCAGCCCTGGGAATACTGGAGGAGGGCAGGGTGCTGGCCTTTCCGGCCTCCACTGCCAACTCTCATCCCTGCACCTGTCCTGGGTAGAACTCTCCTCAGCAGCCACGTGACTCAAGGAGTTGGGGAGGAGAGTGAACATGATCAGTTGCTGTTGATAGAATGTAATGAAATTAATGGGCTCTTAAAGCTCCTCCATTAACAGTGGAGTCGGTGTGTCAGAGGCATTTACAGTTATCAGTTCTCCAGATGTCAGCCCAGGACAGGCAGAAGAGCTGCTCACGTCATCCACTGCTGTGGGAACACAAACTTGGTTCCTGGGAGGAACTCTTCCTTCCCTTTTAAAATCTTTTGGAGTGAACTCCTGGGTAAAGGGAAGTAGAAGATGAGAGTTATGGTGGGGCTGCCTTTGATATCCATGAAAACTGTGTTATGTATGGGCATTGTGTAGCTGCATTAAGGACCAGAAAGAGCCATGGCTTGGGGACCTGGATTCCAATGTTATCTCTGTGAACTTGCTTGATGGGCCTGAGCAACTTGACTTTTGTTCATCTGTACAGTGGATGGATTCCAAGGAAACTGTAGAACCCTCATCTTCCTTCATGGAGGATTTAAGAGATGAAAAATGGGAGCTGGTGTCCAGGAAGGAAATTCTTGGGGATAAAGTCTTGTACTCCACAAAACACATGTTCAGGTCTTAATCCCTGTCCCTGTGGATGTGAACCCATTTGTAAATAGTATCTTTGTCTCTCCTTACCTAGAGTCCATTGGCCTGGGCCCCCAGTTGGGCTGTCAGAGGCTATGAACTCTCTGAAGTTGTCTGTATAAGAAAGGGTGAATGAGCATTTTCTAGGAGAGAAGATTTTCAGAGAGATTTTGGCTCTCCAAAGATGAATACATACTGGCAATGAGCTTGTGGAAAGGCCACTTTGGTTGGAAGCGGCCTGGATTTCAGTCACTGGATGGGGGGAAGGTGGGCCTCTCTTTAGAGGCAGCACCTGGGACAGCAAACCCGGCTTCGTGTCCTGGAGACTGAAGAAGCTTTACCTCTGATCCTGGGCAAACCTTCTAAGGAAGACAGATCAGCTTGACAAGTTGTGGTCATGTGATGGGAGTATAGAGTAGGACAGATTTCCAAAGAAGGTGCAGAGGCACAGGTCCCTCCTTGACCATTTATGAGACCAGCATGTGTCCTTTTATCTCCTGGGCACTGGTTTCTGAAGTGGATCACCTGTGGTGAGAAGGAGCTGATCAGTAGGAGATTTTGAGGAGATGGCTCCTTCCAGCTTCTGCTCCTGCGATGTTTAGGGTCTCTTTTTCAGAAAACCATATCATTAGTCTTGGATGCTTGCGAGTTCTTCTCAATGGTGCATGGTGACATGGGCTTTGTTGTCTTTACCTGGCTGGACTTTAGATTGGCTTTTTTTGGGGTGTTCAAGGTACACAGTGGGTCATTGTCAGGCACCAAACTGCCAGGTTACTGAAAACAAAATTCTCATACTATATGGGTCTGAATAAGGGGCTAAGAGCCTGGGAAACTATTGAGAAGGAAGTCAGTCAACTGGGTGAAGTGGGAATGAGGTAGAACCATCGATAGGAGCTCAAGGTAAGTTATAAGGTCAAGTTCATGCCTAAGTGTCTATCTAGCAAGCCAGCTAATTTTTACCTTTTTAGAAAAAAGGGACTTGATAAAGACTTGATTTCTGATAACAAGTCAGTAGTTTGTCACCAATACAATTCACTTTAATTCCAAGCAATTCGATAAATAAACAAAATTTATCATCTTTTATTTCTTCACCACCTAACCAGATACTGTCAAGGATATATAAGAAATAAAAGGCACAGTCTCTGCTTTTGATGAGCTCATCAAAAAGTGAGCTGGGGAGAATAAACCTGTATTTATAGTAGGAAGAGCTGGAGAGAACCAGGTCTGGGCTATGCATAAATTTTGCATGCAGAATTCAATCTTTGTTTAAGAGCTCTTTGCTGGTTCTCCTATCTCCAACTCATGCCTTCTGAGGAATAATAGGCTCAAAAATCCCATCTGTCTCTTCAGTTTATCCCATTTTAGGTTTGAGAACATAAACAATATTTGATTTCCTTGGGGAAAAAACTAAGATTTAAGTGAAGGGAAACAAGGCTCTGACCAGTTAGGAAATGAGAAGAACTGGTGATTGTTAGGGGTTACTCTTTCCCAGAGGTTGAAGAGTGTGGATCCCTTGATTTTCCCCATCCTTCCTACCTTACCCCACACTTTTCCTCTCTTCTGCCTCTACCTAAGCTGATCACAGGGCAGAGCACCCTCTCCACCGACCCTCTGGCTCTCCAGGAAAAAAAGCCCTGATTTATAGCCTTTGCCATGGTGATCTCAAGCTACCAGTGATTTGACAGCCAGCTCACCAAATTCCTGAAAATTTACACTGTCAACAGCCAGGTCCAGCACATCACTGCCAGTCCCTTCCCTGCTGTGCTGGTCATCGTTGTTGACTACTTCACAGGGCATGGGGCCCAGAACTTACTGGCAGAGTGAGGACTTCCATAGAATACCACTTTGGACACCCACTGGTCAGAATGAATGGGACGTTTGGGGGAGGAAAACATAGCTCTGCTTGGTACCTATTCTCCCAACATAATTATCAGAGACAGAAATGGAAAGTTCAGAGAGTATGTGTGTGTTGGTTTGGATTCTTAAACCTAGGTGAGAAGACCCTCTTCTTGAGTTGTGCTGTATGACCTGGACAGAGGACTGGCTTAGATGACCTCTAGGGATTATGTAATTTCTTAGCAGATTTCTAATTCCACAAAGCCTTCCAGTTGGTTGGAATCAGAGGGCCCCTCTGATTGCAACATGATATCCCAGGCACCTTTCCTTCCCTTTCAAGATCCCATTCATCTTCCTTGGACTTTTGAATCCATTTTGCTCCAGTGTAATCCTCTTCCTCATCCATAAGAAGTCACACTATCTTAGGTATGCCTGAAAATGTTAATACTCAGGAGATTCAAACTCACCCACTCACATCTCACAAAGAGTTCCACTTCTTATAGTTCGCCTTTGCATTTTGAAAACCTTGAAGGATTAAGGAAGAAGTACCCAGCAACTGAGTATTGGCTGCTAAACCGAATATCAGACAAAGAGCTGGCTTAACAAAGGAATTTGTTGGCTGAGGTTTCAGAGGCCAGGAGGCTTGCTTCCTTCTGGGGTCTGTTATCTTCTGGCTGGCCGGCAAGTCTTGGGGTTCTGTAGCTTTCCTGTCACATGGCAGTGCACATGGCAATGCCTTCTCCTTTCTCCTCTGTGTTCTCTTGACTTCTGGCTTCTGGCTGCTCCTGTGGCTTCTCTTTCTGTGTCCAATTTCCTTTGCTTTAAGGATCTCAGCCATATTAGATAAAGGTCCACCTCATTCAGTTTGTGCTCACATTAACTAATAACATTTTCAAAGGTCCTGTTTACAAGTGGCTTCATGCCCACTGGACCAGGGGTTGGGACCTGAATATGCCATTTGTGGGGGGGGAGGCACTGATTTAATTCCCAATAGCACCTGAAAGTAAGTAAGAGGTGGGGTCCCATTCAGCTCATCTAGGTGATATGCTATTCCAACCTTATGCTTCAGAAACAAATCAAAACAAAACAAAACAAAGCAAAAAACAAAAACAAAAAACAAAAAACAAAACAAAACAAAAAAACAGAAGGAGCAAGTGGCAAGTTGAGATTATTGAAATACAAGTATAAGGGTGGATATGGCCAGGAGGTTTGGTTGGATAGATCGAGGCAGTAATGAGAACCAGACTTAAGGAGGTGCCTGCCCCTTGGAGGATCTGAGGGTGTTGGTTTTCACCACGTGGGAATGGCTATTGTCAGGGTCTTCTGCACTTCTGGAAAAGGATTAAGCATGCATGCTCTACGGTGGTGGTCAAGTGTGGGAAAGGCAGAGAGCATGTGTGGTTGCACACCCGCTAATAGCTGTATCCTCACCCAAACCCCACATTCCCTGCCCCTCCACACAAATCTCCACACAGATATGCACCAGACTGCCTGGGTTTCTGGAACTTAGGTCCCTTCCCTTTACATGCAGGGGTTTCTTAACAAGGGGTTTGTGAGCTTGACTTTAAATTGAAAAAACAACAACAACTTTATTCTTGTGGGGATGTGTTGGTGTGGGTGTAACATATTTATTAACTAATAAACAGGATAATATGGACTTAGTAAGGGGTCCATGGTTTTCACCTGACTGGCAAAGAGGTCCATGGAACAAAATAGGTTAAGAACCCCTGCTTTACATGTTAACTAGATGACATCCATCATCCAGAATGCTCAAAGTACAGAAGTGGTCCTCTTTGTCAAGAAGGGAGTTGATTCCTAAAAGTAACACCCAAGAGAAAAGGCACTTCTAGGAAGGTGAGCAGGTGAGTGTAGGCTTATTTTCCAGATTTGAAGGAGGAGACAAATAAGTGTGGGGCAGAGTTTTAAAACAAAAGGACTTTCAGATTCTAGAAAGGAATATTAATGAAGACTGACAATGCTCTTAACTTTATCTAAATGTTTTCGATTTGGCTCAGTTGGACACTGGGGATTTGGGGGAAAAGGACAAAGTAAGGGGAGTTCCACAGAGATCCTCTTGGGGGCATGCGGCCTGGTTGATGCCTGCCTTACTCTCTGAATGATATCGCAGGAGCTGAATAAGTCCATGGTCCCCTTTGCTCATTGATAGGATCGGCCTATTATTGTGTTTCCTCAAATGGAAGCACGCATTTTAAAAAAGAAGCCATGCCAGAAACATTCTAATTTGAGACAAGTGCCAATTTAGAAAATGAAGAGGAACCCTGGAGATGCTACATGTTGGTCTTCAGAAATTTTCTTTGCTGAATCCCTCAATGACAATATTTTCCCTTCCATGTAATGAAGAAAGGATACAGACATAAGGTTAATTAAGAGGGATGGAGCTAAAGGAAGGCCGAGTGCAGCTCAATCCTGGGAGAACCCAGCCTGACCACTCTCATCGACTGAGCACATGCAGGGAAACAGAAAATGGGCCCACCGGCAGCTGGAAATTGTCTCTAGAAATACCTAGGATGAGAAGGCATAGAGGCCACAGACACAAAACTGTCAGTTTCATACACTGTTGGCAGCATTAGGTTCTGGGAAGAAAAAATGCCCAGTTGATTTAAACTTCAGGCTGCACGATTGCTCTTTCTGAAGGCTTGGGACTTTAGATCTTGAGCAAGAGCAGCCCAAAGGGAGTCAGGCTCCCCCAAAAGAGAATGGGTATAACAAAATTGATGCCCCTGACTGGATTCAATTGTGCTGCAGGAAAATGGCCACAAAGAAAGGAAAGATTCTCTGAACATCTTTCAATTAGGCGAAGCTTGTTGTTCCTCCGCAGGACATCAGGGGATTGGACCAGGGGAGGCAGCAGCAGTGTGAAACATGGGGGGAGGCTCCCTTCCCGCTCTGACCTCAGGCCCCAGTCTCCCAAGTGATAAAGCCGGGGGTGCTACTCTGATGCACAGCTGGCACAGCACAGGCCCAGCCCATCAGAATGGACGCTGGTTGCAAACATCCCACAGGGCCTACGGGGTCACCCTGCTGAATGTCAGTCAGCCCTGGGCACCTCATAGGAATTCAGCCGCTAAGGTCTGTTTCGGATTCTCGACTGGTAAAAAGCACCACACACTAGGTTGGCGTAAACAATGGGAATGTATTTGCTAATGGCCTTGAGGCTAGAAGAAGTCCAAAATCGAGGCAGCAGCAAGGTGATGCTTTCTCCCTGAAGACTGAGCCCTTCTGAGGCTGGCTGCCGGGGATCCTCGGTCCTTGACTTTTCTGCTACATGGCAATGCACATAGCGGCATCTTCTCCTTTCTTTCTGGCTTCTGTTGACTTCCTGTATCTTCTTTCTTCTCACGGTTTTCTTTGCTTATGAGGACCTCAGCCATATTGGATGAAGCCACCCTCTCATTCACTTTGGGCACACCTTAACTAACAACATCTTCAAAGGTTCCATTTAAAAATGGGTCTACACCCACAGGGCCAGGGGTTGGCATCTGAACATGCCTTTTGTGGGGGACATGACTCAATCCCCAACAGGGCCCCACCAGCCCCAATAACCTACAGCTTTTAGTCTGTCAAATTGGAGCAAGGTAAATCAATGGGACTCCAAGAAGAAGCCTAATAATAAAATCGGGGAGAGGAAGCACAGCTTGTGGGGCCAACTTGGTTGCCTGTTTAGTGCCTGTCTTTCAGACTGAATTGTAAGCGCTGTGAGGCCTGGGATTCCTTTGCCTTGGCCACTGCTCCAAGTGTGGTGCTTAGCCCTTGGCCTGGGACACAGTGTCTGCTGAATAAGTATTGATTATGTGCATGAACAATTGAGTTGTAGATGGGGGCTTCTCTGCATGACAACATTTGAGAGGAGAAAGGTTGGCATCTAAAAGCAAAGAAGAAAATAATAATAATAAAAAAAGAACAGGAACAGGAAGAATCCCGTGGAGGAGAAGCAGATTGGAATTCAGAAAGAAAACGTAGGTGGTGAGGAAAGTTGCCCATTCGTGAAAAGTAAAAATCTTGAGGCATTCCCAAGGAGAAAGGGGGTGGAAAGGACATCTGTTCAAACTTCTGAAAATGGGTTGAGTCCTGGGGGATGCTTCAGCTGGATCTTTTCAGGATTTTTCTCCACTTTTCCTCTTTTGCTGTTGACTTGCATTCTTCTACACAACCTGTAAGCTCACCCCAAGCTCATCTGGAACCTGTGTGGCCCTGGGCACCATCTAAGCTGGTAACACTAAGTATATTCCTTTTGTCGCCAGCTCTTGGCGATAACAACTTCCTGCCTGCCCGTCTATGCCTGGATCTGTCCTCTCTTATTTCCTCTTGAGCTCCCAGGCCAGCCCTGAGGCCAAGCGTGATCCTTGAGGGACCAGAACTCTGGGGCTCCAAATCAGGTGTGTGCAGCAGGGGATCCCCAGACTCAGAAGATCAGGGGCTTTGTTTCACCTCTGCCTCTGACTGCCTGGTTACTCGAGGCCAGGAACATTGGTCTTGAAAATAATTTCCACGAAGAGCGTTGGTGCCATGCTGCTCCATGAAGCAGTTGACACCTCTAGCCCTGAAGGGAAGCTCCAAGGTGAAGTCCAGTCAGACCTCTGGTCTCATGGAACCGGATCTACCTTTGGGATCATCCTTCTTTGATATTCTGCCTCTGCTTGTCTTGGGCAAATCATTCTTGAAGGGACCTTAGTTTCCCTGACTGGAAAACCAACCAATATGATTATTATTTTACCGAATAGGTTTTTAGAACTGGTAGAGTCAGGATTTTTGAAATATACATGATATGAAATGTAAAAAGGCATGAAATGTAAAAGCAGAGCTTGAAATATAATTCCATTTAATACTACCGAAGAATGCCAAGATAAGTGGGATGCGCACATAGAAATGTGACTGTTCTGCAGCCTTGGAATCTCTGAGCAATGTCCTGGGCTTCAGTGAGAGCTAAGGGAATCGTGTTGTCCTTCTCCATTCAGTTCAATGAGCATTTATGGAGGACCAATTAGTGTTCATGCACTGGGCACTGCAAACCCCAGAATAAGTAAACCCTGACATGGGGAGCCCCAGCCCCACTGATAGGTAAGTCCTTCAAACACTATAAAGGGAAGCATTGTGTCCAAGATCTCATAGCAAATCCAGTGACAAAGACAAATTCAGAAATCACTTTTTGAATCTGCTTTTTGTTACCTTACTGGTGAGATGGAGCCTCCTGGGGCAGCAGTTAGCTGGGGGAAAGAAATGTCTGGGACCAAGAGTCAGGATACTTAGGTTCTAGCTCTAGCTCTCCTGGGAACGCATTGTGTGAGCTGAGGCTTTAAAGTTGCGATTTACTGCTGGAAGGAACCCAGGCTCCAAGATGCTTATGTTATATTTGAGGAAGCTGTCTCCAATATTCTAGGACTTAACTGTTTTCATATATAAAACAGAAATAATCATGTAATGTTTACCTTACTTACCTTACAGGGTTACTACGGAATAAAATATGAAAATGGCTGTCAGAATATTTTGGAAAAATCAGCCATACACAGTGGTCTTGATCCGACATTTAGAAGCAAGTGTCCTCCTGCTTATCTGCTCTTTAATCCCATTTCTACCAGGGCCCAGTGGAAACCCCATGGAGCACAGCAGGGTTGCTACAAAGAGAGTCGGATGCAATGTTTCAAAACATTCTCCTTTTGGGCAAAAATCCCATAAAAGCAGCTAGGCCCTGACCCTTGTCTATTTGGCCCTTTCCTCAAATAAGTGCCAGATAATCACCCTTCATGGTGAAATACTTTTATTTATTCTATGGCAGTTCCTTGGAGGGCCGTTTGAAAAACAAGGCTGTGTGAAAACATGAGCTAGCAGCTCTGGGGAAAGGGAGGAGAGGGCAGGAAGAATTACTGCCACATGCCCTTGGAATTGTTATCATATTAAACCTATGTTCCAGGAGCGGAGGGATTTTCTGATGCAGTTGGGTATCTTGCCTCTGGACAATGAAATTGCTATCCTCTGCCACAGAATAAATTACCTGTCAGGCTCTTTTAAGCAGTTTCAGGATGGTTAGTTTGAAGACAGCTGCACATGCTTGAGAAGGCAGGCGAGGTTTGGGAGTGGGGAAGAGACACTCTCAAAAGTTGCTGGCTGTGTGTTGTAGTGTCATAGTGTCGTGTTGATCTGGTGCTATTTGACATGAGAGGCAGCAAGGCTTTGGGGAAGGTACACTGAGATCCCTTTTTAAACAAACACAGGGATCCTGGCATTTTCCTGCCCATTGAAGCACAGAACTTTTTTGGTCACCTCCCTTATGGGGAAATGAGAGGATGAAATTGACCCCATTAGAGATAAAGGTATGTGTTCTATAGCAGCCTGGCACAAACCCACACATACTCATCCACACACTTAGCTCCAGTCAGTTAGCCAGAGGCACAGTATCCTAATCCCATAAAGCTTCAGAAAGCTCCACTCTATTTGGCTTTAGGACAATTTCTGGGTTCAGGAACTGGATGCTTCTGACCCTAATAATCCCCCACCCTAGAGGAGCACAGGTGATCATTGACAAATTTTGGCTGATCACTTATTGCATGCACTCGAGGCCAGGGCTTACTCCCCTAACCGTTGCAAGCATTTGGGGTCCAGAAGCTGTTTGAGCAGCAGGACCACCCCAATTTCTCCCATAAACATCACAGCAATCATGTCATCTAAGGAGAAAGGGAAAGGTGGTTATGCATCAATGAGGTGTACTAAATAACCTGCCAGTTCATGTCTTCTCAAGCGTGGATGGTCCCCTATTCTGAGAGCCCTTGTCTGCCACCAGCCTGGAGGAGCTCCTGGGTGCTATGGAGGATTCACGTGCAAGGTCTCGCCTCCATGCTTGCGGAGCCCAAGTGAGGCAGGGCCTGCTGCCTCCGTGGGCCATGTGTCGGCTGCTCGGGCACCTGCCAGCTGGGCTGTGTCAGGATCTGGCTGAGACTATTTTCTGCATCTCAATTCCCTGCAGGCCAGCGATAAAAATGGGAACTGCAGTTTGTGAATGATACCAGGGCACTGAATGAGCCAGGGCACCGTTACCATTCTTGCCGAGAGTAAAGCATTTTATACATGGTGATAATTATAGGTTAGTACCTGCTCCCAGGGATAAAGAGTTTAAAAGGGACATGACAGTTCATCTCAATACTTGAAGAATTAACACAAGCACATGTCTTATAGAGTCGGGACATTTTAAACTTTTGACAACATCCTGTAAGAATGTATCAACCAGTTACTATCCAGCAGTGACCAGTGGATTTGGAACAAAGATTTTTGTTTTGATATGCTAACAATCAAACAGAAAGAAGATTGAAAAAAAAAAGCATTAGATAATAAAATTGTCAATATTAAGCACATCCAAACTATACAGAAATGTTATTGGGCATGAGTGAATTGTGTTTGCTTGTTTGCTTGCTAAATACCTATTTTATTGTTAGTATGTGATAGCCAAACCCATTTGCTAGCAAATGGCAAAATGGGAATAATAGTATAGTATAATATCAGAGTTCTTGCTTTAGCATTATACATACTTAAACATATATTAAACTGATATTGAGATCATGTAGCTAGCATTATCATCCTTTGCTAATATTCAGTTCCAGGTTTAGCTGGGTAAAGTCAACAAGAGCTGTGTTGCAAATAATAACGTGTGTCTAACCTCCCAGTTTTTGTTATGTGATTTTAGATCTTAGCTGAATGGCAGATGAAAAATAGTAAGAATACAAATGAATGTTTATTGAGTGCTTACTACATACCAGGCCCTCTGCTCAGTGCTTTATCCCTGGATTATATTGTAATAGCAACCCAATGAAAAAGTTGCTCAATATTCTCTACCTTTTTGGCAGCAGACTTGGCCCAGTGGTTAGGGCGTCCGTCTACCACATGGGAGGTCCGTGGTTCAAACCCCAGGGCCTCCTTGACCCATGTGGAGCTGGCCCATGTGCAGTGCTGATGCGTGCAAGGAGTGTCCTGCCACACAGGAGTGTCCCGGCGTAGGGGAGCCCCACGCTCAAGGAGTGTGCCCTGTAAAGAGAGCCGCCCAGCGCGAAAGAAAGTGCAGCCTGCCTAGGAATGGCGCCGCACACACGGAGAGATGATGCAACAAGATAATGCAACAAAAAGAAACACAGATTCCTGCGCCACTGACAACAACAGAAGCGGACAAAGAAGATGCAACGGGGGGGGGGGGGGTGGAGAGAAATTAAAAAATAAATCTTTAAAAAATAAATAAAAATAAAGTTACAAATACTGCCACCAAAACAAAAAATTGTCTACCTTTTTATTAGTGAGGAAATTGAAGCTTCAAGAGAGCTTATCATCTGTAACTCGTATTTTAACCAGAGTCTGTAGTCTATGGTCTCAACTACCCTTTAACCTCAGTTTGCACGAACACGCGCTGCAGCATGTTGTATGCAACCCCCCTCCTCCATGCTTATATAGCCACAAGTTGTGCTGGGACTTTACCGCACAGAACGTGCCAAAGGCAACCCTTTCAGAAGCTGTGGCCAAGTTTGCTCATGCAGGACCCACAGATCAAGATCATTTCCTTTGCAGGAGATGTGCTCCATCCTCCTATAATCACAGCCACACACTCGGCGTAGTTCCTGGCCCTGCCTTTGGCTTTCCTCCTAGCCTTCCCTCTGATCAACTCTTGGGTGTCATCATGGCTCTTGCTAACTTAATCTTTCACTCCTTCTGCTGCTTCCACTCCCTTTCTCAGTGCGGACAGTGGCTTCCAGTTAATATGGCACCAAACAACCTTGTCTTGCCAGACTGTGTGCTCTAATCACCAAGGGGTTGTCCTGCCTGCTGACACACTGTGTGTGCACACATCATGTGGTCTCCACCTCTGGGATTTTCTGCAGGTTCTGGTCGTGTGCATTTAGCTACATGTGACCATCCTGGGGAGGGAGAAATGAGGGCCATCTCTGTTTACATTGCATTCGATAAAGTGAAAACGGGAGGCAGCTAGGGAATCAGTTAGGGCATAATGGGTCAAGGGCCTTTTGGAGCAGAGCTAGAGATTTGGCTGCTTTTTGCCTCCTTCCATTTATGATCCTGAGTGGAGCACAGTCACATGCACAGCTCCCCAACTCTCACGCACACCCCCACACCCTGCCAGTTAGTGTGGTTTCATTTGTGAGAATGTGTGCCCACATGCACGTGCACACCCCCGTGTGGTCATGTCCCTTCCTGCCAGGTTTCTGCCTGTCAGGAATTCATTTTCATGGTACCTTTAAGTACAGCTTCTGTTTTGAACTCAGGATCACGAAGAGATGAGGAAGTGGGCTGCTGTCTGGCAGCTTGAGAAGATCTGCACTTTTCACGATCCGACTTTTTTCTAATGCTCCATGTCCCGCTTCTTGTGCTTCCAAGAATCCCTTTCAAGAATGAAAGGGCCACTCTCTGTTTTTTGGTGGGTCACCAGAATTGGACTGTCTTCTCCACTGGGTCAGCTAATGGCCACTTTCCCGTGGAGACCCAGGGAACAAAGAAAAGGAGACCAAAAAGGACTCCCTGGGCTTGCTCTTTTGCAACTCTGTTGCTGGGTCCAAAGTCAAGTTGGGCATTATCCCTGCACAAGTCATGCTTGTGTGGCCCAAGGAGCATCTGTGATGACTTGCAGGCAGGAAGCTCAGTAAAATCCAAGTGAGATGGCTCCGTGCAGCTCCCACAGTGATGGAGGCCAAGCTGGCCACCTCTTCAGTGTCCTAAAGCTCTGAAATGCCTGTCTGTCCTGTAGTATGTGATGGCAGTAAAACCATGGCTTAGAGCTGCATCCCAGCATGATGGCAAGGGGTGGGAACTTTCACCTTATCCCTGTCCCCTTTCCCATGTGCTGACCTTTCCACTATTTTTGCCCTTTGCTGATTTTGTCTCACGTGTCTTTTGCGTTGTCACCATCAATTGAAACTCAGAGTCCTAATTTCCCATGTAGCAACTTGGAGGAGGGGTGTGCATGGAAACATTTCTCTGGGACTGCCCAAGGGTGGGAAATTGGGGGGAAAGGACACCTTTCTTTGACCGGGACCTTCCACATCTGTGGCTCCTTCTGTTGTGTTGTTCCCAAGAGCATCAACAACACTCGCAGGTAAAGTGTAGGAGGACCGCGGGAATTCCTGAAGCAGCCCGGCTCTGTCTCCTGAAGCCTTGCCCCATCCCACTCTTTGGGCTCCGGGATGGTGAGGCAAGGTAATTTACCCTGGACAGCTGCACAGTGTTCACTGCTGTGGCCTTACCTCACCAGGCCCCCATTTTTCATTCTAAGCTGCTTAAAATATAAACCAGACCCCTTGTCCCCAAAGACGGCCTACCTTCAGAGTGGGACAGAGTGTGATGTGTCGTATGTCGTCTGATTTGCAGTGTGTTTGGGTGACTGCCAGATGGGTACAGGAGGAGGGGAGGGCAGCTCTGAGTGTGCAGAGAAAGGGCTTCAGTTTGTGGGGTCAGTCTGCAACTGACACCAGGCACAGCGGGTGATTGGCGAGCTGCTTGCCTCAGAGGCCCCATCTGTGGATTGGAGGAAAACCTGTAAGTCACCCATCATTTTCTGGAAATTTGAGGAGTCTGGAGTCCATGCAGGGAGTCGCTAAGCCATTAACCCTGCACTTTAGCAGCACCTCTACAGAATATTAGTGCAATTGTTCTCTCCATCCCTAAGACTCACTAAAAAGTGCTGAGAAGCTACCCACACCTATTTCTTGCTGGCCACTGATCCTAGCTTTTGCCTCACAGGGGTTTTCTTTGGACTTCAGCTCAGAGCTGTGAAAGAGGTAAGAGAAGAGTGCATCCCCAGGTGTGGGAAATAGGGGAGAGACGGGCTCAGTAGATAGCTGAGAGGTAGCCACACACACAGGCTCACCTGAAGACTGCCGCCTTGTGATGTTGGTCTTGAGGGGCTCACCCATGCAAAGCATCCCTAGATCCAGGTGGTTCCTGCATGCAGGCAGATGCTCCCATAGTGTCAGGCAGCACTGCCATCTCTAAGTCCTTCCTTCTTCCATTTGCCCCCTCTTTAGTGCTCCTTGTCTTCCTTCCATTCCCAACAAAGCCTCACCCTTTAAACTCAGGTTCCGCCCCCCCCACTTCATAGAAGATTGGGGTAATTGGGGGTGCTAGTGCTCTTCCAGGATGCTTGGGACCAGACCCCTATTTTTCCAAAATGGGGTGGAAGCCACCACTGCAGTCTGAGTGAAGCCTCATCGACAGAGCCTTGCCTGACTGGAACAGGCTGCAGTTTGAGCAACTGTAATAAGAAGTGGTTGTCAAGGAAACAGTCTCTTGATGTTGTCCAGACTTCAGACTCTCTCCCCTCTCTAAACCTTCCTTCCTGCCTGCCCCCACCCAGGCTATCAATACAACTTTAGCAGGATGCTGAGGTCCCACAACCAAGAGTGAGGAGCTGCCTGTCTCTGCCAGTCTCTCTTGTCAGCTCCATGATAAGACTGTCTCTTCTAGAGGAGAACCTGGCCCTGAGGGACCAAGGAGCCTGAAGCAAGACACACAGACTTCCTGTTTGACCCAAAGATGCAGGCTGATGTGTCCAGTGCCGGAAGCCTAGCCTGAGAACTCGAGAAGTGCCCATGTGCAGGGAAGGGCTGACTGAGAGGTGGAGCGGGCTGGGAACCTGGGAACAGGGACTCTCAGCTCTACCTACGCCCCATGCATGGCCCTAGAGTAGAGCTGTTAGAAGGGTTTTGGGCCTCTGGACTTGGATTCCTTATCCTAGGTGAAAAATCAGAGTGGGGAATTTTCTTAGTTTGCCAGGACTGCTATAACAAATAAAATAGACTGGCTGGTTTAAACAAAAGGAATGTATTGTCTCACAGTTTGGAAGGTTAGAAGTCCAAAATCAATGTGTCGGCAGGGTTGTGCTTTCTCTGAAGTCTATAGCATTCTGGAGGTGGCTTGCCAGCAATCTTTAAGTCAACATCTGCTTCTGTCACATGGTTATCTATCTTCTGTCTCCAAATTTTGTCCAAATTTCCTCTGCTTAAAAGGACTCCAGTCATATTGGATTCAGGCTGTTCTACCTTGGCCTCACCCTGACTGATTGGATCTTCAAAGATTCTATTGACAAAGGAGTTTATTCATAGGACCAGGGCCTAGGGCATGAACATGCCTTTGTGAACGACATAATTCAGCCCCTAACAGGGTTGAAATACAGAGGTGGCTCAAGTGCTCCATCTACACAGAAGCTTAATCCTCTGATTTCCCTATTCCCAGACCTAGTTAAGGTCATGCCAAGTGAAGTCACTGAAGGTAATCAGAGCAAGGCAGGCAGGCTTGCCATTCTGCCCTCAGGATAACATCACTCATCTGCTGTCTGCCTCAGTGTCCCTCTGTGCAGCAAAATGATGGTTTTATCCCTTGATCTACATCTCAAGGATGTTGTAGAGCTAAAAAGAGGCCACAGATGGCAAGCTCTTTGGAAAGGCATAAATATTACACAAAGGAAAGAAAGAACTGCTATTGGGGATCTACCTGGAGCCTAGATTTGGAATAGTATGGTTTAGCAAGAGCCCTAAACTGATTTGTGTCTTGGAGAACCTGAACTTCTAAGATTGTGTGTGCTCACTTTCTAGGAGAGAGCTTGAAAAGTGCCTACAGCATGTTTGCCCACCTCTGCCCTCTCTTGCTTAACCATGACCAGCTGGAATAGACCAGCTGGAATAGACTTCCCATCATGACCAGCTGGAACAGACAACCATGACTGCTGATGCCCCAACAACAAGCAATGTGGGTGCCATAAGTGGCCAGGAAACCATGGAACTGGGGGTTGGGTACAAACTGTGCCCAGAAAAGAGCAATGAGAGGGGATGCTAAAGTGCCAAATCTGATGCCCAGTCTGATGCCAATGAGGGAGCTGAAATGGGGAATGGGAAATGAAGGCAAAATATCAGGAATGGTGGAAGAATAGGATGAGAGGGAAGTGTGTCCAAAGGTGGAAACAAAGAAAGTGTCCCTGCTGTAGGCAAAGCCCTGTGATGGTTGGCAGACCAATCTGATTAAAAGGCCCGTATTGGAGCAGTTATATAGTAATTGCACCCAGGAGATGCTGAACAAGGCTTCATTGATTAGTTGGCAAGTGGTCATCAATCCCTTGGGATCTGGGTCCTCAGCTTTTCCTTCTGTATATCCATGGTCTGGGTTTCAGCTTTTGGGGAATTTCTCTCTCTAATTTTCCTCCTCTGGTGCTCAAATTAGTATAATGAAGATAGATGAGGGATTTCTCAATATGGAGCACTTTCTGGAATTCAGGGAGGTGCTAGATGGAGTGTTAAGAAGGCAAGGGCTAGCTTGAGTTATTTCATCTCATAGGCGAGGTCTGGGATATTGCAGGTTGGAGCTTCTGTTTGGTGTCCTCTCCTTCCAAGGAAAGTGGTAAAAGGTAAGATGGCATCCATCTGATTCTCTGTTCTGAGAACAGAGAGAAAGCTTCAGGCACAAGACACCCATTCTCTTCTTTGAGTGGTGCTTGTGCTGTCTCCAAAGGGAAACGAATGCTAAGCATAAAACTCAGAAGAAAAAAAATCCATCATATTTCAGAACAGTTTTGCCTGTAGACACATGCTTTCTCTTTCAGGTATATTTTATTTGTTGTCCTCTTACCTCCAGCTGTCCTCTTTTTGCAAGAACTAGCACTGTAGGCACCAAAGCCTCTGGTACGTGTCTAGAATGGAAGGCTTCATGTGCCTCGTCCACTCCAGGGATCCCAAAGGTTTTCTAGCATTGCTTTTGTTGCTACGGTAAGAGGGTGACATCAAATCAGTCACTGGAGTAACAGGTAACATCATATAGTTGTCAAATGCAAAATGACTGATTTAAAAAATTTTTTGCTTTGGTGAGGGAATATTCATAAAATTTTAGTAATTAAATACTGCTCCTAAGATTTGCAATCCAGTCAAATACTTTAATCTAGTCCTTTTAGTCCCTGTTATCCATCTGGTATGGGTATCAAGCAGAACTAGAGGGGAGAATTATATATATAAGAGCAACTAGTATAATGATATCCATATTCAATAGTAATGAATAAAAAAGATATGATAGCTAGAAATGTTTTGCAATTTCTTGCAGAGATACCAAAGGAAAGAAAGAAAGGAAGAAAGAAAGAAAGAAAGAAAAAAAAAAAAAAACAAAACTCAAAAGGATAGAAAAGACCAGGCTCAAGTTTCAGCAATGCGATTTCTAGCCGCGTCACTCTGGGCAAATTGCTCAGTCTTTTGGGTCTCATCTGTAAGATGAGCAAAGTGAACCTACTTCTGGCAAACATTGTGAGTATGAAAGGAGAGAATATATTTGAAAGCACTTTGTACATTGTGAAGGGCCCCACAAATGCTAATTCCTATCAATGGTACTCTCTACATATAAGTTCTTCACAGCTAGCCCTTCTTACCCATTCCCTCACTTTTCCCATCTGTTAAATAGAGGCAGTGTTTCAGTCCTTCTCCATTCCTAAATAACATCCACACATCCTCCCCTTACCTCCCCATGGGAACAAAGAAAGAAATAATACATGTGAAAAGCTTTGAGTTCCTTGAAACCAAGGAGTGGGATAAATACCCTATATTGATTATGATGATTATATCTGGGACTAGAAAAATATGATTGTCTGGTTGCCAGTGGCAACCAGATGGAAATGCAGGAGTAGGGAGCTGTGCTGTGTTGTGTGGAGAGATTCCCTGGGAACAGAAACACATTTCTTTTCTTCTTCTTTTTTTTTAAACCCCCATTCCTGCCTCCTTGGTCTAGCATTCTTGCTCTTGGGAGATGTGGTCAGTTGTAAAAGTGCATTTGAAGGATGTTGCAAAGAGGACTGATGGGGGAGGGGTTGGGGACAGCAAGGGTTTCTTCTTTGGGAAAGCCATGAGGGGTTAGTCTTGCTTCCTTTACCAGTCACGCTTCTGCCTTCAGATGCAGATGTGAAATCCAGCTGAGTGGCAGTGAGGACCACGCAGGAGAGGAGGCTGTGGAGAAATGCAGAATCCCCCAAAGGAGACCAGAAGAGCTACCTGAGAATGGGTGGGGGGAAGCCCACTGGGTAGGGGTGTGGTGAGGCTCAGGGCTTGGTTAAAGCCACTTCCTCCTAAGCAGAAATAAAATCCAAGGCAGGCTTGATGGTGAGAGAAGAGGCCCCATTCTCACCTCAGGTGGGGAGTGAAACCTCAGCTGTGTCACTGGATTCTCTGTCTAAGCCAGAGGTCCCAGGTCCTGGGTTGTGCTGAACGTACCTTCCCTCATGTACCATCACTTAACTACTGTCCTTGTTATATAGTGGCCAGGGAGTGGCGAGGCCGAGATGGGACCCATGACTGCTCGCATCCAAAGCCTGTGCTCTTGATGCCATGAGAATTTGCTCAACAGGTCAGAGGCCTAATGGGTAGCTGGTCACAAAATCTTGAGCATGAGATGCAAAGGAGCAGCTTTGCAGCTTAGCGAAGCCCTGAATTGCCAGCAGATCCCTCTGTGATGCCCCTCTGTATCTAAAGAAAGAAGGCGTTTGGCCTCTGGGTTGGGCCTTTCTCTTTTCCTCTCAGAGTGCAGAGGTTGTGAGTGTTCTGTATAAAGCACTGGCTTTCTTGGCAAAGGTCCTGTGTGGACTGATACATTTCTGATTATTACTGGTTGCCACCAGCTGAATGTGGGGAGTATTAGGATGGTATATGTTGGCTTTCTGAGGATGTGGTGAGGGCTCTGCCATCCAGGACTTACCTTGCATTTTAGTTAATTTGATGTAAAACTAATAATAGTTCATGTTTATTGAGCATTTGCTCTCTGTTAGGTACTGTGGTCAACATTTTATATGTCTAACCTCATCTACACTTTACAACATTCTATGAGAGAGGAGTTATGACCTCCATTTAACAGATAAGGAAACTGAATTCCAGAGAGAATTGAGTATTACTCAGCTAGTAAGTACTGCAGCTGGAATTTGAATGCAGCTTCTCTGACTCCAGGGTCCAAACTCAAAATCACCAGTCACTTTACAGGCGCTGTGACCTTCCAGGCCCTCCTTCTGCTTCTCTCAGTGGTGTGGCCAACCTATCTGTTTATGTCCTAGTTTAGGGTTTCTTTAAATGGACTCCTCACCCAATGGAGTCCTCATTTTACTCTGCTGCCGTATTGATTTTCCATTTGTCATTACCATCCAACCACCTCTGTTCAGAATATCCAATGCCTCCCACCATCTACAGAAGTTTAAACTCCTTTGCCTGACATTTTTGGCCCTCAGTGATTTAGATAACTTTTGGCTCTTAGTACTCATTATTATTCCCCAAACTGTATACATGAATCACCAGAACTTCATCAGTGTTCTAACATGCTCCTTCATGCCTGAGGCCCTTCCCTCCCCTCCCCTCCCCTCCCTTCCCCTCCCCTCCCCTCCCCTCCCCTCCCTTCCCCTCCCTTCCCCTCCCCTCCCCTTCCCTTCCCCTCCCCTCCCCTCCCTTCCCTTCTCTCTTCCTGAGTCCCAACTCTACATGCTCAAACCCACTCATCTTGTCAGGCTTAGTTAAACTGACTGCAAATGTCATGGAACCCCTTTTGATTTTTTCAGTTGGGCACAGATCCAAATCCTCCATTCTTTGAACTTGTTTTGGATTTGAATGTGGTTTTTTTTCTTATTTTTTAAATTTTTTAATGCTACTGAACATTTCCATCTTGTGCATACATTCATTTACTCACTCATTCAATAGACATTTACCGAGCACCTCCTATATGTCCCCACAGTGCTGTGTGCTGGGGACAAAAGAGTTATTATTGGTCCCAGGTCTCAAGGTACTAACTGCATGGAGACTTGTTCTCAGTATGTGTCTGATATCCTGTGTCCAATTTTCATATGGCATGGCGCCATAGCAGGCGTTCAACTCAATACTTTTGTTTCGAATGAATGAAGATGCTTGATACTCCCCGCTGTTTAAAAGGAAGAGGTAGTAGGAGGATAAAGTGGTAAGTTGAGTTGTGCTGCTTAGAAAGCCAGGAGTTTGGTTCTTTATTACTTTATACGCCTGAGAGATCCCCTGCCTAGAGAGAGGCAAATTGGAACAGAATCCCTCTCCCATTCTCTTCTGGGGAGGGATTGCTGCCTGGCTGGGGAAACCTTCTCCCAGTTGCCCATCCAGCTCTTAGGAACTGGGTACTCACAGATGGCAGGGCTGTCTTGAGCAAGGGTTGCAGAGGTTGCTTTGTGACACAGCAAAGACTTTCCAAATCCTTTGTTGGGTGTATATACTCAAAATATGGTTAAATGTTGGGTGTGGAATAATCAGAAAAGCACAAAGTCTTTCAGCAACATGCTAGAGCAGGGGTTGGCAAATTCCAGCCCATGAACCAGATCCAACTGATACCACCTGACATTGCATGGCATACAAACTAAGAATAGTTTTTACATTTTTTCACAGTTGGGAAAAAAATCGACAGAATGATATTTTTCCCGATGCGTGATAATTACATGAAATTCAAATTTCAGTATTCATAAATAAAGTTTTATTGTGACACAGTCACACTCATTTGTTTACATATTGTCCTTGGGTGCTTTTGCAGTACAACGGTGAAGTTGAACCTTTGCAACAGAGGCCATATGACCACAAAACCTAAAACATTTACACTCTAGTTCTTTACCCAAAAAGTTGCAGACCCTTGGGCTAGAGGACAAAGTTCTTCTTATACCCATCATTTTGGTAAAAAATAAAGAGCTTCCTAGCTCTCCCAGTGCATAAGGCCAGCCAGCTGCAGCTCTGGGAATCGAAAAATCCCAGTCCTTTGTGATCTGGGGTGAGACCTTTACTTCTTTGGGTCTTTGTTCCTCTTCCTGAAAATGAGAGGCTCAGACTAAATAATCAGTAAGGCCCTTCTTTCTCTCATGGGGGTATGGCTTTCTGGTCTACCTGGTCTCTTCTGCAGAATGGTCTGTAGCATGAGGCAGCTCTGGGCCACTCAGCTGATCATCTAAAGCCTTCACCTGGGGGAGCAGTGAGACCGCCCCCCCAGCTCGGCCTGCAGGGGGAGCACAGGAGCTCCTTTGTCCCTCCACTCCCGCAGGGCCCCAGCCCTTGCACCCCCAGTGCTCACCAGGAGCACCATCCTTTTCTTCACAGGGATCCCTTTTTGGACTCCGTTCAGCCTTTTTCGAAGCGTCTGAGAACTAGGCGGACTGTAATTATGTAATTTTTCCTCGTTATCTTTTCTAATTGTTCTCAGGGCTGTTTCCTAAACTGATTGGAAACAATTGCAGACAGGGGATGAAGTGGGAGGTAGACAGGACCTGGCAGCTGGGCAGAGCCAGGCTGTCTGCAGGAGGCACCAGCTTGGCGCGGTGGGCGTAGAGGTGGGGATGGAGGGACCAATGCGCCCTCACATCCCCTCGTGTCTGAGCAGTGGGGGTGGCAACAAGGAAGCCCGCATGGAGGTGTTTGGAACTTTGGTTTAATCATTGAAAAATGGTAACACATCTCCATTCTGCTCCCAGTCCCCAGAGACCTGGCTGTTTTCCCTTCCTCTCCTGCCTCTGTGACGTTGGTAAAGTTCCCCTGAGGTTCTGCCAGTGGCCAACAGGGAGCAAGGCCCTTCCCTCTTGGTACTGAATTGTTTGTGTTTTCTTGACAGAAAAAAAAAGTGCAACTCTTGAGTTAGCCATCACCCCCAGAAAGTCAGCCAGTGGAGGGAAAACATGGGGACTCCCTGTAGACTTGGGCCTGAGCTGGTGAAGTGGGGACCCTGGTGGGTTATCTTTGGGAGGCGATCAGAAGTGCTGTCTTCTTTGGACCCAAATCCCAGCAAAGGACCCAAGTAAATGCCTCCGGGCACTTCCCCCTGTTTGGAAGGCATCCCCTGGCTGCACAGTTCTCTGCCCTCTTTGGGGCCAGGCAGGGAGAGGTACCCACACAGTCCAGGAAGGAGACACTCAGAGCCTTCTCTTTCCATTGAGGCTTTCTTGTGGGGTATGGCAGTTTATCTGTGATGAGGATGTCTCCCTGCTCCCCCATTCCTCTTCTTACCTCCTCTGTGGAAAGAACATGCGACAACTTCTAATAAGAGCACTGCGTTTCCTGGAAAAGGAGGCCAGGATGAGATGGGGAGGGGCTGCCCATGTCGCCCGCTCTGCACGAGGCTCTCCCTGGCACCTCATAGGCACCCTCTCTTTTAACATTCACAAAACCCTCTTGGGTGGGGGAGATTACCATTCCTGTGTTACTTTTGAGAGAACATTTGAAAAAGGAGAATTAAATTCCATTCCACAAACATTTATGAAGCCTCTCTTGTATGACAGGTACTGTGGACGGCATCGGGGCCCTTGCCTTTCCAAGTTCATGGGAATGCTCGCACAGGGCTGGAGCTGCCATGTGTCTGACCCCAAAGCCCTTTCCAGCAGTCCCGAAGCTGCCCAGGAAGGCTGACCTCATCAGCCGGAAGCTCTACTGCTGGCTTCCGGGAGCTAGGCCAGACTGAGGTCTTGTGGGGTGGGGGTGGGGAGCAGGAGGAACCCTCGCTGGTGGACATGGGGAGGTGGGAAGGCCAGAGGTTCTGCTGTGTGTCTGTATCTCCTCTCTCTTTCCAAGGCCCTGGAGCAAGAGTGGAGGGGGAAGGAGAGTGTGGGGGAGCCAGCAGAGTGCAGGGCCCTCCGCCTCAGGCCCCCTGGCTGTTGTGAAGGGCCTCAGGTGGCTGCCTGGGGCATGGCCATCTGGTATCCCATTTCTCTCAGGGTTTTCAGGTCTGGGATGAGGGAGTGGGAAGAGGGCCTCAAGGGACTTTGTGTCCCAGACAAGCTCCTTCCTCTGACCTGGCAGAACATACAGCCTGGCAAAACCTCACACAGTTGCCCCACTTTGGTGCTCCTTTAATTTCCAAGATTGCTTGAATCTCTTACCATGTTTAAAGCTGGTGAATGCCCTTGGGTGGGGACTTCTAAGAATCTCTGTTCAGTTTTTGAGCAGAGTCCCCTCTATGCCCACTTCTTGTTCAGTCAGCTGAGGTGGGCCCCCAGGGGTATAGGTAAGCCAGTGCTTCTTAACCTTTTTTTCATTATCACCATTCTCCACTCCTACGTACATACACACTGGAGAAAAATTTAATTGAGTTTCAATTCTTCCTAACAAGCAGGCATACCATACTAAAGAATGAGAATTGGTTGGGTAGGATTGAGCTTTGGAGAGTCACAAACCATTGCAATATGTAAGAATGTTTTTGCACCTCCTCCCCAAGAACCAATTTTCGCCCCCCTTGGGGTGCTTTCACGCCTCTCGAGAATGCCCTCTGCTTTCCAGAACGTTACCTGAACCTATGCAGTGTCCTTGTGCTCTCCCTTAAAATATAGAATCAAGCCCAGCACCAGCACAACGGCTACTAAATCTGCTACTGGAGCAAATCCCTTCCCATCTCAAGGCCTCCGTTTTTCCGTTTGCAAAACTCAAATGCCTGCCGCCAGCCCTTCACCTGCACGGCCCTGACCACAGGTGTGTGCCTGACAGCGGGGAGCAAGGGGCCAGAGAGCACTCCTGGCCTAGTGTTGGCAGAATGCTCTGGGCTCTGGGCCTCTAGGTTCTTGGCTATGTTGCTTAAAAGAATTTAAGGACATGCCATAGGGTAGACGGGGAAGTACAGAGTTTATTAAGAAACAAGAAAAGAATATACAGTTTCAGACAAGGAGGCAGGCGAGCTGCAGTAGGAAATGCGCACATGGGGGCCTCAGGTTAGGCCTTTTAAAACATTTATTCCCCCCCCTTCCCTGATGTTGGGGAGGGGCCCCAGCTGTTTGCTGCTCTGATTGTTGTCTTAGGATCCCTGCCTGTTGCCTTTCAGCGGCCCAGTGAGGAGGCCTGTTTGGAGTTATCCAGGGCTTCTCTGTGACCCCAGAAAGATCTCCAAATGGAACCTCGTGGCCAGGATCTTGTGGGATCTTTACAGCAACCTTCTCCTCAGGAGGTTTCTGGGTGGGGTCTCGTGACCATGTTGCCCGCTAGTCCCAGCCACCTTCCCCCCTTTCGCTATTCTAACCTGCCTCACTGTTCATCCCACAGGTCCCACCCTGAAACCCAACCAGAGGCGCAATAGCCCTGGAGGGGCACTGGCACCCACCCCTTGGCCCTGCCCTCCCAGCAGGCAGCTGTCCTGCTGCATTGCTGGGGATTGATCGTGATCAGGAATGCTGGGTAGTCACTGGACATCTTCTCCTTCTTGGCATCCCCTTATATGGGTCCCATTCACACACTTATTTCCCTCTTGGGAGAGGCCTTCCTGCCCCTTCCTGAGGTAGAAATCCCAGCACCTGGAGGCTGGGAGGAGCCAGAACACCACTCAGCTGCTTTCCTTCTACAAGAGGCTCCTAGGCGCCTCTGTGCCTGCACTTTATGAAGTGTTTTCTCAGTTTCAGGGCCAAGGAGTTGGGGGTCACTGAGCAATGTTGGGGAGCATGGCAGGCAGCCGAGGGGCTGCAGAAGGCTCCCCTGCCTCCAGCTTGGAACTGGCTGAGCGAGTCACAGGCTCCAGTCCTACCCAGTTACACTGATGGATGTTTTAATGGGCAGCACAAATGAGAAACAGGCTTCTGGAATTTGGCTTTTGCTCCTTTCTGTTTCCTCAAATGTTTCTTTCTTCTTCTACCATCCCTCTCTCTCCTCTCCTGCTACTCTCTTTCTTTTTCTTCCTCTTTGAATTATCGTCTGGCAGTAAGTCTGCTTCTATCCATCCTGCCTCTCATTTACATGTTTGGCTTAAAGGCAGGTACCCCAGACGGAGGGGCAGGTGGGGTGGAGGGAGAGGAGAAGGAGGAAAAGGAGTGGAAAGGAAGAACCCATTAATTCCAGTAAACAGAAATTAACCCTTCCATGGGCCAAGGAGGTCAGCCAACCATTTCCCTTCCCTTCCCACCAAGGTCATAAAATCTGTTTCTAACTTTTACCAATTCCCCTGTTAGTACCAGAAACGTACAATTAGCTTTAAAAGTGTCTCCAAGCTGTGGCCAGTTAGAAATTTATGACTTTCTTTTTTTAAAGCTATCCTTTAAAGTGGCTAATTAGGTGTATTTCTCCAATGGTAATTTGAAAAATGCTAATTGGTCTGCACTTTGGAAGGAGGAGAAAACTTTCCCCTCTTATTATCTTGGCACTAGGGAGACATAGAAGAGATTGACACAGCCTGAGTGGTTGGTGCAGCCTCCGAGGAGAGGGCCAGACGCCTGCCCTTTTATGGATTTGGCAGCGAGCAGGAGGCCAGGGAGAATGGCTTTCTGTGTGCCAGACAGTGGCCCTGAATGTCTGGAAAGAGAGGCTAGGGTAGGGCGGGGCAGTAATTGGTTTGCACCCTCCTTACCCCTCTAGTGCACAAAGCTTCCAAGTGTCTTTCCAAGGAGGATGAGTGGGTGGGGAGCCCATCCAAGCCAGGACACTGCCCTAACACAAAATTTGACAACTGCCAAACCACACTGTAGCAGAATATGCCCTTTGGAGGAGACTGTTTATTTCAAGGACAATTATAGATTGAAAAAGGGGAGAGGTCCCTGGTATTTGGTGGCCTCACTTTGAGGAAGGGTCAGGTGACAAAGATCCCTGGGGCAGAAGGTACCCAGGTAAAGAAGCTCTGTCATCAACTTTCTGACTTGCCTGGCATGGGGGTGGTGGTGGTGATGGTGGAATTACTGCAGGATTTGGGTCCCAATGGAGGATGGTGCAAGACCTCATCTTAAGTGGGCATTCTCGAGGGGCTGGTGCTCCTTCAACTCCCTCTTTGGTGGTCAGTTGTCATCTCCCCACCTGAACTCCCTCTTCATTCCCTACATCCATAGTCCTCTTGGGACTTGGGAGTCAGCAGTGGGTTTCTTGGATCTGCCTCTTTTCCAAAAGCAGCTCAGGAATGGGGCAAAACCCAGCCCAGGGAAGCCAGGGGAGCCCAGCAGAGCCAGCGTGTAAAGCAACAACTCTTGCATTTCCAAGGGGTGGGCCTGATGGAGTCTGGATGAGAGGCTCTTCCTCTTGGGGCTGGAGAGAACCACTGAGATCCTTGGGTTTGGGCTCACGTCCTTCAATTTCTTGCTTTTGATCATGGGACATCTAAAGTGGAGCAAGATGCATGAGCTCATATGGTAAATCCTGGTTTCTTTGGTTAGGAAAAAAGGGCGTGCTCTTGGAGAAAGTTCTGCAAGGGGTACTCTACCTAGGGGGGTCTGGTTAGTGCACATGATCCTGGAGAGCTGTCACATTGTCCTCTTGGCCCAGATGCTGGTGGTTCTAGTCCTGCCTTCCCTGTGTGTTGCTATGCAAATAACACAATTATGAAGACAGAGGACAGGGATAAACAGAACATGTCTGCAGCAGCGAGAGAGGGTGGGAGGACCAGTCACAGTCACATATTTTGTTATCCAAGCATTTCAGGAAGGAATGGAATTCCGGATAGGGATTCCAGGTCAGTTAAAAACCCTGTGCTTTTGTAGAAGAGAGGAGTGCTGAGCCATTAAACCAATTACTCAGTTTATTTTTTGACATTAGCTTTTATCAGGGAGCTCTTACAGCTCAACTCTTTCTTTGGCTCTATTACCTTCTGTAGGAAAACAGGATCAAAGTGTGAGTGGGGTTCTAGTCCCCAGTTACTGCAAATCTCTGCAGCCCCTTCTCTGCTCTGCTGGTGGACTCAGTTTACTCATCAGCAAAATGGGGGCTGGGGGCTTGGGGAATGGCCCTTGAGGTATCTCTGCAGCCCTGAGACAGATTAGTCAAGAGCCTTGAGGGTGGGGTGGAGCAGGAGCCCAACTGCCCAGCTGGTTGAGCTTGGGAGAATCTCTTCGCTGTGTAAACTTTGGTTTTTTGGGAAGATCAAATGACACAAAGCCTGGATTGCTCAACATGGAATGATTTACTTGATATGAGGGTTGTAAAAATGAAATGAGAAGGCAGATGCAAAGTATCTAGCTCAAAGCTGGGAATGTAGAGCCCTCCATAAGGGCAGTTTTCACTTATTACTATCCCTTCTTGGGTAATTCATGGTGCTATCTTGGGCGGAGGCCGAGGAGTTATGTAAGGAATTCTGAGCCATCCCTAGAGGCTAGAGACAGGAATGATAGATGTTCTTAATCTGAACCCACCACATGATCCAAGTGACTCTCCTCTGCCTGTGAGACGGATGAGGTAGAGAAACCTGGCTCCTGGGATGGTTGCTTGGCGGGTCTCTCCTGCAGAGGTTTCTGAGGTATTGGGTCACCTCGATTGCCCATCTTCTGGGTGTGCAGAGTTACTCAGTCTTTCTGATCCTCTGTCCAATGTGGTCATGATGCCTACTTTACAGAGTAATTATGAGGATTAAGAGAGATAATGGATGGCCAGGGGCTCCAGGAACTGGCCTGGCTCTTGGAAAATGCTCAGTGAATGTTATTTCCTTTCCCTCTGTGACCCAATAGCCAATAAACTGACAACTAGCTCTCTAACTGAGCCCAGCAGTAATTGGCCTGAGCCGTCAGGGAGACAGGAAGGGGCTGTGAGCCAGGCCACTAGATAGGACCAATGTGACTCCATCTCTGCATGGGTTTCTGATGGACAATTAGGACATTATATATTCAAATAGGGATAGGTCCCTATTAGAATGACTGTGTGGAAGAATGGAAAGTTCTTAGAATTTTGGACAGACAAATCTGTTTTCGAATCTCATTTTCTCCCCTTCCTCTTCTCTGAGAGCACCAGATGATCAGTTTGGTCTGGTTCAAGCCTCCATCACTCTGCTGTAAGTCAGACTTCAGATCACACACGTACAGAGTTATACATGGTGGTGGGTACTGGGGCTCATTGTTTATCCTCGTCTCCCAGCCCCTGGAGAGTGCTGGGCATATGGCAGAGGCTCCAAACATTCAGAGGTCAACGGAGTGCACTAGGTCCCAAAGTCATAGTATTTGTCTGTGACCACAGGTGTCTATTTTACCATAACTTCCCCGTGAAGCACTCAAGGCACTTTTAAGACATTGCCTCCTTGTCAGGAGCATTTTGGATACATTATTTGATTGATTTCACAGACAAGGAGGCTGAGGGATAGAGAAAGAGAGCAGCTTACCCAGGGTCACAGAAAGGCAGTGGTGTATTTGAGTGCCAGGCCCTGATTTAATGCTCTTTGTGGTAACTCAGCTGAAGTCCCAAAATATAGTCTCTGAGATTCACTTGGGGATCTCCAGGGTTCATTTGGTATAATAAGAAATCAGACCATGACCCTGAAACGCATTGTTGGTTGAGGTAATAAAAATGATAATATCATTTTTGAGCATTGTTTTAACACAAAAGTTTTGTGTTAGATGTTGGGCATCTTTCATCTCATTTCATTTTTGCAACCATCTGTGAGGCAGGTATTTCCATTTTATAGATGCAGCTCTGACCAACGACATTAGCTAATAGAGGAAAGAAGAAGCTGAGATTAAAATTCAGGAACATCAGCCCTGAGTAAATTTTGCTCTCTCTCCTGACATCACTCTAATAAGAGGGGACATGTGAGCAGGACTGGGGGGTGTTCTAAGGGCACAGTGATGATGCATATGTGGCATGGAATCCAACCAAGGTATTGCTGGGGGTGTCTGTGGAGATAGCAGTACTTGAAAGGTCAGATATTAAGCCAGGGAAAGGCCAAGTTTGTGCTCTTCCTAGGAAAACTTGCCCCTCCCCCCTCCCCCACCTCTAGAAGTGAGTGTTCTCATTCCTATTCAGGTGCTTGAAAGTGACTATCTTTTGGTCATGCTGCGGCTCTGGGGTCCCGTGGCTTTAAGTTAGCTCATGAGGCTGTGTGGGGCGTTAGCCTGAGAGTAGGTACCAGGGAAAATCTGGCAGTGAACTTGGGAGCAGGTTGCGTACATGAACCAAGCAAAGGCTTGAAGGGGCAGAGGCTCTCCAGTAACTTCTGGAATCTACTGGCTCACAGTCTCATGGAGAAGACAAGGAAACAAAGGTATTTCAAGACAGTGTGATAAAGCCATGACACAAGAAAGTACATTCTTTCTGAGGAAACGTATCAGGGGAACAGAGACTGTTAAATAAATGTCTTCAAACTCAGAATCTTATACAAGGGCACACCGTCAAGAGAGGTTTGACCTTGATTCGTGGGCGGCTGCGGCAGTTTGCTGGGCTCCGCCCACCTCGCCCTATCACACATGCTTGCAGAGAAAGATTAGCAATAGGCCACGAGCATTGGTTGATACTGTATGGTCAAGGGGTATGTAGGCCGTGGCCTGCTGGCCAAATCCAGCCTGCTGTCTCTTTTCACATGGTCAGGAGTGATGAATAGTTTTTGTATTATTTAATGTTTTTTTAAAAAAAAACTCAAAAGAAGAATATTTTGTGACACATGAAAATTACATGAAATTCAGATTTTAGCATCCGTAAGTAAAGTTGTATTGGAACTCAGCAACGCTCATTCATTTACATATTGTCTATGGCTGCCTTGTGCTACAACAGCCTAGTTGAGTAGTTGTGACAGTGACAATACAAGCTACAAAGCCAAAAATATTTACTATCTGGCCTTTTACAGAAAAGTTTGCTGACCCCTGGTTTCATCAGTATTTTTTCAAACTGTGGGTCATAACCCAAAGGTCAGCTGTGAATAAATCTGGTGGATCATGACCAGCATTAAAAAAATATCAGAGTGCCTTACTTGTTGTCATGTTACTTTTCTCCTTAAGCTTTTTTTTTTTTTTTTAAAGATTTATTTATTTATTTAATATCCCCCCTCCCCCGGTTGTCTGTTCTCGGTGCCTATTTGCTGCGTCTTGTTTCTTTGTCCGCTTCTGTTGTCGTCAGCCACACGGGAAGTGTGGGCGGCGCCATTCCTGGGCAGGCTGCACTTTCTTTTCACGCTGGGCGGCTCTCCTCACGGGTGCACTCCTTGCGCGTGGGGCTCCCCCACGCGGGGGACACCCTTGCATGGCATGGCACTCCTTGCACGCATCAGCACTGCACATGGCCAGCTCCACACGGGTCAAGGAGGCCCGGGGTTTGAACCGCAGACCTCCCATGTGGTAGACGGACGCCCTAACCACTGGGCCAAGTCCGTTTCCCTCCTTAAGCTTTTATTACAATGAAATACGCATGTGTATATTCAGACATGATGGGAACTGTTTTTCTTATTATGGGACTTGGTAAAAAAATAAAATTAAAAAGTTGTAAAGCTCCTGGTCTAGGTGAACCCAGGAGATTTACTATTGGTCTCCCAAATACCTGGGATGAAATTGGATGCAAGCCCTCTGCTCTGGGGAGCAGTTGCCTGCTCGTGCAGCCCAGGCCCAAGCTCTGCTGGAGGGAGCTCGAGGCTCTGCTGCATTTCTCTCTCCTGGAGCACTGTTGTCAACTCTACTCACGACGTGATGCGTGACCCCAGGCAGAACCCTTTCTGATTTTCCTCCCAGTTTTCTCCCCCTTGAATGATCCCAGAGGGAATGAAAGTGATGTTCACTCATGAGCAGAAAGAGGAAAACAAGCAAGTCCCAAGACTAAGTTCACGGAGCTCCTTACCTGACCCCTTCGGCTGACAGCTGATAGGGGAGTAACGAGGGGCAGCTCCTGTGCTTCTGAGGAGAAGCAAGAGCTGAGAAGGCTTTGTGTTTACCAACATATTGCCAAAAGTGTCACGGATATCATTGAAAAACATCAATAGAGATCGATGGGAACAAATCACTGGGCCCAGCCATTAAAGAGAAAATAAATCCAGCTCGAAGAAGTGGAAAGGAAGAAACTATAGAGGATAGAAATATGACTACACATTGCAGTCCCTCAGTACTCTTTCCCTGCCTACTCTCCTCACTTTATTCTTTATCTTTCTTCCTTCTTCCTGCTCATCGCTGATGATTTTCCTGTATACATTTGAAGGAAAACCATTGATTTGTACAAGAGCATCTGCCCTGGTTTTAGAGGGAGGGTTAGAACTGGGCTACTTGCTTTCCTCTTCATTTCTCTAGAATGTGAGCGGTGTGTCTGTTGTATTTCAAATTGTAAGTCTGTGAACAGGTGCACAAGCTTCATATTTACCACAGGTTTTCCTTCAGAAAGACCTTAAACGACCAGTTAACAAAGACTATTATGATATGATATGTTTGGTCTGAAGCAGACTATTCCAAGACCCAAAGCTTAGCTCGGCTGGGTCCATTTTGGTTTGGAGTCCTCTGGGCAGCCAATCAGGTGCATTCAGCAGATGAGTTTTTACCCTCGCATTACGGTGTAAAGCTGTAAAGCAGGTGCAATCAACACATAAGGACTCTAAGAATTTGAGGTGAATTTGCTACTGTAGTCAGGGGGACAGGTGTGGATATCTAGATTAGAGAACCTTGGGGCCCGGATGAATGAACCTTAATGGACAGTGAGGAGAACCTTTCCCCAGCTCAGATTACTTTTAGAAGCTGAGAAAGGTTGTGATCTTCATTATAAAAAACAAAAGCAGAAGCAGGATGCGGTTCGAGAGCTGCAGAGGTGGCCAGGAGGCGGCAGACCCACCCCTCCCGAGGGCGGAGTTGGCTGGGCAGTTGGTGGTGGCTGAGCTCTCCCAATGCTCTCAGTGCACAGAATCTCTCAGTCTAAACCAGCTAAAAAAAATTTGAAAATCAGAAGCCACTGGTTAGGGGAATTTTGTCCCAAATAAATGAAAAGGAACAAGGAAGAGAGACTTTTGAGGATGAGTATCAGACAGTAACAGAGAGAGCAGTGTCAACATAGCACTGAAGGAGGCGGATATGGGACCCAGCCAGAAAGAGAGTATCAAGGACCAAGGAGTAAGCCAAGGATGATCCCCAGCAGACTGGGAATGAACCAGAAGAAAGGCTTAGTTCTGATAGTCTTGTCTCCCTCTCTTTCACTTATTCATTCACCCTTGATTGTTTATTATTCTATGCCAGGCGTCTTTTCTACACATCAGGAATTGAGATTTAAAAAAGAGAGAAATCAAATCTACCCTCAAGGAATCTGTAAGCTAGAGCATTACCTCATTCCTTGTCTAATAGGCAAAGTCTATATTCTGAGATTTCTCATTTTGCCACAAAATAATTTCATTATTTAAATGACTGAATATGAGGAATGCCAAGGGTCTAGAGAGAGGTGAAAGGAAGCCGCTCCAGTCTCAAGTGCAGGCTCTCTGAAGAAAGAAGAGAACCTGGTTCTTCAGGCAGCATGAAAAAATATCCTAGCAGAGGAGAGATGCTAGAACCTTCAATGTGGAAGCACCTGCTGCCACTTCATCTTTGGGTGTCAGAGGCTCCTGCATTGCCCTTGGTAAGTGAGATGTCGGGTACATAGATTGGCTCCCCACAGTCTGCTACGTAAAGATCTCTGACATCAGAGGGGAAGTGGGGCCCCTGTGCAGGGGGCATAAACTTAGCCTCAGAGAGTGCGGCTTTTTAGTGCCAGCAAGAAGGCATCGGCAACATCCTTTACAGAGACGGACCCCTTTTCTTGTCTTGGTATCATCAGCAGGACATACCTACTTTTTAATACTGGGTCCTGTATTGAAGTTGAATTTGTTTTATATGCTGAGATGTTTCCCCTTTCAGTGGCTTCTGGAGAAGCATCTGTGAGTATGTGAAAAGGAAGGGTAGGGGTGGGGAGATGGAACACAGTCCATAAAGTGGTTAAAGGACTTTTAGACAGGTGTCATCCATGGGTTTACATTTGAGAAGTATTTCCTGACTGCCCATAATGCTTGCCAATCCATATTCGAGAGATAGCGTCCCCCCATGGGTAATTTCCAAGCTATTTATCTTTAGGGTGTCTTCTGGTTTACAAATGCCTAACCTCCCATCCTTGGACAGCCCTGTTCCATTACAATAAGGGAAGATGCAGCAATAGGAGTCTTTGGTCCCAAACAAAATTTACCTATTAGGAGTCAGAAGAGTGTTGGATCATGATCGAATCACCTCTGGGTACTCTGATATTTTCTGTACACATCTCAAGAATGGGAGTGGTGGGAAAGACCCAGTGTGATTGCCTGGGTGGTATAGGAAGAGCTGTGTGACCTGGGGCAAACTGCCTCCTGGGGTGTGACTGGCTTCATTCATAACATAAAGGGGGTTGTATATGCTAATCTTCAAGGTCCCTTCCTTCTGTGACACTGGGTGAAAGCTCACTTTTTAATGACACCAACCTACTGATCTGCATTCTGCTGCCCTCTGCTCTCTTCTTTCCTTTCTTCCTCCATCTGAACAGCACGCTGTTGGTACTGAGCCTGCCTCATTGCATTCCTTCTATAATTGTTTTTTCCTGAAGGACATTTCTACTTTGCTAATAGCTCACACTATCCCCTAGCTCAGGGCTGCCCAAGAGAACTTTCTGCCGTGAGAGAGATGTTTTCTTCTGTACTATGATGGTAACCACTAGCCATCTGTGATTAATGAGCACTAAAAATGTGACTAATGTAACTGAGGAAGGGGAGTTTAGATTTTATTGAAGTTTAGTGAATTTAACTTTAAATTGAAATTGCCACATGTAGCTAGTGGCTGTGTTATTGCACAATGCAGCGCTAACCTGGTCTTTTCCCGTTGTCTTTGGCCATTATTATTTTTATCCATTTATTTAATTTCTTAAATCACTGGTCAAGAGTTTGGTATCTGTAGTCAATCTTCCTTAGCTCAAATCTTCCTTGACCATGGATCAGTTTACATAATCTTTTCAAGTCTCAGTTTCCTCATCTGTAAAATGGGAGTAATGAGTCTTACCTGCAAGGATTGTTGTGAGCTTTAGCTGAGATAATGAAGATAAGTGCCTGGCACTTAAAGTTGATAAATGTTAAAATGAGTGAGGGACTGGAAAGGAATATATTTCTATCTTCTCTAGAGAGTTTAAATTTTGAGGACAGAGGCTATCTAACCTTTGGTATTTCCACTAAGCACGTGGAAAATACCATGTGTCCCGAAGCTCACATGGGTGTCCTTTCCATTTGTTTCCCATCATCTCTCCCCAGCCACCAACTCTCCTGATGCCTTGTGCCCTGCACCAGGGCAGATCCAATTTTCTTATAGCACCTACCCTGATGTGGATGTGGGCTGAGAGAATGAACACCCCAGCCTTACACACACACACACTCACACACGTGCCTGTACACACACAAATGCTTCTTACAAAGCAGATGGACCGGGAACTTTCATTCCTTCAGACACGTTTCCTCTGCCTTTGGGTCCTCTTCCTCTGGGTAATAAGGAGCAAGGTGATGACCCCATTAATTCTAGGCAGGCCCCTATTGCTTTGTGGGTCTCTGACTCCCTTCAGACCACCCCTCTGGCCAACTTGATCTCCCAGGTGGCATCTCTCAATCCTGCCCCAGGAATCAGATGTCTAAATAGCAAATGAAAGATTAATGCCAGTGGCCAAGATTGGGGTGTGAATAATTAAAAGGCTGAATAAGAGCCAGCTCTGCTTACCAATAGAGCTGCCTGGGCTGAGTTCAGGGAGAGGGTAAGGGCCAACTTAAGGGTGAGGATAGGAGTTTGTGGGTTCTAATGAATTGATCCAGGAGAGAATTTGTTGTTGTTGTTAAGACTTTGTCATGACACCCAGAGAATGGGACTCCTGCATTCTCACCCAATACAGGGATTGGGGGCTCCCTGGGGAATGCAGGCAGTTCTCCATGTGGGCACCATGTTTCCATGGACATTGTTGAGCCGGAGGCCAGCCACCAGGTGAGCATCCTCTCAGGTGCTCTCACCAGCATCTTTGTTCTTGTTATTCTTGTTGTATGTGCTGCAGGAGTCTACAAGTCTGGCCAGGGGGTTAACTATGGTAATGCATTGTGAAGACACCGGATTTGAGGTATGGAGGGAAGAGCAGCCCAATAGTGGTGAAGCGAGTGGATATTTTCCAGGCATCGTGGCTCTTCTCCAGGCAGGAAACCTCTGAGTGGATATTTCCTTCTGCTCTCCCACCACCTTGATCACCTCTCTGCCACCCCAGATTCCTGTTTGGCTTACCACAGTCTCTCCTTTGATGGTTTGTGTTTAATAAATATTTTCCCCTCTGGAAGTCTTTAGCAGTGCAGCAAGAAGGTTATGTGATGGATTTCCACCATCGCTTAATTGAAGCCATAAAAAATGGAAAGAGAGTTTCCAATAAACTAAACCATTACTCACTGGTGAGTAGAGGGGAAGATCCCCAAACCTGGTCCTGGGAGGCGCAGCTGGGAAGCCCTCCAGGTGACTGTCCATTATGATTATTAATCATGATGGCAACAAGGTTTTTCTGCACTGAGCTTCTTAATGAACTTGGACTCATGTCCTTACAAGGTTGTAGCCATTACAGTAACCAGGCCTTTTCCATTTCAAATCCCTGAAGGTTTAGTTTCTGGGGTGCATATCTAAGAGGGTGCATTTGACCTAATGCTCCCCAAACTTGCGAGAGATACATAGGAGTGGATGGGAGAGAGCTGGGAGATTTGGATGGTGATTGGTAGTGTAAGAGTATGGCTGGTGGCTGGGTGTATTCCAGGTGGGAGTACACAGATTAATAGTTGCAAGAGTTTTCTTTGGTGAATGGTAGATATGGAAGTGTGAATGAGGAGTGCATATTGGTAGTGAATGTATGTACTTTAAGAATAGCATCAGCTCTATGCAGATTCTAAAACATTTGGGTTTCTAGTTACATTAGAAGTAGGAACAGGAGTTAAAAATGCTTTTTGACCTAAATCAAGGGGGAAATGGAAAGGACAAATGAGTTTATATGGCTATGAGGCTCTAAAAAAGAACCGGGAGGTTATCAGAGGGGTTGCCCTTATGCACATCTGAGCAGAGTCCCAGAGACAGATAAAGATACAAGCCCAGGTATTGGTTCTTCTGAGGGCTACAGAGACCCACAGGTTCTATGGTCATGGCAGATAGAGTTCAGTGCCATGTCAGTTGGCCCTTCTTTGGAGTTGGTGTTTCTGTGTGATGGAGCTGGACTCCGATGTGATCTCTTTTCACAAGCCTTTCCTGTTACTTTACCAGAATTGTAGTTGGTGCTGGGGTTTAGTGTATACCCAGGGGATCTGAATCTCTGGATTGACCATGTCATAGCCAGGCCCTGAGCCTCAACAGACTTCAGCTCCTACACTCTGGTTTATTGGACTTACCCCACTCAGCTAACATGGAGGTGAAGAAGGTCAACCACCACACCATGGAGCCAAGAGTGCCTACAACTGAAAGCGGAGGATTGTATCCAGCATCCATGTGGAATCTAAGCCCCCTCTTGACATTGATGTGGAATGGACACAACCAATCCAGGGTCCACAAGATGGAGGAATAGAATATGGATTAGAGTGGACTTACTGATATTCTATTCATGAACTATTGTGATTAGCAATCGAAGAAAATGTGGCATTGGTGTGGAGAAAGTGGCCATGGTGGCTGCTGGTTGCGGGGAATGGGAGGTAGAGATGAGATGTGGAGGTGTTTTCGGGACTTGGAGTTGTCCTGGGTGGTGCTGCAGGGACAATTTCCGGACATTGTATGTCCTCCCATGGCCCACTGCATGGAACGTGGGAGAGTGTGGGCTATGATGTGGACCATTGACCATGAGGTGCAGTGATGCTCAGAGATGTATTCACCAAATGCAATGAATGTCTCATGATGATGGAGGAGAATGTTGCTGTGTGGGGAGTAGTGGGGTGGGGTGGGGGTGGGGGGTATGTGGGGGACCTCATATATTTTTTAATGTAATATTTTAAAAAATGAATAAAGACCAAAAAAAAAAGAAGTAGGAAGACCATGGAATTTATCATCTAAACTAGACCAGGTTTGAAAGTAAAAACGGGGTGTTATGAACGTTTTGCCTGGAGTATGAACACTGGATTTGTCCCTCGGCAAAAGGGGATGTGTGGTAACCCCATTTATAAGGCACTGGTTTTCCATTGTGTTTGGCCCCTAGTTGAATATATGCTGAGGCAGAGTGTGTCTGGGTAAGTGCTTAGAGGAGTTGGTGGAAGACAGCCTCTTTGGTGGTCTAAGAATCTCTGGACTCTGAACCAATTCCTGCCACCAGGTGGAGAAAACAGCATCATGGACCGTTCCCTAGGCTCACTGCTTCAGTTTCAGAGATGTCCTTGTTGTGTTTTGTGTCTTGGAACCAGGGGGACTTTGGGGCCTCTCCAGGAGCCCTGAGTCACTCGAGATGGAAAGTGTGACCAATAAGCCTGTTGGCTGTTTTCCTCAGTGCCCTGGGAAGGGGTGAACAGTCGGGTGTTCAGGACCAGGGAATCTGCAGGATTGCTCTCTGAGGCTTTGCTGTGTGCCCGGGGATAACAGTGCAGTGAGCCAGGAGCCTGGACTCTTGTCTGTTGTGGGTGGGTCTGTCCTTGACTTGCCCTGGGCCTCAGTTTACCTCCGTGCAAAACTTGGGGAAAAGTAGTATCTATTAACTTGAGTATTAATGTTTGAGATAGTATTTGGGCTGAGCTGTATAAGAGGAACAGACCTTTTTTTCTGTTTCCCTCCCACTTTCTTTCCCCACACCCAATTATGCAATTCTTTCATTATCAAATGACTGTACTTGCAAAGGCTCTGGACCTTTGCTCCCTGGAGTCACTTGTTCTTTTGTATCAGCAATAGTTCCCGTACCTGATTGCAGCAAGAAGTTTGGGAGGCAAGCAAAGTGGACTCTACACTCAGCCTGCGACTCCTGCCCCTAGGCCCTTCCCCAGTGCCCCAGGATCTGATTTTCTTTTTGGCTTACCATATGATCAACAGGAGCCAATGCCCTCCATAGGATAACACCTAAAATAATTCTGCTGTGCTGCTGTCTCCAGAGGTCCTCTCTCCCACCATGTCCCTGAAAACCAAGAACTCCCCCATGCTACAAGCAACTAGATGTAAACAGAAATTAATCCATCTGCTAAACCTCGACATGTCACCTGATACTGATCAGTGCCTCATAATCTCCTCCAAGGAAGATCTTATTATATTAAAAAGCAATTGCCCTCTATGCTAATAGATTTTCTGTGCTATTTATACGGGTTTTAGCTTTCAGCACATGAGATGCTGTTCCCTTCCTTTTGCCTCTTTCCCAAGCCTCTTTGTCTTTGCCCAAGGCTCCTACAGCTCCAGAGTTTCCTGCAGTGGCTCAGTATGCAGGATGACAAGTTCCACAAGGGTATGCTTCAGAGGGAATGTTGTATCACTGGCTCGTAGTAGGCATGCAGTTTTATCCATCCATCCAATTCTTTCATCCATCCTTTCAACAAGTGGAGCCAAAGTCTAGACTCAAAGTCTAGCCAAAGTGTAAAATAAGGACAAGGGCTTTGAAAGAAACAAATAGGGTATTGAAACAGAGGAGAGTTAGGTTAGGGGAGGTCTACTTTGAATGTGTGGTCAAAGAAGGCAGCAGCATTCACTCTGATACTTAAAGGGGGCCGTCATGAGCAGAGGAGGGAAAGGACTTCTAGGAAAGGGGGACAACGTTACAGAGGTTGAGAGGTGAGGAAAGAGCTCAGCACATCTTGGGACCTGGGAAATTCTCCTGTGGGTAGAGCTTCATGAACACAGGGCAAGGGGTGTAAATTGGGTTTGGAGAGGTAGGCGGGAACCAGAACATGGCAGAGATGTCTGGAGTGGTCAAAGTGCTCAGGGATGTGATAGGGGATGGAATTGGTATCTCTCTTATTCCAATGTAATGACTTATATGATTTAGAGATGAAGGCCTGTGGGGTGGAAATGAAAACTGAGGGTGGTAAGGAGTGTAATTTGACCCAGGGATGCTGCATTGGACTGGATGCCAGAATTTCTGCGTCTCCTTTCCTGCTCACCATTAAAGTACTTTGACTGACACATCATTTACTTGGATCTATCTGTTCCTCTAACTATGTTTATAGAGATGATGTAAATATAAAGAGGACATTTGGACTCAAATCACCCTTGCTCAGATAGTGAGCAGTTTAAAGGATTTAGGTTTCAATAACAACCACAACTGTGACAATGACGATAACAGTGCCATCTTACCTTCTGGGCCCCTTCATGTCTATAAATTGAAAGCAGTTTCAATTCAAGATAGATTTGGTGATGAGAGCCAAGCCCATAAAATGTCCTTGATTGGTCTTGTCAATTAAGCATCAGAACTAGTTTTTGATGAGGGATTTTGGGGCCAAAGCCCGCATAGACTAGAGAAATACCAAAACACACTCCGATTGGTGGGTGTTACCTAATCAGAGATGGGGGGAGCGTGACCTCTGCAAAGCATCACCTGGCTCCAGGAGAACTTGGGCTTCCTCCTCAGTGAGAGGAGAGATGGGAGAGTTGTCTGGACAAAGGGGGCAACTCGTTAATTAGAAATTAAATGTCCTACTTTCTCTGCCAGATCTGAATACATTGAAGTAAAAACATATGAGCACAAGCACGTTCCTTTCATTCTCTCTCTGTTTCTAAACGTTTCCTTACTGTAAAACCCCGTGTGTTCCTTTAATCCATGACAGCCAGATCACATCATGGGCAAACATAATTGGGATGACGGCCAAGCGCTGGAACTTTTTCTAGAAAACGCTACTGAGTACTGGGGCTTGCTTCACGGGGTGTTATCTCCTGGGCTCGCGCCCGAGGTTTTGATTCCCAGTGCAGTCCCAACTCAGCAGGGTTGCCAGCCTGCAATGGGTGGATGGACAGACAGATGGATGAACAGGCAGAGAAGAAAGGTCTGGAGTCTAGGCAGTTCTTGGTGTCTTCTACACCTCCTAATGGAGATTAGTAAACACAAAAAATGATGGTGGCCTTTCCTACTGGGCCCTCAGAGGGAAGGTGTTTGTTTTTGGTGAAGGACTTAGGGAAGGCAATTCAGAAAGATGAACCCTTTATCAAAAGTCACCGCTTTGTACCTGTCCTCCCTCCATAAAACCAGCTGTCATCTTCATCATCTCAGAAGCTTGTCTCCCTCTGATGGAAAACAAAATGCAACACTGTGAGAGGTGCTCACTACTGATGGGGATGAAGGCGGTGATCCTAGTGATTGTCTCCTCAAAAGGGAAAGGGCTGGGCTGCGGATCTGTTCCCAGCTGTGCATGTGACAGACTATGACCTGAAGCCACTCAGGTGTACCTCTCTGTGTTTCCTTTATTCCTGTGACAACACCAGGGAAAGTATCTCTACTTCCTTCTACCTTCTGAAGACGTCCTGGGGAAATGTGATAATGCTTGAAGGGCTCAGAGGGTAGAAACTGTGATGCTTATATGATATTAGGGTGTGGCTCACTCAGAAGGACTTTCAACCCAGTCTGAAAAGAGAAAACTGAACCCTGCAAATAAAGCAGGGAGCACAGGCAGATAGACACAGCCTACTTCCCACCTGTTTGCCATCTCTGCAGCTCCCGCTCCACCACCCACCCCCCCAGCCCCTGAAAAAAGAAGGGGCAACTTGGCGATCCAAATAAAAAAATTGTCTTTATTATTTTTAAACCACCCTCATTATCCCTTACAACTTTCCCCTCAAGGATTTATGTTCTTAGTCTCAAGGGCATTAAACCAACGCTGGGTCAAGGTCCCGAAGGCCCCTGCTGGGCCAGGCGGCTTTAACCCTGTAGGTGATGGATGCTAGGGAGGTCCTTGGGGATTATCCCATGGGAAGAGCCAGGGCTGCTGGTGGTAGTGGTGGTGGGGCATTGGAGGCAGTGACTATGATCAGTATGAAAGTATTTCACTATTTTAACTTCCATCCAACCTGGTGCATACTGGCTGAATATCAGTGTTCAAGAGCAAGTCATGTTCTTTCTGAACTGTGGGGAAGAGGTCCAGAGGAGAGAGACAATCTCACATGATTATCAAGTTGCTGAACTACACCTTTGTGGAGACCTGAGAGGTTGTCTTGTCCAGCCTGTCCTCCAGGGCCAGAAGCCAGTTCAACATATGGGCTCTACTGCCCTCCCCTCCCCTGTGGACTGTCCTAATGTAGTGGGATGATCAAGGGAAAGGCAGACTTCAAGAGGGCGATGTACAATACGCCCTCATGAGGCACTCAGACAATTTATGAGGAGGTGAGGGTCAGGAGGCCACCTAGCCTAGAGCCTAGGAGATCAGCTACAGCAAGGACTCAGGTAGAAACACAGTGCTGAGGCACTGCCCCTCCCTCTCCCACTCACAAGTCCTGGCTTCACATCACAGCTGCCAGGCAGAGACCCCCTTAATTTGGAGGTTTGGCTCCAGATGTCCAAATCCAAGGACATCATTTCAGCACGTTTCTCCACTGACTGTAAAAGAACAGCTGCATCTTCTAAGAAGACCCTTCCAAGTCCATTGCTTGTTAGGATGATTACAGTATTTTACTTGTATGATGGTTACGCCTTTTGGGCCTCTTCTTGAGATCCCGTTCTCAAAAGCAGGGTGATGATGTTTAGAGACATAGTATGCTAGAGCAGGATGGGGTTTAGAAATCATGTGATCCAATCCTCTTATTATTTAGATGAGGACACTGGGGTGGGGGTGGGGATGGGGAGGAAGGGAGCTGGGAAGGTCATAGAACTTTCCTGAGGTCATGTGCAAAAGTGGTGGCATCAATAGGGCTGGACTTTCATCTCTATAATGTGGGGGTTTTTTTCAAAGTTTAAAATATTTTTTTTAAAGAAAAAGTACTCATTTTATTTGGAAAATACTGAAATGTAGAAGAAAAATAAAAGACAATATGTAACTGTAATGCTACCACCCCATGCCCATTGTTAACATTTCATTTCAATTTTATATGTTAATTATTTTCTGTAGTTAGGACTGTTCTGTATATATAATTTTCTTTCCTGCCTATTCAGCAAAGCCATATAACTTAAATAATTTTCCCATGGTTGTAAACTCTTCATAAACATAATTTTAAACATCTGCTTAATATTCTATCACATGAATGAATCAAAATTTACTTGCCCACCCCCCTACTGTTTTATATTTAAGCTACTTCTCATTTTCAAATTATAAATAATGCTAATATGAAAACGTTTGTGCATAGAGTTGGTTGTTTTATTTATTCTTTAACTCCTGTGTTTCAGACTATTTCTTTTGGCTAGAGTCCCAAAAGTGGTTTTACTGGGTACATGTTAAAGATTGACTATCTATTACAAAATTGTTTCCAAGAAAAATTGTTCCAATTTACCTTCCCACTAGAAAGTTATGAACATGCCCATTTTGCAGAAACCTGACAGGAAAGGGTTGGTCAAACTTTATTAACTCTTTGCTAATTTGGTAGACATTCCTCCTTTCCTAGGTGAAAATTCTGAGCGCCCAAAGTTCTAGCGTGGCTGTGATGCAGCAGGGATTGTGATGTGAATAAGCAGTTTCCTTTAACATTCTTGGAAATTCAACAAAGTCCTGGTCCACCCTAGAAAGCAGAGGACTGATCGCCTTTAGGCCACCTGACCTGGACTAGCCTCCAAACCGATACCTGCAGCCCAGCCAGGGATAAACGTATTGACATAGGCACAGGAATAAAATAAAACAGAACAGATCATCGCCCGGAGGCACGCGGGAATGTGCAACCTGCACAGCCGTATGTGCGCGTGTGTGTGCATGTATGTGTGCGTGAAGCATCCCTGCCTGGGAGGAGTCCCGAATGCTGGATCAATGGAATCATGAGCACGTGTCTCATGACGGAAAACGGGATTGATGCACCATCCTGTGAAAATCACGTTGCCGTTCATTTGGCTCCTTGGATGATCTGCGTCAGTCCACCTCGGACGCCCTCCCGGCGCTGGGGGGTGCGGCTGTCCCAGCAAGGGAGAGGCCATTTCAGTCAGGCGGAGGGAGAAGGCCGGCTGAGATAATGAGCTCCTGCTCATTGCAGGGAGGTCTGGCAGGAAGGGACCACCCAGAACAAATGAGAGTGTCAATACCTGTCTCTCCAGATCTATCAATCTAAGGCTGTTAGCGGAGGTATTTCTAGGGCCCCTGCCCCCACCAATGCCACATGATAGATGAGGACATTCTGGGGTGACTGGTCCTCACGGAAGTGGAAATCCCACTTGGGCTTCTTTTCTGAGAAGGGGGAGATGTGGCCTCTAGGGTGAGGTTTTTTCCCCAAAAATCATCGCCACCACCACCCCCATTTCAGATCTCTTGGGACAGACTTGGCCTTCCCTGACAATTCATGGTTGAATAAACCTAAGAGTACTGGAGACTGGCTCCTTGGCTCAGGGGTGGTGGGCCTGGAAGGCAGCTGCTTGTGCTCCGCCGGCTCCAGACAGGAGACAGCAGACAGCAGCGTGCCTCCGGGCAATCCGCTGACCGCCCTGGTTTGCGCTTCTCATTTGTAAAACGGGAGGCTGGGTTAGGCCAACCCTTGGGCCTCTTTATTTTAGCTTTATGAGTTTGTGATGTGATAAAAAATCAAGACCACGTAAAAAGTTTACATTTTGGCAAGAAGGACGCAGATGCTCTGAAATCTAAGGGGCCAGCCGAGTGAGCAGTCTTTTCCTCTAACTCATGAGGTCCTTACATCAAAAGGCAGAGGAGTTGCAGGTGAGTAATGGGTAGGTATTTGACAGAGTCTGTGTTACTACAGTCCTAAAAATCTCAGAAGTAAGGGAAAAAATGAAATCAGAATAGTTAAGTAACTGACCACAATTTTTAGGAAGTCGGTGGGGAGTATGAATGACAAATGGCAATTTCATTGATGTGACACAAAGAAAATACAGGAAATACTCTGAGGTGGAGGACAAGTTGTCCGTTTTAAATAAGCCAGCCTGTGTCTCTGTGGGGAATTAGTCATTTCAGTGATACAGAAATTGTGCACTGAGATATGATCCGGGAATCACATCTCACTGGCTGCCACAATCAACAGTGCCTCAATAGGACAGTTCTTTCCACCTTGAGATTTAGTCCTGGGGATATTCTGTCTTTCAATGTGTGGATCTGTCTGTTCCTCTACAAACTGTGATCTTTGCTTGCTCTGTAGCCATGTTGTGTCGTTAGTTACTTCTTTGCCTCTAAAACAGTGCTTTTCAAGCCATGGGTCACCACCACTTAGTGTGTCATTAAATCAATTTAGTGGGCTGTGACCAACATTGTAAAAAATGGGACAGAATAAGAAAAGAAAATGTCAGAGCGCATTGCAGGTAGTAAGGGCAAGACTTGTTTTCCTGGAAAGTTTTGTTTCATACTGGGTTGCACTGAAAGGTGTACTGAGTAGGTCTCAATCAAAACAGCTTTTAAAGCCGGGCTCTAAAGGATCGGGGACTCTGAGGACACAGTGTGTGTCTCCTACCATGTGGGTGTGTCATGAATATCAGAAATTCCTCCCAAGCTGGGAGAGGGATGGGCTTTGGGCCTCCAGTCTGCCCGCCTCAGCTCCTGAATCAGGAGACCCCCGATGCCAGGCCACCTCCCCTGGGTGGTAGCGTGCCTGTCACCAGTTCTTTCAAGGTTGGGACTTTCCTCTGGCTGTTTTCAAGACTAAGGAAGTTAAATCAGGGAAGAAGTGGAGTCGAAGGGAAAAGAGAGAGGCGTGCTCAGCACCTCCTGGGGAGTCAAATGTGGCTGAGTGGAGACATCTGAGGGCACAGGAATGAGAAGCAGCCAGGGAAGCAGTCTAAGCCTGCCCGTCATTTTACAACAAGGCACTGAAACGCGGTGAGGTGAGGGATTTCCAACCTGGGTTTTTTTTTTGTTTAGGTACCAGGGTCCAGGGATTGAACCTGGGACCTCATATGTAGGAATCTGGTGCTCAACCACTGAGCCATATCAGCTCCCCGAGTTGAGTTTTTTTTTTTTCCACTTGTTTTACAGGTTGTTTTTTTGGGGGGAGCCCTGGAACCGAACCCAGGACCTCCCATATGAGAAGTGCCAGGTACTCAACCACTTAAGCCTTGTCTATTCCCCTCCAACCTGGGTTTTTAATCCCCAGATCCCACGCTCCGTCCACTCTGTGTGCCACTCCCATCGTAGCTTGGAGCTCCTCATGTGAGAAAAGGCTTCTGAGAGCTTTGGAGCAAAAACATACATCCCTCAGGAGGGAATATGTGTAACCTCATCAACACGGCCCCCTCTTCCGGAAACAAGCAACGCCCTGGTGTCACTCAGGTCCCACTATAAGCAGAACCAGCCCCAGGGGGGCAGTGGAGGCCAGCAGGCCACTGGCCTCCCTCTCTGCAAGGCTCCAGCTGCAGCCCCTGCGCCGCTGCGTCCCACCCGCCATGGCGTCCCACCCCTCCTTGCCCTCCAGGCTCCTTGCCAGGAGAGAGTGAGAGTAAAAATGATACTGCTTCTACTCGTGTTAGTAATCATAGGAGTAATCAGAGCCTTCAGCAGACCCTCACCCCAGCCTGGCACGGTGCCAAGCACGTTACAGGAATGACTCAGTTAACCTCTTTTCCCTACAAGGTGGTGCACTTATGATCTCCCACTTTAGCAGGGCACAGAGCAAGGCCCAGGAACGTTAAGGAGTTCACTCGAGACATGGCTCATCGGGCTCCAGATCAGGCATTCTGACCGGGGAGCCCCATCCTTAGGCCCTGCTCTCCACGGTGTGGTTCCTGTCGCCCAGTGCACGGTCAGATCTGATGCGGCAGGGGCCTGCGCATCTCGGCTGAACCCCTCCCAAAAGGCCTGCTGGCGGCTCAGCGTCCCAGTTCTGTCATCTGACTGGGTGGACGCCTGCAGGGCCGAGTGGGTGAACAGCCGCAGGCTCTCATCTCCGGCTGCTCCCTCCCCGGGATGGCCAAGGGGGCGAGCACCTCTTCTCTGGCCCAGGTTTGGTGGGTGACGCTATCGGGGGTCAGTTTCTCGTAGCTGTAGGGAGGGGAGCTTTCTGAAGGATTTGGAGGAGCACCTCCTGGAGTTGGCTGAGTGGGACCCAGAAGGGATGGTTGCGTCAGGTGCAGCCTCACCTCGGCTCCTGGAGGGTGACGTAAGGCGTAGCTTCTCCTGGAGCTAGTTAGGGTCGCGGCCTCCAGGTGAATTCCTCAGGGGGATCTGACCCATATTGCATCATGGAGGTGCTTGGGGAGCCGTGGAAATAAAAGAAGTGAAAGCAACCCTCCTCTCTGGGCCCCTCTCCCAAGCTCCTCAGAAATGACAGGTCCCCAGCACCCTTCATCCTGCTTCCAGGTGCAGGGTTCTGGCCCTCCCACCCGACTTCACGGCTCCAGCCCCTGGGAGAGGGCAGGGCGGATGCAGACCTCCCTGGCTGACAGGGCCTGGAGCTGTTCCCTGCCCACAGAGGAAGTGTGGAGATGGAGGCCTGCAGGGGAGGGTCCTGTCCGCCCCTTCTCTCACCTGAAGACTCAAATCCTGGCCCCCATACCCCGGGCCCCTGCCTCTGCTTCCCCCTTTGCCCTTTCACTACGCAATTCTGAAGTAAAACCAAGGACCTCCATTTTGGAGTTTGCAGGCGGATCCCTCTGCCAGAACTTCTGGCGCGAGTGGGAGGAGGTTGGTGAGAAAGCAGAGAAAAAGCCAGGAGGGAACAAAAGTCCCCGTTTCAACCCAGGCCAAGGCAGGCATTCAGCTGACACAGCAAGAAAACCAGATTAGTAACAAGTGAGTGGGGAGATGATTTATGATTCGTGCCTGAGAAGTCACAGAAGACTTTCTCATGTCACCCCTTTACCAGCCCCCCCCGCCCCCCCCCCCGGCCCCGGCGCAACTCACCTCTCCTTACCTGCACGCCATGCTCCACGCTATATACTTCCACCTACTCTTTGTGTAAAGAAGGCTTTTTTTTTTTTTGTAAAAGCCTCTCTTCCCTGCCTAACTTCTCTTTCCTCAACTTATACATTTGGAAGAAAATAAGGCATGGCATGCCTGAGAGAGAAGATTGGTAGGTGCTGGGCTCCTGGGGTGCTGCAGAGGGCAGTGCATGACCCGACAGTAGAATGCCTTGGTTTGGAGCCTCTGTCAGGAGTCCTGCAGGTGCCCAGGCCTCTGAGTCTGGGGCAGGGATGTGAGTCCCATTTGGCAGGAGAGACCCGTCTTCTGTTGCCTCCTCCGGGGGCTGCCTCTTGAGAGGCTGGCGTGGAGGAACCTGCTCAGTCTGCCCAGTCCTATAGCGGGGGCACGTCCACCCTCTCTATCCTGAAACCATGCAGAGAGCAAACAGGAGGAGAGTTCCAGTTATTACACGTTTGCATGGCGGCATTGGGTCAGCTAAAGCGTTTTGTGTTTTATTAATGAGCTGTTCTACGGCAGCTCCCCGATGGTGGGTCAATGAGTGGGGTTGCTTAGCACAAGAACCAAAGTAAGTGGGTCAAGGACACACAGCATTTATGACCGAGCGGGAGATGGATTTCACAGCCAGACCCATTGCATGCAAAGTAACGGCGCCTGCGATAAGGATGTAGGAGGCAGGAGGTGCTTCTCCTGTGGTCCTCAGATGCCTTCCTACTAAGTAAGCCCCTTTGAGCCAACAGACAAGCAGTTTGAGAGCAGCCCTTCCTTTGCTCTCTATGCTCTGGAATGACAGTGGTAGGATGCCACAAGGGAGAAAGCAGATTTTGAGAGGGGCACTGGTGGTTTGGGAGGGCATTCCCAGGAATCAGAAAGGTTAGTCAGCTGCCCTTCACCTGCTGGCAGTCTGCAATAGGACGTTGCTGTGGATCACTGTGCATGTATTGAACCAACGAGTAGCAGTCACAAGGGCCAAACATGGAGAGACTCTGCAGGGGTTAGAACTTGGGCTTGAGCGTCCTACAGCTCTTTCTCCATCTCTGCAGGGAGCCCCTGCCGTCTTGCTAAAGGCAGCTTCCTGGTATCAGGTGTTCTTCCCAAGTTACTTTTGATAGTTTCTTAGTCTCCTCCCCTGCTGTCAGGATGGCTGTCACCTGTCACTTCTCGCCATTGTCTGTGGTCCTTCCTGTTGAAGCTCTCCTGCCTTTTTAAATTTTTTAATTTGCTGTAGGCTTAGAAACAGATGCTCGAGGTCATTAGACTTGTGCACAAAATGAGAATAAAGGGGCATTGAGTGAGTTCTCAAGGGACCCCCCTGAACAAAGGGCCTTAGCTCTAGTGTGTAAAGGCACTGCGTCTTCCATTTTGGCCTTTCCCAAGTCATTTCTGGTATTCTCTGGTGCTTGGGCTGGGTTCTGGGTGGGGATAGCGGAGCCAGTGGAGGTACGGTCAAGCAAGGGCTTGTGTGCAGTGACGAAGACTGCTTACCTTCTTGCCTGTCCCTTCTTCCTGTAATCGTATTCTGAAGCCTCTTCATGCTCCTCACATTTTGGTTACCCAAGCAATGCCAGTTGTCTACTGGAGAATTGTCTTTTTGCTGACAGTTACTCTTGGCATAGGTGGTAAAATAATTAGAACAACAAGATACAAGGACGTAAAACTGGTTCAGGTGGTTGAGAAGTCCACCTGTCCCAGGGCAGGGGAAGAACTAGGTCACTGAGAAAGGTTTCTCCACTCTCACTCCTCAACTGTCCCCAAATTCAATCCTTTCCTTCCCTGTGGGTCACACCCATTTACAAGCCCCTCTTTAGTGTCTTAGAAAGCCCTTTCCCCTCTCTTTCCAAATTCTTCACCTCTGTCAAAGTCCTGGTTAAACACCACTTCCACCATGAAGACTTCTCACATATTATCTTGCCCTTTCTTTGAATTCCTATAATACTTTATTGATCAATTCCATAGATCATTTATTGATTCAATATATATTAACTAAGCCTTTAGTTCTGAGGCATATATACTATTTCCTGATTCCATGTGTTTGGCTCACCTTCCTATCCAGTATCTATGCTTCTAAAGCAGAGGCTTGCAAACTTGTCTATGCTTTGGAATCATCTGGGCAGCTTTTAAAACTCTGATACCCAGGCTGCACCCTAGACCCACTAAATCAGACCCCAGCAGCATGTTTTCTTAAATTTTATTTTGAAATAATTGTAGATTTGCATGCAATGCCAGAAATAGTACAGAGAGGACCCTTGTACCCTTCCCTCAGTGTCCCCTCATGATAATATTTTGCGTCACTATCATGTAATATCACAACCGGAAAATTAAAGTTGGTAAAATCCACTGCATTTATCCATTCAGATTGCACCAGTGTTACACACACTCATTTGTTTGTGTGCGTGTGTATTAAATACCTTGCAGTTGTATCACATGTGGAATCAAAAGACAGAATTGTTGCATCAGCACAAGGATCCCTTGTGCTCTCCTTTGATAGATTATTTTGCGATGCTCCCATGTGATCTCAAAGTGTGACAGGTTGAGAACAACAGATACCCCCTTTACACCCCACAGTGCCCAGCAGTTGCTACTCACACTATACTTGCAGAATCAAAGTTTCTTCTCCAGCTGTGAGTTTCCACAGCTGACACACCAGCCCATGCTCCATCAGGCCACACACCCCCTCCCAGCTGAAGTTCTCTCCCTCTCCTTCAGACCCAAGACCCCGCGATGGGATGGCACAGGCTAGGGAGCTGCAGTCCTCCTCCGGCCTTCTTGCACGGATAGCTATTTCCAGGACTCGGGAATGAAATTGAAAATAGACCAAACAATGTGACAGTTTTTGCTGCTATTTTTTCTTCCATGAACAGAATGTTCAGCATTATTTTTTTCTCTCTTTGTGCAATACTGCAAGCGAGAAGCAATCTGATTGGAATGCTGGCTTATGCTGTTTATAAGCCTGCAGTCTCCAGCAAGCTGTGCAAGGGAGCTTCCCCGAGGAGGACTTGTGGCCACTTTGAGAGTGAAAGCGTGGGCAAGTAGCTGTGCCAAGGCCACACCCAGGTGCTGGTCCTTCTCTTTTCTCTGGAAGTTTTGCTACGATTTTTGTCCAAAACCTATTCAGGTGTGGACGGCCCAGGCACTCAGGGGCTGTGAAGGAGGAGTCAGGGTGTCTGAACAGCTTCGGGGAAAGGCAGGTATTGCTTGAGCAACCGGCCTGGAGCTTGAGGCCTGGGCTGAGCTGGCTGTAGAAAGAGCAGTAGAGGGCGGGATGGGAGTTCAGGAGGCTCGCTGCTCTTTTGCATTGTGCTGGGGACTCCTCTGCGATCTCAAGGGAGAGGACAGGAAGGTTTCATGATTGTCAGTGTCATATGGGAGCTTCAAGAAAGTGGAGTCCTTTATTTCCTGGAGGCCTGGAATCTGAGCATATTCGCTCTTTCACTGGCTTAAGAGACCTAAGAAGCCCCCGCTATGCGCCAGTGTCAAGCTTGCTTCTGGGGACGTGGAGATGAGTGACACATGGGCTACTCTGACCAGGTGCTCATCTCAGTAGATGCAGTTTGATTTTATTTTCCCTCTTGGGATGAGAGAAGGATCAGGATTAGGTAAGGGAGGAAGTGGTTGATCATTTTGGTGTGTTCCGATTCACTCTCTCTGCCCAGAGTATGTAGGCACAGAACAATCTGAATTTAAAAGCCACACTACTTTATCCCCAAGCCCCTGTGGAAACAACCCCTATCTTGATCTAGGTGTTAGTCACACAGGTGGATACATTTGTCAAAAACTCACCAGTGTCCACATAAAATCTGTGTGTATACTTTACCTAAAAAAAAAGTCATATTCCAGAAAGATGGAAAAGAGGCAATGAAGCCAAAATTAAGAGAAGACAACTTTCAGCAGGAGAATAGAACCCCAATTTTGTATTTCATCCTAGCACTCTTTTCAGATGCTGGTATCCAGAAAGCTGCATACCCTTGCAGCCCTGAATCCCTGCCCTCCAGAGTGTGGATGGACGCCCTTCCACCGGCTCCCTGCAGCCCCCCGACTCCTGCTTCTGGAAATGCTCCTCCCACACTCCATTGGACTAGTGGGGACCCGCCTCCCCCACCAAGCTTCTCTTGATCTCCCCAGTCTGACTGAGCCTCTCATGTGCTGCCTTACTATAATTCCACCCTCAGTGGCTTTCATTTTTTAAAAACTTTTATTTCAACTTCAAAAAGTGAAAACAGGTAAAAGACAGCTTAACAAATTACAGGAGCATTGCTTTAAAAAATCCTGTCCAAACACATTTATATTATTTAATCCTAAAAACAAACAATTGTTTCTCCAGTGTTCCAAAAGATGAATAAATGAGCACAGATTGATTAAATGACAATACCAAACTCTCCCTGTTAATGAAGAAAATTTTAAAAAATGCTTTATCATATTCACATCTCATAAAACTATATCCCTTATTCTTTTTACCTCTAGCATTTACATTCTTTGCCTTTGCTCCAAAAATATTACAATATTAATGTTATGGTCTATAAGTTACATCAGTTGTATATCACCATATTCTTAATACTTTGTGATAAACTAATATTCTTGTATTTATATTATTAGCCACAATCCTCATCTACCACCAAAACCACTATATTATACAGTCTTTAGATATCCTCTAGCTGTCTTTCAATTGAATTAACCTCCCTAGACTACCCTTTTCAGTCATAATCTATACATCAGCAGCGTTAGTTATACTCACTATAGTGCATCACCATCAACTCTATCCATTTCCACATATTTACAATCGACCTTATTAAACATTCTACATACATTCAGCCTCAGCTCCCCCTTTCATTTTTTTTTAAAGATTTATTTTTTTTTGTTTCTCTCCTCTTTCCCCCTGTTGTCTGCTCTCTTTGTTCATTTGCTGTGTGTTCTTCTGCATCCGCTTGCACTGTCAGGCAGCACCGGAAAACTGTGTCACTTTTTTTGTTGCATCATCTTGCTGCATCAGCTCTCCATGTGTGCGGTGCCATTCCTGGGAGAGCTGTGCTTTTTTTTTCACGTGGGGTGGCTTTCCTTGCACGTGGGACACCCCTACACGGGGGCGCCCCTGTGTGATACGACACTCCTTGCACACGGCAGCACTGAGCATGGGCCAACTCACCACATGGGCCAGGAGGCCCTGGGTATCAGACACTGGACTCTCCATGTGGTAGGTGGATGCTCTGTCAGTTGAGCCAGGTCTGCTTCCCCCCTTTCATTTTTATTTAGCAAGTAAGTTAATACACATAAGGAGTTTAGAACAACTATGAGCACTCAATAAATGATCACCATTATTCTTATTACATTTTATGCCCACAATCACCCTCCTTAGGGCCCGTGCCCTTGACTGACATGTAAGCTCCATTGGGAGGGTCCTGGATTGTGTCTCTTGGTGCCCAGTATGGTGCTGGGCACGTAAACCATTTTAAGTCCATTGAAATCTGCTTAGGTGGGTGTCAATGCCTGGCAAACTCTAAGCCCGTGTATCTGAGGAATCTGACTCTATTGGAGACCTGATTCAGGAAAATTCTAGCAGAGACCTCTACTTTAGATGCGGCATCAGCCTGGTGGCATGGGAGGGAGGGTATACCTGGAATTCTAAAACCTCTGTCCAGCCCTGCAGCTGAGAGGGCTGGAGAAACCCTGCTCCCAGCCCAGTGGAGGAGTGGAGGGTGTGTCCTCGGTGTACATGTCCAGCATGGGTGCCTCTTGTGTGACTTCTGAGGCACCCTCAGGTGGGGTGATGAGATGTCACTTGATGGCAATGGCCCTGCCTTTCAGAGTGACACTCAGCCAAGGGGCAGCATGACAATGACACCTGCTCATCAGCCCTGCCCACCTGGAGCCTGCCAGGCCTGGGCCACCCTGCTCATTAGGTCGGCATCTGTCCCCACCAGCCTGCTGGCAGCTGATGCTCATTAATCCTGGAGCCCTGGGCCTAATGGGCAGGCGGAGGCTGAGCTTTTAGAGCCATTTACAGCAACGGGCTCACTGAGAGCTGGTAGATTGATTTATAATTGGGCTGAGGGGCCCCCCTGCTTCCCTGGAGCCCAGGCTCCTAAACTGGACCAGCTCAGGAGGGTGGTTTTGGCTCAATGGTGCATGAAAAAGACAAATGCAGGGATGGGATTCTTGCCAGCCAGAGCACTATAGGTGGTGGTTCCCCAGAGCCAATCCCGGCACCACCCCACCCCCCAGGGGCCTCCTGGCGTGGGCTACCCTGGACGCTTGGTTCCTTGTTTGGGAGGCTAAACAGAAACTGTGCTTGTGAGGATCTGGTCCCCGCGGGAGGACAGGGGCTTGTCAGGCTCCTCACTGGCAGGCCTTGGAATCATCCCCTAAACTCACCAATGGCATAGCAGGAGAACAGTGATAATGAATACCGCAGTTAGTACCTACTGACTGCCTAGTATCTACTTGGTACTGAGTTAAATCCTTAAAATGAATTATCATATTCAAAGCGGTGCAGTACTTATTATCAGTCCAGTTTTGCACGTAAAGAAACTGAGGCACAGAAGGTTAAATAACCTGCTCAAGGATACCCCCTAGTGGAGGCATTACTTGGCTTTGGACCAGGCAGCCTGACTTGGCATTTCGGTGCCTTTGCTTTATCCTGCCTCAGGCACAGGACCTGGCACAGCCAGCCTCAGCAGTGGGGCATTAGAGATGCTTGGAATCTCCTCGGTGAGGTGAGCAAGCTTTGTCTGGTTGAGAAGTTGGCTGGGAGTCAAAGATACTGGGATTCCAGCCACTTGCCGGCTGTGTGACATTCGCTATATCACCTTCCTGCTCTATGCTCTCGGTCAAATGGGGATACTGTCATTAGTTTTGTTGATGTTGTTTTAATAAGGATACGAGCCTGCAACAAAGGTGAAAACAGAAAAAAAGTCATTAATGGAGGCAGTCATTGGCCCTGGCCTCGCAGGAAATGTCCTCTCCCTGCTCCCGCCCAGGAAGCCTGCACCTGGAGGAGCAGGTGCTCTTCGAGTCCCCGTTGGTAGAGACCATGGGAACTCCATGGTTGGGTGAGGTTTCATCTTTTACCAGGGTAAATTCCGGGCTCTGTCTTCCTACTCTTTCCATGAACGTGAACGTGGCTGGAATTTCAGGGAGCTCAGGTCTGCTCCTTCTCCTCTAACCATTTCTTTCTCCTGGCACATGGCTTTGTGAGCGTATGGCCAATAAAGCTGATAATCTCACTCCCGTTCCCCCAATTCTTCCTACCACATTTTCTCTGCTTCTGCTTGCCTTCCTCTCTTTCCGTCTGTCTGATTCACTATGATCAAGGAAGAATCTCGGTATCCAAACTGTCTCCATTGCTGCAGGTTTCAAATCAGCCCGCATGATGGTGGTGCTTTTGACGGTAACAGAAGCTGCTGATGTATAATTCAACAAACAATCCAGAAATGCACCGGAATCTAAATTACTCACATCAGAGAGATCTTGATGTTAAACGCTGTCTCTTAAAAACACGCTCCATTCATGCGGGTCCCTGTGCTTTTATCTTCCAGCATTTGTAAAATTTGGGGGAGGGCTGGGCTGCAGAGGGGAGTGGTAGCCTAGCACTGATGTCTGGATGGGTGACGTGAAGTCCCCAGCTCCTCTATCCCTGGGCCAGCTGTCAGCAAGGCAGGTGCCTGGAGCTGGAGTTCCCCAGGCAGATGTGGGGCAGGACCAGCCTTGGAGCCTCCAGCCCCTCCTGCTGGGTTCACCTCCCCCCCTCCCATTCACTGGGGATCCTCATTCACTCTGGAGAGGGTGTGTCATATATGGTTACAAGTGCAGGCTTTGGAGCCAGACTACCTGGGTTCAAAGTCTGGCTCAGGCAGTGGTCAGTGGCAACTTAACCATGGGCAAGTTACTTCACCTCTCTGTGCCTTAATTTCCTCATCTGTAAAGTGGAGATAATAATAGGCTTATATTACAGAGACACTGTGAAAATTCAACTTAATATATGTGAATGCTTCATTAAATGTGGCCTGTTATTATTCCAGAGACTCCCAAGGATATCTAGGGAGCCCATGGTTCTCCCCATCCTCTCCACAGGTTCCCTGATCTGGGCCTCTTCAGCCACTGGACTGGAGTGAGACTCTGGAGTCCTGTCCTGTATCTAGGGTGGGGACTCTCCAGGGCCTGCTCCTCTTGGTGCGACACTGGGGCACCAGCTCTTTGTCCTGTGGGATGCATTTGACATAAGCCTAATCTGGTTCAGCTGTGTGTTCCAGGGAGCCCCTACATAGGGCACAGGCAATATCGCTGTTTTTCTCTGGTCAGGCTCAAAGGATCATAAATGTTGGTGGTGCTTTGGAGACCAGAGTCTCTCATAATTTGGGTGAAAACAAAACAAAAAATTCTCAGACAAAAACCTTTTTGTGTCTTGTCCTTGCACGTAGGTAGGGGTAATGGAAGGAATCAGGCTACTAACTGGCTCCACCGTCTCTTTCCTTCACCTCTGTGGCCTCGGTTTCCTCACCTGTAAATGAAGGCAACTGACCAGAAGATATCTAACATCCCTTTCCTCTCTAAAAGTCTCTATAATGCAAACTCTAATGCTGAAGTTGCTCTGGGGTCATTCTCTCTCCACCACCCAGAAATGACCATCTCGCCAACTTTATGCCCAAGAGACCCAGTGAGCCCAGGGATCGTCCTTCCCATTGGGTCATCTTGTCCTTCACTCTTGCCACCATCTAACAGTGGAGACCTGGTGGGTACCTGCTTGTGCAAACAGCCATCAGGACCCTGCCACCTCCTCTGTCAATAGCTCCAGAGTAACTGGTTATGAGTTGAACTTACATCTGAGCTTCCTGCATTCTCTGAGAAGTAAAGAGAATCCAGTGATAGTTTCCTCTTTTTACAGAAGGCAAATCCACACCCCCTGGTTGAGCCCTTTAGGGAGCAGGCGGTGATTTTCAGGCTGTCCATCAGAGATGCCCTGATGCATTCCAAATGGACATGAGGGCTTAATTGGCATCTGCTTCCTCCCCTCTGGTTCCACCCCAGGGGCACATCAGGGGTCCACATAACCAGACAGGAAATGGACCGTTTGGGGGAAGCCAGCTGCCTGCAACATTGAACACGCTCCTGGCCCCAGCCCAATGCCACGTTCCTCCCATTTGCCCGCGCGGGCACCCTTGGTCACAGGCCACTCTGGGTCTCCCTCCCAAGGCTTTTATTTCTTTCCTCCTCTCACGGGGCCTCACAGTCTAAAGACACTCCCCACCCATCTTGGCCCCACATCACCATGTCCTCCTGCTTGCCTCAACGGCCACCATCCCCTTGTCCCCAGCCAGTGCCAAGCGGCCTCTGTAAATCCTCTTGCCTTGTCATCTCACGCAGACGTGAACCTGTGCGTGGCTGCCACGGTGGCTGCCGTGACCAGCATCCATTCAAGTCCAGACCCAGATACCTAATTGGGTGTTTGCTCTGTTAGGAGTGAAGAGTGGGGTTATCTGATCAGCAGCCCTCACGGTGCCTTATCAGCACCGTGGCCACTGTGGTTTCCCATTTGCTGAGGGACTCCGAGGGCAGCAGCCTCACCTGGCCAGTCTGTCCCACCTGCCCTGAGCATCAGGGCCCCTGCAGGCTAATTCCCAGAGCGCGTCCAGAGTTCCCTGGTCTGGTGGAGTGGGGCCCCAGAGAAGGACTGAAAACACAGCGGGACCTGCGGCTCCCTCATGGCCAGAGCCCCAGAGCAGGGGCAGCCAGAGAAAGCGGGTTCTTCTGGCGTCCTGCGGGGCTCGGCTGTGACCCTTGCTTTACACTAACGCACTTTTAATCCCATGCTGTCCACGATGTGACTTCCTAATGACGTTTAGCTTTAGCATGGAGAGGTGAGGGAATTTTCCCAACACCCCGCAGTAAGGTGATGGTGGAATAGACAGGAGGGCCCAGGTCTCTTTCCTGGAGTAAAAGAAGTGACCTGCCTGAAGTCACACGAGTGTCAGGTGGCAGAATTGGGACCAGAGCCTCGGTTTCCTCACTCTTCACTTAGGACCCGTACCCCTTCTCACCCCTGATCACTCGTGCTGGTCCCTTCACCTGCTCCCCTCATTAGCGAGGGAGGAGGGGGTCCTCCTAGGGAGTGGCATCTGCTCATGCCATCTGCATCGAAACCCGCCTCGGTGTCTCGAGGGGGGAAGAAAGAAGCGGCCCGACCGGCTGGGCATCACTTCAGAGGAAAGCCGGCCTCGGCCCAGCACTCGGGCTCATCCAAGGAGGAGCTGGCATCCCAGCCCCCACTCCCCGCCCCCTCCCATGCATCGTAGGTCTTGGCCAGGACTTGGGAAAAAATAAATTCTGCATGGCTGCTAGCCAGGCAGACACCCAGGTTGTCAGGGGATTGGGAAAGGTCAGCCAGGGATGCCAGTTAGCATTAGAGAGAGAGAGAGAGAGAGAGAGAGAGAGAGAGAGAGAGAGAGAGGGTAGGGTGTAAATTAGTGGCCTGTGTCTCAGCAGCTCTGCGCCTGGAATCTATAATGAGCCACCGCAAGTCGGCTGGGGAATCTGGATGATGACACGATTCTCCTTCCCATTCAAGCCCTGGCTCTACCAGCCCACACTGACGGGAGTGCCGGTCACTGTCCTGGCACCATCTCCAGCCCACTCCTGTTCCCCCTACTGGACTCGCTGCAAGCCTCCAAAGGCCCAGCCGTCAGGTGCCTCTTCTGTGATCCCTGCAGCCCCTCTACTCTCCCTACCATGTCAGTGTACCTGTCACTTCCTGGGGATTGGGCCTTGATCGTGTCTGTATTCTCAGTGCTTAGCACAGTGCATGTAGTGGGGGCTCAAGAAATACTTCTTGAATGAATGAATGAATGTTTAAGTAACAAAATTAGGACTTGAGAGGTGAGTTCATTGGGGTTTCCAGAAATGATCATCCATGCCCAAAGCTCGGTTGATAGGTGCTACAGTTTCCTCTCCACCCATCCAGAGCCAAATACACCACCTCTGGCTTGTAGCCACTTGAGGCTAAAGACCAGTCAATAAGCAACTGTGTGCCACGTGCTGTCTTCAGTGCTGGCTAATAATACATGGAAGATACAGTTTCCCTGACCTTGCGGGACTCACAGTCTGGTGGAAGAGTCAAACACAGAACCAGTTCATGAGAAAGCTGTGTTACAAGCTACAATAAAGGGGTTTACCTCCTGCTAAAGGAGCCTCACATAGGGAGCAAAAGGTTTTTGCGGGTGGGTGGTAAGAGGGTTAGGATGTGAGGTCAGTGGTGGTGATGGTGACAGTGGCAGAAAGTGGTGCTCAGTGAAAACATTGAACGATAAGTGGAAGTTTCCAGAGGAAAGGGTGGGGAAGGGTTGGGAACGGCTTGAGCAAAGTCGGAGGAGTAAGGTTATAATGTCTATGGGGGAACTGCAATAGTTTTATTTGAATGGAGTGTGGGAGCATGGGGAGGAGTGGGGCGAGGCATGGCTGGAGAGGGGCTGTGAAGCATCTCCATGCCAACCCAAGAAGAGCATCTTCCGGGGATCCTAACCAGTGGGAGTGGGGCTCAGACAGATGGGGAGAAGCAGTTATGTCCCAGGGCTGGTGGTTTTTTTTTGTGAATGACAGTCCCTTTTGTCTGCTGGCCCGCCGGGGCTGAGCAGGACTCTTGCCACTGCATCCCCTCCTTGGTTTTGAACTGCCTGGAACTGCAGGGATGAGGAAAACCAGGTTTAGGGGGTCGCTACAGGCTCTGACAGCAGGTACCCCCGGGACTGTCTGGAGGAGGCTGAATGCTGCCTGTTGCCACAGTAACTGCCGAGCAGGGCACATGACAACACACAGATGCTTGGCTCCCCACCTGGTGGCAGAAGGGTGCCGAGGCCGGACAGTCACTGCCAGGGCCACCGGGTAGCTGAATGCCAGTCTAGAGCATTCCACTTCCCAGACAAGGCTCTTCCCAGCTAGGAATACCATGCCTTTGATCTGGGACAGACCTGGGAAAACCAGGGCCAGGAGGAAAGGCTTTAGCTACTTCTTGGGGAACGAACCTGAAAGACCAGGTAGAGCCTACCAAGGACACGGTCCCTACCTAGGTACGGTGTCAGGGCTGCTCAGCTTGATGCCCTTCCTTTCTTTCATTCATTTACTGGTAGCTTTGCTGTTACCACAATGAATAGTTATAGAAAGCCTATTGTGCATGTGGCAATCGGACCCTGCCCTCAGGGAACTCATGGTCTAGAAGGAAGACAGAAATGGGAGTGAGCAACCTCCAGGTGCTGTGGTGCATGCCCCAGGAGCTTTTATTTGGACTCCAGTTCTCCTCTCCATCCCTCCTCACTATCTGTGCCAAGGGAAGATCTACAGAGCTTACATCAGTGGACTCCCTGGCCTCTGCCCTCTGGGTGGGCTGGACATTGAGAAGCCTTTGCAGGCGATTGGTGAGGTGGAAAAGAGAGGATGGGGCATTTAGTCCCCCTGCTCCCTACCCTCACCCACCCCCCTCTGTCTTCACTGGGTGGCCTTGGGCTAGTTGCATCCTTTACCTAAGATTACTTCTTGCAGAGTGACCTTCTCGACATAATTATTCTTTTTCCTTTCAAAGTCCGGCAACCATTCCCATCCTTGCTCCTTCAGGTAGTAAATGCTCCTTCTTTTCACTAGCCCTGGAGTACTGCACCATCCCTGGCGGTTTCCCTTTAGTTTACACAGGGGAGCCAGTTACGTAATTGGAATATATCATCACAAACTGTCCCCACGGGTAGAAGACAGATTCATGGCAGTCTGCTGTCCTTGTCCATGCACTTTGCTATCTGTGTCCTCCGTGGTGGTTATACCCTTTGATGGAGAAGCTGCAGTGAGAAAAGTGAAGTGGATTCCCATAGTCCCAACTTTCTCTCTGTCTGGTCCCTATGCTGAACATCCCCCCTGCTTCTCTCTCACATTGTCCCCCGACGCCACGTGAGTGCACGGTCACACACATGCCTGGGTGCCACATTTCTGCTCCACCAGCATCTGTGCCCCTGCTAGACGCATCTTTCCCATGAGGCTAGCTGTTTTCTGGAGGGGATCAGAAACAAGATCTCGTTGTCCCCCTTGCTCTGGAAGGGAGGGGGCAAGAGGGAAACTCCCTAAAACTGCTGGAGCTGGGGAGAAATGATGAGCGCTCCTCCTCCTTGTTTCTTCCCACTCCATGGTCTCCTCTGCTCACTGGCTTTGAGTCACCAGAAAAGAATTTCCTTTCTTATTAGAGGCATCATTTTCCAAGATTGAAAGTACAAAAGGAGAAAGGAAAAGGCTTTGTCCTGTCTCATGCCCAACCTATGTGAGGAAGTAACAACTGAACTGAATTTTCAAAGGGTCCAGAGCGCATTTTTAAATGCTGAGTGTGGGCTGGCCTTTCTCAGGAAACACGGAGGGTGGGGCTGGGGGCAGTAGGAAGGGAGTGAGAACACATGGGGCAAAGAAGTTGGGGTTTATGCTATGGCGTATATGGGGGTTCACTTTGTGGAAGGAAAAGTTAGTTGCTGAGCCTTTTCTTTTGAGAATGCTGTCACTTCTGGGAAGGCCCTCACCTCTTCTCTGAAATGCTTGTCACTGTTTGAGTTATTCCTGAGATATTATGGGACTAGAGAGAAAGAAGGTTAGAGTAATAAAGGCATTGCTCCCTAGAACAGCCTAGAATGGAAAGGAGAGAAGGTGGTAGATCAAATGTCCTCCATGCTTGAACCTCACAAACCAGAGGTTGAAACAGTTTCCGCCTTAGCCACCCTTGAAACCAATGAGCCACATTGTGGGGCCCAGTGCCTCTGGGGATCCCAGGAGGAAGTGATTGGGTGAAACTCTCCATGCAGCCTTATTCTCCAAAAGGTCGAATGCTGGAATCCCTTAGTTGGGTAGGTGAAAATATATGCCAGAAAATACATTAATAAGGAGACTTTTTTTTCTGAACCAAAATTGAGAGTTTGGCATGAACTATAATGATTTCTGTGATATTGATTACAAATAATTTTCACCGTGGTGGACTATCTGGTGATTGAGATGAAATGAGTAACTCTCCAATCGGAGCTTGTGTCTGGGCAACATACTTAACCACTTGGGACTTGAGGTTATCGGGTCTCCCCAGCTTTCCAAATCGATGGTATTACTTGGAAGAGGAGCCTGAATCTCCATCTTCCAAAGGGAAATGGGGGGAATAACTGTGCCAGAGGGACTAGGTCTAGGGTGAGAACCCAAGAATCGCTGGCACTAGGCTGCACCCCGAGAGAAATGGCACCAGTGAGTCAGTGCCTCCTCCTGGGGATTTCCCTGGACTGTGGTTTCTCTCCTCACTTGCCTGCAGGTTCACTTTTTTAATGAAAGACCTCAGTGGGATCTTATTGAAGCAGGTCTGTAGTCCCAGATATACTCCAGGACACACTGGACGAGGGAGATGCAGAAAGCAGCCCCTTGGGGCTCCCAGCCTCCCCAGCGTGATGCTGGAGACAGGGCATGGTTTGGGCAGAGGGCATGGGGCCCTGGTGAATGAGAATCAAACTCCTTGCAACCAGCCAAGCAGTTAAGCAGAAAAGATCTAAAGAAATACTCTATACTGTTTCCGATGGGTCGGGCAGATTCCCCTCTCGGTAGCAGAACCGGGTTGTCTCCTCTAACACTTGGCCTTGGCCTCTCCACTGCACCCCCGGGAAGTGCCAGAATTCCCTAAACTGGATTCGTAAATTTCTCTCACCTCTGTGCTCACTCTTCTGGGTTCTCTTTTAGATCTGACAAGTGAGGGTGGAAATTCTCTATTGGCTCCTAAACTACAGAGTTGTCCAGCCACAAAGTAGCTCTCAGCTTGTCTTCTCCTTTCTTGCCCAGTTACCAATGCCCCCTAAAATATTTTAACCTGAAGACTTTGCTGATTTTTGCACCCCCCCCCCTCCTACCTGTGCCCTAGTCAAGATACTTTAAATATTCCTTCTATTTTAAAACATTTTAGGGGTCAGATGTCAAGAAACATTTGTAAGCTGTTAATTTGTGAGGCTGGTCTAGCCCACTGCTCCTCAAGTTTTAATGTACATACAAATCACCTAGGGATTTTATGAAAATGCTGAGTAGGTTGAGGGTGGGGTCTGAGATTCTGCATTTCTAACAAACTCCCAGATGATGCTGACACTATTGGACCTTAAGCCACACTTTGAGGAGCAAAGGAATGGACCAGTGCTATTAAAATGTGACCTGTGAGCCATTTGTTAATTTTCTGCACTGAGAAAAGTACAGAAATTGAGTCAGCATTTAGAAATTTGTATAGCAATTTGACAATCCTGCCACATCCCTGAGCATGATCAGTGGATTTGTATTTTGTACTTTTTAACTTCATTTTTCTGGTAATCTGTTTTTATGGTATTTGACAAAAGTTTCTCTCCGCAATGGATTGGAAATTTTTCTAAAAATGTCTGTTTTCCATAGATTGCTTGGGAAGCACTGGGCTAGATGACCTCTAATGTGCTTTGCCATCTCTGGGATTCTCTGATTCTTTGAAGCACATGCCATAAAGTGCCCTGTCTTTGGGGCGCAGACTTTGGCAGAGTGTGACCCCTGCTGAGGCTGCCCGCCCAGGTCCTTGGTGTTTCCTCCTCTCTCCTGTTTTCTAAGCACAGCTCAGTGTTTTTCTTTCCCAGGCAGAATTCCTGATAGTTCAGACAAAGGTTGAGCGTATCAGGGGATTTCAGCCTCTGTTGATGCCAGGAAGTGCCAACCAAAAAGAGAGGGGGTGACGGGAGAGCTTCTGAGCCTGCAGACTGGAAGTTGTCCACCCTGAGACTGGGCAACCCACCCGCCTCATCCAAAGCAGAATTTTACTCTACCAGGGCCACTGCCTGCCCAGCTTCTGAGAAAGAAAAAAGCCAGGCTGAGAGGCAGGCTAGTGAGAAGGCTTCCTGCCTCGCCTGCTCAGGGGGGCGGCTGGGTGTTAACGAACCCAAGTGCAGTCATAACAGGAATTGGGCCAGCTGGAGCCGGCCCCTGAATGACCCGTGCTCCTTTGGCAGGACCCAGACTGCTGTGGGAGTGGTCAGAGACAAAAACACAGCGCGTTTCTCCCTGCAAAGGCAGTCTTTGTTGTTCTTGGAACCCCTGTGGACCGGCCCCCGTGCTGGTTGGCACTGGTGGGGGATGACCCTGGGGAGGCAGGGCCAGCAGGTCTCGTCTCCAATCCTGTCTCCTTTCTTCCATTCCCAACTCTTGGTGCCTGGTGCAATGTTGGACACCTTGTGGGCCCCCCTCCTTCAATGATTTTCTTCTTTTTAGAAAGATTTATTTAATTTATTTATTTCTCCCTACCTCCTCATTGTTTCTATTGGCTGTGGTGTTCATTGTAGGCTCATCTTCCTTTTAGGAGGCACTGGGAACCATACCCGGGACCTCCTATGTGGGAGGGAGGCACCCAGTCACTTGAGCCACCTCTGCTCCCTGCTTTGATGTGACTCTCATTATGTTTTCCTCCTTGTGTCTCTTATTGTGTCAGCTAACCATGTCAGCCTGTTGAGTCAGCTTGCTGTCTTGCTCATCCTTTTTAGGAAGCACTGGGAACCGAACCCAGGACCTGCCATGTGTCAGGTGGGAGCTCAATTGTTTGAGCCACATCTGCTTCCCTCAATGCTTTTTGATACTCATTTTATACCCCACCCCCATTTCTGAGTTAGAAGTAATCCTTCAGGTATAGAAGCTCTATGGAATGTCTCATCATCTTTGCTAAATACTAATTAAATTTCAAAATTGCAGAGAAGAGGAGTTGATATTTAATAGCCATGCATTGAATTATCTTCTTACAGCCTTTGGAAATTAGCCACTCCAGTGTTCAAAAGGTATGTGATTTCAGCTGGGCCAAGGTTTAATTGAATGGTTAGACTTTTGGTTCTTGATTGTGATTTATTGGTTGACCTGCCATTGCACTATCTTTCAATTTGTGAAATTTGTTTGTGAGGTGCTGTGTTGGTCATAGGAGGACATGTCCTTGAGAATGTGTATGTGTATGTTTTTGCTGACCTTGGAACAAAAGGGGGTACTTAGAAGGTGGGACTTTTATGTTGTTTATTCAGGAATGAAGATGAGTTGTCCTACTCTGGTTATTCCTCCTTGCTGTCTAAGGCAGGTGTCACAACCTACCTTACCAAGACAGGTGCCTGGGGCTGGGTGTGGGGTCCATGGCCAGGGCACAACAGCAAGGCTGTTTGGTTGATCCAAGGCTGGGACCCATGGCTTTAGCCTCCTTAGCCCCATCCCATAGCCACTGATCCTCTTAAGAGGTTGTTTATAACATATTTTCTGAAAATGAAAAGAGGATGGGGAGGAAAGGCCTTTGTGACCACATTTTGTGTACTATGGTCCAAGTCTATTAAGACACTAAAAGGAAGTTGATTCCCCTTGTTTAGATGCCTGGTATTAGCCACCTCTTGGTTACAGATGGGCCCCCAGATTCCACCAAAAAGCACAGTAACTCTGGAACTCCTGTACTCTGGCTATTAACCAAACTGAGAGAAACTTCAGAGCATATTGTCTGCCTGGGCTGTTGGAAAATGGGAACAGAGGAGCTCACATCCAGTTCAGGGTGATCCGTATAGGGCATATCTTAGCGCCTCTCCTGCCACCCCAAATCTCTATGGAAAAAGACTTCTGAGAATGTCTCTCTGTTTAGCTCTTGTATTAGCTAAAAGGGGTGCTGACATGAAGTACCAGAAATCTGTTGGCTTTAATAGGGGTATTTATTTGGGATAGAAGCTCACAGTTTAAAGGCCCTAAAGAGTCCAACTCAAGGTACCATAAGAGATACTTTCTCACCAAATGTCTGTTCCAGGTGTTGAAGCAAGATGGCTGCCAATATCTGCAAGGGTTCAGCCTTCCTCTTCCTCTTAAGGCTCCATGGGGGGGCCCAGCTTCTTCTGATCTCAGCTGTAGGCTGGAAGGGCTCATTTCTTTCTGGGCTCAGCTGCTCTGTTCTCTTCACAAGATCAGCTGTAAACTATCAGGTGACGTCTCATCTCTCTTCCAGGGGCCGCAGGATCAAAGCTGACAAGTCTCTCCTCCTCCGTGTCTATGGAGCTCTCACTATTGTTCTGTGTGCCTCTTTTTTCTGTCTTCTTGACTGTGTCCATTTATTGTAGTCCACAAAGGAGGTGGGGACTCAAACTGAATCACCCTAATGATGTAGTCGAATCAAAGTCCTAATCTTGATTTAATCAAGTAAATGTAAAGCCTTTGATTTATATCAATCAAAGGGTATCATGCCCAGAGGAACAGACCAGTTTATAAACATAATCAATATCTCTTTTTGGAATTCATAAATAATATCAAATTGCCACAGCGTGGTTAGGTAGTTCCTCTTATTTTCCTTTCTGAGCCAACCTATGGACACTCTTGGACACTGGAGTGCACGGATGATTGATGGTTGTTGAGTTATCACATGTGAACTTTAGCAAAACTGACTCCCCCAGAGGAATACAGTTGTCTCTTAGACCGTGTTTATATCATACTTGATATAAGAATTTTGATATGATATCTCATGCTTATTTGTCTGCTGCAAGCAAATTTACCTGGACACTGTGTGTGCATATGTGTGTATGTGTGTACATGGGGCAGAGAGAATGGAGCCCACTTTATTGTAACATTAAGTGATTAACTCAGTGCTCTGAACCATACCAGCCTCTGCAGTAAGAAAGAGAAAGCCAGCTGCCCAGGCTGTGGCCTATTGTAGGTGCTAAAGCTCTGTTAGCATCTGGTGTAGAAGAGCCCTCAAAATAAAAGTTAGCCAGTGTTGTCCAGTCTCCTTACTGTAAGACTCGGTAACAACTGTGTATGAGCTGTGTCCCCTACATGCCCAGCATCCACTACAAATCTGTAATTCTCAGTAAGGAAAGGTGGGGAGGAGGAGGAGAGATATGAAGAAGGTGAGAACATTTGGGCTCATAGCTTCCATAATCTCCCCTAATTCACTGGGAAATAAAATGCAGTAAAGAATGCATGAAGGCAAGGTGTAAAGTTAGAGACTAATGTAGTAATCTGATCACTTGAATACAAGTGAAAGTACTACAGATTCATTCTCTTCCTAAGAGCCATCAAACTAAACCCCAAATAATTATTGTGGGACACACAGAGGTGGAATTCTTGTTATGTTGGTCCATAAGATCTTGGCCCATAGGTAATGTATCAAGGAGGGTTCTTGAGAACCTCAAAATGGGTGGGTGCACCACAGTGAGAGCAGAAAATGAGGGGACACCCCCACTTTGCCAGCCCGGCCACATCTTGGGGGTAGAGGTTCTCAACAGGTCATCTGAACATGCATAGGGAAAAGCAGGACTTTGAAGGAGTTGAAAAGCATTATCAACAATTTTTCAGAAATGAGTCCCAGGAGTGTGATGTGAAGCTGGCTCTATTTGAATGTGAAGCATAGCTATTGGGAATTCTCACTAGCACAGCACTTGTGGAAAACAATTTGTAAATATTCAGCAAGAACCTTAAAACATTCAGGTTCTTTGAACTAGTGATAATTTTTATAGAAATCAATTCTAAATTTTAAAAATGGGTGCTAATCACCAAGAAACATATTTCAGCATTATTTAGCATATTAAAAATAGAATTGATAAAAAAGATCCATTTATAGCAAATGATGAGGTACATTTGACATACAGGCCAATATCATAACAATTTGTTTTAAGATAACATGCAAGGAAAGTATGATACAATTAAAATGTTTACAATGTGTAAAATAAAAACTGGAAAGAAAACTACTGAAATGCTAACAACGGCTGTATTTAGAAAATGAGATAATATGTGATTTATTTAGGTTATTCTGTTTATTTACGTTTTCTACAATTTTCTTTCATGATCGTTCATTACTTTTGTAATGGAGAGAAATAACATTTTTAAAATGGAAAGAAGTAGATCCCAGAGGAATTTTTTGGATAGCAGATAGGCCTGAGAGCAGAGAGGCTTTAAAATATCAACATTCAACCCCAGAGTCTGCAGCCAGCCAGCCAATTAACTCAGAAGGTGAGGGGTCTTTCTCTTGGTAGGCTTGCTTGGTGGCTCGGCCACCTCACATGTGTGCCACAAGTGGGCCTCAGAGAGATGGAGTGTGCATGGGGGGATCAGCCTGAGCCTTTCTGCGCTGCCGGGATAAAGCAGGCAGCCAACTAGTATTCAAGGGCATCCTAGAAAGCTGTGCCCTGGTTCACCCTAAGGATAATACAGAGGAAGTGCAAGGAAAAATTGTTGCCCATAGGAACCTGCATTCTAATCTAGGGATAAGACTTAGACACATAAAACAGTTCATGAATGTGACTGCATTATTGTGTGCATGTGTATTTGTGTGTATACACATGCACACATATGTATGCATGCACATACACACATAGATATCACAAACACTCTTTCAAATAAATTGGTAGCTCAGACAATACATGGCAGTTGTGCAGTGGACAGTAAGTACTTATTGTACTGTTAGTAGCATTGTCTTTGAATACAAAGGACAGCATATTATTGCAGATAATTTCTATAGCAATAACAATGATTGCAGGCCATGCCAATATTCTTTGTTATTAATGAGCTGATGCTGTTGGAATCTCCATTTGCAAAGTGTCACATGTAGAATTTTTAAATCTTGACCATTTTCCAAAATTGACTAAGCACACTTAGAGCGAAGGGCTCATGGAGCCTTGGGGGACCCTGCCACAGGGAACTCACCTGGGTCCATCCTAGTGAGTTTGAACAGCCCTCCTGATTTTACTGAGGAGGGAACTGAGCAGAGAGCAGCAGGCCGCGTGACAGCCTGAAGTCAGCAGCAGCACGATTTGTAATTCTCGAGTCCACACTGCACTCCTCAGCTGGTCAAATATTACTTCCCTCCCGCCTCCCCGGGAAAGGCAAACAGCTCTGGGCTGCAGGCCTGGGAGTGCAGCATCTGACCCGTGACTGGCCATGGGCTTAACCCTTTACCTGCTTCTCTCCTTGGGGCTCTAGCTGCAGGAGGAAGCTTCTGTCCTTATTTGCATTGCCTAAGAGGACAAACCCAGGCAGTCATTAGAAAGCACAGCCACAGGGCTAGCCTTATATTCCACATAGAAAAGAGTCTTCTGGCTTCCTCTTTCCCCTTTCTCTCACATTTTTTCATCCCCTGTGACTTTCTTCTTTTCCTCCCTCAAAATTAGCAAACTGATAGAAGCGTGAATAATTGATTGGGGGAAGCTGGAATGAGGAACATTTCTGGTTAGAATCGTCTCTCCCATCTGAGGCAGCAGAGGGGAGTTGATCCGAGGGAGGACAGGGTCCCCTAGCTCCTGTGCAAGGGGCGGGGGGCTGCAGGGGAGCCCACGGAAGGGCTCTGCCAGGGTTGCCAGGGTCTTCTGCTGTTGGCTTCTGCCTTGGACTTGGATGAATGGTGCAAGACCCTGGGAAGTCCCTGATGTTCTCATCTGACTTGGATGACACCAGACGCGGGCTACATGCTCAGCCCAATGTGTGAGTGTGTGTGAAGTAGGTATAGGCTAGGGGTTACTGTCTTTGCCTCATTAATATCTCCACCAGATGCTACAGGACTATGTTCTTATAACTGCAATGTCACTTGGAATTTAAATAGCTGTTTTGAACAAAAGACTCTGGTCAAATTTGGGAAATGGTATATATTTTTCTCTTTGAGATTCACTTAAGTGTATCAAAATACCTGAGAAGTCCAGCAGTAAATTCTTTGTTTGCATATGATTTTTCCAAATGTGTTTGACTACGGGACCACATTTTGGTTCTTAAAAAAAACAAAAAACATCTTGCAGGATGCTCTCCCCTGGGATATAATTAAGGAAATATTGGCATGTGAAGTTCTGCCCCCTCCACCTTACCTAAAAGAACACACACGTGAGATGGAAGGTATAAATTGAATCCTGACTCTGCCTTACTAGCTGTGAGACCTTAGAGAAGTCTCTGAGTTGGCTTCCTCATCTATAACATGAGGGTAAAAACAAGCCCAGTGAGTTTTCTGTGACAATTGCATATGTAATTGTAGCAGTGCCCAGCAAAGTGCTGAGGACATAGAAAACTCTATAATCTTGTATTGAAACCAGACATGAGTATAATTCTTGGTAGAGAAAACTACCTTGTGGCTAAGCAGAACTGATTCAGATCCACTTCAGAAATATGAGATTTCCGCCACTTTCTCCAGTAACCGGATCTAGTGCCTCCTTCCTAACCTTGTCAGTAGGAAGTTCTTTCTGGAAGCTCACCTAGTTTGCTATGGTTGGAATTAAAGCCATTTTTTCTCTAAAGTGGTGGCTCCTGGACTAGCAGCAATGGCTGTACCTGGAAACTTCTTAGAAATGCAAATTCTCAGGCCCAGCCCAGATCTCCTGCGTTAGACACTGGAGGGGGGCCCAGTGGTCGGTGTTTTGACAGGTGGTACTGATGGATGGAAGGCTTGAAAACCTTCCCTCTATACTACTGCTGATATCGACAGACCAAGACCAGTAGGGGCTTCCTTCCCCTTGCTGCTTTTCCTCATATTTTAAATCTGGCCTCTCTCCTTTTCCGCCTCCCCAGAGGACTATTGTCCATTTCCTGATTTTGTGGAATGTTAGGAGGTTTCTTGAGATCAGGGCTCTGAAATTCTTTGAGGCTGGCAACCTTTCATACTCTAGGCAACAGCCCAAGAGCGGAGGGTCCCAGCATATTGCCTGCCTCCCCCACGCCTCGCGCGGTATCTCTGGGCAGGTTCTCTGATCCCGCCCATCTGTTTCCAGGGCCAAGCTCCTGCCAGAGACCAGGTGTGTGGAGCCCAGAGGGCCCCGGTATTGCAGCTGAGAAGAAACAACCTCTCTAGAGGCGAAGTGTTGGATAAATATTCCTCCCCGCTATCACCACAGGACTTGGTGCTGCCCTGTACGCATGGCCATGGCACTGCAAATTCCACAGGCTGCTCTCTGCAGGGAGTTGGGCAGTAGATAACAACTGTCGGGAGGCTTATTTCTTTGGTATTTTGGTTCATTAAAAAAGTTGCCTGTAGTTCCCAGAAGCTCCAAGGGGAGGGGCCACTTCTACTCCTGGAATCCCATATGGGGCTCTCAACTCACTCAAGCCATAAGTGAGTCAACACCATTATATTATGTGGGGAGTCCCGCTGGCTGCAGTGTGGATGTGGGGGCGGGGCAGGAAGGGAGGAGAGTGGGGGGCTGTGATGGTGGTGGCTGGGTCCATGACCACGAGTGCAAGAGATACAGGTCAGGCCAGAAGGAAATAACTAGTCCCTAGCCCCCCCTGGTCTTGAGATCTAAAGATGATGAATAGAGGAAGAAGGGTAACCACTCAGAGGCTACCTTTTTGTTTGTGAAATCTGCAGAGCTAATAGGAAGAGCCACAGGCACGGGTTCTAATATTGGTTCTGTCGCTTGTGCTTTGTGACCTTGAGCAAGAGTCTTCTTTCACTTTTTCTTTCCTTCAATGTTTGATTAACACTGCTTATGTGCTGGGTGCTATCATGGTTGCCAAGGATACAGAGAAGATAAAGCACAACTTCTCAAGTAGCCCACAGTCTAAGGAGGAAGGTACTTGTACACAGACCACCACACAGTGAGTGAAGACTTCCATGAGGTCTGCACACAGTCCAATGAGAATCCCAAGAACAGATCCAGGGACACCTTGGGGACAGGAATGCTTCACAGACAATGCTTTGGGTCACTGCCTCCATTTCTTCCTCCCATCCAATGGTTTTGTAAAAGCCAGGTCTCATCAATGCAATCCTCATTCTCTTTCTCACATCACAGGCTCCCAGAGTGAGAAGGGAATGACAGGTTGCCCGCCTTAACCCCCCATTGGCTGCTTACAGAATCCCTTCTACGATACACACCTACCCTTGCTCGCACACAGCATCCCAGACAAGTGTCTGTTCAGCCTTCCCTTGAACGCCTCTAGCAAAGGGGAACTTTTGCATCAAATTCTATGGATATCTATTACAAACAAGCAAGCTAATACCCATTTCATAACTTTTAGGCAAGAGAACAGATGCCCACTTCAGAATTTTATTGGGTGCCACTTTGGTTGAAAGAGTATCCTGATACTCTTGAGTGGATTTCCACATTTCAGTGGCTCAAAGAATATCAGAGATGAAAGGGACTTTTGATTAATTTAAATCATTCTTATTTTCTCTTTCTTCAAGCACCTTTTTACAAATGAGAAAACTGAGACCCAGAGAACTAAAAAGACTGGGCCAGGTTAATAATTTGTCCTGCCTGCTATCCGTGAAAATTCTTGGAATGTCTGTTGGTTTTTCAGGGAGCGGGGAGCTTGCAAGGACAGTGCTCCAGCCTCATGTAGTCCAGGATAGGACAGAACCTTCAGAAATAGGCCACCGGAAGAAGGGAACAGCCCAAGACACAGAATGCTTCCTGCCCCCTGCTCACACCTCCCTAATCTCCAGTGGTCATCCGTATTAGAAGGTTTGGCATAACCAGTAACTCGAGAAACTTCCTGTGAGCCCGCCACGTGCCACGGTGGTAAGGAGCTGGAACTCTGCATCAAGCACTCCTACCCTCTGCTTTAAAGCACCTCTCAGGTCTAAATGGGAAGCATGACTATTTTCATGGCTTGAGAACACTAGACCTCTGGCACATGAGAGAAAAATCTCTTCTGTGATGTAAGACACTGAGCTGTAACAATTAGGGCCCTCTTCCAGGTAGTGTCGTGACTCTTGAGAATAACTTAGGTGTTTCTGACAGAAACAAGATAATTGGACAACCGTTAGTCACAAGCCTAGATGGTTTTACCAGGGACATGTGAGGGTGGGGGTGGGAGAGAGAATCACCCAGGATGCTGCTCCTCCCCTCTCTCCCATTATTCAGGGGAAACAGCACCGCATTAGGGGAAGATGGCAGCAAACTCATTATACCAAATCCCAGCTCCCTCCTCTCAGCATCCACTTGTAGTCCTAAAATCTTGGAGTGTTTTTGCTTGCTTTCCCTCTTCCGAGGCTCTGCTGTGAGAAACAGTACGTCCTCTGCCATCTACTTCAGCTTTCCTCTCTCCTCAGCCCAGGTCTCTCACTTGCAGTCATTATCACCAACCCCATCTTCCTGCTCACAGACATCTCCTAGAAAGCAAAGTGATTTTCAAGCATTCCATATTGGTGGCCACTGAGGGGCATGAGGAAATCAAACGGGTCTTGCCGAGCAGCGACGTTCTGAGGCAGGAGGCGGGCATGATGGCGGTTGGAAGATGCTGCTTCCATGGCCTTGAGGGGTGCTGTGGAGAATGAAGTGTGGGGCCACAGACAGGAGGTCTAGCACCCCTGTCTAGCAGGCTGCCCAATCTGATATGTGGGAGCCACAGGGTTGAGGGGGAAGGGTGCCTTTTGTATCTCAGTTTTCTTACCTATACAAAGGAATCAATCATTCTCTCTCTCTCTTTTCTTTTCTTTCTGATTTTTTATCTTGCTCTTGAAGGACTATGTGTCTGGAAGAGCTCTGTGCTTAGCAGAGAAACACCTGGTGTAAGTGCCATCCTGTGAGTGTACGGAAAGGGAGCAGAGGGCATCTAGCTGGGGAAAAAAAAGATCTTTTGGATTGATATTGTTTAAAACAAATTTGGTAGGAAGAGGGGAGAAAGCATGTATTTGGATCTGGTTCTTTTCCAGATGAGTCCCAGTAAACAAGGCTACTGGGTTGCTATTTTATAATACAGGCATCTCATTTCACCAGCTCTTCCTAAAGTCTTTCTCAGCGAAGAAGGGGTGGGGATGGAGTGAGAGACACACACACACCCTCCAATTGTCTCGTAGAGAACATCTGGAGAATATAGTGTAGAATTTTTTTTCCTGCGTTTTGTTTTTTACAAAATTCATGAGGCTGGGAGATGAGTTTTTGCGGGCATTCATGTTTGATGAAGAGAGAGCAAGGCAGGCAAGGTAAATTACTCCGTAAGCAAACATTGCCGAAGGCGGGATCCTGCGCTTCCCCCAGCAGGCAAGCGAGGGAGGTGATTAACTTGGCCTCCTACCTGAAGCTGAGAGCTGATCAGGGAGTACCCGGAGGCGCAAGGAAGCCTAGGTGCAGGTGGGGTGGGGCCAGGTTGAGGTGAGGGTCAGCCTGTGTCCTCTCGGGACAGCCACGGGGACGACAGCCTCTGACTCCAAGGCCAGACCAGGGGCTGGGCGCACTGGGCAACGGGCGTCGCAGTGCCTCTGCCTCCTCGGCAGCCTGAGAGCTTAGGCGGGCCTGAAGGCTCCTCTCCTGCCCGAACAGCGATTGATCAGGGCTCCTGAGAAACGGTTATCACTGAGCAAATCACTTTCTGGGAGCCAAGGTTTAACAGCAGCAGTTTTGTTTCCTCATGGGTTGCTTCTTGCTGAAAGCGCCTTTCCTAACATCACTGTTTCGAGTCCCAGAGTTCAAAGGGTCTTCAGAAAAACACACAGAACACACACACACAAAGCACGGCCCTTTAAAGGAGGGTATTTGGGAGAGTCGAGTGGCTTCGGGTCTAAATGGGGAGAAGCAGCCACTTCATTGGGATGCAGTGGGCACGGGGACTCGCCGGCACCTGTCGTGCTTGGAGCGGCAGCAGAAAGGCGCACTGCTCCTCCCGCCCGGTGCCCTCGGCTGCTTGTACTTTGCCTCCCAGAACCATGGCGGGCTTTCCCCTTCCTGTGGAAACTCCAAGGACTTTTAGGCGAACTTGGACGGTCTCTGAGGCCAGTAGCAGCACACGTGGGGATGATTAATGCTTCATTACATTTGCTCAGCTCTTGGGGAAATAAGACCCTATCTGAATTTGACTCTCACCTCCCTGTGCAGAGGAGTGGACAGTCCTACTTCACATCTGTAAGGTTAAGACATTTCTGTAGGGTCACACCAATGGGACTGGGGCTCACACCCTACTAACCACACTTTTCTGTCACCTAAGGGACCCACTGAGCTGGGAAGAGATACTGCTCACACCTGGGTTCCTATTAACTTTTTTTCTTTCTAAATCCCATGCCAGGTCCCCCCACTCCATTCGCTCCAGCAGTTCTAAATTGTTTGTTCCCCTAACTGGCCAGGCTGTTTCCCACCTCCCTGACTTAACTTTGCTGCTGTCTGGACCAAGACACCTTCCCACCCTTTTGACAGTTCAAGGAACTCCTTCTAAGCTCAGAAATAACCCGCTCTGTGGAGTCTTCTCTGACTCTGTCCCTCCTTTCCTCCCCCCCTCCAGTCCCCTGCCACCCCCCGCCAAGCAGAACGAATCACTCCTTTTCCTGGACTACTGCTGTGCCTTCCATAAGTCAAGGTTTGCGTAGAGGGTTTTTACGAGACTGAAGAGTCTGGTTTCTACATGGCATTGTCCTTGGGGCTCCAGAGACTTCATCTCTTAAAGACAATCAAACTGCTTAACTCTAAGGAAGATGTCTCTGTGAGTTTAATGATTTTGCCCTAAATCCTTCTGAAGTCTGGGCCAGGATGGAGTTGGGGGGTGGTTTGTAACACTTCAGGGAAAAGACGGAGATGACATGGACTTCGAGTACTTAAGTCAAGTGGGCCTCCAGAAGCCATGCCAGCCTCTCTCCGAACAGGTGCCTTTTCTGCCACCTTTTTGCTTGAGCCTCTACCAGGACACAAAATCCTAGTTAAACTGGCTGCTTAGGAGCAGGGAGACAGGTGGGGGTGAGGGCACTGACATCAGAGGGATCTTCTTGTGCTATCCAGGATGGAAAAGGAGAGGGCAGGGAGACAGAATTCCCTGTGTCTGTTTTCTTTTTACACTTTAGCACATTATTGATCAGAATATCTCATTGACACCTGGAAAAAGATGGAGAGCTTGTCCCAGGGCAGAAAGGATGGCAGTAACTGGCTCGTGGTGGCTTACCACCGCATGTGTTTCATTCTCTGGAGAAAGATGGAACATTTTGTGGATTTAGGAGTAAGAGTGTTTGGACTGATAATAAAGTTACTAAATAAAAACTACTTGCTCTCTGTTGGTTGGAGCTCTTCACACAGATTTGTTTAGAAGTGAAAACTGTGTTGCTAGTTTGACATTTATGTTTGTCTTGGGGGCCAAGTATTTAAAAAGTGTTTAAAAAGTGATGATCCTTTTGCAATTGTGAAAGAAAAACCCAGAACCAACGCCAGCTTCGGTAACCCATGAAGATTCTGGGCGCGTTCATCTCTGCAGTTTCTGATGGATGCATTCTGACGCCCACCGGTAATTTCCAATTACGAGCTGCTCACCCCCACCTTCCCTCCAGCCCTCACCTCACTCAGGCCTGGCATCTCCCCACAACTTAGCATTTGACAGCCTGCTTGCTTTGTGATGGAGTCTGTTGTGGGATATGAGGCTGTGGTGGATCAGTCCCTCAGATCTGACAGTGAGTCCCCCGGATACAATTGCATGTGACAGGAGAGATGAACTCATCAACATCAGCAGCTCCTAATGAATACAATTGCCTGGTGCTAATGGGAACCTTAAGGGGTTAGGCTTGGATTAAAGTCACCGGGGCTTTCAAATGCAGATGTCCCCTAATAAATCACATGTTGTAACTCATCAACTTACTCCTTGTATCCGCTTTTAATAAAGGCCAGGATGAGCTTCTTCCTCCAAGCGGGATGAGCAGAAGCCAGGCTGCCATATTTTTTTGGCCTGGGTCCGCATCAAATGGCTCGCCATTTTCCTATGATGTGCAACAACTTGTTGCTGGACTCATGGCTCTGCAATCAGTTCCAGCTGCTGGAGTGGACGGTGGGGGCCCCGAGCCACCTGAACCTCAGGTTTGAATCATCTCTTATTTCTCATTAAACTCCGGGCCCCTACCACATGGGAGAGTTTAAGGGGAAAATGAGATTTTATTAAAGCCAGGGGACCTCCCTAGCTGAGCAGAAAGTCTAATAGGAACCGTCAGGGTTTCTTATCGCAGATGAAAGTTTCCCGTTTTCCCAGATCCTCCTCCCTTTTGTGGCCACTGTATCACGCCCCCCTCCACCTCTCCATTTCCATGGGCGCCTCATTATTTAAAGCCACTGCTCAAAAGCCAAAAAGCAGTTAGTAGCCAAACCCTCCAACAGCTTTCTTTCCACTCTAATGAAGGCCCAGAGGTTTTGTGTGTATTTTAAAACCTGAGCACAATGACTTCAAAAGGCTCCTGAGCTTCAGCGCACTAATGTGATCCGGATTTACAGGGGAAAAATCGAGACAAGCCCAAAAGGTGTGTGTGTGTCTTGTGTGTCTTACTACAGGTGGTGCCAATGACCCAAGCACACCAATCTCCCCTCTCTGGCTGCCACCATGGTCTTACCAAGTTGCTCTAGGACCACCTAGAACTACCGTGGCCTCACCAGAAAATACTACTGCATAGAAACTGAAGCCTGGCAGGCTCTTCCTTTTTTTTCCTTTTCTATTGATTTCTCCAGACCTTGGGGGAAATATGACAAGACTGGGGTTTGCCAATGACTGAGTCTTCAGGAGACTAGGGTTTAGTGGAGTCACAGGTGGCGGGGGCTGAGGATGAGCTCAGCCATGAAGTTCAGCCAGAGACTTACAGGTAGACTGGCCCCACCTGCTCTGATGGCTGCTGCGGCTGCTGCTTTGGCCATTACTGCTACTGTTTGGCCACATCTTGCCCTTGCCACTTCAAAACTTGGAATCATTGCCCGTATTATCAAAATGGAGATAATGAGATTTACCGACCACATAGTATTTTGAATATTAAAAGGGGTAATGGATGTTAAGCACTTAGAAAAGTGCCTGGCACATAGTAAATACTCAATAAATGTTTAGTGTTACATAATTGGCATTGCATTATAGTATTTTGTATCATGTACCAGATGGCTTTGCTAGTAGACACTTAAGAAACGCCAGTTTCCTTAGCCCTTCCCTGCTCTCCATGCCAAACCCTCTGCTAAGCAGAGACATAGATTATGTTATTTAAGCCTCCCAACTGTCCTGGAAGTTATCTATTATCCCAATTTCTAAGTGAGAATGTTGAGGCTGTAAGAATTTCACATAATATTATACTGGCGAGTGGCAAGGCTAGAATTTCCTCTCTCAGATATTTATCAAGAGCCAACCATATGTCTGGCACTATTCTAGCCTCTAGGGATTTGAACCTTTATCAATTTGAGTCTAAAATCCTTCATCTTCTCAACTACATCACACAGCAGAAACCTCCCCTTCTTGAGATATAGAAAATGGTGAATAACATCTCCTGACCTGGGCAGTATTTAGAGATGGAGAGGGTACATGAGTTGGCTTAGGAGGTTTTACTGCAGCCTGATGGCTGGAGTGGAGTAGCTGAGCTGATACCTTTCAGAGGTCGTATCTGCCTTCCATCTGTCTTACTCCTGCAGAGAACCACCACCCTGAAGTCCTAAAGGAAAAGGAGCTGCCCAGGATTCAAGAAATTTTTAAAAATTGGGTTAGGAAGAATCAGTGATGAAGAAAGTGCTTGAGATAATAGGTCAAACACTATACCAAGTATAACTGGTGTGGTGGTATTGCATGCTATGTGGTTTGTTCTAGGGAAATGTGAAAATCAACTGCAGAACTACTCAAGGTTATCGTCTCTGGCTTTGCTTTAACCATTCCTTTCTGCTTCTTTTGGATTAGAAAATGTAAGGTCTAAACTGACAGGGACTACTCCTTTGCTCGGGACCCAAACCCATAGCATCCAAGCTGGCACCTGCCACATGGCCTGCCATGTGGACATAACTCTCTTCCAAGGCATTCACGTGGGCCTGTCACACTCGATCACCATGAGTATGAGTGAGACAAGTGGGCCCCATAGGTAATGAGTTGACTAATGAGAGGCAAGAGCCAGTCTGGGGCAAAAAAATGTGGGAGTCAATCTAGAGGCAATGCTCCACAATAATTAAACAGAATAGGGGTACAGGTAATGAAAAGATTGTGTCTTTTTGGCTTTCGAATACACTGTAGCAGGCTTTCAGACCAAGTTTAACTTCTTACTTTCTCAATTAAGTCTCCCAGGGGTCTGAAGTCGGTTGGCAAGAACTAAAGCACTCTGGCTGGGTGTACCTTAGGCTTGGTATGTGGCAGGTTGAGGTTGTGGCAAATCAGAAAGGGCCTAACCAGGGACTATGATAATGGAGTTATTGTTCCTGCTGTTTCCCTAAATCTTCCTAGATTCCTCTATCTCAAGGACTGCTGTGAAAATATTGCCACCACAGTTTTTTTTTTTTTAATTTTTATTTTTAAAGGGAAGTTGTGGATTTCTAGAACCATTGTGTATAAAATATAGGATTCCCACATTCCATCTTATTATTAACAACTTGCATTGGTGTGATACATTTGTTACAAATGATGAAATCACATTTTTATAATTGCACTATTAACTGTAATCCATGGTTTTAACTTAGGTTTCACTATTTGTGTTGCACAGTTCCATGGCTTTTTAAATTTTTATTTTTTTCTAGTAACCTATAGACAACCTATAATTTCCCTGTTTAACCACACTCACATATATATTTCCATGCTGCTAATTACATTGACAAAATTGTGCTACCATCACCACTGTCCATTACTAAAACTTTTCCATCATCTCAAATAGAAACTCTACATTTACACATTAACTCCCTATTCTCTACTCCCACCCCATCCCCTGGTAACCTGTATTCTAGTTTCTGACTCTGAGTTTGCGTATTCTAATAGTTTCATATCAGCAAGATCATACAATATTTGTCCTTTTATATCTGGCTTATTTCACTCAAAAACATGAAGTCATCAAGGTTTATCCATGTTATAGATGTATCAGAACTTCACTCTCACTCATTTCTTTTTATTTTATTTTATTTTAATTTCTCTTCCCTTCCCCCCACCCCCCAGTTGTCTGCTCTCTGTGTCCATTCGCTGTGTGTTCTTCTGTGATTGCTTCTATCCTTATCAGCAGCACCGGGAATCTGTGTTTCTTTTTGTTGTGTCATCTTCTTGTGTCAGCTGTCCATGCGTGCGGTGCCATTCTTGGGCAGGCTGCTCTTCCTTTCGCACTGGGCGGCCCTCCTTACAGGGCGCATTCCTTGTGCATGGGGCTTCCCTATGTGGGGGACACCCCTGCGTGGCACAGCACTGTGCATGAGCCAGCTCCACAGGGTCAAGGAGACCCGAGGTTTGAACCGTGGCCCTCCTATGTGGTAGGCGGATGCCCTATCCACTGGGCCAAGTCCGCTTTCCTCTCACCCATTTCTGGTCTTCTCTCTTCCAGGCTTACTATGACTTAGTTTTATCCATCAGTCCTCTTAGTGCCACAGTTTTATGAAAACCTCACAAGACAAATTTTCCTTCTCAATGTGTTTCATTTTCAGAACTATGTCTGGACATGTGTTCTCTCATCTGAAAGGTACTGAGGTCTTTGGAGAGGAGCTTTCATTAGATGTGATTCCAGGTTAAGGACATACAAGGAGAATTTTAAGGCCCTAAAGCTCAGAGAATGGGGAGCTGAGATGGTGAAGCCATCCCTCCTTGAGGGTCCTGGGGCCAGCCCTGAAGTGTTTCTGAGCAGTTTTCCAGTAACTTCTTACTCACCCATACAAGTGGCCCTTGTCTTAAATTTCCATATGCTTTCCTTCCCTTATCTTCCTTGCATTCTTTCCTACCCTCATCTTTGTGCCTACTATGACATAGCATGGAGCCAAGGAACGTAAAAACTCCTGCTCATCATTTTCATCTTTTCTTCTGCTCCTTTATCCTCCTCAAGTCCCTCTCTATCCTAACCTACCCCCACCTTCAACTCCAGCAGCACATTCATGTGCAGTCTAAGCTTACCCTTATCCAACCCTAACCCTTCAGCTGGTGCCTTCCTACCTCTGCCCCTGCCTACCAGTGTGGCCATCCCCGGGTAGCCACGCTCATCCAGGGGCCTTCCAGCCAGCCACTGGCTCGCACTCGCCACCATGGACAGAGCACATCTTCACTGGGGTCCCTGGTACAAAAATGGGCCATCAACTCTGAGATGCAACATTCCCTGAAGGCAGGGGATCACTGAGCTTGGTCATAGCTATCAGCTAGAGACTAGTACCAGGGCAGGGACGAAGGGCAGTAAGAATGAGTCAACAGAAGCCAAGAAAAGAAACCTGCTCACTATTCCATTGAGTGAGTTTGCTACATGCTGACATTTATTCGTGTTCTTTTCTATGAGTGATGTGAGAGGAATAGAAATAGGCGAAACACACACAGAGGGTAAGAGGGTTGGCACTGCTAACTAAAGGCAGAGGAGCAAGGCCAGTTTTATTAACTAGATGTCGATTTTTAAAAACAAAGGGATGCTTCAAACAGCTATTTGCAAAGGTTAAGAATTTTAAATAAGGCCAGGGTCCCATCCCAGAAGGCAGTAGAATAGATGTCTTCCAGCATTTGAGAAGCCAGGTCCAACCAAAGAAACCATGGAGACTCCAGCTTTGGAGGTCAGAGTGGGTTCTCCAGTAAATCTCCACCCTCAACTGACGCATCCTACTTCCCTTGAGTCTCATGCCAGGGCAGGCCTGTGATAAAAGAATGATGTGCAGTCTCTCTGAATCCACCCACCACAACGGCACTTTGGGAAGAAGGCCCCTGGATTTCCTACACTTTGGTTCCCAAACTAAGGAAGGACGCCCAAGTTGGCTCTTGCTTCTTCAGCGTTAAACACTGTTTTCCCCTGAAAGGAAGCCAGGTCTGAAACTGTTACGAGGCCACACTGCAGACCCCTTTTTTGTACATACTTCCCAGGGGGCCGTGATGGACAGATTAGGTATCAAAATCATTCCTCTCCAGAGAGTCTATAAAAATTCTCTTTCTTTGATGAGTCGGTTGTTCAAAGCGGTGGTTCCGGGGCAGACATGACACGCCTGCACTCGGGCTGATGCGGTGGTAAAATGCTTTTTGTTCCGTCTACACCAATCGTAGGCACGCTCTCTTCTTGGCGCCTGTCACCCCCACCCGGGTGCCTCCATGCTCTGCGCAGCCCTCTGGCCTCTCCCATTAGTGGCGGCAGCGGACTCATTAGTGGGCGCCCCCTGGAAGGCTTCTTGTGGTGGCAGCGGCGATCGGGAGCCATCGACCTGTGCTCCCTCTGTTTTCTGCTCGCCTCCTCTGTGGGAAGCCACGTCCTGTCAGTTTTGCTGAGAAGGGGGAAAACGCTTATGAAATCAGCCAGGGGTCTGGCGGTGCATCTTAGCTGTTGCAGGCGCCGGGGTGGCTCTTGGGGCCTGGGAATCAAAGGAGGGGCTGAGGGCTCTGGGCTTAGCGTGGTCTTTGCTGCTGATTTTGCCCGAGGGGAAGACAGAAGTTGAAAGGAGCTGTCTTGGTGGAATGGCTGAGGCGCTGGAGAACCTCTCCTCTTGTTTTAAAGGGCCGCAGAGACTCTGGGCACCAAACATCCAGGCAGATCGGGCCAGGCGAATCCAAGCAGGTAAACCCAGACGAGGAGCTGGATGCAGTGGGAGGAAGAAATGGAATGCTTTGAATTTGGGCAAGGGGGACGGGCAATAGGACTGTGGGGAAAACACCCCCAGGTAGTGCTGAGAGCTGCAAACATTTTCAGAGTGGTCTGTGAGGTGAAAAGTCAATGCCAGCTAAAGGTGGTGTGTGGGTCCCCAAGGTCAGCGCTTGAAATCCAGTGTCACCACATGGCTCTGGAGACCACAAATTTCATTCTGGCTACTGAGCTTTGGGGAGAACTCGGCTGCATTCCTTCAGAGCTGCACCCAGCTCCTCGGCCGGTGTGTTTCGATTCCCCCCAGCAAGGGCCTAGCTGCAGCTGTTCACTGATGTGGGCACCATGCCAAGGACACTGTCAGGAGTCCTTGAGTGTGGCGGGACAAGTCACACCTGGGCAGCAGGTGCTCTGAGGCCACATGACAGGGCAGGAGCTGAGAGCCAGTCCTGGAACCCTGTATGTCCGTTGCTGCTGAGCAGCCCCTGGCTTCTCCTCTGGCCTCAGGGCTGAAAGGGAGCCCAGCAGCAGGACCTGGGATCACTGGCAGGCCCGTGGAGCTGCTGGAAGTGGGGGGAGGGACAGGGGTGCGGGCAGGCGTGGAAGCAGCTGCTTCTCTCTTTCCTCCCTCCCTGCCTTCCTTTCCTCCCGGCATTGCATGTTCTCACTGCTTTTCTTTTCCCTCACATTTTAATAGTTGATCAAGTATTTTTTTACATGTTAACTTAAACAACTAGACTAGAGTGGTCAAAAATGCTGCTGTCTTTCTTGGTTTCCTTCATCCTCTCTCCTTAAAGAGCCAACCCCGGGCCCCTTTAGATCAGGCTGTCAGCATTTACTGTGGCCCTAACCAGCACCTCAAAGGCCTCCTTCTCTCTTGCCCACCCCTCTTACTCTGTGTGGGTATGTTTTCCATGTTATCACAGAAAATGCCTTGCAAAGCTCCTTTCATGAGCACGCTGTGCCTTAGGCCTGGAACGTTAAGGGGGAAAGCGTCACCGGAGAGAGAGGGTAGGCTCTGGTGCGCAGACCTGGGTTGGCATTGCACTTCTACTGCTCACAAGCTATGGGGCCTGGGACCAGCTGTGGTCTTCCTGGAGCTCAGCTTTCTTCTCTAATGAACACCTGCCCTGCAGGTCTGTTGTGAGGACGCAATTCAAGTCGATCCAGCTAAAGAGCCTGCTCCCTAGCAGGTGCTCAGTCCTTGCTGGTGTCCTTTGCTCGCTCTTTCCTTCCCTGTCTGCATGGGTGTCCACAGACATTCTTCAGACACTCAGTCTCGCTATGGGATCATCTGTCTCGGCCAGACACGTCCTTCACCTGCGCCACTTGGTGGTCAGCTGTAGGAGGTCCTTCTGAAATACCTCTTTGGTCACTGTCTGTGGCAGTCACCAACCCACCTTCCTTAGCAATCTCTGGTCCCAGACAAGGTGGTCTATGTGGTTCCTACAGTCTAGTCCCACTGTCACCCCAACACGACATTTCCATTCCTGAAAATAGCCAACGTTGTAATTGATTTGCAACATCTGGTTTCTCTATGTCCACATGTAGTGTGCCATATTTAACAGGGGCTTCATTTCTAGGTAATTGTAGAATTCTCTTTCTTGGCTATATTTAAAGTTCTCACCACCATCTTCCACCAGTAGGTCTCAATTATTTTTCCAGATTGTGCTTTCCAAGGTGAATTATAAATGGTCCTGTGCTGTAATCCCTTGCACCAACCACTTCTCAGATGGTGACTCTCTTGATTACCTGGAGAGTCCCTACCTTTAAGATTGGTTGAAGAAAGAGAAACTACTTATTTAATTCTCTCTCCTTTTTAAGGTAGGAAGACAGGCCTCCTTGGCCCTGGAAGTGAGAAAGGAATGGAATAGTCTTTCTCCAGATTTTGAACATCTTCTAAAGATATGAGCATACTGAGTGTGCTTATGGGGTCAAACTTGCCATCATCTCCAGGTTCATTCCTGGATTACAGATGTCTTCCAATTTGTCTCAGTAACCTGAGAGTACTATTTGAGACAGGTGCATGATTTCCAACTCTTCTTGGATTTCTCTGCAGGAGTCCTGGGCTCCCTGAGAGATAGGGAGGCACCCTGGGGACTGCAAGGCTGGAGGAGTCCTGCCTCCTGTGGGGAGTGATATCAAAGGAGAGCCATCCAGGTTTCTTCCATGTAATATGCTTTTCTAGCTCATTTCTCTTCCTTCTCAAAGGAATTGAGTTTCAACCATTTCCTTAGGGGATACAGGTTTCTATCTAATAGGGCTTGGCATAAGGAATATTTCTTACCAATGTCTGTACTCTCTGAATCTCGTCCTCTGTGGCCCAGGTATCAGGAATTCCAGATTAGGGTCCCACCTGCACCCTCTGCCTTTCCTTTCTTGATTTTCCAATTCGTCAGCCAGTATCCCAGGCTCATGGATCCCTTGAATGACAAGGCATTCTAGAAATGGATCTGTGCAACCCTTCATTTTAGAGATGAGGAAATTGAGCCCCAAAAGGGGCCATGGTGTCCTCAAGACAGATGTGGGCCTTGAGTCCAGTTTTCTGCCTTTCATTTCGGCCCCCAGCCTCAGGGCCTCGAGGCCACTGAACAGATACGGAAAACAGTGCATGGAAGCACTTCAGAGGGACGCCTTTCCCATGGACTCAGGGGTCATTATTAGCCTATGTTTTTTATTAACTCACTACTAAGTGCTCTCAGCTTATTGATGGAGCAGTAAAATGAGCCAGACATAGACCTCAATGAATTGAGGCTTCTGTTTGATTCCTAGGCCTTCAAATTTGACAAAAAGCCATTGCCATCCTGGAGATGCCCAAATGTAGCTCTTGGGAGCCCTGGTAGGAAAAGCATCTATACCAGTGGCTGTCCATCAAGGAGATGGATCTGGCAGGCTTTGGCACCATTTTTCCCAGGGAGGGCAGTCTCCACTGGGAGGGGCTGTACCCATAATAGCTGACATGGTGCTCTTGCATGCCAGGCATCTTAGATCATTAAATGAGATGAGGCAGGAAGTCTTGTTTATCTCTTTTGCAGATGAAGGATATGGGGATTAAGCAACATAGTAGTTGTAGTAATTTCCCTACATTCATAAACTAGTAAGTGCCAGCTCAGGGCTTCTATGAAACTGTTGAGGAAAAGAAACTGTCATTCCTTCTATCTCCAGAGCAAGGTCACAGAATTGGGAATTTTCTGTTGTAAGAGAAATTCCTGATAGTTTGGGATGGTCTCACTTATGTTCCCTCTAGGCAGGAGGATGGACTAAATGGCCCTCAGCAGGCCCCTCCCCTTTTTTTTTATTTTTAGGAGGTACCAAGGATTGAACCCCGGATCTTGTTTAGGGGAAGCAGATGCTCAATCACTGAGCTACGTCTGCTCCCCTCAGCAGGCCCTGTTAAATCCGGTGACTTCTAGACAACTTTATGGAGAAAGAAAGAGCCTGCCAAGCTAGTTGCCGTTCCCGAACATCAGTGGCACCTGGGACAGGATGAGTCCAGGCAGCTCTGCCTCTTAATGACCACAAGCTGACATTAAACCACTGGCCCATCACAGGAGGACAAGAACTTTGAAGCTTTGTGCTCTGGCTGGCTAGTTCCGATCACACCACCTGCCAGGCCTTCCTAGAACAAAGAAAGGCAGTGGATTTCTTTCTAGTTCAGTCTCTATCATAATATCTTCTTATTTGCTCCACATGACAAGGTCTGAACATAAAGATGTCACAACCAAAATGCTAATGGCTTCCTCCCTCCACAGCTGCCCATCCTTCCCCATCTTTCCTCCCCCTCGGCCATCCCATGGATGGGTCTCCCTTCCAGGAGGCAGCCTCTGAGTGATCCCCGCCAAGGGGAACATTGCAGCTCATGAACTGGAATATTCTTTCCCAATAGAGTGCTGGTCCTGGCCCAGGAACCACATGCTCTCCATGCACCAGGCGGTGGCAAAGCAGAGGGGTCCAAGCTGCTGCTCCACCTTCCTGGCTCTCTTCTGGAGCAAGATGGCCTGGCAGCTGCAGCCTGGGCATAAGCAAGGGACAGGAACTTTCTACCTGCTCCTGGCCAAGCCCAGGCTTCACCTGACTGACTTGGAACTTGAGTTTCTTCAAAGGTCACCCCCTTCATCTCTTTGTGTTCCTTCAGCTTCTCCAGGAAGCATCCCAGATAGGTATTACCAATTGAAATTAAAAGAGATAGCGTATGTGAACTTGCTTTATAAATCACCAAAGCCATGCGCATGTATCAATTTTCCTGTCATTATTATTTGTAATGATAGGGCACCTGTGGATCAGAAAGGTTTACATGTCTTTCAGAAGGTCATGATTCATGATCTTCTGCTTTTTTCAGTGTACCAGCAATGGCACATAGATGGCATTGGTCCCCAGACTTTCTTCTGCCCCTTGGAAGACATCATGTCACTTTCTCTCACTAAATCCAAACTTGACCTCAGAATCATTCTTAACACAGTACACCAGGCAAGTCACTACTGGTGAGAGTTGGCAAGGGATTTGCAGCTCATTTCCCATCTCTGCTCTTCTGAAACTTGAGTTGGTTTCTTAGTCCAGTGCCCCCTGCTTTATCACTGTCTTGGGAAGTCTGGAAGGTGAATGAGATTGGTGTGGAAAAGCCATGGCCCTCTTTGGAGTGCAATGGGGTTGATTACATAGATTCCCAATTCAGAAATGAGTTGACTGCTTGCAGCCTTGTCTTGTTTGAACATTCCCACCCCAGACCACCTCTCTGAGGCATGTGTGCTGCCTTGCTTCATAGATGGTCCACCTCCCTGCAGGTGTTTCTGCAAAAAATCCTTTCCAGATGGTGACTGTGGGCCTCTGGATCACCTTGGTTTGACTTGACAACACTACCAAGGCCCCTGATTTATCCTGTGCTATAGCGGGGGCCAGGGAGGGGGAAGAGGACCTAGGTTTAAGGGACAGCCCTAGGTGACCCCGTGGCCTTATAAATCTCCTGTTGTATCTTTTCTCCTGTTTTTTTATTTGTGGGCAGACTGGGCTCGTGGCTTTTCATACCTCGCTTCAGATCCAGATGGGTTATTGATGCAAGTAAAGAAAAGAAAGAAACAAGATTAGTGTCAATTTCTCTACTTCTTTTTCTTTTTTAATGTTCTTCTTTTCTTTGAAAGATCAAAGGAAGGCCAAATAAAACTCTCTCCCTCTTTTTTTTTTTTTTTCATTACCCACTCCCCTTCCATAATAGAATACAGGAGGGAAAATTCCAGCAAATGAAATTGTTCTCAGACATCTTTTTATTTTTCCTTTCAGTGGCTTTGATTTAGGTCCCATGGCTTTAATCAAAGTGTTCAAGGAGGCACAGAAATGATTCAGTTAAACGAATTCCTTGCCTCATTCACTCTTCCTACCCTAGCCCTTATTCCTTCCTCTCTGCTCTCCACATTTTTATTATTGATTTTTTATTTATGTGGGTTGGAAAAAATATTCTCACAACAAAGGATCAAGTGAGGCCTGGAGAGAAATTTTATTTTCTGAGCTATAATAATAATGGGAAGCCACCTCAGTCATGCTGCAGCTAACAGAGCATTCCCCAAACCAGCTGTCCCTTCTCTCCTACCCTCGTTACTAAATTCATCCATCACTCTGGGCAAAATAAATAAATGGCCTAATAAACCAATCAATCAATCAATCAATCAATCATTTTCTACAGGCTGCGGAGGTACCTATAGTGGCAGCCCATGTGGTTTCTGTTCTCATGGCAGCGAGTGCTCACCAGGTATCTGGGGGCTGCCAGAGCTTGGAGATGCTGCTTTCTATGGCTGGACTGATGGACGCATGGGGACAGCCACCATGGTTGCTATCTCTGTCTTGTGCTCCCCAGGGACATTCTCTCCCTGGCTTTTCTCCATCTTCCTTTAAAGGTACCCCGTGAGTTCACTTCTAGAGTGTAGCAGCAAAGTCCCCCCTCCCCAGGGGGCTCATTATGGCCAAATCCTTGGGGAGAAGGAATGGCGTTGAGAACTATACATAAATAAGTTCAGCATCTTGCGACAGACTGTCAGGTGGCTTGTGGTAGGACAATTCATCCTCCTCACCCCTTTGCTCCATTTTGCATTCATACTGCAAGCTGTAATAAGCACCAAGATCAGGGTAGGAAGGGGACTGACCCCCAGGGGTAAAGGGTGAGTACAGCAGACATGGCCCCTGTCCTCAGGGTGTGTGCTTTCAGTAGACCGGCTTGGGGGATGGGGGAGGGATGGGGAGAGGACAACGGCGGGGGTCCAGGACTGTGTGTGCTCAGATCGGCCCACACCCAAAGAGCAGCACACACTGTCCACCTCTCCAAGTTCTGTTGCAGACAGACACGCTACAACAACTCTGGAGAGTGTGTGGGGTTTCTTCTTCCAAGACTGTCCACTCTAACTTGACTTTGGGGTAAGATAAAGCACCATTCATCTTCGAAGGCCATTCCTAGGCCTGATGCGAGAACCCAATCTGCCTTCTAAAGAAAGGAAAAGTCAGGACCCTATTTTTTTTGTAGCCTCATACTCCAGTGGAGTAAGTGAACATCCTTGGCCCATATTTTCAGGAGTGCCACCTTTGCTTCCATCCTCCTACCTTGGTGCTGTGAGGAAGGAGTGATACCTGGGACCGACGGGGCTTAAATAATTGGAGGAGCATCTTCTCCCAAGCTTCCACAGAGTTCATTAAGAAGGCCCAAGGGAAGCAAGCCCTCTCCTGGCTATGTACAGATGAGGGGCAGGCCCACCTGCAAGTCCTGGCCGCCACTGCCTCCTGCTGCAGGGTGTCGTGTTTCTAGAAACTGGCATGGTAGTCTAGCCTGGCAGAGAGGTGAGCTTGGGAGGAAGAAAGCGCTCTGCTTCAGGGTATGCTGCAATGGTCCTGAGAGCTGTGTAATTTGGTAGGATGAGAAAAAGGATTTTGCATCTTTAACATCAGGTCCCTAAAGGGAATATGTTTGTTAAACATTATAATTACCCTTCAGCAGCTGAACTCCATGGCAAATGAGAACTCAATAGCAATTGAGAACTATATAGCAATTGAAGCCACACCGAGGCCCATTACTGTTTCTCAAATGATGCTTTCATTTAGATAAGGCAGGCAATTATACATTTTGATTAGGTCACAGTTCCCAAGGGGATAAGGTATTTTTTCAGGACTGCCCCCTCCTTGTAAATAATGCCATAGAACTGCAGCCAGTCTCCAAAGTCCCTCCTTCTCTCTGAACATAGATAATGAGATACAGCTGCAGATATAGATACACAGACCAAACACAAACACACACATATTTCTGCAGGCTACTTACTATCTAGAAAAAAAGAAAAAAAAATCCTTAGGTATATATTAGCATTTATTTTACAAAATGTATTTACGTGTATTATTTCTTTTGATTGCCACCACCATCAAATGAAGCAGACACAATAGGTATTAAAAGCCTTGTTATTTTTTTTCCCCTTCTGAGAAAGGCTAAGGTGGCTTCCAGCTCTAAATTTGAGTCTATTTGTCTTACCCTTTCACAGACAAGAAAACATGAGACTTGGGGGGTGGTGTCCAATAGCTTTCTCAGGGCCACAGAGTTAAGCTGAGTCTTATCCCAAGTCTTCTGAGTCTGGCGTTTTCCCCTCTATTCGATACTAAACCCTTCAGAGGATTCTCATTGCATTCCTGATAAAAAATCAAAAGCCCTTTCTGTGGCCTCTTAAAACCCTGAGTTATCCAGGCTGCCCATCCTGCTCTTTCCCCTTTGAGGCTCAGTTTACCTCCTCTGTCCTGGAGGAAGTCATCTGAGCCATGCCAATGGGCACATGCCCACTGATACCTGTTGTCATAGCTCCTTTTAGCTTTTCTTTAGAAAACTTGTCTGAATTATAATTAAATCCTTATTTGTAAAAGTATTTGTTTTGTGTCTGGTGGGGTCCCTGTGCAGCTGGTTTTCGCCCCTTATCCCTAATTCCTGTCATATACAGGCATTGAATTAATATTTGTCAAAGGAATGCATGCATTAAGGAATTAACTGTGAGTAAATAATGGTCTGGAGACTCTGAAATCACCATACCCAAAGATCCTGTACATCTAATAACTTGCAGAGAATTTAATGAAACATAAACATTTCTTAACTCAGATTTCTCTACACCAACATGCTCCTCAAAATTAGTTGACCTCTTACAACTAGATTTAGAGATCCTGTTTCTATCTAGTTTTACTAACAGTATATTTTCTTAAAATTTTGTTGTCCCCAAAGAGTGTGGGTACATCGTGTCATGATCAATTGTGTAATGTAACAGACATCCCTTTGAGACAACTGAGCTTTAAATCCCCCTGGTTTTGGGATAAGAAACCTGATTTGCAGACACTGGCTACAGCTGACAAACATCTGGGCTAATTTGGAAGTGGAAAAAATGCTTCAGATATTTCAAAATATCTTGATAATTATATAAACTTCTCAATTCCCTTCCAGATGGTTGATGCTAGTAGATATGCCTCCACAGAAGTACTCTGTTTTGGAATCTAAAAAACAAGTTAGTGGTAGCAGTGGAATTTGAATCTTGTTCACAAATCCTCATCTCCATTGAGACATGCTGGCTGGGAAAAAAATATATTGTCATCCTTAGCTCTGAATGGAGTACTCTGTGTCCAGCAATCTCCTGCTTTCTGGCATGGATTCCCCTCTAATTCCTTTCTCTGACTTGGACCTAACAAAATCCTTTGCTTTAACTCGGGCTCAGCCCTGAGCCGTTATTTATTTATAAGAGTTGCCTGCAGAGTTCTAAGACCACTGGGTATACGCACAAATCTATAAAAACACACAATGCAATTTCCAAACACGGCAGTAAACTCCCCCTGAAGAGTTTGCTGTCATCGGGGATGTTGGACTGAAAAGAAGGTTTGTGTTGAAGGCAAAAAGGAGGTTGGCTTTCCATGAGTTGAATGAGGAGGGAATTATAAAGCCCTTAATTCTACTTGGGAAAAGTTCTGAGTCCCCCACAAGCCTGAGATGGAAAGTCTGAGGGTCCAGCTGATCACCTCTTCATGGCAACCTAGGTGCAGAGACAACTCCCTGAAGGACTGGTACTTCCTTACGATTCCTAACTGAACATGGATTCAGAGCCAACCTATTGCCCAACTCCAGGGGGCATCATTTACAAAGAAGATATGAATGGCATCCCAGAGAGCTGTGTAGCCTCGTGGCCTGGGATCCTAGAGGAGAGCAGCTTTCTCTAAGTCGGATGATGCTAGCCAACAAAATAAGGTGAAAGAAGCCCTATGCCAAGCGAGATTAGGGAAAGTGAGAAGGATGTGAAGAAAAGAGGGCGGATGGGGGAAATGTAGCTTGTAGGGCTTTGTACTCAGTGTACATGGATGGGTCACCGGCATGCAAACAGTCAGTTAGGTGAGCAGCTGTGGGTCAGTTTACCCTAGAGTGCTCTGCACAGGTCATTTCCTAGGCCTGCCAGATGTGGGAAAGAGCAGGAGGTACTGCTCTTTTTAAATAGAGGTGTGCCTGGACATGAGTCAATTCTCACCGTTTCCTGTGCCTGCAAGGGAACCCTGGTGGATGACCATTCCTCACCTGCCACCAGGCAGTACACCTGGACCCCACGCCTCTCATAAACAGATGTTCCCTAGCATGTCAAAGTCTTTGGAAACAGGTGGGTCCACATTGCCTCTACAGGAATCCTTTTTTACATCCTCGGCTTCCTTGTCCTCTAAGGTGAATCCCTCACTGAGCATTTCTGGCCCTCTAGCACATGTCCCTTCCTCGGAGAAGAAAGGTGGGTTACCATCATTCCTGTGAGAGTCCCACAAAGAGAAAAATAGGGTTAAATCCTGGCTCTGATCTTTTGCTTTGGTTAGATTCTTGATGGGCTCTCTGCCCAACCTTTAAAAACCCCCTTTGCTTTCTTTGGAACATCTCTAAACTTGCTTAGAGTATGGACCCGACATTGCCTGGACTGGACTATAATGACCCCCCCCCCCCCACATCCCTTGTTCCCTGTGCAGTTACTCCTGTAATACCCCTCCCTGGTCTTCTGTTGTGGTGATCGAAAGCAGTGGACTTAGGTTTGTCTTCAGGGACCAACTGAAACGGTTCTGTGTGGTAAAGAGAACAACTGTGCTGCTACCCTTTAAGGGTGATGGGAGAAGATGGGGCTATTCAAAACACCAACCATTTTACTTTTGTTTTTAAAAAACAGCCTTGACCGAATGCGGGAAGTTCATCTTTAATATCACTGTTTATAAGCTGCTCAGCAATGTTTACCGTGGTTATAATTGGTATCATTAAGCTTAGGTGACATTATTAATGCTGCTGATTAAATTGCTATAAACCCAACTTCACCATTTACACAAACAGCCGCGTTTGAGCTTCCAGCTTTCACACCTGAGCGTGGGGTAGGAAAACAGGCCCACTGGGAGACAGAGATGGGAAAGAAAACAGAAGCCCCGTTTCCCAACTACCTGTCGGGTAGAGCTTCTAAGAAGATCTGGCTCGAAATATTTTCACTATTAGAAATGCATTTCCCTTCCTAGACCAGTTCTTTTGAGAATTGGGCATCCCAACTCCATTAGAGCATGTTCAAAACCAGCATCTAATATTTCTCCCCTTCTCCTATCCCCAAACCTTCCTCCCTCCTCCCCTGAAATCCTAAATCAATTGCCTGCTGTTGTTTTGTGGTCAATTCTCTGTCCTCACCCTCTTCTACCTATCAGCAGCATTTCACAAAATCATCTCTCCATCCTTGAAACACATCCCTCTCTTGGCCTCAAGGAATCTCAGGCTATTTTACCTCCCTTATTACTTCCTCCTTTTCTGCCTCCCACCATCCCTCCATCTTCTTCTCGCCCTCTTCCTCTTCCCGCTCTACCTCACTGGCTGCTCATTCTAAGATCCCTTTCCTAGAAGACCAGGGTTCCTTATCCTTTGAACTCTTCTCCAACTCATTGCCTAAGGAATCTCATTTAGTTCTTTATCTTCAAATACTATCTAGACCAGGGGTTCTTAATCTTTCTTGTTCCACAGACCCCTTTGCCAATCAGGTGAAAGCCAGTGACCCCTTACTAAGTCCACACTATACTGTGTATTGTTTAATAAATATATCACACCCACACCAACACATCCCCACAAGAATGTTTTTTAAATTGCAATTCAAGCTCACGGACCCCTTGTCAAGAACCCCTGCTCTAGACATTGATGATTTCCCAAATCACACAGCCTCATCTTTTCCTTGAACCCCAGCCTCATTACTCACCTGCCTGCTCAACATCCTCTACTTGGAATCTAATAGGCATCTCAGACTTACTGTGCCCAACATTAAACTCTTGATTTCTATCCTGTCCTCCACCCTAGTCTTCAATTCAGTTAATGGCGATTCCATTTGTTTTGTTCAAGCCAAAACTTCGGTGATATCCTTGACTCCTTTCTTTATTTCAAACCACATTTAATTTGTTACCAAAGCAAGCTGGATTTTTCTTTAAATATAATATATGCAGCTCTGACCACTTCTCACCATCTCTACTGACATCACTTTAACCCAAGCCACAATTTTCTCTTGCCCAGGCTGCTGCAATAGCCTCCCAACTGGTTTCCCTTCTCTCCTTCCCCAAAGTATCTTCTCAATACAACAACCAGAGGAATGCTTTGAAAGCAACCAATTGAATCTTGTCACTCCTCTGCTCAAAAGTCTCCCATGGCTTCCTGCCTCACCCAGTGTAGAAACCAGAGTCATCAGCAGTAGACTTCAACATCCTTTGCCACCTGGCTGCCTGCCCCCATCCAAGCTTATTTCCCAGTATCCCCTCCCCCCCAATCAATCATCTTCAGCCATACTTGCCTTCTGGCTATTTCTTCAACATGTCAAAGCACAGAATCTCTGTACCTTTGGTTCCCTTACCTGGGAATTCTCTTCTCCCCCATGTTCACATTACTAGCTCCCTCCCTTTCTTTAAGTCCCAATGTCACTTGATCAGAGAAGCCTAACTTAGTTACAGCATTTAAAGCAACCTAACTCATTCACCCAGTCCCCAATATGTCACTCTCCACGTCCCTTTCCCTGGTTCATTTTTCTTCACAGAATTTGTAAACACTTGGCATAGCAGGTATTTATATGCTTATTAGTTATTGCTTGTCTCCTCCAACACTAGGATATAAACTACATGAGAAAGGGGATTCTCTTCTGTTCATTACCATATCCCTAAAACAGCACCAGGTACCTAGTTAGTTCTCATTAAACTTGAATTGAGTGAATGAATGAATAAAACTTCTGAGGACTTGGGACATTTGTCTAGCTGTTTTATGGAAGTGAGAATTGCCATCCCTGCATTTCTTGCTCCCAGTCCTTGGGGCTCGCCCCTTTAGCTAATGGATCTGACGTCAGCTGTCTTGGGAATTGAGCAGTTAGGATGTTTCAGCTGCAACTAATAGAGACTGACTCAGGTTATCTTAATAAAAAAGGGAACTTATGGGGAAGGATACAAGGGCCTCCCAAAATTGATGGGTAGCTTGACAAGCAGGCTTGAACCAAGTACAAGAATCAGGATACTCTGGCAGCTGGAAGAGTGACCTCTCTTTTAGCAGGAGCAGTCTGCAGATGCAGTACCCTATTGAGTGTCACCACTGTCATCCTCAGCAGTTCCTATCCACCCTTCTATGCTCATCACCTGCCACGGACTCAAAATCTGGGAAGCAGGGCGCCATTAGCCGGGAGCAGGACGCCATTGGCCAGTTCATGGTGGGAAGAGAGAGGATGTGGCTCTTTCCACTCCCAAAATGGGGGCACTTGGACCTGCCTCCCCCCAGGATCTCACATCATGGAGGATTTCTCTAAAGAAAAGGGTGCTTGGTTCCTGGCTGTCCCCAAAATAAGTCCAGTAAAGGGAGGTATGCTTTTGCCTAATCTTTTACCAGGCATGTTTCAAAGCCACTTGAAAACTCATGCACCCTAGTACCACATCGGTGCTGAAAAGGGATTCAGACACCTTCACATTTTCCTGGGGCTATCTGCAAGCTCCTCCCATGGGGCCTCTGTGGAACTTACAACCACTTCTCTAAATGTCTGCCTTTGCTACATCTGTACTTATTGGGTTGCTAAGCAGAGGGAGGAGCTAGAACTTCTCCCTTTTTGAAGTCAAAGAATCTCTCTCCAAGAGCTTTCCTTGACACTAATTAGAACCATCTGCAGAGCAGGGGTACATTAGGATATCCACATATGTGTACAAACAAACCAACCCCATCATTCCCTGAACGGTCTGTCCCTATTTCAATACCTACTTATGTTAATGCCATATAACGCTGATGATAATGACGATGCAGATGATAAAACGTTATTTTTCTTAAAGTCTCTAGCCTACCACCCTTAATGTTTTTGACCCTGATAGGAAAAGAAGAGCTGTAGTGCGATGGCCTTAGAAATGTGAGCATAAAGCACTTATACTTCACATAACCCAGCTCCAAAATGACTTTAAACCCCAGTGTGTTTAAAATAAAAACTCTGCTTGGCTGAAGTGTTAATACCATGAGTCCACAGTGGTGCAAAAAAAGTTTGTGAATTTGAGCTCGTTCTTGATTTAAACACTTAGTATGCACGTGCACACACCACACACACACACACACACACACACACGCTTTCTCCCACACTGACGTGCCCCAGGCTCACATGCATGCCTGAGTCTGGCTGTCGTGATTCAGATGCTGTTAATCCCCATCCGCCAGCACAGTTGCTTCTTTGATGTTCCCTTGGGGGAGCATTCCAAGAGGGCCCCGCTCTAGCTGAAGTAGAACCCTCTGGGAGTCAGTGGGCAATGAGGACATGTGTTGGAGGTGGGGAAGAGAAGAAAAATCGCTGGGCTCTGGGCTCAGTCCCCAGGAGGGAAACAGATCTGTCCTGAAAACTATGCATACTTTAAAATGTTACATAGTCCTGAGGAAGCACAACGGACTTGCTAAATCTCAGACGAAGAGGGCCTTCCTTGGTGAGAACAGGGCACCTGGTACCTCACTGCAGGGCTGGGTAAGGTCCTCTCTGTTTCTCTGCCTCAGTTTCTCCCCTTGATAAAAGGGGATACATTCTTTCCTGTCCTCTCAAGATAGAACCAAGTAGTTCATAGACTTCTGGGGTCAAATAAGAGCAGTAGAGAAAGCTGCAAATTGCAGGGCTGAGATCATGTTTGCTTCCGTTTTCCTTTGTTTTGCAATAAGGTTTCCCTCCAGTTTCAGGAAATTCAATATCCAAAAGAAAATGAACTTACCAAACAGATATTTTAGGGTGTGATAATATGTATTGGGGGGAAACTTCCTCAGTGAATATAAAAAGAGATTCCATTGGTAAATATTAGGTTTACAAGCAACTTTTCTGACATACATCTCTTGCCTAAAATCAAGTACATAAACATGTGATTAGGTAGTAATAAGATTACAGCAGTTGGCATCGCACTGATGCTAAATTTATACCACAACAATTAGCCCTCAAATGCGATTTAATAAAGCCGTAGCACATATTTAAGAATGGATCTAAGAACAACTTAGAAAGTAATCACGAAAAGTGTACTGGGAGGGAGCCATAAAAACCAGGCCAATAAATCTCAGCCAGCCAACAAGACATTCTGTTATTTGATAAAACTAATAATGCAAAACTTATTGCTATAGCAGAAACGTCATAAAAATGTAGTAAAAATAAACAAGCACATGGCTCTGGCAGGAAAGCTAAAAACAAGTGTGGAAATTGAAGACATCAAAGTAAAGCCAAGAAGCATCTTGGCAAGTGGGAACAGGCGATGTTCACATATATTAGTGGAATATCGTAAGGAATTTGGGATTCTTTTTCATGTTTGAGCAATATTTTGGGAAGTGGTATTTCATGCATACTTGTCTCTGTACCAAGACATTTCCCTTCCCAACATTATTTTGAAATGCACTTGATTGGTGAGGTCTTTTACTTTTATGATGCCTTTTAGCAGATTGATTTGAAAACATTAGTGCAGAGGAAAGGGGAGAAGGCACTGATGTCCCTAAGCCTTAAACTCACCACTCTGCTTGTATTATCTCTTTTTTTTTTTTTCACCTTTTTTATTGTATTTTTTTTGAAGATGCATAGATCACGAAAAATGTTACATTAAAAAATATAAGAGGTTCCCACATACCCCACACCCCACGCCCCCCCACTCCTCCCACATCAACAATCTCTTTCATAATTGTGGCACATTCATTGCTTTTGGTGAATACATTTTGGAGCTTTGCTGCACTGCATGGATTACAGTTTACATTGTAGTTTACACTCTCCCCCAGTCCATTCAGTGGGTTATGGCAGGATATATAATGTCCAGCGTCTGTCCCTGCAATATCATTTAGGACAACTCCAAGTCCTGAAAATGCCTCCACATCTCATCTTCTCTTCCCTCTCCCTGCCCTCAGCAACTCCCGTGGCCACTTTGTCCACATCAATGCTACAGTTCCTTCTATTGCTAGTCACAATAATTCTACAGTAGAATACCAATAAGTCCACTCTGGTCCATATTTTATTCCTCCATCCTGTGGACCCTGGGGTGGTGATGTCCACTCCACCTCTACATCAAGAGGGGGCTTAGCTTATATTATCTCAATTCCCAAAACAATCTTTAGTGGAAAGAAAGTACGTCCCTGATTTACAGGAGGAACCTGCAACTCAGGGAGTTTGATCCCGTGGCCGGGGTATGGTGGAGGTGAGCTTCCAACACAGGTCTGTCAACTCCAAACGTCTTGGACTTGGTGTCGTCCTTACGTCCTCCTCCTACCCTGCACCAGAGGTGTGCTGAGGACCAGATAGGGTGTCACGCAGAGCTCCCCTCGAGGGTCTTGTACCTTCCACTTGCTCAGCCAATGCTCATCTCTCATCCAGTGTATGGGCTCCTTCCCGCATCTCTTCCCTGTTCAGGCTCTACCATGGGCCCCTGGGGGTTGTCCAAGGGATGACCGTGAGCAGTTATTTTCCAGAGTCCGCCTGTCAAAACGGTGTGGGAGCAGGAGGAGATTCACAAGTCAAGGCACACACCCTTTTCGACCCCAAATCCCTCTCTTCATCATCACCTGGTAGAACACCCCCCACCAGCTGTTGCTGGCCAGCCCTCTCTGCCCTCAGCTGCCAGCAGGGGAATGGCGAGGCTGGTCTCATTCCCCAGTGCCCTGCTCTCAGTGTCCGTGCATCTGCTGCCCAGCCTCGGTGGGCAGATGCCCAGCTCTCATCTCCAGCAGCTCTGGAGAGCAGGAAGCCTGCCAGTCAGGAATGGGCACACACGTGTGAGAGAGCGACCTGCTTTGGCCTCTGGGAAGTTTATCAAAGGAGGAGTAGGAGGAGGACAACAGCTGTGTTTTGGGTCTGAATGGGTTACTGGCCACTCGGATGGCCGCCAGCAGGGGAAGTGGGAGAGCTGTGATGGGAATACCAAGTTCTCCTAGCAGGGGCCTATTCCAGCTGAATGCAGCGTCCTCGCCCTTAAATCCAATTAAAGGCCGATATTATGTCAGTGGAAATGTATGCCAATCCTAATATAGTCTAATAAGCCTTAAAATAGCACTCTGCAAGTGGAAAGCCCTGTGGTTTAATTTGATTCGCAGCCTAATAACAGGCTTAATAAGAGGGAATTGGCCCCCTTTTATTTTCCAACTGGTCTCCGCATGCTCTTTTCTTCCCTTCTTTCTTTGCCTCCACTTTCCTCTCTTCTGGAGCACTGTGAAGAGACAGAGTGAGGCTGGAGCCAGCGGCGGGAGGTGGGCTCTTCTTTCCCCAGGAGCTTCTTGCCGCGGGGCTGCCAGCTCCTGCCTCCTGAGGGAATGTGGCTCTGGCACCTGGCGGGGACCCTGGGTCCTCGGCTCGGCCCACTCTTGGTTCACTTCGGCCTGGACACGTGGTTCTTTTGGCTCTTGCATCGGAAACGGGGAGATGGCTGTGCCAGTCCTTAGAAAGAGGGACCTCATCTCTTCCTTCTTCCTGTGCCATGGCTGAGAATGAAGCCAGCGGTCATTCTCACTCTCGCACCCCGAGAGCTGATGGGATGGCCCGTGATGGCGAGTCTGCTGAGCGCAGGGGGACAGACGTTGGTCAAATTCTTGTGAGGATAAGGCACACCCAAACCTTTAAAAAGCAGAATTTTGGGGGTTTGTGTGCTCCTTCTAATGAGATATGATTCACATACCATGCAATTCACCCCTTAGAGTGTACAATTCCATGTTTTTTAGTATATGCACAGATTGCTCAACTGTCACCACAATTGACCTTAGAACATTCTCATTACCCCAAAAGAAAGCCCACACCCCTTAGCCATCACCCTCCTGGCAACTACCCTTCCTTCTCCAGCTCCCCCAGCCCCTCACAACCACTAACCTACTTGCCATCTCTATAGATTCGCCTGGACGTTTCCTATATGGAATCACACAATATGTGGTCCTTTGTGATTGGCTTCTTCACTTCAAGATTCATCCATGTTGTAGCATTTATCAGTACTTCACTCCTTTTTATTAATAAAATAATATTCCATTGATGGCTAGACCACACTTTATTTATCCATTCATCAATTGACAGGCTCTTCAGTCGTGTCCACTTTTTGGCAATTATGAATATTACTGCTAAGAAAATTTGTGTGCAAGTATTTTTAAGATTTATTTATTTATTTATTTTTATTTCTCTCCCCATCCCTGCCCCCTTCCCCCAATTGTCTGCTCTCTGTGTCAGTTCACTGTGTGTTCTGTGTCTGCTTGTATTCTTGTCACTGGCACCAAGAATCTATGTCTCTTTTTGTTGCGTCATCTTGCTGCAAGTCAGCTCTCTGTGTGTGCCATGCCACACTGGGCAGTCTGCACTTTTTTTGCACTGGGCAGCTCTCCTTATGGGGTGCACTCCTTATGTGTGGGGCTCCCCTATGCGGGGCACACCCCTGCATGGCTGGGCATTCCTTGCGTGCATCAGCGCTGCGCGTGGGCCAGTTCATCACATGCGTCAGGAGGCCCTGGGTTTCAACCCTGGACCTTCCATATGGTAGGTGGATGCTCTATCCACTGAGCAAAATATATTTTCATTTCTCTTGGGTAGATACTAAGCAAGTGGAATTCCTGGATCAGATGGTAACTCTATGCTTAACTATTTGAGGAACTTCCAGACTGTTTGCCAAAGTGGCTGTACCATTGACATTCCCACCAGAATAAATGAGGGTTCTAATCTCTCCACATCCCACTAATGCTTGTTTCCCCTGTGATTATAGCCATCCTGGGTAGGTGGGAAGTGGTATTTCATTGTGGTTTTGGTTTGCATTTCCCTGAATGGGCTCAGTATCCCCTTGACCTAGCCTGGTCTGCGAGTCAATAAATAGTGAGACCCAAATTCAAACCTCAGGCAGAGGGATTATTAACTAGGTAACAATTTCCCTGAATTTCAGTTTCCAGGTCTGTGAGTTTGAGGTTGGATACCTCCTGAAGATATGAGGCCTAAGGTAGAGAATGGAGGGGAGTGACCAGCTAACAGAGTGGGGCACAGAGTGCACGCTCATCATATGCAGTTATTTCCTTCCCTTTGCCTGATCCTGTTGCTTGTGCCTCTGTTTTCATGATGGTACAATTGGAATGATATTTGGACATTCTCCATCAATTTTACAAGGTTGGAAGACAGAATATAACTTTTAACAGAAAAGAAGGATGATGATGGATTACGTTGGGACAAAGGAAAGGAGCGTTTGATGCCAAGCTAAAGAAATTGGAGATTTTTAACAAGGAGAAACAAAGAGTGAGGAGTGACATAATAACCATAAGAGGGGTTATTAGGTGGAGGATGGTGACCAGCTGTTCCTCATCTCCACTGAGGACATCAGAAGGAAAAATGCATTTAAACTCCAGGAAGCAGTGCATAGCTTAGTTATTAGGAAGAGCTGCTTCTCTCTCAGGGTGGTTAAACGTTGGAATGGGAATTTATCAAATTTCCTTTCCCTGCAGGTCTATCCAAATGGGATAAACTGCATCCAGGAACATAAACGAAATGCCCCAAGGCAGTTCTTTCCATCACAAAATCACCACCATTGCTGGCAGGGCCCACCACTGTACCCCTTCTCGTGGGTTCCCCTGAACCTACCAGGTAGTGCTCTAGTGCCCACCCCCAGGCCTGAGCCTTCTCCCGCCCCTGTTTTGGCTGGATCCAGTTGCTCCCTCTTCTCACCCAAAGGGTGGGGGGGAGTTGCTGCATTTCTCTATTTCAGTAGTGAGTGATGTGGTTGCTATACATAGCCCCAGCTTGTAACTTCTTTGGCAGCTCCTAGGTAGAAAGGTGCTGTTAAAAGAGAGAAAGAAAAAGATCTAAATAGCCCTTTTATTTAAAAAAAACCCTTTCAAGTAAAGCTCAAATGTTTGGTCCTTTAATGTGACGGCTCACTGTGGCCGTTATTGTCCTTGGCCAATCTTTTGGGGTTGGGAGCTTGCATAGGGGTGGGGGTGGGATAGCCACTTCTGATTTACAGATGAGCAAACTGAAGTACATATTGAGCAGTTAGGGTCACAGGCGGAAAGCCTGAGACTTGGCATCCTGCCCACATTAGGAATTCCAGCCGTGCCTGTGTGCGGTGGACACTATGGAAGCTTCCCCAGCATCCTTACCCTTTCCCTATAGTAGCGTGACCAGGAAATTTAAGGAGGGTCCGCTCCTCCCCCAGGACCAGAGGTGAGCCCCAATTGGCCTGAGACAATCAGGGTAATCCTATTTGCCTAGTTTCACGGGGTTTAGTCCAGATAATCCTAAATTCCCTTTGTTCCAGGGCTTGGTTCCAGAGGTTAACTCCTCTCCCTGCCCCATATTTTTGGGCTATGCACACATTGCCTTCTTTTGGTTATCGTGTGTCATGATACCAATCCCCACATCCCTGGGCAGCCAGAGCCCCTGGGACCCTTGGCTGGTAGCTAAGAGGAGCCTCTTCAGTTTACATCAGTGTGTTGTACAAATGTTATCATTTTCTGAGTGCATCATTGGCGAAAATAGTTGGGAAACATGAGCAAGAAGGGAACAGTGTTTGAAATGAGAAGTAGAGGTGGCAACCCTTCATTCACCAGCTCACATGAGCTTGGATTTGCGAGCTCTGTCCTCAGACGGGGCTTCCCTATAGGGGCAGGGGGGCTGCTAGCAGTGGCTGCTGTAACAAAGATGGGCAAACTGAGGCAAAGAGGTTAAGTGCTTTGTGCAGGGTTAGAGATAGTAGTGGTAGGTGGAAACCCACGTCTTCCCAACTGCATAAAACAGCATGGGCAGGAGAGGGAGAAGGGCGGGTTTGTGTCTGACACCTCCTCCTCCATACACCACTTACCTTGCACCAACCAAAGGAACCATTTTGAGGCAAATGAAGCTTCTACCTTCTTCCCTTTCATCCTTTCTCTCACATCTGTCCCAGAAGAGGCATCTCTGGGAAGGTACCCAAATCACAGTGTCTGACTCTACGGTGAGGATGCTCTCTGGAGGGGAAAGCTGGCTAAAACAAACACAGGGAGAGCAATAAATTGCCCCAGAAGAGTAAATACAGCCTGGAAGGACTGTGGAAAAGGGAAGAAGGGGGATAAGAGAAGACAACTGAAGAAGGAAAAGGACACTGGTCGGTGGGTGAGAAGGCTTGGGGCTCAGTCGGGGTTCTGCCGTTATCTGTGTGCACCTGAGCACCTGCTTTCCTCTTTGGACCTCAGCTGTGGTTTGCAGACTCTTCCAGGAGCACCCAGCAGCCTGTGCCCCTGTCACCAAATCCACGCCAGACCCTGAGACTGCTCTCCTTCTGTCAACGGCCTATTTCCTCCTTGTCCTACTAGGACAGCTCTTCTTTGGGCAGCAAATCTCTTCCCCAGAAATACCCCTTCATTGCGCTTGCATTAATTTTATCGGTTTCTTGGTCCTGCCTTCCTCCCATCCCACCTTGAACAAAGCCCACGCCCGCTTACATGCAGATACCCCTTTCTTTCACATTTTGCTTAGTTTTCAGGTGATGAAACTGGCCTTGGGCTTGGGTGGTTGTCATGGAAATGCAACTCAGCTTCCTGCCCCACATGGGCCCTTGAGCTCTTCCCAGCAACCTCCCCGCGCTAGAAAAGAAAGGTCTGGCCCGCCTTCTCTTTCTCCTTTTTGGAGGGAGGAGCTTGTTCATCTGTGAGTGCTTTGATGTTATCTAATCCAAGTTGTTCCACTGGAGAAGGGAAACCAAATGGCAAAAAATCCACGTGGTTTTCTATTTGGCTTGTTGTATTAGCTAATTATCCCAAGTGGCAATCAGAGGGAAAAAAAATGAAGTCAGGGTACAGTCCGTGTTATTTATATTTTATCGTCTTTGCCAAGCTCAGCAAAGGGATGCATTTTTCTTTCTTTCTCTGACCCTTCATTTAATGTCATCGCCTTACTACTGATCAAATCTCTTTCCTGATTCATACTACCATGAAAAATACCTCACCTTTTCATTCAAGGCTCTGAAGAGACGGCCCATCAATAATATTTACGTGAGCCTCTGCAAGGACACGTCCTCGAGGAGCTTGGGTTTGTCCAAATTTCTACTTAAAGAAAAAATATATACACGTGGGTGTGTAATTTATCCTGCCCTGATCTCTAAGCTTCTCAGAGGACTTCCAGCCGCTGCTTTACGGAATCCTAACCAGCTTCAGTTTGAAAAAGGTTCCTGCTCCTGCTGCAATGGGCCCAGGAGGGACATCGAGGAACAACTGTAAATGAAGGATGGCATGGCCTTTTGCAGAGACCAAGAAATGAAGCAGCTCGAAATCTGGTGGCCAAAAAGGGGAAAAAAATCTAATTTCCCGATTGTCCTGTGGCCTTCCCAGCAAGTGTGGAAAGTAGGCCTACCACAAAAATTCCAGGCAAGGGACTTGCTTTGTGGAGAGGGAAGTGGAATTAGCACTGAATGTGTAACTTTCATAACCTGGGATTTCCTTTTTTACTTCTGCCTCCCCCATTACTGACTTTGGTAAGTCTGCTAATATTTTTAACTTTATTTCCCTAAAACGCAGAGGCAAAATACCTATTTTTCTCCCTGTAGGTGAGCCAAAGATATGAAGATACTTTGTAACCTGTCAGGCAGGCTAGCAATGCTACGTTTAATGAAAGCTGTGAGTCCTTCCAACCATCCTATGAGGTTGGCATTATTTTAGGAGGCTCAGAGAGTTCAAACAACTTGTCCAAAGTCACACAGGTCACGAGCAGCAGTGTCGGGACCAGAACCCCATCTGCTGGCTTCAGTTTGAGTGCTTCTCATTAGCCCACAGCTGTCTGTGGGAACAAGGTTAAACCAGTGCTGAGACTCACAACCAGAAAGAGGGTCATTTCAAGGTCACTCAGACAAACAGCCTGCTGTACCAGCTCTAGAATGATATGCAACTCCAGTGCCCAGGAATTATAGGGGCCTCAGAGTGCCTGCAGCAGATGGGGAAAGAGGAGAAAGGAGTAGAGCGGGAGAGGAGAAAAAGTGGAGGAAAGGGGAAGCCATCTGAACACCCATGCTGGCCTGGAAAAGGGGAGGGTAATGTGCCATGCTGAAGTCCTTTGAGCCAAGAGAAAATGTGTGTCTTTATCTTTGTCTGCACAATTTATGGTCCAGCTGGGCTCTTTCGTGTAGCTGGGGCTGATCTGGCACTGCCAGAGGAGTTGCTCTTGGGGTGAGACATTAGAGCCCCTGGGGCCCTGCCAGGAGCATAATGTAGTCATGGTTATTGGCGGGAAGTTCCCAACTCCAGTTGGCTGGCAGAGCCCAGAAGATTTAGGGGGCAGCACTCCAGAGAGCTGCCACAGCAACCAACTGACCTGAACTTGTATACGATAGAACCATGGGCTGTATCACTTCCTTCCCCAGTAGTTCTGACACACCCTCCTATTCATTCATTCATTCATTCATTCAGCACCAGTTCAACAAACAATAACACAGTGGGCTAGGTAGTTGTTATAATTGTTGGTGAGATACACAGTGTCTTTCTACAAAGAGAGCTCAGTGGACTGCGTAAATTTGATCTTTTTTGCCCTCAAGAAGTTATCAGAAAATTTTCAAGAAAGTTAATGTCTAATGCAGGTATAACAAGTACCCACTGATGTACCAATTATTAAAGTTCACCATTATCCAGATAATTTTTTGAAAATTAATGATGATATTTTAGAGTGTTGATTTAGCAAAAAAAAAAAATTGTTAAATGCTGCATAATTGCGTGTATTCCTGGGAATTCCAACATTAGTCAAAGTAACTGATCTTAATACCATTAGATTCTGGATTTTAATGCCTATATTTTGTTGACTGATAGTGTAAACTCTTGCTCAAGGATGAGCTCTCCTGCTTTCACAACTACATCCCCAAAGGAGGTATTTTAAAGGGTCTATCCAAATATATATATATACTCATTCATTCATTCATTTCACAAATGTTTATAAATTGATAATGCCAGTTCCGTTAGGGGGGGAAATATTTACTAACTACAAACCTCCAGGGAGAAGGCTGAGGTGAGATGCTCCTCAGGACACAACTAACCAAGAGTGAACTTCGTTTTCTCTCATTAGAAGAGGCGTTCTCCCTATTACAGGATGTATTACCAGGCTTTACGTGCCGTGCAGGATCCCTGCATGCCTGGAAGGTAGTAGTATCCCCTGGTTGCACTGAACAGCGGGATCTTCCCATCTCATCACTTCCTTGACACATAATTAAATTGTAGTACCGAGAAGTGACATGACAACACTTCTAGGACAGAGGTAGAAAGAGGTGATGCTTTGATGAACAGCTGTGTGGACCCTGCATCAAACCAATCATGTAGATAATGGAACTGAAAGGAGAGAAGAGGAAGGAGAAAGTTATCTTTACTAACACTGAGAGGAAGGGGCAGGGATCTGGACTTTCACCCTCCACTGAGAGGGGTTAGCGTTGACTAATTTCTAGGTGCAGAAAGCAGGGCATGTTCCAGATGCTCCCAGCTTCGTGGCCCTGGCTCTACAGAGCTTGAGATTCTAAGTGCTTTATTTATGCTGTTTGTTTTTTTTTCTTTTGTCATGGAGCTCAAAGTTCTTTTCAATGTTTTGCCTTGTGAAGAAAGAGGATCCATATTTCAACAGTCCTTCGTTGCACCATGGCACACAGAGAAAATGCTGCCTCCTCAAGGAAATCATGACTTGACCCACCCTCAGCCCATTCATGGTTCACCTTATGTGTGATGGACCCGGTGGCAGTGCGTTCATTTAAGGTCACTTGTCTCTCATGTGAAATGACAGAGCTTTCAGGAAAGCATTTAACCTGTCTTTCTGCCTCTAGACAAACATTGCACTTTTCAAGTTGGCAGTGGTTGTTGGAGGGGTGGGACGGGGAGGAAAGTGGAAACCGGGTGTCCAAACCAAGTGTTTGTCATCAGAGAGGTCGCCCTCTGCTTGTGTACCTAACCTGGTCAGGGTGTGTTCTAAAGCAGACTTACGTGTTCCTTCCTCTCTTCTGAGCCTCAGTTTCCCACTTGTTCCCCTTAGCAATGCCTCTCTAAGCCAGAAGACTGTGGAAGAATAACTCTTCCCTTTTCAAAGGACAAAAATTTCAGAAGGACTTTAGGCTCTCTGGAAGAGTAATGTAATACCAATCGATTTAATAAGGGCTTTCCATTCAAAGCCTGCACCCAGTCTGTGCTTTGTCATTTCAAAGTAGCTTCCTTTCTTCCTTTCATAGTGTTTTCCCAACCTTACAAAAAATAATCTTACTCTTTTGAACTGATCCTCAACATTCGAGCTTTGAATGCCACTCTCTTTATACTTTCCCAGGGTCTTGGCCTTTGAAAGGGACTCTGACTGATACCAGCATCCCTCTCTCCTCTCAAACATCTTTTGTGGGGTCACCGGCACCCTTCAATCAGGCTCAGCCAGGTAAAGCCAGCAGGTCCATTCTCCTTCAGCCAGACTGCTAAGGTCAGAGGTCACCCACACTCTGGTCCCATCAGGTGACCAGCAGGAAGGGTCATACCCCTGAATATCCCAGAGCTAATAGAAGCAGGAATTGGGCTTTCAAGTTTATTAACTTGTCTACAGCATGGTATTTTTAAGCTCAGCTTAATTTATAACAATGAAATCATAGAAGCTTTTTCTTTGATAGCTGTATTAGTCAGCCAAAGGGGTGCTGATGCAAAATACCAGAAATTGGTGGGCTTTTATAAAGGGTATTTATTTGGGGCAGGAGCTTACAGATACCAGGCCATAGAGCATCAGTTACTTCCCTCACTGAAGTCTATTATCACGTGTTGGAGCAAGATGGCTGCCAACGTCTGTGAGGATTCAGGCTTCCTGGGTTCCTACCTTCCTGGGGCTGGCTTCTCTTTCCTCTTTGGGCTTAACTTCCTGGGGCTCCAGCTTAAGGCTTCAGCATCAAACTCCGATATCAAAACTCCAGCATCAAAAACCCCCAACTCTATCCTGTGCCATGCCTTTTATCCATGAGTCCCCACCCACAAGGGCCTGATGATGTGGCCCAGTCAAAGTCCTAATTCATAATTTAATCACATCCAGGTACAGATCAGATTACAAACATAATCCAATATCTATTTTTGGAATTCATAACCATATCAAACTGCTACAATAACCAAGATGAATCTACATGGAACTCATTATATTTGCAGAACCTTTATTTGGGTAAGCATATTGCCATGACAAGTGAATGCTATTGTTATTATCAGCATTGTTATTCTTACGTTTATCCAATGTTAGTATTTTTATCTAGTTACCTTTTCCTTTAGTTTTCAGCAATGTCTTCAAGGCTTTGTTTCATTTATAATCAGAAATTCCCTAATAGTGGGAATGATTTTTCCTGTTGTCCTTGGGAAGAGGAATTAAGTGACACAATGAGACTAGATGGTCTCCTCCAAGTTATATAGGAGAAGCTGTGATAGATTGACTCATTCATGCCACACACACTTACCCTAGTGTCCACTCCAAAGCCCAACGCGATGCCAGTGCTTAGGCCACTAAGATTCAAAATGATTATAATGGGGCGATGGTCATACCGACCTGGGTTGAATTCCATTTCGATTAAGTAATATACTTAGCCAATAACTTGTGTGAATTTGGCACAGTTGAGATCTAGATCTCATTCTTCTTATTAGAAAACAGCAGTGCCCACTTGTATGTGAAATGTGTGTAATAAGCATTTATGTTGCCAGGCACATAGGAAATGTTCAATAAATGCTAACTCTTGTGGTTGCTTTATTTTCCTTAAACATCTCATAATCTAGGGGCAGCACCAAACCCTGGTATATCCAGAAATATGTGGCAAAGGGAAGGGGGTAAGAGTCCTAATGAGGAAGAGCTTGGGGAGCCCAGAGCCCTAATTGGGCTAGGCCCAGGCACAAGAGGCCTTGCTGCGGGCGAGAGGCTGCCTTCCAGGCAGAGAGAGCAGCAGTGGCCTGAGCTGAGGGGGTGGGAGGGGACCAGGAAGGAGACTGTGGCTGGCTGAAGTGCTGGTCCATGGAGGGGACAGGATTGACGGGGCCAGTCTGTGAAGGATTTGGATTTTAATGCATTTTAACAATTGTGAGACATGCGTTTCCCCTCACATTTTAAGATCTCTGAAACTGAATGCATCCTACAATCAATGTTGTCATAGTGAATCGTCAGCAATGTTTTCTTTCATTTTTACTCTAAATTACAGTGTGCTGTACAATCGGTGTCTTAGATTAGGTAAAATATGGTGGGCTAAACGTTGCTGAACCCACAGCCCAATTGGAGAACTCTTCATTCATTCCGATTGTTTCCTAATTGCTCTGTAACTTGTTAGGTGCTAGTAGATAAATGCCTAGCGGTTCTCAGATATAAAAAAGGGAATGAGTCTCCCCAACTCTTAATAGCCAATGCTTCAGTCTTTGCCCAAAATGCACTATCTTTCTTTAGGCAGCTACTGGTAGAAAATAAAAAGTACAGCAAAGAAGCAAAACTGAGCGAAAATGCAGGATGTTCCAAAGACAACTCACAAGTAACTCTCAGAAACCTGCTTTTGTGTCCTTCTCACAAACTCACCCTCACGCCCCTTGACGTGCTCTACAGCTTCCTGCAGGCTGGTTCTCACTGTCGGTGCATTACTGCCGTGGGATCTGCCAAGTGAATACGAATCCAGGCAGAAAGCGGGGCTTGAGGGCTGATGACATACGGATCTTCTATCGCTTTCAATTTCTCAATTCCTCAGTATCCTTTTCCACTGACATTTCCCTCCTCTTTTGTTTCCTCCTATTCATCCTCAGGCGCCTGTTCTCTACTTCCCTCCGTTTTGAGGAAAGCACTCCTTGGGGTGTAGTAAATTCATGGCTCAGCCTGTTATGGGGCCAGGGCTGGGGAGGCAGAAGGTGAAGAAGAACCTGGTGATGCCACCAGCTGATGCTCAGAAATATCTAAGGCTCATCTGCTTCCTGGCCACACAGAAGCCCTAGCACTCTGCTGGACAGGCCTGGTTGCTTAGCAACAGTGCCCTCTGTTCTTTCCACATGTGCTCCTCAGACGGCACTGCACTGCCTGTTCCTTTCTTGCCTCCCTTCAGACCAGTCCATGAAGTTCATTTTTTATCGAATTTTAATTTGAATAAATAGTATAGTGAAAAGGGGTTGGAGAAGTATCATTTGCCCAGGGCACTCTGCTTTTAAAGTTCAATCCAGCCAATAACACTGAGCTGTCCATCGTAGCAGTGAGACTGACCAAAAGCAGAATTTTTGCAAGACCCTTTGCAAATGCTCAGCACCCACGATTCTACTATACAACCATTTCCCTGCTATAGCTAGGCAGGGAAGTTGAGTATTTTCAGTCCAGATCTGTCTTACATTATCTTCTATGATAGGTGGGGATGTTACAGTGCCTTTGGTGAAAAAAAACCCCAAGCAAATCTTAATGCGTCTCATTGTGTATAGGCTTGTGTAGAAATCTTCAGCTTCTAGTCAAGGTCCTTTTAGATAAGAAGCAGTGGAGGCTCTTCTTAATGTGTTTAAAGACGCTTCCATGAAAATCCAGTCTTCTCTAGTCTAATCACAGTAAGTCATGAATGCCAGTAAGGTGGGTAATTCAGCATCTAGACCAAGTGTGGGGGCCCTTGAACACTTTATTCAAAACTGGAGAAGATGGAAAACTGAGATCTAAGCATATACAACTAGTGTGTTCAGAGAGAGAGAGAGAGATCGTATTAAGGTTTATTTGTATGTGGGCAAATGCATTCATAATTGCTACTCTTCACCTTTTTAATCACTGCCTTGCATTGAGTATGCAAATATTTGTGAAAAGAAGGATGGAAGAAACCTTTAGTTCAAGGATTTTATTAAAACAAATATTTTCATGTCATAACATTTATCTATGGAATAAATAGTTGAGAACTGACAATACATTTAAGTTAAAAGATTCATTTCACAAGATAAAATTTAATACATTCTTTACCAGCATGGTGTGGCAGGAAACATTAGATTAGGAATTGGACAATACTGACCATGTCACTTCTCTGGCCACAGAATTGCCACTCAGAAGCTGTGGGTAGTCAGAAGAGCTCTAATGTTTTGTCCTCTTTCTTTTCCTGGTCTCTGTTTGTCTGTAAAATGGCAAGGATGCCTCTTATCCTATATTTGCTAAGTAAACAACCGTCTAAGCCAGGACAGATCCCCTGGGGAGTTCTCTCTCCTGGGCTTCTCAGTGTTCTGGAAGTCATTGCTCTCATAACAGAGGCTCTCTGGACTTCCATTCCTCCTCCTGAAAGGGGCACGCATGGAAAACAAAGAAGCATCCTACGGCACCTTATTAGCTGCGTCGTGGGCACCCTTCCTCCCTTGTTTGGCTGGTGGACAGCCCAAGCTCCAGGTGTCTCCTTAGGGTGCTGTTGGGGCTCAGAAATTTGTCTTCCTGTGGGAAGAAAAGGGATATTTTCTCATTCAGAAGAAGGGAATTAAGTACCAGAAGAGGGAAGTGGACATAGGGTCATTAGTTGAGGGCAGGAACTATGTCTTGCTCAGGGTTGTGTCCACAGAACGAGACCTCCCCCTGGTAGTTACGATGGGGTCACCATACTTGTTGAATGCTGAGCATTGTGCATCTCTTATAAGACATTCCAAGGCTAGACGAGTAGGGTATCCGGATACCTTCATGTGAATTGGAGAGTGAGGAAATTAATCGCTGTGTGACTATCTGAGTAATTACTGCACAGGAAGCATTTTTGAGATGATTTGTCCTGAAAGTGTAGGTCAACTTGTCCCTCAACAATGTTACATCTCACTCAGGCCTAATAGTTGGCTGGCTTTGACAACATCGATGGCATGGTTTTCTGTGCTGTTTTCCACCAAAACAAGATTGACATATGCCTTTCATCACTGGATTACAACATTTTTGGAATCATGGAGCCTGGAGGGCCCTTGCTGACTAGCTAAAGTATCACCACCTTCTTGAGATGCCAAGGGGGATGTGTGGCTATGGAAAGTTCCTTTTCTGGTGGTGGAAGCTGGCATGGACCCTGTTCTCCTGACCTTAAGTCTGGCACTCTGTACGATGCACGTAATATCCTTCAATCTCATAGTCCTTTCAGAAACTTGGCATTTTAAGAACATGCCCTAATCAGCCTGCAGCTGGGAATATGAGCTTTGTAGAACATGAAAGTCGTAGTGAATTTCAGAAAGGACCTCACCATTTGAGAGGTGAGGAAATAGCAGGTTTCTACAGCAAATGCATAAAGAGTGTGATGAGCAGCTGTTTTCCCTCACCACCCGAGGAAATGGGCTTAAATTGTTCCCAAAAGGACTTAGGGCAGACCGTGAGGGGGACTTCCTGTCTGTGGGCTGGGCAGTCTTGGACTTCGCAAAGGCAGAGCCTATCGTCCCTGGCCTCACTCAGCTGCTGTGAAGGGCTTCCTGCTCTCACACACCTGTTTTCTTCCAAAGTACGGGAGGCGCCCCATTAGGGAGCAAGGCACACTTTACTCAGCCTGAAGTCAAAACCCATTGTTAGGAGGAGAGCCTCATATCCCCTCAAGCGTATTGTCCCCTGCTCATTTTTGAAGAGTGGCCGGTGGTGTCATTTTGGATAAAACCAAGCCTGCCCGAAACCCTCTGAAGCTCCCTTGGCCATCTTTTCATAGCAGTAGATCAGGAAGAGAGTGTTCCACCTTTCAAACGTTGTCACTCTGCAAATGAAACTAACTTACTACAGCCGCGGTGCAGTTGATTGCAGAATTCCACGAGGTGCTTACTGGTGATATGTACATAAGAAGAGAGTAAAGCCCACCCCTCGCCAGTTGACTGGCCAGGTGTGCTGAGTGAGTACGCATGCGTGCCTGCCAGGGGCGTGTGCGCTGCTTCAGCTGTGTATTTCTGCATGTGTATCTGAGTGTTCTTGTGCACAAATATATGTGCTTCCACAGCCAGGGGGACATGTGTGGGCACAGGAAGTGTGTGCGTTCATGCATGTACCCCTTATCAGCTTTTTAAACACATGACCCCTACCTGCATATAGGTACAGGCATCTGCAGAACATTTGCAAAAGTCCATTCTATTCTTGCTTGTGCTATTCTCACTGCCTTTACGCAGGAGGGATTGTTCAATGTTGGCAGAGCAATAAAGAGAAACTGATTTCAATAGAATGTTCCCTTGCCCTGGAGACACATTGCCACCGCTTTTATGCTGCACATTACACCGTGGTGAAATTTAGTTAATTTTATGGTTTGTTATTACAACAGCAGAGTGGATTGAGAGAGGCAGCTTTTGTTGGCTCTAAGTTCCAAATTTCCTGGGTGTGATGAGAGCGAGTGAGAGCAGGAAGCTAGCAGTGGTAGGAAACAAGGTCCATGCAGAAGTAAAGTGGCTGCTCTAAATGGCTTCCAACTTTTGTTGACTACAGGAACTAGTTCATTAGTCAGCAGAAGCTTGGCAGTTGCCTTTGCAGAGTATAAATTTTGGTTAGAGAAACAAGAGGGAAATTCACAGAACAATGAGAAAACAACCAGGTGCCAAACTGTCTTGCTGAAAAGAGTCTTGCAGTCAGAACGTTTGGATGAAAAGAGCCTTGCAGTCTGAATGTTCTGTGTTCAAATCCCAGCTTTGCCAGCTATTAGATCTTTCATTGCTGGCCTTGATTTCTTCATCTGTAAAGTGGAGGAGAGGAGTGCCCTTCCTATGAGGTGCCTGGGAGCTACACTCCTCATTCATAGTAGGTGCTCCGTAGCTCCATTGTGTCCCTCTTTCTCCTCCCTTCTTGCCTAGGAAGGCCTCTTCTGTTCCAGAATTTTCCTAGAGGTCAGAGAAAGTCAGAGCAGTTGGGGTTTTGAGGTCAAGGCTGAGTACAAAAAGGGAAGGGATTCAGGAGACACAGGTGATAATACCCAATTTCTGGATCCCCCCCAAGTCTGAGAACAATCTGAAAACTTAGAAAGGACTATTCTGTAAAATCCACAACAAAAATATGTGCCACCTGGATCAGATGCTCAGCACCTTGAGTGTGGATATGACTAAAACCCACTAGCGCACTGCGAGGTATGCCATCTAGCGCACTGGGAGGTATGCCATCCGTCACTCTGAACGAAGCAAAGCTATTAACATTCTTATTTATACAACTAATGAAGCTAATTAAATCTTAAACCCAGAAACAGAGCTGGTGTGGACTAGAATACTTAGAGAGCAGAAGCTATTTCCCCAAGAACATGGCTCTCCTTGTTATTCTTCTCAGCTGGGTCCTTGGATTCCAGCACCAATCATAGGACAAGCAGATGACAAAGAATATGTCAACCCCAATATCATTCCCCCAAGGTCTGGCAACTTCTTCCCTGGCATGAGAGTCTGTTTATCTCTCTACAAGTGGTCCCTTCATTCTAGGGAGACAGTAGCCCAGCAACTCCCATTGGTGTGCCAAAGGTCACGTGCTGGCCAGAACAAATCACCCACAGGCTCTTGCTTCCTCCTAGAATGGGTAAAAAGCCTTGAGAGAAGATGACTCAACAGATGGAGTGTAGACCTACAGATCCAGGTGCTTGGGCCAGCTTTTATTCTTCTGTTGGTTTAGTCTCTCACATCTGATAGCTTGTTTTTTGGAAGACTCCTTGCCTGTCCTTGTCTTAGAATGAGTCTTGGCATATTGAGATACCATAGATACTTATTCTCTGATTCTGAATGAGAACAGAACAATGGTCTCATTGTTTCCTGAGCTGAAACTTGTAATTTATCCCTGATGATGTCAGAACTCATCAATTAAATATAGGGTGACCTTGAGCTTTAACACGGAAACATATGTATACTAAGGTTCTATTTTTGACCTAAGGTGCTCCAGAATAAAAGTATTTGACTCATTTAAGGAAAATTAGGTGATTTGGGAAGTGGGAAGACAAGGGTGGGACTTGAGAAGAAACAACCTCTGGTGGAGAACACAGTCATACAACATAGAGTATTTAGATTTTCGTGAAGTTAGTAACCACTAAGCCAACCACCTTATTACAGAAAAAGGAAGACTGTATGTTTAGTGTTGTCCCTCCAGACTTGAAACACACATATTGTCCACCATGCCCAGAGTTCTAAATTCTGATAAAGCTCCTGGTCATTGAAGAGGAAGCCTTATTGAACTGTTCAGCCATGGCAAAGTTGCTTAGGGAATAAGGTGTGGTGAGTAATGGAATGATAGGATTGGTTATACATATTGTACAGGGTGCTGATTTTCAGGAGATCAAAAAGCAATGCACTTGACTTCCAAATAAAATTATGTGGAATCGAATATGTTTTCTAAATTTTTTGGAAGTCAGCAAGATTTTTAGAGTGGCTTACAGTAGTTATTCCAAACATGAAACTGTGATTGTAGATGTGTGGACATTCTGGTTAGTAGAAAGAGCTGGTAAATATAATGACCAAAACAAATTTACAGTAGTGCATTTTTTTAGTGAGGCATTTTGTAATATGGTTTATCTTTTATGGTCTAAGAATTGTACCCCATTGAGGGTCACCCAACAGTCACCTGATACTGATGCCCAATATGGGGCAGTGGGGTATCTGAGGGTAGGTTGGGAAGACTACTGGGAATAACATTTCTCCTGTAGCCAGCTATCAGTACACCTGGATAGGAGAAGGACTTGCCCTTGGTTAAACAACCAAGTAGAGTCCAGTCTTGATTCTGGCCCCAGCACAATGTGTGGTCCTTGAGTCTCTACTCTCTCACTCTTTGACTAGGAATGGTATAAGAAGGGCGGTTACTTAAAATAATTACAGCCAGGCCACAGAATCTGAGGTGTCACTTTTTAAGCAAGTGAAAATCCCATAAAGCTCTAGGGAAATAATCCTAACAAAGGCGTTTACCTCTTTTTAAATAGAATCACTGAGATGTTGTTCTCTGTGTAAAAAAAAATGACTAGTTTTCACTCCCTGCCACTTAAATATTTTACACGGGGTGGCAAGAATTCCATTAAAGAGATAATACAGTGTAAACAAAGTTACAGATGTTATAGAAATCATCACAATTATTAAATGCATCTAATTAGTGTAACAACAGTAACTAAATATATGCACAAAACACTGCCATGCTCAAAGCACCTTTTAAACACGGAAGAGTTAGGTCTTACAAGGCCCCGGAGAGGAGTTAGGCTCTCGCCACATACAAGAGAGAGGAAAATCTGAGGTGCTGCCAGTGGGAAGGAGTCCTGTGCTGTGCCAATGACTGGCCTTCCCTCAAAGTGCTGCTGTCGGTATTTACAAGATGAGGCGTAACAGCTAGGCCTTTGATGGTTTCTCACCAGCACGGCCCCGCAGGACCTGAGGCAGTCAGCGTGCTGATTCTCTTCCTCATGAAGAGGAGAGGTGCTTCTCCTTGTGGGCTTTCTCCCAGGGTTCCCCAAGGACCTCTCAGCAGTCCCACTCCTCTCCAATCAGCCCGGGCCCCTCCTGGAAGGGACTGCACAAGCAGCCATGTCCTTCTGGCAGCCGAGGGCCAGGCACATTTAGGCAGCTACTGCCGCTCCTCCAAGCACCTGCTCTCCTCAGAGGGGCCATCAGCAGCAGAGGCCAGTGAGGAGCTGGAGGCAGAGCGCCTGCCCATTCCCAGCCTTCCCTGGAGCTCTTCCCTGCTAGGTTACCCCGTGGTTGCTTGGCGCTTGTTGCTGCCTTCCCACCTCCCCAGTTTCCCTCTTCTTCCTTGTTGAAGATCCAGAGCAGCCAGCTCAGGGCCGGGAGCAGGTGCAGGATGGGAGGAGCCGGGGAGAGCCCATTATCACCCTGGGCGTGCATTGTCACATTAGCATCAGACTGGGAATCCCAGGCACACGACTTGGTTCTGGAGTCCCCTGCCCACGAATCCCCCACTGGCCATGCCCAGTGAGGTCTGTCGTGCAGGGACAAGCCAACGGGGAGGAGTTGGAGAGCTACCCATCCTGCTCTCAATCCACAAAATCAGAAAAGCGGGAATGTCCTTTAGAGATCATCTAATCCAATGTTGTTTTCAATTAATGGAGTGAGACCCATTAATGTGTCGTGAAAGCAATTTAATGGGCTCTAAACAACATTTTATTTTAAAAAGAGAAAGAAAAGGGAATATATCAGAAAGCACGTCATAGATAAATGAAACTTTCACTTCACTTTTCCATTAGCATGTGTGTACTGGGTTGCAATGTATTTCTGGATAGAAGTCTCAAACAAAAAACTGGAGAAATGCTATTGCAGGCCACCTCTTCCCCTTCAGTTCTGACTCTCCTGCCGGCTCCCTTTACCCAGGGTGAGAGGCCTTCTGAGGGAGGAGACCCCACCTGTGTGGGAAAGCCTGTCCTGTGTTCCAAGGACACGCCTCCCTGCCAGTTTTCCCTGCTGCCCCCATCTGAATACAAATGGACTGACTCAATTTCTCTCTTTTGGTCATGGAAATCAGACCAGCCATTGTGTAATAATCCTTGATGAAATTCTCCCAGTGAGGATTTTAGGAATCCCAGCTCCTTGGATACAAATTTGAAAAACTTCCCATGGCTGATGTCTCCCCTTCCCATTGGCTCTCCTTCCTCCCATCATCTCGGGACTTGTGGAGGAGGTCCCTGTGTCTGTTCAGCTAGGCTAGCATGGAGCTGTCCTTCCTTCCTAACTCTGGCATAGAGACCGTGTAGTCACAGGAGCACAGTGGAAAGGAGAGAAGCCTCCCGAGTTCAGAGCAACCAGGCCCCAAGATGGTAATAGGAAAAGACGGTGACCAGGTAATGCCTCACTGAGTTTCAAATGAAATAAGAGCTCTCACGTCTTGGTCTGAAGCATCATCTGTTGTGTGCCAAGATGTGCCATGGCCTTTTTATGCCAGCGGACTGAATGGGTCCCTTCACTTCCTTTGCAGGTGCAGAAAGACAGAGGGAAGAGTCAGGCATTCCTGAGGTCATGGGAGCGCTCACTTAGAATTGTTACTAAAATACGTGTGCTTAAAGGGAATTCAGAAGGTACCAAGTCCTGGCTGAGCAGGGCCTAGAACCCAGATCTTGGGATCCCCGGGCTCCTTCCACATCCCCCTGGTCTTTGAATAAGTCCCTACCAGCCCCTGGGGGCACCATTCCTTCTCCTGTGGGAAAGGGGAGAGCAGGGTCAAGGTTCCCCACCCCACAGAGCCCTCGCAGCCGTTCAGGAGGCGTGAGGCGGACACCGGGCTTTGCCCATCACCCCTTCCAATACGGAGCCGGTGAGAGCTGGGAGCAGGTGCTCTGGGACCCCTGGAGGGGAGGCACGGAAGGAAAGCCTGAGAGCAACAGCCACACATTATTATTATGAGAGCAATACTGTAAACTGGAAGTTATTGCTATTGTTATTATTAGATTTAATGGCTGAATGAGTATTTCATTTGGCCCTGATGGAAAATTGCTCCTGACAACTCCCCATGACCGCAGGACCTCGGGAAAGGCAATTGAGAGAAATGCCTTCACCTTCACTGGGGAGCAACACATGTGAGGTTCAGACGTGGCAGGCCCGGGTCCCCGAGCAGCAGAGCAATTGCATCTTTCTCCTTCTCGGGCGTGAAGCTCTGAGTGGGAGGAGTAGAGGGCAGGAGCAGGGCAGGCTGCAGGCCCCGATTACCCTTGGCAGAGGCCAGCGCTCTGTGCTTGGCAAACGGGAGGCGTGTGTGTGGGGCTGTGGCGGCCCCTGCGCCAGCCCCCATTGGCAAGGTCCAAGGGCCAGGGCACGCAGAAGCTCCCAGATCCGTCTTCCTTCCACTCTCAGCAGAGCTTATTAGGAATGTATCTCTGCCTCCCGCTTGCTCTTCTGTGCTATTAATTTGTGGTTGTATTAATTCCTGCTGTTATTATACAGCTAGGTGATGCAGAACAAAGCTTCTCATTAACATGGCCGAGGAGTTGTTGCTACTGCCAGGCTCGACTCCCCTCACCCGCACCCCGGTCTTCACAATGTGTCGACATGAGTGGAGCCTTGAACCTTGGAAAATGACTGACGGATCCTGAGACCCAGGCCACAATTTGGTAGTCACAGGTGACAAGGGATTGTGATGAAAGGAGCAGCTTTTCTCTCTTCCCACCCTTGGTTAGGCTTCCCCTTTCTGAGCAATAAAAAAGCGTGATGCTCTTGAACATTACCTGCAGCCACTTCTGGCAGGTGTCTTGGGCGGCTTGTGATGGGTAGGAATGCCTTGGTGGCACCAGGTCACGTTGGCCAGGTGACTGCCAGGGCTAGTGGCACTGTCTGTGGTCTCGGACACATCCACCCTTGTGTGCCCAGATCACATGTCCAGCTCGGTTGAATCGCGGGCCGCCAGCCAACCACGTGATTCACCTACATTTGGGCCACTCACCTCCTCACAGTCAAACACAGACTTGATTTGGAGCTGGCAAGATCCCCAGTGGGATCCCCTGGCCTAGCCAACTCCTCTACCTTTTCACATTTAAAAACGTGCTGTAAAGAAATACCCAGGACTCCTACAGGGCAGAAGACCCATTTTCTTTTTAAGGACTAAAGATATTTTCTGCTTGTTCACTGCTCTTGTCCTCTTTGAATCATTCATTGGCGAGTGGGTTAGATGTCACCCTGCAGTGGTGACTACTAGAAAAGCTTGAGAGCATGCTTCTGGGGGTTACTCTCCCCACTGTGAAGAGGTCACTGCTGGCTGTCCCAGAGGCCCAGGAGCACCCAGTGGCTCTAAGTCCTCCCCCTCCCAGCTTCTTGCCTCCCCGCCACCCCGTACATCCTCTGCTCCTGCCACACCCAGCTCTCACCATCACCCAGACACTCGGGTCCTCCCCTCGTCTACGTCTTTGCCCATGCCGTCTCCTTCAGCCTAAGCTGCTTTCTCTCCTTCCTGTCTGCAGAATGCCCACTCACTCCTCAAGGATCAGTTCAGCGGATTCTGCCCTGTGGCACTGCCCATGCCTTCCCCGCATTCCCATAGCACTGTTTGGATTTCAATTTTAACCCTCAATACACAATGCAAAGTACCCTTCAAGGATGTTAGGTTTCATTTCAATTGTTTGTACCCAATGCCTAGTACTGTACCTGCCTTTCTGTGAGCTCAAAATATCTCCAACATGAATGATAGAATTCTCCTTATTCTGTAAACAGAAAAGTTTCATCACAGGAGTCAGAGCTGCTGGGACAAGGCGGTGGGCTTTTGGGTGAGATTGGCTTTTAACAGGGGAATGTGTTGGTTTACAAGTTTACAATTCAGAAGCTGTGAAAAATGCCCAAATCAAGGCATGATCAAGATGATAACTTGTTATGGTTATGCCGAAGTCTGACTGCTGGCAATCCTGGACTCTGTCACATGGCCAGACACATGTGGCATCTGCAGGTCTCTCCCTTCTCTTCCAGATTTCATGGCTTCCACCTTATTGTTTCTTTGGCTTTCTCTTCTCTTTGTCTGAATTTCATTATCCTATAAAGGATTCCAGTAAGAGGATTAAGACCTACCATGAATGAAGTGGGTCACATTTTAACTTAAGATCCTACTCACCCAAAGATCCTACTTACAATGGGTCCACCCCCACAGGTATGGATTAACTCTAAGAGCATACTTTTCTCAGGTCCATACAGTTTCAAACCATCACACCCAGTAAAGATTCAGCAGTAGCAGGAATAGAACTTAAGAATCCTGGTTCCTATGGGGGCCCACTCATCTGCCAGTATTGCCAAATTTCCAGAGGGCATACAGCAGCCAGGAATCAACCAATTTTTATCTCCTTGTCCTTTGATCCCTTGAGAATGGCTGGTGCAAAGGGCTTGTGAATTTTTATTATTTTGGTAATTAAAAATGATCCAGTGGAGCTGGAGGCTTGTAATGCAAACAAGGAAAAGCAGCTGGAATTGACTCCTAGCTTTCAGGCAGAGCCACCACAGTTAAGGGTTGCGTTTAATCAATTCTTTCTGCTTTCCGCAAAGTCAGTGTGTGACAATCACTGGATCACTGGGGTGTGGGCCAACAGCAGGGGGACAGCCAGGGACAGGGCTGAGCACCCTTTGGGCAGAATCTTGTGCAGCCACAAACATGAGGAACTTACCATCTTCTTGCAAAATACGGAAACACACACCCAAAGACAGAAAGATACTTACCAAGAAGGTTGAGTCAGAGTCAGACATGAGGTGAGGAAAATATGGTGGTATTCCCAAAGATGGCAGGGCGGCTCCAGAATGGGTTTGGGGTGAATGTTAGAAGGGTGAGGTTGGAGCTGGATTCAAAGGGCAGATTCACATTGCTGTAAGGGGCAGAGTGAGGGGTGGAAGGGCATTTAGGCTTTGCCTAGACATTATTTGCATGGGCTGACAGTCAGGTATCCTTTGAGCAGAAGTTCTCACCTTGAGTATGCTTTGGCTGTGGACTTTATCCCCAGAGATTCTGATTCAGTAGGTCTGGAGTAGGGGCAGAGAATTCACACCTCCTACAAACTAAGTGATGGGCATGTTGATGGTGCAGGACCATACTTTGAGAACCCCTGCTTTAGAGAAACCAAGCCATGAGACAATATGAATCCAAGACCAGAAGTGGCATCCTCGGTTTGTGACATGGGAAAAAGACAACCTCTCCTCATCGGTAGTGGCCTCTACCTCTTAGAGTTGTCCTGAGCATGACATGAAGCAGTGCATGAGCAGTACCTAAAATAGTCCCTAGCACATAGCTGTCATGGTGATGTTGCTAATCCTACTGCTACTAATGACTATTACCTGGATATCTACCACACAGCTAGTTTGAGATGGTCAGTTGGGTGTTTACAGGGTTGATTCTGTTCCAAATCCATACTCTATCCCCCTTTCTCAAATCAACCATCTCATAAGAATGGGCATTTGGTGCCCCAGGAGCAAATGTGAGTGACTCTATATGGACCATGTGAGAGGGAAAAACTAACCTGTAGGAGCACCCTCTTCATGAACAGCCTGCCCCCCGCTGGGGACTGTGCCCTCCACAGGTGGCCTCCAGTCAATGGGTGTCCCTCCTTCTTTGCAGAAGACAGAGAGATGAGGGCTTGATGACACTGACTGCTGGGATGAGCCACTGTCTCCCACAAAAGGTATTGCCAGCAGCATGAGCTGGAGACTGAAACTGCTGTTATTTAGCCCCACGTCAGGTAGTCAGCTCAGAACACAGGACAAGGCTGATGCCAATGACACATCCTGCAGCACAGGAGCCAACATCACATTTTAATGCCCACATGCTCAGCCTTTGGCTGCCCACCCTTGAGCTGGCTCCCTTGTTCCCCTCACCTCCACCAAGCCTAGCATCAGGGCTCACTTTCCTACCTCGGGCTTGAGTGCCAGAAGTGGAACGTGCGATTCCTCCTTAGGGGGCCTTTAGGGTCTATATCTGGGGAGCTTGAAGGCTCAGGATTGGTGGGGGTGCGATTATGGGAGATGGGAACCAGCACTTATGAGGTGAGCAGGGCCGACACTTGGGCACATGCAGCTTTCCTGGGGCTTGCCAAACTTTCCCTCAGAATGCTTTCCCCTCGGGTGGGGAGGCAAGTCCTTCTGTAATGGATAGTCTTACAACTGGCACTGCGGATTCCTAGATGGTACATAAAGTCTTCCCAGGTGCTTTCTCTAGGCCAGGAATTTTGCAAGACAGTTCCAAGGAAGAGAACACCCCCTCTCTAGTTCACCCAGTTTGACTACGGTGAAATGCTCTCCAAGGAATTTTTACCCTTTGCTTTCTCTGAAGCCAGATCTGTTTAAATGCATGGCTTCTGGTAATAATCTTTCCCAGAGCCCAGGCCCCACGTCCTGTGATCCTTATGTCCAAGTCCACTGGACCAGAGCTAGGATGTGGGGAGCAGGGTCACACTGCTGCCTGAGGTCCACCGCCCTCAAGCATCTTGCCACAAAATGCTCCTTTTGTCCAGTTCTTCTCCAAACCCACGAGCCTCATTGATGTCATGATGGGGACTTGGTGAGGGGAAGACGGTGGGGGTGGGGGAGGGTGACATGGGCCAAGAGGATCAAAAATGCAGCTGAGAAGGTGGCTCAAAATAGCTCGTGGAGAACAGGCTTCTGCTTGACAGGCTGACAAGGATGTGCCTGGAGCCAAACAGTCCTCTTTGAATGCTCTGTCTCCTTCTAATTATGGGTCTGTCGGGGGAAGAGAAGCCAGTGCCTGCTGGACCCCGGCGACCTCTTCACTTAACATAGAAACAGGGAAGGAAGCTCAGTCCCATTGGAAGGGTCAGGCGCCTAAAGACAAACAGGCTACTGGAGCCGGAATTGGGAATTCAGTTCAAAGGCACCCCTTTATCCCCCTGTCCCTCTGTCTACCCCTACCCCTTCTGTGGGGACCGCTGGCTTCTTTCCAGAAGGATGAGAGTGTACCTGTGTCCCTAAGCAAGAGTAGGTCTCCTCTTCATCCCATATTTGGGGGAGATGGTAATTTGTTTGCCATCAAGGATTGGCTTATATGCAGGCCAAAATGGACCACATTCTCTGATAAGTCTTTTTTTCTTAGGATTTGTTAACTTACATACAAAAAGCCTTTTATGATGATTTATGTTCAGTGTAATTTGGCGAATAAATCATACAGAATTATGATGTGGAGTGGACACAACCATTCCAGGGTCCACAGGATGGAGGAATAGAGTGTGGATTAGAGTGGACTTACTGATATTCTACTCATGAACTATTGTGATTAGTAATCAAAGAAAATGTAGCATCAATGTGGAGCAAGTGGCCATGGTAGCTGCTGAGGGTGGGGAGTGGGAAGAAAAGATGTGATGTGGGGGCATTTTCAGGACTTGGAGTTGTCCTGGGTGGTACTACAGGGACAGTTGCCGGACATTGTATGTCCTCCCATGGCCAATGGGTGGACTGGGGGGAGTGTAAACTATAATGTGGATCATTGACCATGTGGTGTAGCGGTGCTCAGAGATGTATTCACCAAGTGCAATCAATGTCCCATGATAATGGAGGAGGTTGTTGTTATGGGAGGAGTGGGGTGAGGGGGTGGGGGGTATAGGGGGACCTCATATTTTTTTAATGTAACATTAAAAAAAAATAAAGCCAAAAAAAAAAGATTTTTACTCTTTCTCACACAGAGTGTTCCTAGAGCACAGCAGGCTCTCAATGCATATTTTTTTTTATTCTTTTTTTTTAATATTTATTTATTATTATTATTTTTAATTACATTAAAAATATATATGAGGTCCGATTCAACCCCACCGCCCCCGCCCCCCACTCCCCCCACAGCAACACTCTCTCCCTTCATCATGACACATCCATTGCACCTGGTAAGTTCATCTCTGAGCATCACTGCACCCCATAGTCAATGGTCCACATCATAGCCCAGACTCTCTCCCGTTCCATCCAGTGGGCCCTGGGGGGATCTACAGTGTCCCGTAATTGTCCGTGAAGCACTATCCAGGACAACTCCACGTCCCGAAAACGCCTCCACATCTCATCTCTTCCTCCCGTTCCCCACACCCAGCAGCCCCCATGGCTACCGTTCCCACACCCATTCCACATTTTCTCTGTGGACATTGGATTGGTTGTGTCCATTGCACACCTATGTCAAGTGAGGGCTTAGATTGCACATGGGTACTGGATGCACTCTTCCCGCTTCTAGTTGTAGACACTCTAGGCTCCATGTTGTGGTGGTTGACCTTCTTCAACTCCATGTTAGCTGAGTGGAGTAAGTCCAATAAGTCAAAGTGTAGGAGCTGAAGTCTGTTGAGGCTCTGGGCCTGGGTGTCATATTATCAGTCCAGAGATTCAAATCCCCTACATATATCTTAAACCCAGCACCAACTACAATTCCAATAAAGTAGCATGCAAGTCTTGTGAAAAGAGATCCCCTCTGAGTCCATTTCCATCACGCAGAGACACCAGCTCCAAAGAAGGGCCATCTGTCATGGCGGTGAACCCCTTCTGCCATGACCATAGAACCCGTGGGTCTCTTTATCCCTCAAAAGAACCAATACCTGGGGTTGTATCTACCTTATCTGTCTCTTAGACTCTGTTCAGTTGTACATAGGGGTATTCCTTCTGACAACCTCCAGACTCTTTTTTAGAGACTCACAGCCTTATAATCTCATTTCTCCTTTCCATTTCCCCCTTACATTAGGTCAAACCGCTTCCCGAAGTCATGTTATTATATGTAGACAGGTATATTCTGCTGTTCCGCATTGAATCTTTAATTCAAGGTCATTTTCTAGTTACTTCTTCAGCTGGTATGTGGTAGTGATCCCTCGGTGCCAGGGAGGCTCATCCCCGGGTGTCGTGTCCCACGCTGGGGGGAATGCATCACATCTACACGCTGAGTTTGGCTGTGAGAGTGGCCACATTTGAGTAACATGAAGGCTGTCAGGAGGAAACCCCCAGGCACAATGCTACTCTAGGCCTTGTTCTTATTGCAGGTGCATAGGCTCAAAAGTGTAGCCATTAGTATCAAGAGCCCACTGTTGGGCCCTCCTTCCTTCCTGGTTCTTGCCGTTGCACCTGGAGGATTGCCGCTGCTCTCCCAGGGCCCACAACAGTGACCCCCCGGCCAGGAGCCCAGTACCCCCCCAGCTGTTGTTTTTAATTGTTTCCACTATGAGTATATATAGACATTACCATATACCCTGGGCATATGCCCTGTATAACTCCCTGTCAACCATATATATCCTGTCAATAACATCCCATATCAGTATTCCTCCGCTGCCATTGTTGAACCACTCTGTGATCCAAAACTTCCCGTAAAGTGAATCCCAACATAATGTCAGCTTCAGAAGAGTCTTAGATCACCAAAATTCATATATACAATATACAGTATTTCCCCAGATCCACCATAAAACCTTTTCCCTTCCACAGCAATAATCTTTTAACTTATTCATATCATATTTCCTGAAACTGATGTACAGATTCCAAAACTATAGTTTTCAAACAAGGTAACATTTGTGCTTACTATGTGGTCCATACTTTAGGTTGTACAGTTTTCTAAATTTTTTAGTTATCCTATGTTTTGTCTTATGGTTTTCATTATTAGTCTGTCGTCCCCTATATGTTTTTGGTGTAATATTAGCTGTTTTATATTCATCCTCGTGTACTCTCACATAACTCCTCTTTTGCCCCCTTATTTACCTTTGTTCCATCCACTGCACGTCCATTTTCCCCTCCCCTTAGGGCCCACAACGCCTGCCAATCTAATGCCCTGGGAGCCGTCCCTTCTCACGAGAGATACAGTTCTCTCTATTCGACGGCATTAGTCTTCCCCAGGATATGGGTCCACCCCACCCAATGGTAGAACCCACCTTGGCAAAATGAGTCAATGCATATTTTTGAATAAATGGCCAAATGTGGCACTATAAGGGTGACCAATGAAATACACAGAGAGAGGGCTGAATTTCCCAGGCAAGTGGGAGTATATATTGACCTTGTTCTGGAAGAAAAACTTACCACTTCAGAAAATATGGGGGTTGGGGTGACAATGAGAGGTCAACAGAATTTGGTAATTAACCATCATAACCTTCCCTGAACCCTCAAGTGAAAGCTTCTCTTAGGGACCAGCCTGAGACTAGAACCCAGGTCTCCTCAATTCTTGGTCCATTGCTCTTGGTACAAAGAACATGAGATATGACAAAGTTAGGGAGCATAGGAGCAAGTCTTTGGGACAGTGAAAGCCAATAAATTTCAAACTTCCACAAGCTGTAAGTCAGGTAATAGAGTCAGAAAACATGGGCACTAACCCAATCTCCCATCTAGGTTGCCATGTGACCTTCAAATAACAGTTCTTCCTTCCTGGGACTTAGTTTCTTCATTTGCGAAATAGACTCTTGATATGGACCTTATGGCATTACTGCCACCATTAAATGTGATAAGGCACGTGGAAGCCTTTCAAAAACACTTCAGTGTCATCATCATGATTATTTTTATTTTCCTTTCTGAGAATTCACTGGGTCTCTTGGGATCTTCTCTAAGAGAGGAAGTTGATGTCTAGGGTGAGGGAAGTGGAAGAGACAGAAGAAAGCAATAATAATCATCCTAATTCCCACTCTATCAGACCACCAGTTTTGTCCTCTCCATCCCTCTGGAAGGTCTATGGAGAAGAGAGTCACTGAGATGCACATCAGATGACATGTGTTTCAAAGAATTCTGACCCTTAGATGGTGCCTCCCCTGAGAGTGTCAGGCTAAGAGATGTTCTAGCATGAGAAGACCAGAGGGGCCATCCTAGATGGTAGGCTTGGATGCTGGCCTTGCAAGGCTGTTCTCCAGCCTGCCTGCCTGCCTTCTTTCCTTCCTTTCATCCTTCCTTCCTTCCTTCCTTCCTTCCTTCCTTCCTTCCTTCCTTCCTTCCTTCCTTCCTTCCTTCCTTCCTTCCTTCCTTCCTTCCTTCCTTCCTTCCTTCCTTCCTTCCTTCCTTCCTTCCTTCTTTCCTCTCTTCCTTCCATAAAATATATTGAGTACCATCTTTGTGCCAAGCACCAGACACAGACACTGGCTGAACAGTAGAGAATGAAACAGACGTGGTTCTGGTCTTCGTGGAGTTTATATTCCAGTGGGGGAAATAGACATTAAACAAGCAGCTATAATTTCAGGTTTTGTTATAAAGAAAAACTAAAATGGGGAAGGGAAATGGAGAGAGATTAGGAGGGTGGGAGCCATTAGAACAGAGTCAGGGATGGGCTCTTTGGGGAGAGGTGACATTTGAGTACAAACCTGAATGAAGGGGCGCAGGAAGCCAGGCACAGTTCTCAGGAAAAGCATCCTGAGTGCACAGAATAGTCCTAAGTCAGAGGCTGGTACGTTGGAGCAAGAAGTGAAACAAGCAAGGGGAGAGTGGTGGGATATGAGTGTGGAGCCCTGGGGCCAGAGAACAGAGGCCACATGGAAAGGCCTGGGACCCATTATTCAAGGGATTTGGGGCATCTGATTCCAAGTGGAGTCAATTCACCCTGATTCCTGAGAATAAAGTCAAGGTCTATGGAAGAGAGGCTGGGAAAGGGTGGTAGGAAGGGCTCCTGGGTCAGCGAAATCTGCTTCTTCGGCATCTACTGCCTTGTCAGGCACTGGGTCCTCCAAGGCCATGTCCATCCCCCATCCTTTACATGTGTCACATCTAAGAATGGTCTGCTGGGTTTACTTGGATGCCCAAACTGCCCTTAGGATCCAGAGACCTGTCCAGAGGGATCCTAGTTATTAAAATTGCAAAAATTCCACTTCCATCTTTCATTTATCAACACATCCACTAACTGTACATGGTCAGGCATCCTGATGCTTCTTCTGTAGCTCTGGGACACCCTGGCCCACACTACAAATCCAGGGGGAAGATTTAGACATCTAGAAGCCACTCTGAGAAGTTGGGATGGTTAAATTTGAGCCACTGTTAGAGTGACGGCGCCTCTCTTCTCTGGGTTGCGCTAAAACTGACCCAGAGGAAGGCTTTGGTTTGAGGAGCCCTGGCACTGAAGGGGCGGGACATGGTGTCTGAGTTTCTCCAAACATTTTGGGCAGTTTTCCTATCAGATAACCTCACTAAAATTTCATCTGGAGTAGAGGAGGCTGGTATCCTCTGTTTTGTGCTCTATAAAGCCTTGTGCTCTTGATTTTGTTCTTTTCTTGTCTGATGATGCAAAAGAGACAGAAAGTCTTCTGCTTCCTGTCACCCATCACCCAACACTTGGACAGCTTTCCAGGACTCTGCAATGTGCAGATTTCGGCAAAATTCAGTTCTTATCCATTTTCTGATACTCCTGACACCCTGAAACTTTTTAGAGAATCCTTCTAGAGTGTGTTCTGTGTTTAGCCATCTCTCCCATTACCCCTGGGGAAAAACAGTTTAATCTGAAAAATTACTTTAAAGTTATTTGAAGGGGCTCTCCAGTTCTTTAGCACTTTTAAAAGCCAACTCTCATTCCTTTCCTACTACAAAGAGGAGAGCAATTTATTCTGGCCAGTTTATCCCAAGTAAATCTTGGCTATCTTAGTTTTACCTTTTAACAAGAAGCAAGCACTTTAAAATAACTGCTTAGATTAAGCTCCAGCATACTCTCAAACCATTAACCTGAAGGAATTGTAACGATAAATTAAACATATTAATGAAGCTGTACTACAAGCTCAAAATTTGTTAGGTAAATTGTAGCATAATTAACAACTAACTTGACTGATCATAATCTATCATTGGGGGGAAATGAACTAAAACAGTGATTACATGACATACAAACTCTGCCAGAATAAATAGAAAACAGAAATGATTATACCAGGAAACAAAAATCTGCAAGGACATTTTCACAGGAATGTCAAACCTGGCAGAGCCTTTATGTTGTCTTCTTCTTTTCACCCCTCCACTCTTCCCTCCTTTCTGCTTTTCTCCTCTTTTTCCTTCCCAGCCACTCCCCCCATGCTCTTCTTAGAAGGTTCTTAGAGTTCCTGTTTTAGGTTTACAGGTCTCCATCCTTGTCCTCAGCTCTCCATTAACTTTTCAGCTACAGCATAGCTTTTATAAATAATATAAATCTCTTCGGGACATTCATCACCCATTGTTTGCCTGACTCTGATGATCCCTGCATGATGGCACAGTCCAGCTCCATCTGAACCTGTAGGCATGTGCGGTGATTACTTGCCATCGAATTAGTTTGCACCTCATATAGAATTGCAGAATCTCATGCTTGGAGGAACCATGGAGATAAGAGGTCCTCACGTCCAAATTAGGAAGCTGAGGCTCAGGGCATGATGTATATTTCCTACAGCCACTCAGGTAATGAAGTGGCAAAAAAGAGAATTCACAAGTCTTCCCAACCTGTATGTTAGGTCATAAATGTCTCCATCTTGGGGTTCAGGTCATTTTGCAGAGCCCAGGAGGCTGATCACATTCCAAGGCTAGCCCATGGTTTTGTCTCCCAGCTGTGGCACCTTTCCCCTGCCCCCAGGAGGCAGGTGCTGGTAGAGTCCCTGGTTCAACGACACACTGCACCACCAAGCCCTGCCCAGGAGGATGACCTGGGAGAAATGTATTGGAGGGCCAGTTTGTATAGAACTGTGGTCTCTGCTCAAGCCTCTGAATTAGGGGTTTGGTATCAAAGGCTTTACTTTTACTGCCCCTCCCAAGCCTTGAGGATCATGATGCCTCACTCTTCAGATAATTGTGAGGATGAGATGATACAAGTACAATCCACTTGGTAAACTAAACCTTAACTCTATTAAATACTATTATGTTATTATTCTTGGCACATGGACCCCCATCTTCACATGGCCTGAGAAAGAAGTAAATAAAAATAAACAATTTCTACCATCAACCCCTCCCTCCTACTCTCAGCACAAATAAACTGGGCAAACTCCCAACTTAGGGGCAGGTTACTAAGAGGTGGCAATTTTAGGACATGAGAGAGGAAAGGAAAAGAGGCGAGAGGGTTAGCTGGGGACATAAAGCAACTGCAAGGAGGAGGTGATCCCCTCGTGCTATCTTCTGCTGGAGTGTGAGTCTTTGCCTTTGTGGTTGGCTAACTTGACCTTGCTGGCAGGAGCACGAAAAGCCCATGGTGGGAGAACACTGGCCCTCCCGCTCTTGGGAGCAAAGTCAATAGTTAATATTGAAGGGACACAGTCGGGGCATCCTGGTCACCTCAGCCCTTGAGCTCTGGGATTACCTCCTTGTCCAGCTCGAACCCTCAGCTTCCTGTCTCCACCAGAACATCTGTCTGTTGTGTTACATGAATCATATTCTTGCTCTCAGCAATATACATGCAGGGGTGATTTATGGCCAGATGGTGGGGGCAGGAGTGAAGGCAGGTTGGACAAGGTGAACTCACGGGGCTCACAGCTCAGTGGCCACCTGAATTATGAGCTTCTCTTTCCATAGATCTCTTCCCTCCATGAACTTCTGTTATGTCATCCCATGAATTTCATTGGTGCTAGAGGAGAGTACACCAGGAGAGATGAACACCCCTCCCCAGCCCTTGTATTTCAGATCTTAAGGCCGCTCTGGCTTACATTGTCTAGAGGAGACCCAGAGAGGTGGTGGCCCATCAGTTCTGTTTAAATCATGAAAAGATCTGTAAGTCACAAGAAGCTGAACCCCAGGACAGTGATCTCCAGACATAGTTTCGCAGCATATCTTTCTTCCTGAGTGTCTATTTGTGTTTCAAAGAATCACCCAGTGATCTCCTAAATTTCCAAAGCAGAATAAGTCACGATAGTTTAAAAACACATACAGCCCATGATGTGTTTAAGAAGAGGGGACAAGTGTTTTTGACTAAACCAGCAATTGTGATGGAGTGGCTTGATGCCCATGTGAACAGGGGCTGTATGGGGTGGGTTTGAGGCTGGAGAAGGAGCCTGAGAGGTTGAAATCGCATCACTTGCTGGGGAGGGTGCCATTCTGGCTGTGGCTCAGGACTTGCAGCCATGAGACCGGCTTGCTGTGTGATTTCTAGAACAGGTGCCACGGCCTCTTGCGATCTGCATGCTCCATCTAGGAGAATGGAGATGAAGATGGCAGCCCTTTTAGGGAATTTGAACCCAAACCCTTGTCTGATTTCTGGGGTTAATACAAATTGTGTCTCCAACCAGAGTATCTGCATGCAGAGATTTCCGGGTTTCTCTGGTACTTCCCTTTTGCAAACTCTTTTCCCCACTGTTTTCTTTTTTGTTGTTTTTTGTTTTCTTTTCACTGTATTCATTTGGGCTGCATTTTTTTTCTTGTTATGATTCTACTATAATGGTCTCCAATTTGATTATTGGGAGAAAAAAAGTATGGGAACTGGGTGGTCATTTGCCCAGGCGTCAACATAGTTGGGTAGATAGATAGATATCCTAATCCTTGCTTTTTGCCACCTTCTATGGGTGGAGCACTAGGGCTGATATACCTTCTTCTCCCCACATGGCTGCCCTTCTCTCCCATGCTGAGGCTGTGTGGTCTTTCCCGGGACTTGGAACTGCTCTGGGATGTCGACCACCTGCACACAGGTTCCCCCCAGCACTTGCACCGAAGCGCTTTCTGCTCCTTCCCACCCCCAACCACAGAACTACTGTTAGAGTCTTGTCTTGAAGGTTCACCAGATTCCCACACATGTGCCCCAGGGCCGCCTCCTGCCGGTCACCCTGCCTCTGTCTGCTCATGTGCACTGGTGTACCAAACACACACAGTGCACCAACACTTCAGCTCAGGGTTGCTGGGAACAACCCTTTCCAGGGAATCAGAAATGTGGAGAGCAGATGTCAGAGGTGACCCACCGTCTGCTGTTTATGGGAGCAGCTCATTCCCGGGGTCGGGAAATGTGGAAGGAGACCGTCACCACCGGTGCAATGAGCATCCAAGAGGTTGTCACCAGTATCTCTCTGAGAATTGGACCATGATTTTTAAAAAAACAAAACAAAACCTTGCCTAGAACACAAACACGCTAGGGTAGCTGTAGATCATACATTCGCCCAGACCCGGGGTTTGACATCCTTGCCTTCAGCAGCTTGGCAGCTAGAAAAATAACAGTTTGTTTTGTGTGTGATCAGAGTTAACTTAACCAACCCCTGCCAAGCTCTTCTCTTTGTCAAGAGAAAGAGCTGGAGGGAGGTGAGGACATCACGAGTGTGTGTGAGGGGGCGGCAGGAGAGCTAGGTGAGAAGAGGCGGCAAGAGGGAAACATTTGCAGAAAAGCTGGCTGGTTAAGTGTGGAGCGAGTTGGTACTTCACAGCCCACAGACTTTCAAGACCGGAGATGGGGAAGGGCAGCTGGAAGGGGGAGGGCCAGAAGACAGGGCAGAATAACAGGGAGGTTTTTGGCAACAAGTGATGTGGTCAGTCATGCCCCTTTCTGCTGGAGCAGTGGCTCTTGGAATCAGGGTCAGCCTCACTTGGAAGTCTTGTTAAATAGAGTCTGCTGGCCTCACCTCCAGAGTTTCTGGCTCAGTAGAGCTGGGGGGAAGCCAAAGAGTTTGCATTTCTAAGTTCCCAGATACTGCTGGCCAGGGGTCCACACTCTGAGAACCACTGAACTAGGGAAGCTGAAAAGCTGGCTAGCTTTACAGTTTTCTCAACCAGGAGGTCCATGAGAGGATGTATTGCTGGGCTTTCATCTTGTGTCCACCAAGAAATAACTATTCACATGGGAGAGATGAGCCCCTAAGCCTGTTCTCGTCTCTACAGTTTTAGGAGGTAAGGAGTGAATGATAAGCCTTTGGTTCATGGGGTCTTTTGAGTCCGATTGTGTCGTGTTCTTAGGAGCATACGGTATGGCCACATTGGGTGGGTCTTAAATCATGCTGACTTGCAGGGAGGTGCCCTCTTGTCTGCGGTGTACCTTTAGGTTGCTTGCCTGCAGGAACCTTCCTGAAAGGCAGTCCGAATCAGGGAAGGCAGGGAGGCTGCGAGTGGGAAAGAAGAGTAGAAGCCAGGGCCAGCAGCCTGAGACTGTTCAGATGGGTAGGGGGGCGAGCATCACAGGTGTTGAGGGCAAATGAAGGGAAGCTTAAGATGGCAGCTAGACAATTACAAGTCCAACGATCTTAGGGCACCAGAAAATTAGCAGGAAGAAAAAAGAAATGCGGCTTCTTAAGAATGCACAGCTAAAACTTCATGGTGGAGGAGTGTGGCGATGTGACTGAAGTGTAGTAAACAGGGGGAGAGACCTGTAAGTTATGTGAAGCCTGAGAATGAATCTCAGTATAACGATCTGGCAGATCTGCAATATAAAGTAGCTAGGATATTGTTGTTTTCTCCTTCTCAATGTGGGGTTCTCCAGGCCACTGCTTGGGAATCACCAGTAATGCTTATTAGAAAAGCTAATTCCTAGGCTCCACCTCAGGCCTGCAGAGTCAGAATCTGAGCAGACAGGGCCTGGGAAGCTGCATTTGAAAACCGCTGCAGGTAGATTTTGTGACTGCTACCTTTGAAAGCCATAAGTACAGATTCTCAATAAATACTAATAGTCTTTCCCCGTTCCAGAAAAAATTTGGGAGAATGAAGAGGAAGGAAAGAGAGAAGGAGAGGAGAGGGGGTTTCAGAGAGTTTTTAGATAACTGTCCCACATCGTCTTGCCCAGGACCTGGGTGTGAGCCACCCTGTGCTGGAGTGCGTTTGGACACACCTTCCCTCCCACAGTTGGAATAATCCTGACCAACATTTTGGGGCCAAATGCCACAGAACTGGAATCACTGGCCTGTTGCAGCTCTGCCACCTACTGGATGGAGGAGGAGATGCAGCCTTCAACGCAGAGCTCACATGGGTTAAGGAGCAGCTTCAGCGCCAGGGCGCGCGCACACACACGGACCAGGGCCCCTCTGGCCCTGGGTAGCCCCCAGCAGCAGCTGTTGGTTCACCTGTTGTCACAAGTACAGATGTATTAGATTCCCCGATTGAGGGACAGATGAGATTGGAGTGGGGAAAAGAAGAAAAAAGGAAAGCAAAGCACATGATGATAACCAGAGGCTGTGAAAAGACTTCCTCTTCCCTCCTTCCTTCCTGTTTTCCAGTAAAGAACACAGGAGGTAAAATGTTAGTGAGAGTTGTGGAAACACTCACGGAGGGGTGGAGGAGGGAAATGAAGCGGCTGAGGCGTTCCTTGGCTCCCAGCCCCAGGGGAAGAGGAGGGGAAAGGGAGGGTGAGAGTAGACTGAACGCGGGAGCTGCTGACCCCTCAGTCAGCTCCTGGGGTACCCAGAGCAAGTGATCGCCACTGGTATCAGACCCCTCCCTTGAGGCTCTGGCTTTCTGGCTGTAGTGCCCTCTTTACGGTCTCAGTTTCCCCTTCCGTGAGCAGAGGGGGGCTGTAGCAAGAACCAATTTATGTCACTGCCTTCGAATCCCAGCAGAGTCATAAGCCTAAATCTGATCTTCTCCAGGGCTTAGAAGGGCAGGTGTGCCTCACCTGCTTGGCCAGGAAGGGCTCCAGAGCCCCCCGGACTCTCTCAGATGCTATTGCCCACCTGCGCACCTGCCTTCCTGTCCACCTGCCTGCAGGCACACTTGTTGTGTGCAGGATGAACTTCTGACCTTGCCTTGTTTCGGTCCATGACCTCATGTCAAAACCACTCCGGATTGAGTTTCATTGACCAGGTTACCTCAGGTCTTCAGGGAAAACTGATCACAGTGGTTCCCAGGAGTCACAATTCTCGAGCTCAAGAGAATGCTCTCTGGCCCCCAATCTCTACCCACCCGCCCCCTTTGCTCTGCCTGGCTCTTGGCTTTCTTCCCCACCCTCTTCCAGAGGCTGCCCAGCTGGCCTGCGTAACCTGAGCCAGCTGAGGAACAGGACAGGCTGGGACCCTCCAAGGGGGGTTCGCAGAGGCTATGTGAAGCTGAGCTCAGTCAATGTGGTGCTCTCATTGCTTGTGGTTGTCCACCGTGCTCCTTCCACACATGACTTAGTCAGGGAGGAAACCACCATGGCTAGGGCAAACAAATGGACACAGATCACTACAGGATTTGGACCCAGCTCTACTGAATTGCAATTAATCCAATCCAATCTAGCCTAATCCAGCATGGCACAACACAACACAACACAAAACAACTAAGCCCCCAGCAACAGGCAGTTTTGCAACACTCCCTTATTCATCTCACTCTACACTGATGGACCTGCAGAGGTAGGGGGTTAAGTTGATTTCGCTAGTCAGACCCTTACCTTCTGGACTGCTAACACAAAGTATGGTAAGGGCAACAGACTCAGGAATGAAGAGACTTGGTGGAAGTGCAATAGTACCATGAATCTGGGGAAGTTATTTAACATCTGGTCATTAGTTCCTCATCTCCTGGAGGGCCTAAGGTCACTTTACCAACCTATTTCATGACATCGTTGTGAGGCTATGCTAAAATAATGTACAAGAAAACTCAACCAAGTTTGAAGCGCTAAGCTATTGTTGGCTAAATGCTTTATAAACAAGTGTTAAATCTCTGTTTTAATCCCTATGCCTGGAAGCTTGTGAGGATTCTGGGTTCGTACCCCAGAGCTACTTAGTAAAAGAAGTGGTCCCGTAAGTCCACCGTTTTCCATGACTCTAAACAGGTTGACTCAGTCTATGTTAAGAAAACCAGTATTTTCAAAAACTCCAGTTAGAGAGCTTGCTGTGAAGAAATGTGCTGTTCCTTTAACCCAAGCACAAGAAGTTGGCCTCAAAAGAATGGGCAGAGTGTTGAGGACTAAGTATAATCTTCCTCTCAGCACATAGTAGGGAGCCTCCTGGTGGTAGAGGGCTATTTTATAGTTTAGTCATTTTAGACAATTAGTGAGTTTTCACCTTCATTAAAGGAATAAAAATGCTCTTCTTCAAGGGTCTTGTAACAGGTTCTCTAAGTTGGGGACATGGGGAAGTATTATTTTCTCTATTCTTCTAAAGTTGGTTCCTACCTCAGAAACACTCTTTGCCTAAAGAGTAAAGCCCAAGGCTGTGAAGAGCCTTCAAAGGTCCCTTGCACCTCCCCCACAAGGCTTCCCTCCCGCCTTGTCACTGCAAAGGCCCATGTCTAGGCACAGCTGACCACTCACCTTTCCACACACCTGGCCTGCCTCTGCTCACGCCAGCCCTGCCCTAGGCAGAGGCCTTCTCCAGAGCTCCCACTGTTTAAATCAGACTCCTCCTTTAAAAATCAGTTCCAATGGCTACACTTTTGTGAAACACCCTCCTCAGAATCATTCTTTCCCCTACACAGCCTCACACAGCCTGTCGTCTGCGTGAACTTCACTCAAGAGGCAGCTTGCTGTGGAGGCCAGGACTTAACAGAAAGCCAGGATGAAAATTCTGGATCCACCACTATCCTTCACTTTGGGCAGATCATTTAACCTTCCAGTCTCCATTTATTTTACATATAAGACGTGAATAAAGATAACCTCTGTCCTTATCGCAATTGTGGCTCATATATTGATTCAACAAATGCTTATTGTGCACCTACCAGGTGTAGTGTGAATTAAATTAGAAAATACACGTGAAATTGTTTTCTCAATTTGTGTTTGTTATTTTCATTGTGTTAGGTAGCATGCCCTAGAGGGCTGAAGCCAGTCAGATGAACTTACTTGCCTCTGCATTTCTGCAGTAGGCTTTTTTTTTAAGGTTTATTTTATTTATTCCCCACCCCCCCCACCCCCCCCCACCCCCCCCCCGTGTCCATTTGCTGTGTGTTCTTCTGCATCCGCGTGCATTATCTGGTGGCACGGAGAAACTGCGTCTGTTTTTTGTTGTGTCATCTTGCTGGGTCAGCTCTCCATGTGTGTGGTGCCACTCCTGGGTGGGCTGTGCTTTTTTCACACGGGGTGGCTCTCCTTGTGGTGCGAACTCCTTGCACATGGGGCACTCCTATGTGAGGGCACTCCTGCATGGCACGGCACTCCTTGCATATGGGCCAGTTCATCACATGGGTCAGGAGGCCCTGGGAATAACACCCTGGACCCTCCACATGGTAGATGGATGCTCTATCAGTTGAGCCATGTTAGTGCTCAACAATGGTGTGAACTAGAGGAAAAGAGACACCCTGAGGTCACTCACCGGAGGCCAGTGTGTGAACCCCTCTGGGGCTCTGTTTCCCAGGCCCCATTCACGAAAAATGACCCGCCTGCTTGCAGATCCTCAGACCCACCCACGTAAAGGAAAGGGCCGCTACAGAGGAGGGGCGCTGGCCTCCACTGGGTAAACAAATGCTCAGGAGGGTGGAGGATGAGATTATTCTTAATTATCTGACACCTTTATTTACATAATGTCTGGGAAAAAACACCTCCAAAGGGCTTGCAGTCCATTGGAAGCTTAGGAAATAATTACCTGCTTAGAAATCTGGGAGGAAATTAAGTGAGTGCCGCATCTTGTTCCTGGCTTCTTGTGCCTCTTTCACAAGTGAAACACAACAGGCCGACCTGATGCGAGCCCTGCCTCCCTCAGGGCTTCCCCTGGCCCACCTGGAGGGATGGGAAAAACAGCAGGAAGCCTGGGGAACAGCAGCTGGGAATCCCGTCAGTGGAACCCGGTGTGTGGACCTGGGGTGGAGGGAGAATCTGGTCAGGAACCCGAGGCCGCCTGCTAGGGAGGGTCAGTGGGCCCTCTCTTGGAGACGAGAGAGAAATGACCCGTCAAGTCTCAGTCTTTCCCAAGGTTCCCCATTCCTCAACTCCCTGACCCTTACCCACCTCTCCCCTACTCCCTCATTGCCTCTCTTTCTCCTCCCTGCTAATGGGGTGAACTTTGGAAGGTCCCAAGAAGCAGAAGAGAACCAGCGACCCCTGGTGGTGGGCATTGGCAGAAGGCCGACCAAAAGCCAAAACCTGTGGAGAGAAAATGCCAGACCGTGGGTTCAACCCTCAGACTGGACTTCATTTTGTTTTAAATCTAGATCAGTGTGGAAGATAAACCTTGAGTTGTTTAATAATGGCAGATAAACTCAAAATTTTGAAAATAACACAGACTTTGGAGAAGGATCCCTGAACCAGCCCTAAGCAAAAATTGTGAAAACTGCAAAGCCAAACTAGTCTTCTCTTTGGCTCCTCACTCCTCCACCCCAACTTATCCTGGTTTCTACTGTCCCCTCCACCAGCCTTTCAACAGGCACCCTGATTCTCTCCTGTCAGGAAAAACTTGGAGCTATATATATATAGTATGTATAATTTGAGAAATTGGAGCTTGTTAACATCCTTAACTCATCACTTTGCTGGTAATGCCTAGAGATTGGGTGACCTGCCAGGGCCACACAGCCTGCCAATGGCTAGACTGGGACCAGAATCAGATCTCCTAGGACCCCTCCCAGGCCAGGACCTTTGACTCCACCACGCTGAAACTCTCCCCAAAGAAAAACTCCTCCCTCCCTCCATTAGATTATTTATATTGTAAAAGATGCTAAACACAAAGAAAGTCTCCCAAATATTGGAATCCAAGGATGAGGGTGACTGTGTAGAGAAGGTACTTTAGTAGACATGTCTTGAGTGTGCCTTTCATAGTGACTGCCAATTCATGCATAAGCTGACGAAGGTTAGGGCCTTAAGCCTCTTTGAGCTGCTGAGACGGTAAACGGGAGAATGTTCTTATTGCTCAACTGCATGAACCCTTTGTGGTTTCCTGGGGACAACATAAAAGGAAGTGGGAAAATGTGACTTTGTAGTCTTCCAGAGAGAAGGTGTGATGGTCAGCCTGGCATAGTGCTCTAAATTCTGGGTTGGGGATGTGTTTTTATGTTGTGATTTCAGTTTGCCTCTAGAATGGCAGTGGCCACATATATGTCCTTAGAAGCAACCTTCTACCCAAGCACCAGTCCTGAATTTCCAAAAGGCAGCCAGACATGGTCAGTTGACTGTGCTGATGCCCCTTCACATCCAACAGATCTCAGACTCACTATCTTCCCACCCAAGCCAGGTTTCCCTCCCAACCCACCCATTTGTCAGTGACCCAGCCTTCACTTGGTCATCCAGTTGTGACAATCCAGAGTTGTTGCTGACTCTTCAAGTCCCTCCACCTTCTACATCCATTCTTTCCCCTCTAGTCTCACTGCTGTCAGAATAGACTGAGATGAACACCAGAGTCCTTTACTGTCACCCTGTTTCTAGTCTCTCTCCCTCCAAACCATCCAATATAGGAGGTTATATTCCAGGACCTTGCAACTTACATAGTGAAAAAGACTCATGAAGGGGAATTATTTCCATATGGTCCCAGACTTCCACCATTATATATATTTTACCCCTTAATTCTGTCCTCAAAACACATTAAATAATGCCTTCAATGCATTTCATAAATCATTCTTTTTGGAACCTTTATTAGCTTAATATTGATTCTGAGTTTTGAGGAAGAATGGGGCCATGCTCCTAAGGTACAAAATGGTAGGTAGGGGAATGGGCTGGACATCCCCACCCATCCAGGAGGCTGGCTTCAAATGGAGGTCCAGGTCCAGCTCCTACCTCAAGACCATCAAAAAAGACTCAGAGGTCACCCATTCCACCACAAATCTCAGTGTCTGGTTCACACAAGAGGAGGTGTCCTCCCTTTCCCAGCTAAAGAAGCTCCCTGACTTACCAATGATGTAGCCATGACAATGAGTTACAGAGAAATGTGTCCAGAAGCATCCTGTGGACCTCTGTGATAATAACAGCAAATGTTAGTTGATTTAACACTCATTATGTGCCAGGAGGTGTGTTCAATGCTTTTACATCTTCTAACTCATTCAATCTTCACAATTAGCCAAATACGATAGGTACTGGTACTCCCATTTTACAAATGAGAAAACTAGGAGTTGGAGAGGTTGTCTCATTTCCCAAAGGTCATGTATCTAGCTGGTGGCAGAGCTGGGTTTGGAGCAAATGTTCTATGCACTATGGAGCCCCAGTTCTTTTTTTTTTTTTTTTTTTTTTTGAGGGGGGGTTTAGAAAAAAGAATATCATTCTTTAATTTAACCTACGGATAGTTTTTTTAGTTTTGTATATTTGGAACCAAGTTCTTAACCATGCCACTACTTTATTTCCTGGGCAAGCCTGGAAGCTAACACCATGCGAGCCCAGAATAAGTGCTGACAAATGGATAAATGAACATATTAATATGTTATTATAACATTAGCATTTTATAGTGGTCTATTAATTATTAATATTATTATTCGAACCACTGGCTCTGGCTTTCTTGGTTCCTTACTCTTCGGTCTCAGTTTCCACATCTGAAGCATGGGGAGAGAAAATTCCCAAAGGACCAGGAGTGGTGGCTATGATTTGTTCAGTGCCTTAGAGTTGTGAGATCGATAGTTTAATTGCCGTGAAACACACAGGCCTTGGTGATGCCGCATAAATAATTGCAATAACTGTGGTCAGTGATGGAGAGGATGGTTTTCCAATATCTTATTTTCAAAACATTCCTCTACAATTAACTCCACACGCTTCTGGCAGAATGAGTGTCCCATACAGGCACTTAATGTTGTTATTACTTTCTTTCAGGCACTTCAGCTCTGGTTGCCTCCCCCCTTTTCTGGGCTGTCCATCAGTGGGATCAAAGGTCACCCATCTGATTTGAGGAGAGTGTCTTTGGGCTCCTCAACTGATGGCGGGGGTGGCTTCATACCCAGTCTCTGCGGTTTTCCCGGGGGATGAAGGATACTCAAAAGAGCCTTTGTGATGCCACAGCCAAACTCCCGCTGGCCCCGGGGCCCTTGGCTTTCTGCATCTGTGCATTCCAGCTCTGTCTGGTGATATCATCCCCCGGACAGGGACCCCCTCTCAGCTCCAGAATTCTATGCCCGGAGAAGGCCGCTCCCCGCAGTGTCTTTGGGAACAGATTTTCTGACTGTAAACCATTCACAAGCCTCACCCTGGGCCTCATGAATTCCTGGGTTCTCATTTGTAATAGTTCCAAGTGTTTCTTTCTCAGAGTAGCGGCTGTTAATAAAAAGCAAAGTGTGGGCAGTAGCCGGCGAGGGGGATGTGCAGTGAGAGGGAGAAGAAGAATTGAACAAATCTTGGTGAGGGACTGACCGCAAATTTGTGAGATCACACTGCGTATATCCCACTCTTCGAAGAATCGCTGGTAATTATTTGTTATGTGGCAAGGAACGTATCACTGTGGCACACAGCCATTCCTACTTTCATACATGCATTGCTGCTAAAAACAGGTTTGAAGCCAGAAAATGCAAGCCCTGGTCTGGGGCTCCACTTGGAGTAAAATAAATGACATGAGCCCTGCACTCAAGAAGCACACGGGCACGAGGGAGAGGAAACGAGCCCGTACCGAGCCCTGTTGTGATGCTTGATAAGTGCGGTGATTGAGGGGTGGATGACGCGCTGCAGAGGTCTGGAGGGGCATCTAATCTATTCTGGGAGAAGAGGAGAATTCTTGGAGACAGCAAGGCCTGAGTTGAGTCTCGAGTAAACATTGCATGCATCCCACACTTACTTATGACCCCCATTTTAGCCACACCCAAAAAACCCTAGATAGCCCAGGAACTGTGGCTACTCTGATAGACCCCCAGTGAGCATGGGAGGCCCCTGGGAAAACCTGACTCTTGGCCTGTTTGTGGTCCTTGCAAGTCCTCTAACGTTCCACTGCACCCCTCGGGTGGATGAGTTTCCCAAGGGGAGGGTGCCACAGCTGAGTTCTGTGGCAGGTAAGTGCAGGGGTTGATGGGGCGACCCAGCCTTGTTTAAGGAGCTGTGGTCTCCACCTTTTAGAGACCCTGCACTTCGGTTCTTAGCTCCAAGTTAGCATAGGCTGTTCTTTGCTCGCCCACAAACACACAGCTGTCCTTGGATGGCAGCCCCAGTGCCCTGTGAAAGGGCTGGTGCCCTAGCAGCTTGATGAGGCTGCAGGGAGAGAACCCAGAGCAGAGCTCATCAGAGAGAGCAGATGTCGAGGTAATACGCTCTCGTCTGATGCTCCCTGGGTTATTTATTTATCAAGGAAATTGCCCAATGGCGCCTCGGGGCTGGGTAACAGTCCCACGGGGCTTCCAGCAGACGGCTCGGCACAGTGTCTGATGATGGGGAACCATAGAGGGCTGGCTGTGGCTGCTGCCTCAGAGTTAGGAAGAGGACTGATGGTTCTTTAAGGGCAGGACGTTAAAGAGAGGCAAGTGTGGAAGGGAGCCTCGGAGAATGCTGGGACACTTTTGATCCTTTCCCATTGTTGATGGCTCTGGGGTTCACAGTGCTCTCTGGGGACCCGGTGGGAGATCTGTGTTATGCTATATGTTATCATCGTCATCATCATCATCATCATCACCCCCGTATCTTTATCTCCACGTGAACTGAGCACAGCTACTTACCAACTAACTACAGCCAACAGTCATGAGTTTTTATTCCTTATTATGTGCCAGCCACTTTACTAGAACTTTTCATAATCCACCTGATGAAATCCTCATAATGACCCTGAGCTCAGAATTCTTAGTCCTATGTTTTTGCCAAGGGCACCAAACCAATCTTAAAAATTCTGCCTGAGATTACAAATGTTAATAGGTAGGATGCTGGCTTGGCTGACTACATAGCCCTGTGCTTAAACACTAGGTCTCAGTCCTGCCCTCCAGATGCTGATACTCTAATGGCTAAAACAAATGTGAGGAAAGAGACTTCTATGCAAGCTGGAGCACAGGACGGCTTGATGTGACTGTACACGTGGCCGTGAGTGTACATGACACAAGGAGGTGGTCCAAGTAGGGCAGGGACTGTAGAGGAAGTATTTTAAAGGAAGGTTCCCGAACCAGATTTGGAGGGGACAGTGGGCGTGGGTTGCTCTAAAGGAAACTGAAGGAAAGGGAAGAGGTGAGGGAAATGGCATGACTGGGACTTTGAGTGAGGAGTCAAGCCAAGTGCTGGAGAAACAGGAAAGCACTTGCAAGTGCTTGGGAAGTCCACAGAGGGTGCACCAGCTCCAATGGCCTGTGGTTGTTGAATAGGAAGATGGGGTGTTCTCCCAGTGGTGACGGAGGGGCTGAAATGAGGGTTTGGGGGCAGAGAGTTTGGTGACAATGGTAATATATATGGGGCAGTCTGAAGGCAGAGATGATAGCAGTGAGGATTGTGATCAAGATTCCAAAATGAGATGAGGGTTTGCACTTAAGAACTGGAGGAGGCGATGGACTTGGCCCAGTGGATACGGCGTCCATCTACCACATGGGAGGTCCACGGTTCAAACCCCGGGCCTCCTTGACCCGTGTGGAGCTGGTCCATGTGCAGTGCTGATGCGCGCAAGGAGTGCCGTGCCACGCAGGGGTGTCCCCCGCATAGGGGAGCCCCACACGCAAGGAGTGTGCCCCGTAAGGAGAGCCGCCCAGTGTGAAAGAAAGTGCAGCCTGCCCAGGAATGGCACCACACACATGGAGAGCTGACACAACAAGATGATGCAACAAAAAGAAACGCAGTTTCCCATGCTGCTAACAACAACAGGAAGAACACTGCAGCGAATAGACACAGAGAACAGACAACTGGGGTGGGGAGGGGAGGGGAGAGAAATAAATAAATAAATAAATCTTCAAATAAAAAAAAAAAACTGGAGGAATAGGAGCACATGATGACTGGGGAAATCCAGATATGAAGGAGTCCAGGGAGATGAGTCCAGGGAGGTGAGGCAGGTTCTGAGACTGGGAGGAAAACCAGACAGAGCCCACTTTCCTCATCCAGTCCACACTTAATTATCGAGTCTCTCATCTGACCAGACTCTGCGCGACAAGTGTCCTTCCTCTAAATTAAGAACTGATCATTCAGGACTCCTGGAAATACTGTAACCGCTTATGCAAGAATCAATCTATTTCCCATCTTCTCCCTGCATTTGCTTTCGTCAGGCCTTCCAGCTGGGCATGGTTTTCTCCTTGTTCTGGTACAGCTGCATTCAGCAGATGCTGGATCCCACTGCAGAGGAGGCTAGGTTTCCAACAGGGGCGAGACGCTTACTGCATTCAAATACACGTCTGTTGAGGGTGCATCCAGAGTTTGCAGACCTTAACCCATTCATGATTGCAATGGTTGTGTAGGTTACAGAGGAGGCAGCCTCCCATGTGCCAGGGGAGGTAAACTGAGCACAGAGGGAATGTGTGTGGGAGGGCGGAAGAAGCATGACTTGTCAACGTTGTGGAATGAGGCAATAGGGGAAGAGAGGTGAGAAGGCAGGGGTCCTGGTTCGTGTTGGAGACAGTCCCTGATGTCATGAGGAACCACTGCCTCTCCCCTTGGGAAGCTGTTTGGGCTTCTTCCCAGGGTCCTGCCAGTCCTGACTGTGCTCTCTGCCCTTCTGAGCCTTCAGAGATGCCTCCCTATCTTGGTGAGGCCAGGTTGTGGTACTCCACTTCCTCTTCTGTGGTCTAGTCAAACCATAGCATAAAGCTAGTTTCATCTTTCTCCTTAAGAATTGCGGGCCTTCTGAATCACTCATGAGTTAAAGAAGACTCGGGGGTTTCCTGGACAACTCCTTCAGCGTCAGCAGGAATCTGAAGGCCTCTGGGTCCAGGTTAGACAAATGCCAAAATACATTTATGAATGCGGATTCTCTATGCTGATCCCCTGCCCTCTGTCCCAGCATTTCCCCTTTTCTAGTCTGTTTTGGACAGCCCAGAGCTGAGCCCTTGGTCCTCTTCTTTCTTTGTGGGCCACATGTTTTCATCATTCTATCTATAGAACTTAGGGTTGCAGCTTTCACTGGCAGAGACCGTGGAGATTGTTTCATTTGAATTGGTTGTATTGTAATAATCGCTAACCTTTATTGAAGCTTAGCTATTTTCCACTCACTCTATTAAGGATTTTACTCGCTTAGACATTATCACACTTACAGCTATCTGATGAAGAGTTGTTATTATTATCTCTGTGTTTCTTATGAGGAAAGTGAAGCTCCAAGATGTTTGGTAGATTGTCTAGGGCAGAGAGTTCCTAAGTGGCAGCATTGGGATTTACCCCAGACTTCTCCCACAGCCTTAACCACTCATTCTTCTGCCTGAGTGCCCCATCTTAGGAGTCAGAGGATTCTGGCCTTTTGTAAAGTGAATGAGAATGGTCCACCTGCCAAGCACCAAAATGAGGAAATGTGTGTCAAGTACAAAGTGGGGTACCTCGCACACAGGTGAGTGGTCAACAGACAACCTATTTATATGTACTTGTTTTTCTAGGAGTGTGAACAGTCTCTCCAAGCTCCTCTGTGGCCAGAGGCACATGGGAAGTGGCCAGCTAAGGCTTTTAGGGTGCAGGGACTCAATATAAATGGTAGTTGTAGGATCATGAGCTGGTTGGCCCACCAAAGTTCCAAACCAACATCTTTAGCATCTAGTGCTCTGAGATGACTCTCTTTGGAAATGTGCATTGATGGAACCTGTTTTCAAATATTTTCCATTTGAAATATGCTGATTTGAACCTTTTTCTGGCACTTTCTTTGTATCAAGCATATTCACACTCCTTTATTTCTTCAGCGTATTTTTCTCCTGTAGTTGTATATTGTTCTTTGTGTTACCACCCAATCAGGCAGGAGAGATACAAAGGCCATTCTCCCTAATTCTCATGACCTGGTCAAGGCAGGGCAAGAAGTCCTAATGGCAGTCTAGAAAATCACCATTTGGTCCTGTGTATGTGTGTAAGGGAGGCCCAGGCGCAGACGGGCCCATCGTCCCTACTCTGTTTGGTAACAACGCGTGGGATTCGTGCACGCACAGTGCCTGTCTAATTAATTACTGTTTACCCTCATGCAGTTCCCTCCACATCCTCTTTCTCCTGGCTGGAATCAGGAAATCAAAACAAAGTGCCTTCATTGTGCTACTCCAGGGCAGCTTAAGCAGTGTGAACACAGAAACGGGTCTGTGCCCACATTCCAAGCCCTGGGACTCAGAGCCTGGGAAGAGTGGCACAGCAGGTGATGGAGTCCACTCACCTAGTGGGACAGGGCACCGCAGGCCTGGCCTGGGAGCTTTCAGCTCCACTCCTGCTGCTGAATCTTCCAGTGAGAACATCCCGATTTGGTCCCCTCACTGTTAAAATAGGGAGGATCCATTTCACAAGGATGAATTCAAAGGTTGAAGAGTACACTGAGTACTTTGAGTGTTTTCATTCATTATCCATTTATTCAATAAGGATTTATTGAGCACCTACTATGTAGCATGGTTCAAGGATTTGGGCTGCATCAGTGAACAAAAGGAATGAAGACTTCTGCTCTGGTGGGCTTACATTCTAGCAGAAACATAATAAATAAACTTAATAAAGGACCAAATTATATAGTATGTTAGTAAGTGACAGGTGCTATGGTAAAAAGAAAAGGAGAGCGGGGAAAAAGGGTTTGGGATTATGAGGAGAGACAGAGGAGGTATGATTGTAAAAATAAAAGCCCTAGGGAAGATTCAAGGTAACATTCTGAGTAAATCGGTCTTCTCAGATGTCCTTGGTTTGGGGTCATAGGAATATTGATGATAAGTAAATGCAGGGAGCATGATGGTTCTGCCCTTGGGCCCGATAATAAACTTGCAGCCCTCAGCGTCTGGCAGGCACGTAGAGGTCATCCATCCCACTCTCATACGAGCCAGGCAACTCTTCCACAGGGATATGGAAAAAGTAAAGGCACCCTTTTTTCTAGTGCATTTAACCCCACAAGCAGCCATTTGCCAAGATACTCCCTCAGACTGCGTCCCGTATCTGTTTCTGCCTTCCTGCTGCCCTGCCACACGCTACACCCTCCCAAGCCCTCCTTCTACTGAAAATTAACCTGCCCACCCTTGTCACAGAATTTTAAAGGATCAGTTCTAGAGGTTGCATTTGTGCTGAAACCGTGCCCTGTCGTCAGGAGAAAGAGAGCATGTCCGTACACGTACATGTGAGTATGTTTGTGTCTGTGAGTGTGTACGTGTGTTTAATGGCTCCCAACCATGGAAACTCAGGCCCAAAGTTATCCTCTCAGACCATTCATTCATTAAAAAGTGAGCACCTAGTTCGTGTCAGGTGCTGGCACTCTACGCCATGCTAATTCTTCCTTGCACCTGTTTCTTTTCTTTTTTTTTAAAGATTTACTTATTTGTTTATTTCTCTCCCCTTCACCCCGACCCCGGTTGTCTGTTCTCTGTGTCTATTTGCTGTGTCTTCTTCTTTGTCCGCTTCTGTTGTTGTCAGCAGCACAGGAATCTGTTTCTTTTTGTTGTTGTTGTTGTATCATCTTGTTGTGTCAGCTCTCCATGTGTGTGGCACCATTCTTGGACAGGCTGCACTTTCTTTCGCGCTGGGCAGCTCTCTTTATGGGGTGCACTCCTTGCGCGTGGGGCTCCCCAGCGCGGGGACACCCCTGCGTGGCAGGGCACTCCTTGCGCGCATCAGCACTGCGCATGGGCCAGCTCCACACGGGTCAAGGAGGCCCGGGGTTTGAACCGTGGATCTCCCTTGTGGTAGGCGGACGCCCTAACCCCTGGGCCAAGTCCGCTTCCCTTGCACCTGTTTCTTGAGCCTGTGTGGCCAGAGGCTGAGTGACAGTGAGCAAGGCTCTGCCAACTGGAGCCCCTGGGCTAAGTGAATAAAGAGTAATTGAGATCCAAACAGGGCGTTATTTCTTCCCTCCCAAGAGACGTGATAGCCCAGCAGTGTGCCAGAAAAGCAAATCCTGATCACACCTTTTCCCCCAAAAGGCCCTCAGTGGGAGACCAAGTGGAGGCCAGAGAGCCAGGGCACATCCTGGGCTCAGGCTTCTGCTTGCAGAGCTGAGGAACAGAGCTGGACCTTTCACTTGCCCCCTTGGTCACCTCACCTACCTCCCCTCTTTGCCTGCCCCCCGGACGAAGTCGCCATTGGGCCAACTGCCTGGTTGCGTTTAATTGCTCAGGAGCCCCTTCCAGTTGGGGTCACCTCCAGGGCCTGCCTGAAGGAGGAAAAGCCTGAACCAGGCCCGGGCGCCTCTCCCCGGCCCTGCCAGCTCGGCCCTGTGAGGGGACCCGACCGTGCTCCGGCCCCGCCACCAGGGGTTGGGCGTGTGCTCGGTGTCTGAGGTCGGAGGGTGTTGGTGAATTTCAGAGTGGCCCTGGGACATTTGCCTCCAAGCTCCAGTTCCAGCTCCAGTTCCAGCTCCCTTTCTCTGCCTGCCATATATGACCCCACCCTCACCTCCTCACACCTGGGCCCCCACCCAGAAGTCTCACAGGAGGAAACCGTGACCAGGAGGTTTGGGGAGGATATGAAATGAGAAGGAAAAGGAGGCAGTCAAGGTGGGGCCTGCGTCTTTAAAGATTAATAGCAGTGTTCCCTCATTAGGGAGATTATTCCAAGCAGAGCGGCAGCCAGAACGCTCGAGTGCAAGCATCTGCCTGCAACTGGGAGACGATATTTATTGTTCAATCCTTCAGTGGATGTAAATAAACAGCCTGGCCCAGATAATGTTCAAATAAACAAACAAGCAGCTGCCAGGAGCTCCCTGGACGGCTGACCTTTGCAGAGGCCATCCGGTTGATGTTTTAATAGCAGTCTGCCTGGCGGAGCAGACACTCACCATGCCAGGGATGGGGCTAGGTGGCAGTGTGGACTGGTGGGCAGGGGGCCAGAGGGGCTGCAGGGAAAGGGGCTGTGCTGCCCAGGAAGATCGCGGCTGGAGAATGAGTGCCTCAGGTGAGTAGGAGGGGTGGAGATGCCTGAGCCCCCAGAGACCGTGGGTGGGTGTGCTCGGGCATGTGTGCTTGTCCCTGTTCAGCCACAGGTAGGGAATGGTGGTGCGTATGCTGAATTCTACAGTGGGGTCACTGCATGATAAGGGCAAGTCTGACACTCAATCATTTTGTCTTTATGTGACCTAACCAGTTGATAAGTATTGAAATACTTCCCTGTCAGTAGTAATTGGCTCCTCCTCCCAGGCCCCTGAGTGAGTGCTCACCGTCATCTAGGTGCCCCCACACACCCTTTCCCCCAGCAGTGTGAGCAGGTACAGCTGGGGTCCTCTAAGACCCTCCTCCTGCAGCAGCTCTTCTGACGGCTTGGTCGTCTCCCAATAGCAGTTGTTAAACATGGTTACCATCGCCCGGCGGGCAGGGGGCTCCTCTGGAGCAGGGAGGGTGCCCGGAGTGCCTGTAGCCTGAGCGGGAAAGAGAAGGCATGGGGACAGCCCATGAACCTGCCCAGGGCTGGACTGGGATGGAACCAGGCCCGTTCTGCTGAGCATTATGTCTCGCTCAGGACGGCGGGGATCGTACAGCTGGCTGGACGTTGTAGCCCATGAGCTCCAAAAAGTGGGGACCGCGTAGCCCTACTTTGTGTTACAGAGTGAAGGTCCCTGAGAGACAGAAGTGTGTTGGGGGCAAGGGGGAAAGGTAAGATCTCAGAGAAAGGCAACAGCAGGATAGCCATGAAGCCAAATCCTTCGCAAGCTTGTTTGGTGAGCACAGAATCAGAACACACGGAAGTGACTAGTCTAGACCTGTGCTAGCGGATCACGCAGCCACGGGCCACGGGCGCTGTGAGCATCTGAAAGGTGGCTGGTCCAAACTGAGAGGTACTGAAAGCATACAATACACACCGGATTTCAAAGACCTAGTAGGAGAAAAGAATGTAAAATACCTCATTGATGAATTTTTCCACTACACACATGCTGAAGTGATATTTTGGACATATTGGGTTAGATAAAATATATTATTAAAATTAATTTTTACCCTTTTCTTTTCCTTTTTAAATGTGCCTACTACTAGGAAATTTTAAATTATATTTGTGGCCCACATTCTATTTCTAGGGATTGGTCAAGAACTTTTCTTGGGTGCTAAGGAAGGGACATTCATGCTCCTCCCCTCATCCCCACCCCCAAAACACAGAGAGCACCTTCCAGCTCCCCCTCTTTCTCCTCAGGACAGCTGTATATACATGACCATGGTTTTTCCTTCTGGCACCCTTTTATATGTTTTCATTCTTACCTCTCCCCAGCAGAATGTTTTGTCTTTACATCTGTTAATGCCCGACTTTTGCTACTATCAGACCAGGCTTCCTACTGACTTAAGTGATTTTGGCTCTTGAGGTGCTTTTGAATAAATCTGATAATACTCATTAAGGGTGCTGTATTGGTAGCGCTTTGCATGTATCCATGCTGCTTTTCCACACGCCTCTTAGATTGGGCTGAAAATCTGGTTACATTCCAGTCAGTCTTCCAGGTCTCCAGAAGCAGTGAGCAGAGGCCTTTGAACACCCCTGTGCTGTGGTGCTCACCATCCAGGATTATTTGTGTGAAATCTGAGCCCTTCAGGATCAACGCCACTGAGAGCAGGGCTGAGATTCGTTCACTTTTCCTCTCTAAAAGCTGGTATAGAGGGCGGCGGACTTGGCCCAGTGGTTAGGGCATCCGTCTACCACATGGGAGGTCCGCGGTTCAAACCCCGGGCCTCCTTGACCCGTGTGGAGCTGGCCCGTGTGCTGATGCACAGAAGGAGTGCCCTGCCATGCAGGGGTGTTCCCGCGTAGGGGAGCCCCACGCGCGAGGAGTGTGCCCCATAAGGAGAGCCACCGGGCGCGAAAGAAAGTGCAGCCTGTCTAAGAAGGGCACTGCCCTTACGGAGAAATGACACAACAAGATGACGCAGCAAAAAGAAACACAGATTCCCGTGCCGCCAAAGAAGACGCAGCAAATAGACACAGAGAACAGACAACCGGGGTGGGGGTGAAGGGGAGAGAAATAAATAAATAAATGAATCTTTTAAAAAAATAAAAATAAAAATAAAAGCCGGTATAGAGCCTAGAACACTGTGGGCATTCAAGAAATGCATGGCAGATGATTAATAACTATGTATTGTGTCACTCTGTCAAGGGCCATGTGGGGTTAGGATGTGGCTTCCTCCTTGGTCTGCCTCCATGAATAAAAAAATCTTTCAAACACTAAAATTTACATTTATATTTTTTCTACCATAAAATCAATTTCTACTTTTACCCTTTCTCATTGCTTAGGGTATTGTGATCTACAAGTCTCTTCTACATTATATACAATAACAAATCTTATTTGCCCTAAACTGTCACCTCCTAAGGGTCAGAATGTCCCTTGCCTTGATTGAACCACAGCCACCTGTCAATGCATCTAGAAATTGTGCTCTCCTTTCATCTCAACTATTTTTTTGTGGTGTGGGGTGCCTTCCCCAAGCTATCTTTGAGTTGGAGGCAACTATCCTGGGTCTAGATTACATTTCTACTTTATGAAGGGCAGACTGAAAATGATATTCTGTGTTCAAGCAAAGCTAACCAAGATATTGGTTTTTGTTTGTTTTTCCCTAAAAATCCATTGGAACGTTGCTTAACATTTTATTGTCACTGATGCCTGCCTGGGAGTTTGAGGAGCAGGAAATGGTGACTCAGAGATCTCCTTCCTTGAATGTCTCTCTTACCTTCATCATTTCCAGCAGCTCGGAGATCATCATCTTATTAGCAGAACGTGCAGTGCTTTTCCCAGAAGAGTTGGTCATTTATTCAGTAACTGTTTATTAGACATCCACCACATCTTGGGACATGGGCAGGTAGTGGGGACTGAGTGCCGAGTAAGACAGGCAAGGTCTCTGCCCTCCAGATATACTGGATAATCCCAGATATGCTCACCGTGGGGCAACTTCTCCGTCCCGCTCAGCCCCCTCACAAGGGATGCACAGTCCTTCTGTCATTCATCTCCACTGTATGACTTCTCGCGGCCCTAAAGAGCTTAGAATCATTTTGCAGATTTTCCTACTTCCTTCTCCAGACCATTTATAAAAAATATTAAATAAGACTAGTCCTACCTCTAGTGCTTGGGGAATCTCTGAGTTTCATGTCTCCACTCAGAAACGTGTCTTTTTCTGCCTCTAAGCCGGTTCTCTCTCCAGGACCAAACGGCCCGAAGTCCCATGGAGACTCATTATGTTTAAATACCTTTTTCATGTGGAACGTTGTCAAAGGCTTCTGGAAAATCTAAATATCTAAGAAGCAAGGACTGAGCCAGGAATCAGGAGACCTGGGTTCTAGTCCTGACTCGTTGGTTTATTGTTGAACTTTGGGCAAGCCCCACTTAACAGCTCCATCTCAGTCTCTTCATGGGTAAAAGGAGAATTATTACGCTGGAAATCAACGTCATAAAAACTTTACAGCCACTGGATGAAACAATGTTATTAAAGAATGCTTTGCAAGGTATAAAACAAAAATATAAGGGATCATTATTTTGAGAATGTATGACAGTGTCTTCTTCGTACATATGCACGTTTTCTCTCCAGAAATAACTGCAGTAGATTCCTTGTGGTTTCTCCCACACCCCAGGGCATGTTTGTTTAGCATTAGCTTTTTTGACTCCTGGGAGGGATGCAGGCTTGTGTGGCCACTAGGATGTGATTCAACACGAGAATATGGCACAGAATAAATTCCTAAACACGTGGACACTGGGGTCAGGAAGAACTTGGTAGGGGTGGGGCTGCCCTGTTGGCCAGATGCATGTCCTTGAACAAACCACTTAATCTCTCTCGTGCCTCCCCTGAAAATGGGGATCATGTCAATGCTTACTTTACTGTGTTGTGAGATTTAAGTGAAAAAATGAATTTTGTAAAATGTCTACCATCGCACCCAGCACATTGTAGCTCTTCAGTAAATAGCAGCTCCTGTGTGTGTCATCTATGTAAGGGCCCAAGGGCAGGCACCAGGTCTAGCCTACCTGAATTTTATGATTATTCACTAAACACTCAACAAATCCGACCACAAACTCCTTTTATCAGTCTTTAAAAAAATTTTTTTAAATTTTTATTGTCTTTTTGAAAAAATACATAGATCACAAAAAATGTAAAAAATAAGAAGAGGTTCCCATATACTCCACACCCCACCCCTCCCACATCAACAACCTCTTTCATCATTGTGGCACATTCATTGTATTAGGTGAATACATTTTGGAGCACTGCTGCACCACATGGCTTATAGTTTAGGTTGTAGTTTAAACTCTCCCCCAGTCCATTCAGTGGGGTATACCAGGACATGTAATGTCCAGCATCTGCCCCTGCAATATCATTTAGGACAACTCCCAGTCCTCTCCTGCAGAGAAAGATTCTTTCAGCAGGAGGATGAATGAATGCTTTCCTTTCTGGCTTCTGAAACAAATTGGGGATTAGGGGAGAGAGGTACCTGTCCCATGACTTATTTCCCACTCTGGCAGAGTGCACAGGTGGGGACAGCCTCATCCAGCTCCATGGGAGGGGCCGGGCCCGTGAAAACTTGCTCAATTAGTGCTCCCTGGTCCTTCCCCCTGTCCCTTCCCTAGGTCACTTTGCATCCTCTGCATGTCCACCTACACCAAGCATGCCAGTCTCATTCTACTAAGCAGGGATGTTGGAGCCAAATGATAAAGAGGACTGCTGAGGCACTGAATCTAATTTCCATTCAGGATCAGACCAAGGGGCATTGGAGGGGGCTTAGTTCCGCCAGCACTCCTAAGGGGAGCCCGCTCCTGCCCAAGGTGGCTGGAGACCAGCCAGGGGGCTCGGTGTCACTCTGGTGCTACTACTCCAGGGCCAAAACACAGCTGGGGATGAATTTTGGCTGGGCCAGGGGCCAAGGCCATCACCTAGCAGTCAGAGTTGGGTGGTAATCGCAATTGGTTTTTCCTATTTTCAGTCAGATTAAGAAAGGAGCTGGCCTAGATGGACCTTGGGTGGCGTGGGGGTGGGCACAGAAGAAAACGGGCTTTGGAATCCTAAGCATTTCTATTTTCAGGGCTGAACATATCTCTCTTCCTTTAATTCCTTTATTTTTCCCCCATGAGCTTAATGGGGAGCCAGCAAAGGGGAGTTTTTAACTTCATTCACTTATTTATTCATTCTTTCAATAAATACTTGTCAAGTTCAAGTGCTGGAGCATCGAAAACTGGAATGACTGGCTAAAGCCTGAGCAATTGTGGAGAGCAGGGAAAAACCCTGGCCTCAGCCCTTTAAGTGGAAGTAAACGTGAAGTGCTTCAAGGCACAAGACCTCTCCTGTAGCTGGGGTGGGAAGAAAAGCATGGACTTTAGAGTCAAAACTGGATTCTAATTCTGTCCATCATTTTATAACTCAGGCCAGTTGCTTAATGTACCTCGGTCACATTTTCCTCATCTATTTTCGGTGTATCTGTCAGGACTTTTGATTTTGCAGCAAACTATTATTTTAACAGTAATGAAATATCTTGAATAGCTGGAAAGTTCCAACATAGGTCAGGCTTTGGTGTTATTTTGATCTGGTGGCGCAACAATGTCATGACAGGCCAATTTTTTCCCTTCCTGGAACATGACTTTTCATGGTTCCAGTTCCCCTTCTGGTCACAAGAGGGCTGCCAACATCTCTCTGAGCTACTGGTTCCTTTGACCCGTGGAAAGAAAGAAGAGAGCTTCTCTTTCCCCTTATAATGAAGCAAAAGAGGTGGAGTGGACATCACCATCCCAAGGTCTACAGGATGGAAGAATAAATATGGATTAGAGTGGACTTACTATAGAACTATTGTGACTAGGAATGGAAGAAACTGTAGTATTGATCTGGAGAAAGTGGCCATGGTCGTTGCTGAGGGCAGGGAAAGGGAAGAGGAGATGAGATGTGGGGGCATTTTCAGGACTTGGAGTTCGCCATGGAATGGACTGTGGGAGAGTGTAAACTACAATGGAAACTATAATTCATGTGGTGTAGCAGTGCTCCAAAATGTATTCACCAAATGCAATGAATGTGCCACAATGATGAAAGAGGTTGTTGATATGGGAGGAGTGGGGTGGGGATGGGGGTGTGGGGTATATGGGAACCTCTTACATTTTTTAATGTAACATTTTTTTGTGATCTATATATCTTCAAAAAAAATACAATAAAAAATTAATAAAAAGGGGAAAAAGTAAAATAAAAATAAAAGCAAAAGTTTCCACCTGACTCTGATTTCATCCACCTGAACCAGGCACTGTGACCAGGGCCTGCCCAGATAGATTGCCTCACACCTGTGTGCTCTCGATCACTGTGGCAAGGGGGTGAGATGAGACTGATTTGTTTCTGCCTACCAGGACCACCCCCAGAAGCAGGGGTTGGGTTCAGTGTGAGTGAGGGCAGAAAGGATGCTGGAGAGGACATGCAAGCTAAGACATCAAAACCCATAACTGGATTATATACGTAAGGAATAATGTGCAAAACCATGTCCCCTAGTACCTGGCATCTAGAAGGCTTTACGACTAAAGCTTGAAAGGAAAACAAACCTAAAATCAAACAGATAAACCACAAAATGACCTGTCGTCAGAGTTTTGTGAATTCAATAGGAGAGAAGGCAAACTTTTAGGTGAAATGATGTGATTGTTATTAACACAGTGTCCTTTCTGTAATTTACTTTCTCTGAATAACTTATTCTTGATCTCATGAGAAATTAAATAATAAACATTAAAAGTAAGATGACTTAATGGGAATATTAGGAATATATGTATATTTTAGGTTTTGTTATTGAAATCTCTAAAATCGTTCTGTGCATACTTTGCAGGGTCTGGGTCTTATACTAATGGCCTAATCAAGTTTGGTGATCTCCTAGCTAGTGCCTCTCCCTCCCTGTTCTCACCCTCCCCATATTCCTAATATTTGGCTCCTATTTTTGTGGGCAGCTCTCTTAGCCCAGAGCAGTGGTTGTGTTGGATCTACATGCTCAGACTTGTTATGATTCTTGGGAATGGGCCAGCATTCAAAGGCCAAATAAGCACCACATAGGGTTGGGAAGTCCGTGCCTTTTCTAGATTTATCCTAAGTCTTGGGAAGTGTGGGCACAAGTCTTTTCCAGTTGTCTCCACATTGTCCAGACAGTTCTAAGATAGGTTTGTGGATGCCCCAGGAATGATTTACTCTGCTAAGTGTTCCTAGAAAGTTTGAGGGTGACTCATGCCTGAAGCACGTTTTCTTATAATGCCCACATCCCCTTCCCTGGAGACATGAAAGGAACCTCTAGGAGGTTTCCAGACCCAACTACTATTCCAGAATCTAGGATATAAGCCAGTGGTTTCAATAGCCAAAAAGAGACCACTTGTTATAAAACTTCTGGGGTTGGGCCCCTGCCTGGTTTCCTTCTACGGCATGGCAATTATATCTGGACAGAAGTTTCAAAGAATTGGCTTACATCCCTACACTAAAATTTAAATCTTTTTTTGCTAACAAATGCCACAAATGTAACAAATAACACTCTATTGTAAGGCAGCCCCAGTTATCCATTTTTTTCTCAATCCCTAGTGACTGTCACCACCAACCCCATGCCAAGCCTATCCTCTTCTCCAAAGAGATACTGGCAAGTCCTTGAGGACTTGATTCTGAGGCTATGGAAGCAGACAGATCAAGATCAGCTTCTTGGTACAGCCCAGTTTGATGTCTCCCTTCCCTTCTCATTGCCATTCATCCCATGGATTTTCTCTACTCCTGCTCCTTGGATGCTGGTCCCTGAGTACTCTGGAGGCAAAGTTCACCCTCTTGACCTTGACTATTGGAAAAATCTCTGGGCTCAAGTTCAACTGCAAGCAGCACAGGATCTGAACTCACACTGACTCTCCTCTTTCTTTTCTCTGCAGATCCGAGTAGATGGACCGAGGGGCAATGCCCTCCAGTATGAGACTGTGCAGGTGGTAGACCCTGGCCCAGTCCTCCGGGACATGGCCTTTTCCAAGGACCACGAGCAACTCTACATCATGTCAGAAAGGCAGGTAAGCCTCTTCAAGCTCTACTAGACATTTGTCTTACAGTTAAGTACTAGCCTGTGGCTCAGTAGAAATCTACAGGAGGCCAATTACTGGGAGGTAATTTGATTTATTTGACTCAGTGTGGATCCTTTCATTTAGGCTGCTTGGGGACTGAGGCCAGGGGGGCTGAAACAGTGAATGAAATTTAAAATATCATGACTCTAGAACAGGGGTTCTTAACCTTTTTTGTTCCACGGACCACTTTGCTTGTCATGTGAAAAACCATGGACCCCTTACTAAGTCTGCACTATACTGTGTATTATTTAATAAATATATCACACCCGCACCAATACATACCAACAAGAATAATGTTTTTTTGAATTTCAACTCAAGCTCACAGATCCCTGGTTAAGAACCCCTGCTCTAGAACAAATTTCAAAATGAAATTTGTATATGTTCAAAATGAAAGCGTGTATATGTTCAGATCCAGCATTTACTCTCATTTGAATAAGCTCATGCAAATGCCCATTTTTGTCCAGGTTTTCCTACACGAAGTACAATCTTCCTGGCCCCAGGAGGCCTGTGGAGGACAAGGACTTGTTGCCAAAAGAGCCTAGTCAAGGGAGCATCATGGAGCCAAAAGGATAGAGACTCAGAAAACAGGGTCTGTGTGTGTGAGATGAAATGATACAAGCATGTTCCCTGGACCTTAGTGTGTACCAATAACTCTTACATGGAACCTCCAACAAATTCCATGGTGTAGGGATTGCTGGTAGTTGACAGTGACTAGAAAGTAGCAGAGTTGGGCTTGGTCCTGGACATCAGCTGAGAACTAAGTAAGTTCTACGGAGATCCTCGACCTCAGACTAGGAGTCATATGTCTGCAGTGACTAAGGAGGAGGCTCCACCTAGGAAGTTTGTTATATTTAAGGATAGTTCCCAGAGTCTTCTATTTCACATCCCAGAGTATTCTACCCCACAACACATGCCCCACCCCAAGTTTAGGTTAGCCCTGCCATACCTCTGCTCCTGGCCCTCTAATCCTTAAATACGTATGGCAGTCCTGAGCAGCAGAGGCAGTAGCTAATGAGGTGTAGCAACCTTCCCCGCTCCATTCATCTTCCATCTTCATTAGTGAGGCCCGAACTCTCCAGAGGACCTTGCTAACAGAGCCTAGATTGTTCCGTCCTGTCCCCTCTCAGTCCAGAGATGAATACCACATTATGCTACCCACAGGACTTGTGCATTATGCCTTGGTGACCAGCAGCCACACCACCCTCTCCAAAAGCTTGATGACAAAGATGTCCCCTTGTCATCCTGGGGTGGGACTTCCCATTTTCCCCACTTCAGCCACACTGGAACCCATTGTAGTCCCCTAGTTGAGATGAACATGGCATGGGGGTGGCCTGAAGTGGGGCTGAGAAGGGAGCATTTTACCCTGGGAGTAGGGACCCCCGAGATGGAGTCAGAAACTGGGTATGAGGCTGCTCCTTTGTCTGCATTGCTTTTGCTCTTTTTAATGGGGCCCAAACTCCCTACTCCCTTCCTGAACCCTAGAAGCTGAGGGGAAGCAGCTCACCTTTTGGAATGAATCCTCTTGAGGAGACCTCTACAAGGCATTGAATATTTCAGAATTTCTTGCCTGAGTTAAAACCAGTTTTTCTGAACCTGGGACTTAAAATATCTAAGAGCCTCCAAAGATGGAAAAGAGAAGGTGTGTGGAGTTTCCAATTCCATCCTCTCTGATAACTGAGAGAGGATTCTGAGCACTGATCCTCCTCCTGTTGTGCCCATTTGAATCCTTCTTTGCTTCCTTGTCCTCAGCCTGTTCCATTATCCATTAAGTCTTACCCATTCAGGGCCAGCAGGGAGCTCTGGATTATGTGCATTTTGGAAAGGAAAGGAAGGCAGGAATTGCTGGGGCTGCTCCTCACAGAGGTGGAGGGTGTCCTGCCACCCAAATCACAATTCCAAAGCCCTGGCATCTGACCAACACTAGTGTCTGATGGATTTGAGGATTCTCTGCCGAGTGGTAATATTGCACAGTGGTTAAGTGCACAGACCTTGGAATCAGAACAGTGGCTGTGAATCCTGGCTTTCCTGCTTATTAGGTGTGATCTCAAGTTAGTTCCTCAACCTCTTAATAACTCAGTACTCTCAATTGTCAATGGAAGGAATAATAATATGTGATAGTGATATTCCAAGAATCAAATGAGCTAATACATTTATTAAGTTTAAAACTGAGCCTGGCACAGAGTGAGTGCTTGATAAATGGAGACACTCATTCTTCTGATAGTGCAATAGGAATTTCCAGATATTGGCCATGTTTGGAGTCAGGCAAGTGGTGGCATAAGATCCTGAGTGATCCACCTGGTTTGAGGCAGGTGTGAAGCAGGGATCCAGTCCCAGAGGAGAATAAATCAAGAACACATGGACTCTCCCAGTAGAGTTCTGAGCAGCTTGGTAAATATACCTAGGGATGTCCTGGGCCCACAGCATCAAAACTAATTCCAGTTTCCATCAGCTGGTGGCTCTGCCTTCACCTGCTGGGTCAGGAATCTTTGCAGGTCTCAGTCTGCAGGCCAAGGGCTATGCTTGGTGAAGATGTCTACCCTGGTGAGAAAGCATTTCTCTTTGACATCTAGCAATTTCTCCTTGCCCTTCAAAACGTTCATCCTGATATCACCTCTCCTGTATTTATTCCTGACCCCTAGCTATATATCTCTATGGACTCTTCTCAGACTGGGCTATAATGTGAAGTCTTTGTCTTTCTGGCCAACCAGACTGTCAGAAACTCGAGGGCAGATTTGTCTTCTTTATCTTCACATAAGAGATTCCTGGTAATTTGTTGATGAATGAATGAACGAATGAATCCCCAGTATCTTCCCCTAACCAGAATTGGAAAAGGGAAGGATTGACATAAATTATCTATTGCTTATGTAAATTTCTAAGTTTGAACTTAGATTATTAAAAGCCTATAGTTCAGTCTTGCCTTCCTGACTCACCTAAGAAGAAAAGGAATCTATTTAAGAAGGGCAAACCACTTGTGAAGATCACAGATAATGGAGATGATGTTAGACAAAAAGCAAATGCGAGCAATTTTCTTATTTGAATTCAAAATGGGTCGTAAAGCAGAGGAGACAACTCACAACATCAACAACGCATTTGGCCGAGAACTGCTAGCGAACGTACAGTGCAGTGGTGGTTCAAGCAGCTTTGCAAAGGAGATGAAAGCCTTCAAGATGAGAAGCACAGTGGCCAGCCATCAGAAGTTGACAACAGCCAATGGAGAGCAGTCACTGAAGCTGATTCTCTTACAACTACACAAGAAGTTGCTGAAGAACTCAACGTCAACCCTTCTCTAGTTGTTTGGTGTTTGAAGCAATTTGGAAAGGTGGAAATGCTTGATAAGTGGGAGTCTCATGGGCTAACTGAAAGTCAAAAAAACCATAATTTTGAAGTGTTGTCTCCTCTTATTCTATGCAACAACAGTAAACCATTTCTAGATCAAATTGTGATGTCCGATGAAAAGCGGATTTTATACAACAACCGGGGATGACCAACTCAGTGGTTGGACTGAAAAGAAGCTCCAAAGCACTTCCCAAAGCCAATCTTGCACCAAAAAATGGTCATGGTCTACACTACAGTCTACACTACAGTTTTCTGAATCCTGGCAAAACCATTACATCTGAGAAGTATGCTCAGCAAATCAATGAAATGCAACAAAAACTGCAAAGCCTGCAGCTGACATTAATCAACAGAAAGGGCCCAATTCTCCACAACAATGCCAGACTGCAAGTCGCACAATCAATGCTTCAAAAGTTGAATGGATTGGGAAAAGAAGTTTTGCCTCATCCACCATATTCACCTAACCTCTTGCCAACCAACTACCACTTCTTCAAGCATCTTGACAACTTTTTGCAGGGAAAACGCTTCTACAATCAGGAGGATGGAGAAAATGCTTTCCAAGAATTTGTTGAATCCTGAAGCATATAGCTTCATGCTGCAGAAATAAACAAACATACTTCTCATTGGCAAAAAAAAAAAAAAAAGGCTGTAGTTCAGATAAGGAAGCACCTTCCAAACTTCAACAATCTTATTTATCAGATTATGAATTTTTTCAAGTCCTGAGTTATTTTTTTTACTTTATATTTCTATTTAAATGTATTCACTGTTTCAACTTAAATAATTACTTTTTAAACAATAACATTATAGATTTGATGTGCTAGTCATATACAATGCACCTAATTTACCTAAATATGTTTCTTAATGAACTAAAAAAATGAATACAGAACACTTGCAATTTTGAAAGTTCATGGCTGGCTCCACAAAAATTGTCTATGCACCATCCTTGCTTTGGGAACCCCTGATATACTGGTTCACACATATGTTTTCACATCAGAAGACCTAGACTTGAGACCCAGACTATATCACCTACTGCTTTGTGATCTTGGATTACTCATTTAACTTCCCTGAGTCTTGGCTTTCTCATCCACCAAATTAGAATAATGGTGATAATCTGCTTCAGAGGATTGTGGCAGAGTTTCAATAATACAATGCAAGAGAAACATTTAATAATCTTCAGATTATTTGAAAATGTGATACTATTCAGAATATCTAGTGAAAACCTAAATATTACTGAAGGATGTGAGCTAAGGGGATTAGACAGCAATGAGTTAGTCCAGGGGTCATCAAACTTTTTCTATAAAGGATCAGATAGTAAATATTGTAGGGTTTATGGACCAGATGGTCTCTGCCACAACTATTCAACTCTGTCATTGTAACGCAAAAGGAGCCATGACAATACATAAGCATGGCTAGATTCCAATAAAAGTGTATTTACAAAAGCAGGTGGCAGTATTTCCAACCCCTGTGTCAGTCCTAAAATAAAAATGTGCAGAAGAATCATCCTGGCATTGGAGTCTTCGGTTGAATCTACTATAGGGAGAGCAAAGAAGTGCCAGTAGCTAGTCTCTTAACCAATTAGAATGGGAGCTTACAAAAACTTGGCTTTCTTCGATATGGTTCTAAGACCCATATTTTCTTGATTTTCCTATTACCATGATGGTTGCTGTCTCTCAGTCTTCTTTTCTGGTTCCTTGTCTTCTCTCTGTCCTCTCCATATGTGCACTTACTTCTTTAGTGATCGCATTCATTTTCCTGATTTGGCTACCATCTATGTGCCGATGTCTCCCAAATCCCAGTGTTCCCTCCTGGACTCCAGCCTTGTGTGTCCAACTGCCTGCCTGACAGCTCCACTTGTATGTCTAATAGAGATATTTAACTTAACATGTCTGAAGCTGAATTCCTCATCTTCTTCCCTCAAACCTATCACCTGTAACCTTCCCTGTCTCAGCTGATAGGAATTCCATCCTTCAAGCTGAAAACCTTTAAGTCACCCTTGACTTCTTTCTTTATCCCTCACTGCACATCCAAATGTCAGAAAACTCCTGATTGGAGATGATGCCCAAAGAGTTAGAGAAGGCAGGATTATGGGTTTTACTAAGAATGAGATAATTTTGATTTAGTCTCAACTCAACAAGCTATCGTGGGCTACCTCTGCACCATCATTTGGTGGACAGGCCGGGAAAGCAGGGGGTGCTCTGTCTTCCAAACTCCCCTCCATCCCTCCTTATTCCCTTTGTGAGTGGGGATGCTGGTCGCTGGCCTCTGCTACCTCACTCTCCCTCTGATTTGCCTAGTTCCACGATGGAGAACACAGAGTGTGGAAAGAAGATTTTGACAGAGGAAATGTTTTTTTATCGTATTTTAGTAGTTGTTAAGTAGTTAATGAATCTATAGCCAAAAAAGATTATTGAGAGATGAACTGTCTTGGTCTTCCCACCATGTTTGAAACTCTCCTTGGGGTTCCAGTCTTCCTCATTCCACAGGCTGGAAGTGGTCAGTTAGGTGCATGAGAAAGGATGGATGGTAGAGAGGAAGGGCTAAGGATTGTCTGGCTAAGAAAGGTAGATAATGCTGTGTTTGTGTGGGGGTCTAGGGATGTGTGTGACTGCACATATACACACACATATGTGTGTGCACACAACTTCCTGGCTCTGTGATCACAGACAAGTTCCTAACCCCCTCAGCATGGCATTCATTCAGTACTCAAAAAATATTTGAGCAACTATAGAATCGGGAACTTCTCCTGGGCTCTAGAAATAAAGTGGGAAACAAGACAGCCAAATTCCCTGCCCTCATAGAGCTTACATTTTAGGCAGAGAGACAATCAGTGGGTGAGTGATGCTGCATGCCAGGTAATGGGGAATACAGTGAAAAAACAAACCGACTCAGGAGGAATCAGATGCCCCTGGGAGAGTGGTGGGCAATGCTACTTTAAATATGGTCGTCAGGGAAAGCCTCCCATGCAGGGAACTTCTGAGCAGAGAGCAGGCTAAAGTGAAGTGGTGGGTAACTGTCTGGGTGAAAATGGCCCAGGCAGAAGGAACAGTGAATGCAAAGGCCTTGAGCTGGGAGCGAGACTTGGTTTCATGCGAGTGCCAAAAGGGCTCCAGTGGAGTGAGAAAGTGGGAAGTGGCAGGTGATGCAACTGGAGAGAGAGGCCAGCTCGGTTCACACAGATCCTCAGTTTGTAATCTGTAAAATGGGGCTGTATTAATAGCAAATAGTATTGATATTATAGGATTGTTACAAGAATTAAGTGAGCTAAATGCATGTAAAATGTACTTAGTTCAGCATCAGGTCAGAGTAAACGTTCAGCAAATATTACTATAAATCAACTATTATGATTGTTGGTAAACTATTATGACTATTGGTAAATCCTATAGCAAGGATATTGTTTCTATTATTAAATAGGCAAGTTCCTCCCTGTCTCTCTCTCACCAAGGGCTGCTCTCCATGTACACTTTTTCTCAAAGTGTATGTAATCACTGCTAGGGGTTAGTGTCATTTTGTCATAACAAACCTGTCTTTTTCGCTGCAATATTCTGTTTCTGTCTGTCTTCTTCATGATTCTGTGTATCTCTGGAGTATGTGTGTGTGTGCATGGGTGCATGTGTGTGTGTGTGCATAGCATGTTGTGTGTGCTGCATCTCAGAGTTTGTCCCTGTCAGCCTCTCTCTTGTTTTGTGCACTTTTGTGTGTATGTGTTTGTGTGTGTTACTAAAACTTCAGTAACCCCAAGGGAATATCTGTACACACTGAAACCCCTGTGATAAAAACCTGCCAAACTGACAGGAGGAAAGTGAGAGGAAACATCAGCGAGACAGACAAATGAGGAGATGAGGTAGCAGAGCTGTGACTGGGGGAGCAGAAGCCACCCCTCCCCCCAACAAGGTGAATCTCTTCTTTGGGAGGCCCCAGGGGAAATGGCAGATTTCTCAGTAAAAGTCAACATTCTGCCTTCCCACCTGCCAGCCCTGCCCGGCCTGAAGGCCAGAGACCTCCAACACGTGCTTCTGCTTTGGAGATACACTTTCAGCTATGCCTGGGCCAGAGCCATCTTTTATGGTGTCCTCTGCTTTACTGACTCCTGCTGATGATGGGTTTACCTCCAAAGGGTCCGGGGACACTCAAAGCCTACCTCTCGTGAAGGGTGAACTGCCAGGTGGTACTCTCAGGTCCTAGCCGTGAACCAGGTGCTGGGGGCCGAGGAGGTGGGGCTGGCGGTGGATCAACCTGCCCATCTGAGCCACCCAGGAAAGAGGACCAGGCAGGACAGCTCCTCTTGGTCCTATGAGTGTATTCCAGTAGGAAGGAGAAAGGGCCATCTTGCTTTATAACAAGTTACAGCGGCCTGGAAGAAACAGATATACAGCTCTGACTTTGAGGAACTTGCTGTTTTAGCAAGAGGAGGCAGCAAAGCAACAGTAACTGTAGTAGATCAATAAATTATATAGTATATTAGAAGGTGATAAGTGCTACGGATAAAGCTGAGTAACTGGAATCAGGAGAACTGGTATGGGCAAAATGTTGCAGTTTTAATCAGTAGTCAGAGAAGGCCTCACAGAGAGTGGACATTCGGGTAAGGTATAAAGCAGGTGAAGGGGTGGTCTGCTGGTGCTCTCCCAGCCCCTTTCCTGGTCTTTGTAAGACTTTTCACATTCTTTGCCTGAAGTTCTGAAATTGAGGGATGGTGAAGTCTACCTGATGGGAAGGAAGAGGAGAGAAGATGCTTTTGTGACTGTGGCTTTTAATAAGAGGACAGGACTAGGGGGACTGTCATCCAAGAAAGGTCTCCTGCTACTCCAGGGCTCGGGACCTCTACCTGGGGATGACTCTGCTGGTGACCCCCTGTGTGAGGGGGTGGGGGCACTACTGTTTCTCTGTGCCTGGGTGTCCCTCCCCAGCCCGCCTTCCAGGGACATCCTGAGGTAGCTGATGTGATGTGAGGTCTGACAATCTCAAAGGTCTGCAAATCTTGATTGCACATAAGATGCAGCATGGAGGAGTTTCTGCAATCACCTGTGGTGGGCTCCTGCAGGGAAGAGCTGGGGGATGGTTCCGATTTGCTTGGTGCTGGGTCCCAGGCACATCTCTCATGAGGCATGCTTGGCGGTGGCATGGCCATCTCTTGTCCTCCCTCCCGCCCCCACTGCACCAACTGTTCGTTCCACTTGGTGTTAGGATGGCTGACACCTTGACAAGCCCATGTGGACGTTTGGTCTGGCACTCACTGGGCTGTTTCTGATAGCTCCTGAGAAAGCGAACTTTAAGAGTAAACCTGAGCAGTCAGTGACAGGAAGCTGAGCCACCTAAGGCATTTGCAAAAAGGAGAAAAGCTGTTGTGACGTCTCACCCAATTTCACTCAGGCAGAAGCCTTCACATTTGTCTGGAGCCGATCCTGAAGGTTCCAGTATGTCATTACTGAGATATTCCTGCATCTCACTTCTATCACAATACAGGAAGAACAACTCCACTTACCAGCACAGAACTGGAGGGACCCAGGAAGGGGAAGTGACTTCCTTTCCCAGTTCCCTACTATCATTGTTGCTGACAACTAATTCTTCATAGACCCATAAAGCTTTAGAAGTGGGAAACCCTCAAAGACTGCCTGGTCCATCACCCTCCCTGCTGCCCTCGCCTCACTATGATTGGTGAGTAAGCTGAAGCCCAGGAAAGGAAGTGGCTTGTCCAGAGTTCATGGCAACTTAGGAGAGGCATTTTCTACAATGTCTTTCCCAGCTTCTCTTCCACTGAGGAGTCACCCCATTCATCTTCTAGTCTGCCCACTAGGAAAGGTACGTTCTCTGCTCTTTCTGATGCCAAAACAGGCCTTAGAAGGGGAAAGGTTGGGCTGGACTGACTTGTAAAATCTCAGAACCTCCCCTTTTGCCCTGTGAAAGAAGTTCCTTGATGTCATCTTCCTTGGTTCCTTGTCTTCTGATGCAAGTTGGGACAAAAGCCCCCTGAAGCATCTATTCTAGAGCATCTTGGGGTTGCAGGGCCCCAGGCAGAGCTGACCTGCTGCCTGGTGGAAGCAGGCAGGGAAGCACCTTCCCCCACCACTAACCTTTCTCCAACAGAAATGCTTCTGTGCACTCCCTCATATAGGCATACATGTCTAGTATCTGAATATCATAGAGTTTACTAGCCTCCTGGAAAGGAAAAATGACAGCAACCTAACATTTCTCCTCATTCCAAGGGGTTACTGAAAGAAGGAAGTGGGTACAGGTTGGGGACCCCAGGGTGGTAATGAATCGAGGATGAACTTGAGTTTTAGTTTTGACCCCTAATGCTTACCAGCTCTGCCACCCAAGTGGTTTGGAATTCAGTTTCTTCTTTCATAAGATGTAAATGATAATACCTACCTTTCAGGGCTTTTAGGATTAAAGTTAATATATGTAAAGTTCTTAGCATGTAGAAGGCTTTTAGTAAATTGGGGGTGTTATCACCATCATTATATTACTATTATAACTACTAGGAAGTATATTCTTGCTAGGGCCAGGGACGACTAGCTAAATGACTGTTGGGATAAAGGTCGGTTCAGTTCTGGGCATCAGCTACAGGGATTTCCTGCCTTCCCCCTCCCCGCCCCCATCATATGTTGTGAAGACTCTTAGGAAATACTAAAACTGAGCACTCTCTTCATACCTGTTAAACTGCCCTCCAGGAGGCTGAAGGACCAAGAGCCTGTGGTCTCCCACCCTAGTCAGAGAGAGCTGTGTCACCTTGAAGGGGTAGCAGATTTTTCTTGTAATTCTACTTGCATGTCAGGGATGGAATTTTAATATGTTTGGGTCCAACCCCATTGGATATTTGAAGTTATCACAGACTGGGAATCTGAAACAGCTGCTGGTGCCACATCTTCAGGATTTCTAGGGCAGATGGGTAATTGGCTTGTTCCCCTTCTCCCTCCTCCAGACCAAGAGAAGAAGAGTCAGTATATAAAGGTAAAGCAAGAATGGATAAGAGGGGCCAGTGATTAGGGAAAAGCTTTGGCAGCCCTCTAATCCTGAACTCCATTAAGGATCTGTCTCCAGCAATTGCCCTGACAGTCAACTCACCTCTCAACTCACTGCCAGTGTCCCAAGGCTTTCAAGTCACTCTAAGTGCCATTTTAAATATAGCCATCTGTAATATTCCATTTAGAGCACATGAGGGGACTCCCACAAGGTGGGCAGATAGGGCCAGGGGCTGTGTCTCTGCCACCCTGCAGTCCCCCACGTGTGTTTATTAAGCACCACCATATGCTCAATGCAGGGCTAGATAAAACAGAGCAGAAGAAAGTCCCTGTTCTGAAAGGTCTGCACAGGTACAAAGTGGGAGCAACTCCAGCTGGAAGGATATTGAGAAAGAGAGATCCTACTGTGGGACTTACTCTGGAAACCCAACTTACTTGTGGAATTCGGGCTAAGGAAGGAAAAAGATGTCAGATTGAAGGGTACGTTCCCCTCATGAATTTGGGCGAATCATTGTAAGACTTCTGTTCTGGAGGCCAGGGCTTTGGGGATTTCTAGACTCCACCAATGTTGGTTTCCTCGGGCAACTCCCCAGTCCCCTTGCCCCTCTTACACAGGGTGGTGTGGAAGGAAGCCAACTCACACTCTCAGCCCTCTCCCTGGTGCTCAGGAATGACCTCTGAACAGAAGTGGTTAATTTCCACGAGGACTGATTTACTCGTACTTTGAATTCCTTGGAAAGAAAGGCTGAAAAGATAGGTTACTTAAGTGAATTGCATTCTCAGTTTGAATATTGATGAGGCATTTTCAAATGTAAATAGATGAGGGTTAATTTATGCCATTGTTCAAGATGACTAGTTGGCGTCAGTGATGTCACATGACTTTACCAAATGCAATATGGGTATAAAAGGAGAAATTACAAATAGCAGAATTATATCTTATAGAGTGTTTTAAGTACATTTCAAATATTACAGGAAGACAATAGAGACATGAATTTGACACTGAATCAGAGATATATGTGACCATTTCAAGGAAATGTGTAATGGTTGATGGGGAGACTGGATACTTAAAGGAAAATTGCGGAAGACAGAGGGGTGGAGAGTGTCCTCCTCAAAAGCGATTTAGAGTTGGTGCTGAAGGCTCCACAGCACACTGGATGACTGGAAGATGATTCAGAATGTGAGCTTTGGCATCATCAAGCCTTGGCTTCCGGTCGTGGCTTTGCCACTTACTACCTATAGGAGCTTGGGCAAGTTATTTGACCTCTCAGTTCTTCAGTTTTCTCAATAGTAAAGAGGGGATATGCTAGCACCCATTGACTGGGGGGTGATTATGAACAAATTAGAAAATGTTGATAAAATTCCCAGAACAGTGGCAGTCAAGTAATGAGGGCTCCATAAACCTTACTTTTCATCATTATTATTTTCAGTAGTCTGGTCACTCGTATAAGGGTGTCTTTACTTTTATTGTAAAAAAAAAAAAAAAAACTACAATATTTTTACTCCTGTCAATCATAAACTCACCCCTATATACTCCTGAGCCTATTAGGCTCAGATTTTTTTAGTGTCAAGAGTGACAGAGAGCAGACCAGGCTGCCTCTATTGACCACACTTCCTGCCAGTTACCACCTCAAGGCCTGAGCAGCAGGTACCAAGGGCCCCATGGCTATTCTAGTGGGCTGACTGTGCCCAACCAGCTTGAAGCATTAGTTAGTCCAGGATTTCCCAAATTTTATTTCTCATAGTCAAAGTTTTACAAGACATATATATATATATATATATATATATATGTATCTATAAATTTTTTTGGTCAAGTACATTTGGGAACATCTGAGTTGAGCAGGTATCTTTACTGTAGCACTTCCCAGAACATTTAGTATGTACATGGATGTTATAAATCTCTAAGCTTAAGGGGTAGGGAATATTGGGATGTAGAATCTCCCAAACTCATTGATTGTCAAGTTCATTTACCAGAAACACCTGGCACAATCGATGTATTATAGAACTTTTTCGGGAAAGATGTAATGATCTTTTTCCCAGAGCTTCTGGCTTCCTCTCACTTTCCCTGGCTGGTCTCACTGTTGTCCACTCTCCTTTGTGGTATTACATTTCTAGGCACAGGCTGAATCTGGGTGTTACCTCTCCGACTTCAAGAAAGGAGAGGTCTTTCAATCAAGTCCTCCAGGTTACACTTCGACCCCAGGGCAGCTTTTCTCTCCTGTCAGCTAAGGGACCTCTGGCTTACTCCTGGTCACATATTCCCAAGACCAGCATCTCTTCCATCCTAGGCCCAAGGAGCCCCATTCTGCTCTGAGCTCAGCCCCGAGCCTTAATTTATAATTCATTGTCCTTCCCTAAAAGTCACAGATTTTATTAAAATTCTGTTCCTTACTCACCATCAGAGCTGTGCAGTTCTCACATGGGGTTAACATATCACATTGCATCTTCTCAGTTAGTCCTTACTTTAGAGACTATTGCTTATTCTCAAGTATGTTTTACTCTATCTTCAACATTTAAAGTTGAATGCTGATAGCTGGATATCCCAAATTCTCAATGATTTAGGGGAGGTTATTTATTTATTTTGTTCCAGAACACCAGAGGTCAAACACTAAGACATTTTTCCCTTTTGTGCTTCTCAAGATAGTGGGCTTAAAGTGGAACACTCTTTGTTGCTAGAAGTGCTAGGAATAATCTCAGGACACAAAGTAAGAAACTACTAGAACTTTCATTTAAAACAATTTTTAAATTTAAAACAAGAAGTTGGACTTTACTAATATTTAATATACAAGTGATACTACACACTTCCTTCCTCCCTTACCCTGTCCATCAGCCCGTCACATGTCAGGAAGGCATGGAGATGCACAAGAGTTCCCCACTTTGGAGGGGCTGACACCAGGTCCTCACTGGTTGATTCCACTTTCAGCTTATTATAACAAATTTGTAATTTATGTGTGACACGACTTAATCAATGTTGTAAAAACACTCCTTGAAATAGAATCTCTACAATACTTTGCAATGATAAAAGAGTCGCCACAAAAATCTTTTGTACAACAGAGTTTTGCTGGTTCAATGAACATAATTCAACATTTTTCTTTTAAAATAACCAAAATATTGTAAATAGACATGTACTGTGAGTGCACGCTCAATGCAAAATTCTTTTTCTTAACTTTGGAGTGTGCAATCAAAGCTGTTTTGGGACCACTAGTCATTGAAGTATGGAAATTTTCAGCTATTCTGTAAGTGAATTTTATCCCAGTCTCTGATTTTTGCTCTCTTGTTATGTTCTAAAATGATTCCCTTGTATCCTAGAATTTGTTGTTAGACTCAGCACAGAGATCCCTAGAGTCCACTGTGCATTGGTGGGGATCAAGTGCATGTAGTTCAATTTCTTTGTTCCTCAGTCCTTTAGACCTAGAATTTCCCAGACCCGTGAACAGGGGGTTTTCTCTGGGAGTGATCATGAGGAATTTGAAATGGTGTGGACAAATAAGGAAATCTCCAGACAAGCAGAGAGCATTGTCATAGCTATGGCCACTCAGACTACAGGAAAGATTCTTGTATAAACATGGCCAGAATGACTGTGGAGCTTGAGGACAGTTTTCATAGATATAAATCTGTCAGTTTTAGGGTTAGCCTTTTCTCGTGTTGCCTCCTATTTATTTCCCACTCATTTTCCTTCTTATTGCATTCCTGTTCTTTTCCTTCCTTTACACCATTTTTCGGTATTGCTCCCACCTTCCCCCTTACGTTTTTCCTCAACCTCTTTTCTTGTTCTTCTCTGCATTCACCTTCCATTTTCCCGGTCTCTGAGGAGAGAGGCAGAACTGGAATGGGGTCAGGCTAGTGTTTTTCAAACATGACACATTAGTGGGTCGAGAAATCAATTTAGTGGGTCACGAAATCAATTTAAAGGGTCATGACCAGATTTTTAAAAAGGAATAGAGTAAAATTGAATAGAACAGTGTCTATCAAACATAGTAAGCATAGGTATTATTTATGAAACTATATAGGTACACATATATGTGTCCTGGCTTGCCAGGTAAAGCATATTTCTTGCCACAAGTCACGGTCAAAATAAAAGCCCCTTGTCTAAGGAATAGCATCCTGCCAATCCTGGCAACAAGTTGATTTCAGCTTTGAGCATGCAAGCCGCATTTCAGGTAGTGCTGATGTCATCATCTGTCCCTCCAGTGGTTTGTATTCAAGGTAGTTCCCAAATCAATCCATTTAGATTCAACAGTTACTTTTGGCAACTTAGCCTGGCAGCTGTGGGGTGCAGATAAGGCATTGGACACAAAGTAAGTCTAACTGATTTCAAGCGCCTGCTTTGCTTTGAGATCTTGACCTATAACTTCTTTCTGAGGCTCATTTTCTCATCTGTGGAGCAGATCAGTGCTTTCCAACCTTTTATTACATTAACACACACATGGCAAAGGAACATATTTGTCCTGCTGCCCAGAGGGCTGGAAAGCTCACTATGGCAGCACCCCAGGGACGCTCTGGCAGCCTCGCAATGCACACACCACTCACCAGTTGGCATACATAGGTCTAAATGACCAGAGGAACCAAACAAGCCTGGAAACCTTTGACCCTATAACTCTTTGTGCAGGTCCCCATGCTGGGAACATACAAAGACACACAAGACAAGCTCTTGTGTGTCTGTTTCGCTGCCGTGCTCACTACCTGCAGTTTACAAGAGAAGCCATGAGGTGCAGCGCCGGCTGAGTCATGAGCAACTTTACTTTGTACTGACCTCTCCTTGCCTGGAGTCTTGACTCATCAAGGTTTCTTTTACTCTGTGGGAGCTGAACACAACCCTGAACCACCTTGCAGCCTTGATATTTCTTAGTTATAGACATAAACCTGGGGCAAGTCAAGATGAGAGGGACAGACTCCAATGGCTCTCCAAATGCCAACTCCTGCGGCATTCACCGTGTGCAGTGAAGGGAAAAGAAAACTAATTACTACCTTCCTAAAGAGCTGAGCATGGGTGGATACGCCCTTGAAAGTGGCCAGCAAAAATGCTTCTTGCAAACCGTTTGCCTCCCGCAGCTGTCTCCCAGGCTGCCTCCTAGAGCCTTCGCTGCCCTGAGGATCTCTGCCTCGGACCATTAGCAAAGAGGCTGGTCATCATTAACTAGTTGGCATTGACTGATGGTACCAAGGTTTTCTTGGCTGCACATGGGCTGGTGGCAGGCACTTAGTTGACCCCTGGAATTTGGAGTTTATTCTGCCATGAAAACAAAGAAAGAAATGAGCGGAATGAACAGCAGCCCTCGTGGTGAGCCCCACTAGTTAGAGACGGCTCAGCAGCCTTTGCTGGCTCCCTCCTCCAGGCTGCCAGAAGAATCCTGGTTCTGCGTCCCTTTCCTCCCATCACTCTCAAATGCCTGCTGCTTTTCCTCTCCAGACCTGTGGAAGCAAGCAATCTGTCGAGATTCCTGTCCCTTCCCTCCCTCCTGGCACCCGGAGCTGGGGAGATAGTATCTTGTATCCTGGTGAAGATGTAAGGGACCCATTCCTGAAAATATGCTTATCCATTCAAGTGTGTGTTCCCCACACTGCAGGAATCCTTCTGAATAGAAAAGAATTCTTTTAACACACTCTGCGTGTATTTATTTTATCAGGTCATCTTTGGTAGCTTTTATTTGTTATTGAGTGATAGCTTTTCATTCAGTTCAACAAGCATGTATTGTCCACCTACTACAGGGATTGGTAAAACACAGCCTAAATCTGATCCACTGCGTGTTTTTGCAAATAAAGTTTTATTGGAACGAGGCCTTGCCCATTCATTTACATATTACGCTGGCAGCTTTCACTGCTGGAGGAGGTGAGTAGTTGAGTCAGAGACCATATGGCCTCTGCAAAGTCTAAAACGTAAAATATCTGGCCCTTTACAGAAAAAAAAAAAATGCTTTCCTCTGACCTGCTCTATGCTGGACACCAAAGTCAGGGAATAAGATGGGGGGTGAGTGCAAAAGGAGGCAAAGGCAAGGTCATTTTCTCGGAGAGGATACCAGTTTGTTGGGGGATGAGAGCTTAAACACATGAAGCATACATTGCCAACAGTCTCCCTTTTCCTGGGCGGCCACCGTGTGTGTATCCTCACCCCTGGGCCTCTGCTTGTCCTGTGGTCAGTCCAGAATGCACTGACACGTCTCACCAGGGACACCCTGCCTGTGCTTCAAAGCCTGTGTTCTACTTTGAGTCTTAATCCCTTACACCCTCCAGACTGCGCACTCTGAAGGACAGGCATTGGGTCTTAGGTCTGTCTTTGCAGCCCCCATGGGGCCCATAGGGTGATTTGGACCTTGCGGATGCTTACTAAGCATTTGCTGAATTTCAGTGAATCCTCACACTGATTTGCAGAAGATGGGAGGAACACATGAAATGACCTTCCCTTTGCCAGTTAAAAAAAGAAAAAATCCCTAATGGACCCTGAGCCAAACTGATGAGATCTGACTCCCTGAATCTAACCTCAAGCCAAGACCTTGGCTTTAAGCCAAAGTAGCAAGGCTCCTCCAAATAATTAAACCATTCTGGTAATTGTCTTCTAAGCAAGTCACCATTTCTGGAGAATTTCTGTACATGTTTGTTTTATAGGAAAAGGGGGCCTAGTGATTCATTCTTCTGCTACTTTCCCACTAAAATCTCCTAAATGCCACCACCACAAAAAAGAAAATTTTTTAAAAATCAAAATGAGAACAATAATTTTACATGACAGCAGTATTTATATGGCTGCTCTCCCCATGATGAATTCATCCAGGGGCTCAGCACCTCCCCCAGATGTCAATTCATAAATCAGGAAAAGCTATTACCCACCAGCCATAAAAACGGAGTCCACCCCCAACACAGAGGACTCATTTTAGAAGCAGCTGCCCCACTCCCAAGGCAAAAATGAGTTTGGAAAATCCACCTGAGTGAGGAGAACTATCTCTTACTTGATAAATAGTCTTTCCTTCCTCTCAATCTCCTTTCCCCTAGAAATAGGTACCATAAATAGCATGGATATGTGCCCTTCCACAGAAATAATCGTAACAGGGCTAATGAGATTGAGAGGGGGCAAAGGGCATGAGCGAGAATGGGGAGAAGCCTGGAGGTTCCCAGGAAACCTTTCTCATGAGCTTAAGTGTGGTTCATGAATAAACAGCTTGGTGAGAATTCAGGGGGAGTCCACCTTTCTGGGATTCCTCCTGTAAGCACCCGTGGAGGACAGGCAGAAGGCCAGGAGAGAGGACTGGGAGGGAGGGCATGCTATCAGGAAAGGCTGGGCAAGAGCAGGAGGGAGTCACTGGATTCGCTTGTGACTCATTCAGTGTTACTGTAGATTTCATCTCTAATTTCAATGGGTACGTGTTGGGATGGGGAAGGGACATAAAGAGAGTGAAAGGAAAGCAAAGAAAGGATGAGAGGAAATGAGAAGGAAGGAGGCAAGAAAGCTCTTCAGGGGGTATAGTCAATTTGAAGAGATTCCCCATTCATGTTTACTTAACGTATATTGGGACTACAGCAATGGACAAAACAGGCAATACCCATGCATTTACGTAGTTTACATTCTGGAAGTCAGCAAGTAACTAACCAAGATAACTTCTGCTAGTGGTAAGTGCTGTAAAGGAAATAAAAGAGAGTTGCATGACAAAGAGAAACTGGGACTAGATGGTGGGCAAGTTTCAAGTGGGTGGCCCAGGAAGCCCTTCCTGAATATACAACACGTGAGCTAGCCACTATATACCTGCCAGGAGGACATTCTAGGCAGAAGCAGGTTGTACTTGTGGTTGTTACATTCAAGTAACAGAAAGGTAGTCACTGTGGAAAGAGAAAGCAGGGGCACTTGGAAGCCCCCATCGATGTACAGGAGAGAGGTTTGGGAAACACTCCAACAGTGCAAGAGGAAGTGCTAGGCCCCGGGTGCTGAGGGTTTTTATCTAGTTCATCCACATAGCAACAGTCAGGGTCTTGCAAAAGACAAGAGGCCCCTTCTCTGTCTTGATTTTTGCCTGGAATGACCTTTGCTGGAGCACCTTAATTCACTAGCACACAGAATACAGGAGCTAGATGCTCCACGATAAAACAACGGTAATGAGAGCTAACAGTTATATAGTACTTACTATTATCCTGGCAGGGTTTTTTTTGGGTCGGTTTTACTCAGGTGTAATTTACGTATTGTCACCAGTTTTAAGTATTCAGTTATATGGTGGTGATGGGATAGTTCTGTATCTTGATTTCAGTGGTAGTTACATGAATCTATACCCGTGATAAAATGACATTGACCTATACTCGTTTTTAATACCAAAGTCAGTTTTGTGGTTTAGATATTGTATTTCCATTATGTAACCTGTAGCCATTGGGGAAACTGGGTGAAGGGTAAATAGGTCCTCTTCATACTTCCTCTGCAACGTCCTGTAAATCTACACTATTTCAAAATTAAAACCTTAAAAAATAAAACAAAATAAAGTATATAGAAGGAAAAAGGGAAATTTTTAAAATACACCACAGTAAAAATTGTTGCATAGAAGATCCACTGTTGGATACAAAAATTAGTGGGCAAAAATTTGAGGAAAGAAATAATATTTTCATAATCTCAAATTGCTTCCCCCAGGGTGTTTATTAAGTGCAAAGGGAAGAATAGTAACTTTATAGTGGAGAAACCTGGCAGAAATTACCTTATGCGAGTGACCAAGATTGACACCATCAGTAGCAGAACATTGCAACTTATGAACCTTTCACACACTACACTAAGAACACAACATCACTTCTGTGCTATTTTTGCCAATAATACACAACGGTATTTTAATCCTAAGAAAACATCAGACAAACCCAAATTGAGGGAAATTTTATGAAAACAACTAACTAATATGCACCAAAAGTATCAATCATGAAGACAAGGAAGACCAAGAAACTTTTATAAATTAGCAGTGGCTGAAGAGGCATAACAACTAAATAGGATGTGGGAACCTCAGCTAGATCCTAGGACAGAAACAGAGAACAAGTAGAAGAATTCATGAAATTATAATAATCTACCTAGTGGCATTGTACCAATGTTAATTTCCTGGTCTTGATCATCGTAATAGGGTTATGCGTGCTGTTACCACTAGGGGAAGCTGGGTGAAGGGTAGGTGGGAAATCTTTATACAATTTGTGCAACTTTTCTGTAGGTGTAAAATTAGTTCAAAATAAAAAGTTTTAAAATTTAAAAAAAAAAATGTATGCAGTGGTGTAATCATCACTATCGTCATGACATAAGCGTTTCTATCACCCCAGAAAGTTCTTTCATGCCCATTGCAGTAATTCTCTCCCTCTACCTCCAGTCTCTGACCCCTGGAAACTGCTGATCTGCATTCTGTCATTATGTAGGTTTGCTTTTTCTGGAATTTCACATAAATGAGATCATATAGCCTTCTGCATCTGACTTCTTTCACTCAGCACAGTGCCATTAAGATTCCCCCATGTTGTTGTGTACATTGGTAGTTCATTTTCTTTTTTTTTTTATTTTTTAAAAGATTTTTATTTATTTATTTAATTCCCCTCCCCTTTCCCGGTTGTCTGTTTTCTGTGTCTTTTTGCTGCGTCTTGTTTCTTTGTCCGCTTCTGTTGTCGTCAGTGGCACAGGAAGTGTGGGTGGCGCCATTCCTGGGCAGGCTGCTCCCTCCTTCGCGTTGGGCGGCTCTCCTTATGGGTGCACTCCTTGCGCGTGGGGCTCCCCTACGCGCGGGACACCCCTGTGTGGCAAGGCACTCCTTGCGCGCATCAGCACTGCGCATGGGCCAGCTCCACACGGGTCAAGGAGGCCCGGGGCTTGAACCACGGACCTCCCATGTGGTAGACGGACACCCTAGCCACTGGGCCAAAGTCCTTTTCCCTGGTAGTTCATTTTCATTGCTGACTCACATTCTATGACATAGGTTACCTCAGTTTATCTGTTCACCAATTGAATGATATTTGGGTGGTTGTTTTTACTGATTATGAACAAGGCTGCTATAAAAGTTCTTGTGCAGGTTTTTATGCAGACATACATTTGCGTTTTTCTTGGATATATACCAAAGAGTGGAGTTTCTAGGTCATTTTATAATAAACTGCCAACTCACTTTTGGACTAGCTGTACCATTTTGCATTCCTGCTATCAGTGTAGTTCATGCTGTTCCACATTCTCATCAGCACTTAGTACTGTCTCTTTTATTTTTAGTCATTTGAATAGGTATGTAGTGATATGTCACTGTGGTTTTAATTTGCATTTCCCTAATGATTAATGATGCTAAGTATCTTTACATGTGTTTACTTGCCATCATAAATTTTCTTTGGTGATGTCTGCTGAAATCTTTTGCCCCTTTTTAAAATGTTTGGTTGTTTGTTTTCTTATTGTTATTATATAATTTGCAAATATTTTCTCCTAGTCTTTGCCTTATTTTTTTTCACCCTCTTATACAGAGCAAATATTTTTAATTTTGATAGAACCCGATATAATACCGTTACCGTTTTTCTGCTATCAGTCATAATTTTGTGTCATATCTAAGAACTCTTTGTCTGACTCAGGGTCAAAAAGATTTTCTCCTATGTTTCATCCAGAACTTTTATAAATTTACATTTTACAGTTAGACACATGATTCAGTTTTTTAGTTAATTTTTGTATCAGGTGTGAAGTATGGGTGAGAATTCATTTTATTGAATATTGATGTCCAGTTGTTGGAAATCCAAATTGTTGCAAAGACTATCCTTTCTACGTTAAATTGCCTTTGCACCTTTATAAAAAAATTTTAAAAAACCAATTGGCTGTATTTGTGTGAGTCTATTTCTAGACTCACTATTCTATTTCATTAATCTACATGTCTATCATTTTACCAAAACCATGCTTTCTTGATTACTTTAATCTAGAGTAAATATAAAAATCCAGATTTATTCTTCTTTTACAAAAGTGTTATGGCTATTCTAGCTTCTTTGCTTTTTCATAAAAATTTTAGAACGAGCTTGTCAATAGCTCTAAAAATCCTACTGGATTTCTTTTTTTGTGATTGTGCTTAATCTGTATTAAATTATATTCAGTGTAGCTGACCTTGGGGAAAATGATATCATAACAATACCAAATCTTCTAATCTGTGAACACAGTATATATTTCCATCTATCATCTCTATTGATTTCTTTCATTAGTGTTTTATAGTTTTCAACATAAAAATCCTGCACATATTTTGTTAGATTTATACCTAAGTATTTCACTTTTTAATGCTAATGTAAACTATTTTTAAAATTTTTATTTCTAATTGTTCTTTGTTCATATATAGAAATACAAATGAGTTTTTACATTGCCCTTATATACAGCCTTTCTAAACTCACTTTTTTAAAAAGATTTATTTATTTATTTATTTATTTCTCTCCTCTTCCCCCCTGCCCCAGTTGTCTGTTCTCTCTATTTGCTGCATCTTCTTCTTTGTCTGCTTCTGTTGTTGTCAGTGGCACGGGAATCTGTTTCTTTTTGTTGTTGTTGTTGCATCATCTTGTTGTGTCAGCTCTCTGTGTGTGCGGCACCATTCTTGGGCAGGCTGCATTTTCTTTCACGCTGGGCGGCTCTCCTTACGGGGTGCACTCCTTGTGCGTGGGGCTCCCCTATGTGGGGGACACCCCTGCGTGGCACGGCACTCCTTGTGCACATCAGCACTGCGCATGGGCCAGCTCCATACGGGTCAAGGAGGCCTGGCGTTTGAACTGCAGACCTCCTGTATGGTAGACGGACACCCTAACCAGTGGGCCAAGTCCACTCCCCTAAACTCACTTTTTGGTTCTAGAATTTTTGTAGGTTCTTTGAGAGTTTCTACATAGACAATGATGTTGATGTTACCTGTAAATAGAAAGTGTTTTATATCATCTGTTTCAATCTATATGCCTTTTCTTTCTTTTTCTTGCCTTGTTGAACTGGATAAGACATGCAGTATGATATTGAATGAGCATAGTGAGAGAGGACATCCTTCTCTTGTTCTCAAACCTAGAGGGAAAGCATTCAGTCTTTACTTTTACTATGATGTGAGTGGTAAGTTTTTGTAGACACCCTTTATCAGATTAAGGAAATCCCTTCTCTTCCTGGTTTACTAGGAGAGTTTATAAGCATGAAGAGATGTTGAATTTTGTCAAATGCTTTTTATGCCTCTATTGAGATGATCATGTTGTTTTTCTTCTTTAATATGTTAATATGGTAAATTACACTGAATGAATTTTGAGTATTGAACTTGCTTTGCATTCCTGAAATAAATCCCTCTTGGTCATGATATATGATTCATTAAAATTGCTGGATTTTCTTTGCTAATATTTGCTGAGGATTTTTTTACCTTTTTTTCATGAGGGATATTGGTCTGTAGTTTTCTTTTCTTGTAGTAACTTTTTCTTGTTTTCACTTTGGAGTAACATTTTTCTCATAAAAACAATTGGGAAGTACTATTTTCTATGTTCCAGCAAAGATTGTATAGAATTGGCATTACTTATTCCTTAAATGTTTGATGGAATTCACCAGTGAAGCCATATGGGCTTGGAGCTTTAACTGCAAATTTGATTTCTTTAATATAAATTAACTCAGTTAATTCTCACTAAAGTTCTAAAGGCCTATTTTACAGAATAAGAAACTAAGTCACAGAGAAGTTAAGAACCTCCCCAAGATTACAGAGCTAATAAGGGATGAAGATAGTTGTTTTAGTTTACTAAAGGCTGCCAAGGCAACATACTAGAAAGGGGCTGGCTTTTACAATGGGGATATATTAACTTATAAGCTTATGGTTTTGAGGCCGTGTTAGTGTCCAGGGTATTACCAGGAGCTGCAGCTGTGGGCAATCAGGCACATGGAAGGGTGTGGCTGAGCGTGAGGATTTCGACCTTGCTCAGGCCCAAGAGTCGGGGGGGCTTGCTCCTGCCAGGCAGCCGGCGGGGAGTGCTCCAAAAGGAAGCACCGGTTCTCCAGGCGTGGGGGACGCGCGGTTGGGGAAAAACCACGGAGACCGCTTGAGCGCAAGAACAGGTCTGCTTTATTACGGAAGTACACTTAGCTATATAGGGTTGGGTAGAGGGAGGGGCGTGATGAAGGGAGGGTTGGCTAAGGGGCGGCTGTGGATAGGCTGAAGCTGATGGATAGACCTGAGGTAAGCAGTTACTGGGGAAGAGGGCAGATTGTAGGTTGGCAATATGGGCGGGACTGGCGGGAAGGGCGGCGGGGGCTGAAAGGGGAGGAGGGGTGGAGAGAGGCGGTAACAGAAGGGCACAATGGCGGTATCTGCCAGTCCCCGCCTTCTCCTCTAGGCTGTGTTGCTTTCAGCTTCTGGCTGCCTCCAGATTTCTCTCTCAGCTTCTAGGAATTTCTCTTTGTTTCTGCAGCCTTGCTGATTCCAGTTTATAAAGGACTCTAGTAAGAGGATAAGACCCACCCTGGGCTATGCCTTACTGGAGTAATCTAATGAAATGGCCCTTGACTGAATCTCATCTAATCAAAGGTTCACAGTAAGTTTACACCCACAGGAATGGATCAATTTAAGAACATAATTTTCTGGGGTCCACAAAAGTATTCAACTTTGATAGTTTGGCTCAAGAGTCTATGCTCTTAGCCACCTTCCTGTACTGGCTCTCTCAATAGTCATTGTACCAGGTAGGCAATGGATGGATAATCAGCATGACCAGGACTTGGTAATACCATGCCCTGATGGACCTTTCACTTTCAAAGTGACTCCTGGAATAGCCACTGGGAATTTTATCAATGGAATTAGCTAGCAACATTGATGTTTTGTTAATAACATGCAGGATCCTAGGTTAGAACATTTATCTATAAATGGAAGATATGTCTTAGCAGCCCTCTAAATTCAATAAAAGCAATCTTTCATTAGTTAAAAATTCTAACTACATACAACAACCACTTTTTCAGAAAAGAAAAGGTAAAATCTGTCTTCTAACTGACAGATGTTTCTTGGGGTTATTTTAACCTCTTCTGTCTAGTTTTTATGGAGCCTGGTTGGGCAGGCCTAATTAGACATTTCTTCAAGTATTCAGAATGTCAGAGCTCATCATACCTCCTTGCCTGTGGCAGTGATCACAGGGGACACGGAAGACAAAGGATTTTTCTGCAACATGAGTTTCTTTAGGTGGGATTTCTGGACTCCACTTACTGTTTAGAGCCACTACCACCCTCTAAAAACCTGTCTCTTTCCATTTTGGACTTTTGTGGTTAGGTGGGTACTGGGGTTACACGTTTCTCCCCATTTTGTAGATTGGTAAGGGCATTGTGTGGTTATGGAAGGAAACCACACATCCAGGGGGCCTATGCTTCTGGCCAGTGCCATAGTCATCAGCCTACCCTGACCTCCCTCTCTTCTCTGCCTCTAAGCTTGGATTACTATGGAGCATGTTAATACCCCACTAAATAAGTAAGTGGAGATGCCATTACTCATCAACATAGTTTTCCTTTTATCCAGAACCAAGTGTTCAGGTAAGAGAAAAAAAACTGAGAAATGCATATTTGAATCCAGTCGGCATAGCTGGGTGTGATTCCCAACACTGGAAGAGCCTTTGATGTTATGATTCTGGAGTCAGAGTGAAAGGAAGTCTGTGTCTATGTGTGTGCATGTGTGTGTGCATGCATGCACACATGGCCATATGTGTTCAAAAACAACCAGACTTGTTTTAAGAGAGTCATGTGTGAGATTAGGGTATTATTTTTCCCTCTAATTTCAGGTCCCCATGCCTTCCCTTTCAACAATGCCAGACACTCTGACATCACTTAGAAAGGATGATGTCTATCCATAAAGATGTAGAATACATAGGGATAACCTTACTCCCTTCTATCCATTACAGAACTCAGGGCTTTATTTTCGCTCCATACAGGCAGATGCATTCTTTGAATCATTTGTTCAACAAATATCTGTTGAGTTCCTACCAAGTGCTTAATACTGTACTAGGCAAGAGAGTTATAGTTAAATAAAACACAGCCTTCCTTCAATGTATTCATGATGTATGGAGAGAAAGCCATGTAAACATATAAATTACAATCTAATGAGTTGGGTGACAATAGAAGGGAGTATATGATGGAGAGGTTGTACAGAGTAGGGAGTGAAGGGGAAGCCCCTGAAACAGGCCACACCTGGACTGAGGTTCAAGGATGAATGAAGTTTGCAGAGGGCATCTGAGAGAAAAAGTGATTCTAGGCAGAAGCAACAGAATGGCAAAGCCAAGGAAGATTTTGAAACAATATGATGTCTTGAGGAGAGTCATAAAGAGTTTAATGGTGTTGGAACATAAATTGAGATGGGAGCATGGTGAAGACTGAAGAACTGGGCAGCGATGAGATCATCCTGAGCCCTAAGTGCTCTGCTACAAAACCTGGATTTTACTCCATAAACAATGAAGATTCATTGGTGTGATTTAAGCAGGGGCGAGACAGTGACAGACTTGAATGCTAAACAGATCATTCTGGTGGCAATATAGAGAACAAATCAAAATGGGGAAGTCCAGAGCTAGGCAGATGAGGTAAGAAATATTTGCAATCATGTACCAGGTACTTACTTAATTTAATCTTCTTAGCAGTGCTAAAAAAAGTAGTTATTAAGAAGTTATTTTTATTTTCATTTTATGATGAGTAGCTGTGAAGTTCGTAATTTATCTAAAGTTACCTGACTAGTAAGGGGTAAAACTGTGATTAGAGTAGTTCCATCAGAATTAAAGGCCTGATTTAAGATTGCAAGAATGGAGAGGAAGGGAAGCAGATGTGGTTCAAGTGATAGAGTTTCCACCTACCATATGGGAAGACCTGGGTTTGATCCCTGGGGCCTCCTGGTGAAAAAGAAGAGGAGAAAGCATGCCTGTGCGGCAAGCCAGTGCCTGCACAAGTGCCCACATGATTAGCCAGTGCCTGCACGAGGGCCCATGCGAGTGCCTGCATGGTGAGCCAGTGTCCCACGCGAGTGAGTCACGCAGCAAGATGATGACACATCAAAAGAGAGACAAGGGGAGAGTCAAGGTGAAGCTCAGCAGAAACCAGGAACTGAGGTGGCACAATTGACAGGGAACCTCTCTCCCCATCAGAGGTCTCCAGGATTGAATCCTGGTGAATCCTAGAGGAGAAGAAAAGACAAATAGACAGCAAAAACAGCAGGGTGGGAGGAGGGGAGAGGGGGAAAGTAAATAAATAAATCTTTTTAAAAAAAAGAGTGGAGAGGAAGATATATGTTTAAGGTACAGTAAGGAAATAAAATAGCCTTGGTGATGACAGAATGTAGAAGAGGCTGGAGGAGATAAAGGAGTTCAAGACGTTTCCTGGAGTTCTTGGTTATTGGATTTTAGATTTTCTGGTGATGCCATGTACCCAAGAAAGAAACACCAAAAGGCCATCCTAAACCCTCACTTGTTCCCTCTCTTTGTAACAAGTGTCTCCTACCAGTGCTCTGAATCTTATCCTTCTAGCATCCAAGGATTGTATGTCCACATTTCTTTCCTTTAACACAAAATTCTTGGAGTTTGTGAGTTTAGATTTTCTACTCCATTTCCCTTCACCACTAATGCTTTGCTCAATCTGGTTTCTGTGATGAAACTATTTTCTTTAAAAAGTATCCTGTGACCTACACCTACCAAATCTCATGGTGTCTTTTCAGTTCTCCTTCTTTTTGACCTCTCAGCTGCTTGATGGTTATATCCAAACTTTTATGGCAGTGATGATGTCCTTAACTTGGCTTTTTCATATATAGTAAAACTGATGGCCAGAAATGCAACATGGACTCTTACCATTGAAAGAGAAAGTCCAAAAAAGAACCTCAACTTTTGGATATATTTCTTTAATAGCTCTCCCAAATAAAGCCCATATATAAGTGATCATTTGGGGAAACATTGCCAGGTATGTTTCCTTTTACCAATGGAACAAACTTCCTTTCTTCCCTATTCATTTAGTTGACACCTCTGCCAGCAGCATAAAATTTTCTTGTGATGGTCTTTGTTTTTAGACACTAAAATGAGTAGCCAAGTATATCAATTAAGATGAGACAAAGTAGAATAGGATAAGCTTCAAAATTTCAGGGACTTCATATTTAACTTTTGTAGATTTTGTTTGTTTGTTTGTTTGAGGTAACTGGGCCAGGGATTGAACCTGGTACCTCATATGTAGGAAGCCTGTGCTCAACCACTGATCTACCTCGGCTCCCCTGAGTTGGTTTTTTCATTTGTTTTGCTTGTTGTTTGATTTTTTTTTTTTTAGGAGGCACTGGGGACAGAATCTGGGCCCTCCCATGTGGGAAGCAGGCACTCAACTGCCTGAGCCACATCTGCTACCCCATATTTAAATTTTATTCATCATTCATTCCAAATCCACCATGCTTCCAGCTCTCCAGGGAAGTCCACCATGCTTCCAGCTCTCCAGGGAACTCCCTATCTGAATGGGTACTTTTGGATAGGCTAATTCCATCTTGTGCCTCTGCTATCTCAAACATGGTCTATATTATTTTTGCTGTGGAGGGAAAGAGAGCTGGTTGATCACAGCTTGGTGCAGCAGTGATACATATAACTTACACTCACAGCACTTTGGCCAGTACTGGTCACGTGGTCTCATGTAATGACAAAGGAGCTAGGAAGTTCAGCCTTTCCAAGTACCTAAGAAGGAAAGAAGCCCCAGATATGAGTGTGCACTATTCATCTCCAATGCATTGAAAAGGTTCAAAGAATCTTTTTTCCATACTTCTCTAGTGAAGGGACAAGTACTCCTTTAGCTTCACACTGTTCATGAATGATTAAGAAGCAACTCAACTCAGAGGCAGGAGAAACCTTTAGTTCATGTCACGGAGGCACTTCAAAAGATAAAATTCTTTGGTTCTGTATTTCAGGACCAGAGTTTATGGACAGCTGCTCACATTGTTAAAGATTCTGCCTGGAAATCAGGTTTCCTCGCAGTTATCAATTTTCTGAATTGCCATATGGCTAGAGACATATACACAAATAATGCCATCAAAACCCCTCTCTACTCCTACTTCTCTACCCCACAGATTTGAGCAACTGTCTTGATGAGCAAGGACAGATCGTCAAAATGCCATCCTCTCTGAGTGTTTGGTTGACACATCCATCTAAATTTTAAGTGACAGCGTCTACTCTCAACGCTTAGGAGGCTGCTCTGCCTTTTACCCTAATGAAACCGCCAAGTAATTTTGGAACCATGGTGGGAAGTCTGGATCTATCCCCCAGGGGATACCTTAAATAACTTGGTTCTTGCTGGTCTCAATCAGTCTGTAATTTCTAGACTTTCTAAGTTATCATCTATGAATCCGTCCCTCTCTCCAGGTTCTTGTTTGTAAATCATCCCCATGGCACATATAACTTACGAAGTTGCACAGTGATTGCTGTGAAAAAAATTCACATGTGACAGCCCCCTCAGTATGTGGTATGGAAATTAATATTTATTTTATGGCAAGGTAAAAGTAAAGCTGTAGGTAGGAATATGTCCATGACTCTGTATATATACATATCTCCATACTTAGTGTTTTCTCTCCAAATTAGGGAGATGAGTACAGCTCTTAGGAAACCTGAGGGCGAACAGAATGGATTCTGAGCATGCTGGTATTCTCGATTATTTCTGTCAACCCCTCAGGCACGTTTCTTTGTGATTCCCATTAAAGGTGGGGGCCTCAGCACTGACTTCCTCTCATGTGCTAAGGGCAGCTCCCTCTACCCTCCGCAGGCCTCCCTATTTGTTTCATTCCTGTCTTTTCTCTCCAATGATAGAAATATCAGACAACCCAGCAGTGTCCCTTTTCATCCAAACCTGGCAGCCTCTCAGGGAAAAGGACAACAAGATGAAGTTACTCTCAGAAAAAAATAAAATAAATAAAACCACAAGAGGGAAGTGATTTTGGAAGAACAGAAGTTGACAAAAAATGCCCCTTTTGGCATAAAAGTATGTCAGGGTGTTCGATTTTCACTATTTCTACAGTAGGACTACACCTGTACCTCCAGGTCTTACTGGCTTTTTTAGACACACCTAACCCATCATCAAAACACTACCTAATTCTGAGACAGAGCTGATGTAGAATTCCATTCTCTTCTAGGCATCATCAGCACAATCCTTCTACTCTCTTCTGATCTGAAATGTTTGCTCACCAGTCAGCACATCTGGATACTTTCCAAAAGTTAAGAACATAAGCTAATAGAATAATAACACCTTGTATTTATGTAGCACCTTCCTTGGAGGTGCTCCAAGTGCTTTACCAACTGCATCTCACTGAGTCTCCCATCAGCCCTAAAAAAAGGGTTACTCCCCCTTTGCTATTAGCAGGGCCAACTGGGACATCCATAAGAGCAGCTCAGGAAAAGTGACACAACACTCCTCCCCTCCCCTCCCATATCCACTAGGCAGGCCAACATTTGACATGCCAAATGTGCCTCCGTTGACTGAGGAAGCAACAGATCATATCCACAGGAAGTGGGCTGAGACCTCCGCTCCAAATAGCTTGGCAACCTGCCTCACCCTAGAGGTGCTGGCTGTCTAGACGGGGATGGGTGTGGACCTGGATTCTGCATATAATGCGAAGGCATGAGGTGTTTGGCTACTTCTCTTGGCAGCCTGTGTGCTGAGCACCTCTGTAAGTAAGTCCTGCACCCCATCCACTAGCTACAAGTAATTTTTCCTAGGAATTTCATGACCAGATCAGTAATCCAAACATAGATTAAACACATGAGTCTAGATGAGGAAAAAATACAGGATTACAGAGAGTGGGTTGAGAGCCAGTATTGTATTTGGGATTGAGGAAAGCGAGACAAAGTGGGAAACCACCACACTATCCCTATGGTGCTAAAGTCACCCTTCTTGGATATTTTACAAAGGAGTTCATATCAAGCACAAAGTAGCTTTACCTTCAAAGAGAGACCATCGCGCATCCCATGTATTTTCCACAATGTAATAAATTCCTTTCCCAAGAGGCGAGGGAAAACCCGACAGGTTAGGGAGGTCCATGCCAGCTACGACATATCTCAAGGCCCCACGAACCATGGAGTGGCACTGGAGGCTGGCAAGTACATAAATTATCCTCCCAGTCAATTGCATTTTTAATCAGGGTGTGTGCCGTGATCACTAATGGCACTTGCTTGTGGGATGAAGCCCCAGTATTTATCTTGTTTTAATTATATTAGAAAGCAGTGATATTCAATTAACCAACTAATCAAGCAAGCCAATCGATACTGGTCCTGGCAGGAATCTCCATTGCTCCAGCTCCTTGTTCAGGTGGCAGTCCATGCATTAGAGTCAAGTAGAGTTAACCCTTGCTGGCCAGGCTAATGCTGGCTGAGAAGTGGGCAGGAGGAAGGAACCAAGGATCTGGCTTCCAGGCACAGGCAGAAATCCCACAGATTCTGTCCCTTGCCTGATTATGGTAAGGATCTGCAACAGCCTCCTTTAGGGCTAAGGTGTTATTTGTTGTACAATGTATATCTGTTTTCCAAGTTCCTATAAGGAGCTATTTCCCCCATTCATGGATTAGAGATCTGCTATTACTTCTATCATATAACCAGTCAATGGCAGAGCTCTGTATATTGAGCAGAACTGATCATGAGATGGCAGGATGAAGTATCGTGGGATATTCCCAAGGACTGTCAGTTATTTCCTAATGCCATCAAGTAGTCCTAACAACATGTGGACCAACCTGGAAAGTCTCTACCATGAACAGTGTGGGCATGTATGTCTAGCCTAGTGAACAGATGAAAGACATAGTGAGCCATGAGCAGAGCTACTGTTGGGGTGAACCCTTAGTGAGCCAGGCACACTTCCTTGTCCCATTCACTTGTACCTAAAGACACATGGTTTTGAGACTGTGTGGTTGTTCAAGCTAGGGAATAGTTGGTGGCCAGAGAGGAAATTGTTTTCCTTGGGCTACGTTCATAACTCCTTTATCTTCATGTCCCCACCCTATAGACACACCTGGTCATAAACTTTCACATAGCAACCCCATTTTCTAAGATAAACCTATGCCAGAAGTTTGCGCAGGGTTGCCCAGCCACCTAATTATTTTCCCTGACTGGTGGGCATGAGTTACTGTGGAGTTTGCTCCTGAATGCTTCCTACTTAGGCGGTTACACTATTCACTGAATGCCAAGTCCTATGGTGGTTTCACCTTTTGCAAAGCCAAGGATCTCATTTCACCTGGAATTTCTGTAAATAGTCTGCTCCTAGATAAGGATGGCATTGGAAAAGGATAAAATACCCTGGAAAAATGGGGCACTAGGTTACAGGATACCCAACTCATCAGCTCACAACTGTCTAGCAAATGGCCTGGCCAATACACAGGTTTGATCTCTTTATATGCCAGTTAATTGTCCAAAGGGAAATATGTTTGATGACCAGAGACTCATGCTAATAATATATTTTCAAATGAACCAAAGTTTTCCTTCCCAGGAAGGAGAGTAGGACTCGCTCAGTGCAGCCATCACAACACATGGGAAGGCAGATGCTTATGCAGAAAGATAGCACCTGACTGTTGGGAGGAACCACCCAATTACTCAAATCCTTGGGCTTCTATGGGCAACTGACTCCCAGCTGCTTCAGGTGGGCAGAGAAGCCAAACCTGATGTGTACTTAACTGATTGTATGGAAAAAGTGAGACTTTCACACAGCAATACATTAAAAGAAAAAGAATCTTAAGATTTGATATTTGTTTCCAAACATTTGATGAGTTCCAATTCATTAAGAGTTTTGTAGGCTTGTTAATTTAATAAAGGCAAATGGGGCACTAATGTCAGACAACAATTGTAAGTGGAAGGGGGCCAAAAAAAAAAAAAAAAGAGAGAGTGGTAAAACAGTTATTACCTAGCACAATATTTAATCAAAAGACACCAGGAACTTTCAACCTCATGGTAATGTTTTAAAAAGCTGGAGATTTCAAATGCACACAGTCTCTGGCTCTGACTGGCATGCGGGAAAATGAACATGGTTTGATAATTGAATGTGATGGAATTAAAAAGTCCACACATCCCCAACACACACACACAACCTTCAGATTCCCTAGAGCTGGATTCAGTTTGGGCTCCAGCCTAGTGAACATTGGAAAGTAAGGCTTCATCACAGCATTCGAGGTCTGCGAAACCCTCACACTGCCATTGTCAAGTGTTTCTTGATTCTGAACCATTCTAGACCTCTTCTTTTTCAAATGATTCCTCCCACCCCCACCGCGCCAATTCCCACCTCCTCCCTTTTCCTACAATAGTTAGGACCTTTATGCTTCCTCATTTACCCTGCTCTTTGCTATTAACGGTGTGATCATGTGGTCGATGGATTTCCCAATCTCTTTGCATCCCTTGTCTGGCCCTGGTTGCCTGCTTCAAGATGACCTTTAGTGCCCATGGGAGGGGCTTGTCAGTACCATGGTGAGTGGAACTTGCTGCCGTGCCCTGTGCTGATCTTCACGGACCTTCCAGGCTCACTTTCCTATTTGCCAGGGCCTGTGTGCTTGCCTTTGCTACTTGGCAGATTCAGATTGGGAGCCAGAGATCCATGGCTGCCCGGGGAGGACCTCACTGGTCTTGTGTGCTCTATTCCTGACTCAGTTCTTTGTCCAGGACTGAAAATGACCCTAATTCTGGCCAATTTTTCTTTTCCTGCCACCTCATCCTTCCTACATAATATTGTGCATATTGCTACCCTTAGTCGCTCAATTCATAATTCTAATTGACCATTCAAGAATGAATACAATGGTTCCAAAGGCTGCTCTTTGACTTTTAAGATGTCTTATTGCCTGATAGGGCCAATATAGTATTTAGCCTGGGGTAGACATCCAACGAATTCTTGATAATCCATAAGCAAAATATTATTTTAAGGAGTATGGAATCAACCTGTCTATTTCATACAGAACTTTAGAATGATTTAGGACCCTGGAGAGTCAGACCAGAACTCAGCCGATCCCAAAGCCCAATTCAGAATCAACACCCCCAGCTTCACAAAGTTATGAAGCTAGTAAGTGTTATGATTGGAACCCAAACCCTAGTCCCTCTCTAGGGTTCTTTCCATTATATTAAGCTGACTGCTGCTGCCCCTATTGCTACTTGGTTTCTTTGTTCCACGTTGATGTTTAAAGCAAGACAAAAGTTTTCCGTTTTATCCACTTCTGGGATCGATTTGTTTTAGGGGCATTGAAAGGGGACAGACCAGGTATTTCCTACTTCAGCTAGTTCCTCTTGCCAAAGAGCAGGTGGGGGTAGCTGAGGAGCCTCAGGAACATGGCAGGGCCTACAGTTTAGGTGGGGAATTAGAAACCCAGCAGAGGGCAAGGGATCTGTATTAGTCAGCTGAAGGGGTGCTGATACAAAGTACCAGAAATCTGTTGGCATTTAAAAAGGGTATTTATTTGGGGTAGAAGCTCACAGTCACAAGGCCATAAAGCATAAGTTACTTCCCTCACCAAAGTCTGTTGCCACGTGATGGAGCAAGATGGCTACTGTTCTCTGTGAGGATTCAGCCTTCCTCTTCCTCCTAAGGCTCCATGGTCTTAGCTCCTTCTGTTTTCAGCTGTAGGCTGGCATGGCTTTGTCTCTCTCCCTGGGGCTTGATTCTTTCTGGGCTCAGCTGCTCTGGTCTCTCCACAAGGTCAGCTGTAGACAATCAGGCTCATTCTTTTCCTGGGCCCTCTGCTGTGTCTACAGAGCCTTCTGTCTTTCCTCACATATCTGCTTCTCTGTGTATTTACTTCCTAGAGCTCCAGCATAAAAAATGCCAACTCTCCCTTTGCCGTGTCATTTTCTCAGTGAGTCCCCACCCTCCAATCAAATCCCTGATCATAATTTAACCAAGTAAAAGTGAAACCTCTGAAGCTAATACAATGTAATATGCCCAGAGGCAGAGGCTAGTTTACAAACGTAATCCAATATCTATTTTTGGAATTCATAAATAATATCAAACTGCTACAGGATCCTCATGGAGTAGTGGAGGGGCTCCAAAAGCAAGCACTCTCAACTTTAAGTGGACCTGATAATTGGCACTAATAGAGGGCATGAATTGCAGAAGGAATGAGTTAGGACAGAGCCAAGGAAATTCAAGGGCAAAACTTGAATTGCTTACGGCTGCTACCAAGCCCCATGCTGGAATCTACACTAACTTCCAGGCTTCAGGTTGCATCTGCCTGAATAGAGAAGCAACTTTAGGACCTGCTGCAAGGAAAGTGGAGAAAGCAAACTCCAGGGGACAGGGTTCTGATGGGATATGGATTCCTTAATAACAGTTGCCACAAGCATCAGAGCTTTCAATTTAATTAAACCAATTCTTCAGCTTTGAGATCTATGCTTGGGCTTAGTTGCTTTTTCTTCTTCTTTTTTGTTTTCATTCCTTTTTTTTTTTTTTTTAATGTAATGTTCTTGCTTCCTCAGTCTTGTATCTCAGTGTAGCAGGATATCTGAAATGATGATGAGTGGATGAAAAAAAGAAAAATGATTTCTCTCCTGGTGCCTTAATGGAAGGTAGTGAAAGAACTGAATCAAGAAGTTAATAGTTACTATCACTTATGCTCCCTAGAAAGCTTGATACAAGTGAACTCTAAAATTATCTTTGCTAATGGGACAGTGGTAGCAAATGAAATGATATCAGTGATCTGTTTAGTACTTGCTATTTCCCAAGTGCTTTTCCAGACAATATCTCATTGAATCTTCCCAGCAACTCTTTGAAGTTGTTATCATAATCTTATGTAACAGATGAGAAAGGCTAAATGACTTCTCAGTAGTCATACAGCTGCTGCATGGCAGAGTTAGGTCTCAAATCCAGGTCTTTTGATTTGAAGTCCCATGGCTCTTCAATGACTCCATTAAATAATTCTGAATTCCCATCTTGGATGTTACTTTCAATTTTATCTCCCATAAAGTCAATGCAAGCAAGTGGCCAGTTTGGTAAGTTTTGAATGCTATCTCCTTTCCATCTGCTGGAGGAGATGCTAATGAGTGGTAAAATATTCCAAACAAGACCTACTATGTGACATACTTTCACAAGCTAAGGCAAGAATTAAGATACCCATTTTACAGTGAAGAAACTCAGACTAGGAGATAGTAAATGACTTTCTCTAAGGCACATCTCTATTAATAGTTTGCTCATTGATATTTTGCTATGTGGCTACTGGCTTAGTCAGTTGAAAACGCTGTAGTTGCCAGCTTCCTGGTAAACACGTGCCAGGATGGCAGTGGAGTAAGATGACCAAAACATATTTGGCTTGATCGGTCTTGCAGTCCCATTACAAAAGCCACTTGTGGCCTGTGTCCCACTGGTGGTAGGCCAGCCAATCAGCTTTCCTTCCATGCGGGCTTCCAGTTTTGCGTCTCTGTCGACTAGACTTACGTGATGGGAGAGTAGGAAAGCATGGAGAGATGTTCAGCTTTGCTCTCCCTTCTGGACATGCCATGCTCATCAGTACTCCAGTGAAGTCTGTATGAACATGAATCTCAGGGCCTGGACTTGCCTTGAAACATGGGGTTGGGGGGGGGGGCGGTGCTTGCCATGAGCTGCTCTTCATAAAGCAAGTGGTGCTCTGACCCCACTGCTGAGAAGAGTTGGTCCCACTGAACCATCCGCTGTTTGTCAGCTGCCTTCCCTGTATCTGTCCAAGGCTGGGGTTGCAGTGTCACACAGAGTTTTGTGCACATGGACCCTTGAAGTTACAGAAAACAAGAGGTCTCCAGGGCTCAGCAGTCCCCTGATGCTTTGACGCCCGTGAACTCAACACCTCTGCCTTCCTCTCTAGCTGTGTGACTGAGCTCAAGCCAGGAGAGGATTTCTCCCTTGCCCCCAAGTTGCCTGCTGAAGCAAATGGTGCCTCTCTCCCTAGAGCCACATAAAGAATAAGCCTAACAACAATACTAACTGATCAGTTAATTAATTTAAAAGAATCATTGCCATGGGAATGTGCTGTACACACAATGCTGTGCTGTCTCCTGCTAAGCAGTCTTGGAGAGGCAGGCTCTTCCCATTTGTCTGCACCACCAGATCTCTCCTGCCCCCGACATGGACCCTCCTTGAAGAACAGTCCCATTTCCCCATCATGCAAACCATCTCCCCAAACCAGGGAAGATCAAAAACCCATCAGGGTCTTCTGTCAAGGGCCACTGGAAATCAAGTTACAACCAGCACACGTGTTTCAGAGCATCTCAGTTCCCATCCATCACCCTAAGACCTCATTAATAATCCACAGCCTAATGATGGAGATAAATATTGGAGCAGAGAGCAGGGGGGCAGCCCCAGCGCAGGGAGGCGGAGGGTAGGGAGTGACTTATTAGCTCGGCTCCAGGTATAACCTTCCGCCCAAGAACCAAGCCGGGGCCTGAATGATTTATTGATACAGTAAACGGATTTTTATAATTAAAATTGATTTTCAGTTTTAGCCTGGTCTGGAAGACCTGGGTCAAGTTCAAGAGGGGCAAGGAAGGGAAATCTCAAGGAAGGAAAGGAAACGTGCTTTTTAGATTGTTATTTTAGATTGGAGTTATTTAGTTGGAGTGGGAAGGACCTCTCGTTTTACAAGGGAGCTCTGAGAGGCTGACTTATTTGGCCAACTTCAGATGGTAAGGTGAGGCAGAGCTGGGATTGCCCTCTTTCCTGAGTCCTGAGATACACTCACTTCCCTGGGATTGTGTGTGCACACTCCCTTACTGTCGTGAAGGTTGTACATTGCACAAGGACTCTTAAGAGAGGGCACGAGCAGGGGCTAAATCCACACTAGGGGAGGGCTGCTGCTACCCAGAGGATGGAGCATCTTTTTCTAAGGTGCTCAGAGGCCACCTGGGCTTGCAGCTTCCCTGTGACTATTTCCCTCAGGGCCCAGCTCTTGGCTGGCCAGCAGCTGTCAAGGTCCTCGGGGCTGTGCCCATTTGACCCTCAGAGCCCGGAGCCTGGACACTGTGTGAGGGTTGTTCCTTAAAATACCCAAGGGCCCTGCTGCAGACAGTGGTGAAATGACTAAGGCATCTCCAGCCCTGTGTCATTCAGGTAGGGAGTTTGTGACACAGGGAGTGGTGGACACTAATCCTTAGATGGAGTGGGCATGTCTGCATACTCATGGGCACACAGGCCTGGTCCATCAAGAAGACTGAGCTGGTGTCACAGAAACTACCACATGCACACCACACACTGCTCCTGACCACCCTCTCCAGGGAAGGCTCTGTTGAGAGTCCCATGTCCATTGCCAAAGTTCACTTAGTAACCACTTTCTGTCCCCACCCATCACGGGCATGGCTGACACTGAGCCAGTGGGGGTCCTTGCCCTGGCCCTGGCTCTCCATACAAGTAGCTCAGCCAGAGCATCTTCCCAGGGGTCCCAGTGGCAACCCAGCTCGGCTCTTGCTCCCCTCCCATGACCATGCCACCTCAGACATGTCATTCAGGGGTATTTAGGGGAACAAGAAAGGATACACAAATGTGGGCATTTCATTAAAGGAATGATAGGAGAATCATATAATGCCTACTGTTCTTAGCCTGGTATGTTTATCATATGCCAAACTGGCTTATCTCCCACTATAAGGAGAAGACCTTTGTGTCTTCCCAGACCCACAAAGGCTTTAGTGAATCCAGATTGGCAGACAGATCTTAGGAAACCCATCTTTCTCCACAGGTGTCCAGCCCATGCCAGAACCCAATAGAGTCTCAAAGTCTATCAGCTAGTTATGGAGGACAGGCCTCCTTAGAAGGCAAAGTAACCAGGAAATGTAAGAATGCTCCCACTCTTTTGTATAACCGTGAGTAGACTGCTGTGGTATATGAGCAATGGATTAGAGCAATGGTACAGATAAACACAGTTGAGTGCTGCATCAAACTCTTCCCTAAGTCACGTCCAATTACTTTTATTTATTTATTTATTTATTTTTTATTGATTTTGTAAAAATATTACATTAAAAAAATATATATGAGGTCCCATTCAAACCCCCCCCACCCCCCCCACCCCCCCAGCAACACTCACTCCCATCATCATGACACATCCATTGCCTTTGGTAAGTACATCTCTGGGCATCTCTGCACCTCATGGTCAATGGTCCACATCATGGCCCATACTCTCCCACATTCCATCCAGTGGGCCCTGGGAGGATTTACAATGTCCAGTGATTGCCCCTGCAGCACCATCCAGGGCAACTCTAAGTCCCAAAGGCGCCTCCACATCTCATCTCTTCCTGCCATTCCCCATACCCATCAGCCACCATGTCCACTTTTCCCACTCCAATGCCACCTTTTCTCTGTGGACCTTGGATTGGTTGTGTCCGTTGCACCTCTATGTCAAGAGGAGGCTCAGATTCCACATGGATACTGGATGCAATCCTCCTGCTTTCAGTTGTAGGTACTCTAGGCTCCATGGTGTGGTGGTTGTCCTTCTTCAACTCCATCTTAGCTGAGTGAGGTGAGTCTAATAAATCAGATTGTAGGAGCTGAAGTCTGTTGAGGCTCAGGGCCTGGCTATCATATTGTCAGTCCAGAGATTAAAATCCCCTAAATATTTCTTAAACCCCAACACCAACTACAATTCCAGTAAAGTAGCATGAAAGTCTTATGAAAAGAGATGCCATCTGAGTCCAGTTTCATCACGCAGAAACACCAACTCCAAAGAAGTCCAATTACTTTTAATGATGTGCACAACTAGGGTCACAACTGAGCAATAGCCAGAGACTCTGTGCCAGATGTAGCATACTATGAGCAGGGTGAAGTTCAGGCTTATCCTAAAGAGCTGGCCGACCTGTGAGCTCAGGCTGCAACTTGTCCCTGGACTATATCCCTGGGCTGCAAGACAGGATGTGGATTCTGAACGGAGCTCTGAGTCGCGGCTGCCCTAAGACACAGGCCAGCTCTGAAATCTGCAGCCCCCTGAACCAGTGAGACAATTCCATAATTGGTCAAGTCTCATCAAGTCAGGTGCCCCAGCCCTCCCCAGGGTGACTTCGTACCACACTGGGTGATGTCTAGAATCCTGCCCAGTCTGGGATGAGAGAGAGCCATATTTGGAGATGTGTGTAGAATACATTGAGACAGATCTTGCCAGAAAAACACACTGGCCAAAGAGTCATTATAAAATATATTTAAACGGGACCTTTCCAACCCAACTGTGCCTCCATCCATTTCCATGATGTCGGGAGTACGGCTCCTCTGCGGCTCCACCAGAGACATAGCATCTTTAGATCTCTAATTCCTCTCCCCTGAATGGCCCAGGCTAGTTGTCCCCAAGCCAGCTGATCACCAGAATCAGCAGTGGAGGACGAGGGAGGGAAGACAGTGCTTTAAGAAATTACAGATGCCCTGTTCCTGGAAATTCTAACTTTGCTGGGCTGGACTTAAGCCTGGGTTTCAGTAATTTTACAAAGCTCCGTAGTTAACACTGATGCTCAGCTAGTTTTAGAACTTATGAGGCCACAATTCCCTGCCTCTCTCCCCACGGCTTAGGATTTCATAAGTGCTCTTATTATCCCTTTGAGTTGCCAGGCTCCTTGAGGAGGGGTCCACAGCTCAGCAAGTGGCAGTGTGGTGAGCTGGCGAGGGGAGTCATACAACTAAAACCAGCCCCTGGTGTGTGTCCTGGAGGCTGGTCCAGGTCAAGCTGTATTCACAGCAGCTTCCCAAGCAGGCTTAATGGAGAGGAAAAGTGTTTGCAAATGAATTCCAGTGACGGCATGCTACCTGCCCCGAATTGTCACATGTGTTTCTTTGCTGCTGCTTCAGTCCTGCGTCCTGCAGGTCTGTTTGCAAACTCAGCAAACATCCATGTTTTATTGTGTCTGGAGGCTGGGTTCTCATATCCCCATCACAGCAGGGTCTGCCGGCCTCCGTGCCAAGACCACCGTGCTGGGACCTCGCTGCCATGACCCTGGCCTGCCAGACACGCCAAGCCAACCGGCGTAGCCACATGCCAGCACGCAGCACGGCCCCTTGTGTTTGGCCAGGAGCCAGAACATTTTCCTGCCCCAGACCCACAGCCAACTTTTGATGATGCTCGTTAACAGAGGCCGGGGGAGAATCTGTGTAAATTATAGCCACAGATAACCCAACCACCTCACTTCCCGTAGTGGTTAGAGATGCTCCTTTCCTCATTTAACCTTTCCCAAGCGCTGTGGGCAAAACAATGAACATTCAGCGGGGGTTCCCTCTTCCTCCTGCTCTATCCAATTCAAAAGCAGAGGGCAGGTTATCAGAAAAGTCGGGCAGGGAGAAGAGACAGGTTGACGGGTTCAAGAGCTGGCCATACAGCCAAGTCGCTCTGGATGGGGGGTGGGAAGTGGGGGGCCCTGCAGACCTGGGGAGGCTCACTCAGCGGTATCAGCGGCCAGGTCAGGAATAAGACCGTGAGGTCTCATGGCAGGCTCTCGAGTTCTCTTTTTCCAGTACTATTTGTAGCGTAACGAAAGGCAGACGTATTCAGCTATCACAGGGGCATGTCTGGAAACTCAGCCATAGTTGTCCAGGACCGTTATGACAAATACCACACATTGGCTTGGTTTAAACAATAGGAACTTATTGTCTCAAGGTTTCAAAGATGAGAAGTCCAGCCCCCAGGCATCAGCAGGGCTTGCCTTCTTCTGCAGTCTGCAGCATTCGGGGGTTGGCTTGCTGCAGCGCTTGGGGTTCCTCAGCTTGTATCTCTGCCCCCACTGCATGGCCACCTGCCTCATCCTTGGGCGTTGTCCGACTTCTGGCTTGTACTGGCCTCTGGCTTCCACTGACTTCTGACTTCCACTGACTGTGTTCAAATAGCCTCTGCCTTATAAGGACTTCACATGTATGCATTAAGGCCCATCCTGATTCAACTTGGCCTACTCTAGATAGGGTCCTTGGAGAGCCTATTCACAAATGAGTCTACACCGTAACCAAAGTAACATCTCCAAAGGGCCTATTTACACATGGGTTCACACACATAGGATTGGGGCTTAGGACTTGAACCTGTCTTTTGTGGGGGGCATGATTCAACCCCCAATACCCAGTTATGTTCAACTTACAGTTTAATTTTTCATTTAGGGGAAAGCTATCTGTTACAGAAGTGAACAAAAAGGAAGATTCAACCATGGGTGTCATCATTAGAATGATAGCTGCCATTTATTTGGTGCAGATGCTCCAGGAACTGTGCTGAGTGTTTCACATGTATTAGATTACTTAACCCTCATATCCTTTTGGCAACTTGAAAATAGTAACTACCTCACCAAGCTATTACTACTAAGTGGCAGAGCTAGGACTTGAAGGTCAGTCCAGCAGATCCCAAAGCCCAGGTCCAGTAGCTATTCTGCCTGGCTCCCCAGTGCCTGCAGACTCCTGACTAGCACTGGGTTATTGAGAGCCCGCTGTTGGGTTCTGCCATCTACCGAACCTGACAGTCATATGCAATGGCATTTCAGTATTGTGGTTTTTTGTTTGTTTCTATAATAGAAGCCAGAGAAGCGAGAGAGAAGGAGGTGAGAGACACTGAGGCCCCTGCTGCCCCCCTCCCTGACCCCTGGGTCCCCAGACCTTCCTCTGAGAAGGGGACACACATTAGGCTGGAACAGACCCTCCTCCCATCCCATGCCCACCCCAAGGCAAATAACTATTTCTGACCTCTCTAAGTCCCAGTCTAAATATAGCCCTACCAACCCCTTCTCATTTCAGAAAGAGAAATCTATTCCAAGCCCTAGTCTGTGGTAGATCAGATTCCTCGGCTGCATGAAATGTGGAAGGGATGAGTTACCACCACCACTGCTCCAATCGCCCCTTAAGAATGACCTCCTAATGGAAACCAGCTAACCCCAGCTACAGTCCAAACTGGAAGACAGAAGCTGGAGGCTCCTCCTTACCTCCTTGGCTCTACAGCCTGGAAATCACAACGGCTGGGATGACCTGGTTGTGTTCCCTGATATACCCCCTGCCCCACTTAAAGAAAGACAAGGAAGGAAGCTGTTGAACACTTACTCTGTGCAAGGATTTAATTGTCACCTGAAAGAGGAATATCTTTATTATTCTTACTATGCACATGAAGAAACTGAGGCTCAAAGAAATAGAGTAACTGGTCCAAAATCACACATTTGACAAGTGGCTGAGTCTGGATTTGAACCCAAGACTGGGTCCAAAAGCCTGTGCTCTTTCTATTCTAAAAGAGTCAGCTCAGTTCAGTCACCTCTCCTGTGCATACTGACCCCTTACTCACCCCAGGAGTTGTTTACATTCATGATAGAAATGGTCTTGATAAAAGCTAGTGGCTTAGTAGTTTATCATCACAAGCTGTGATCATTTTCTTTCTTAGAGTTAAAAGTGTATTTCAGATTGATATCATCTCACTTTTCCAATATCATGAGAACAAGGCAAGAGGCAGAGCTGAGTCTCTCCATTTCACAGACTGTTGAATTGCCAATATGGAAATAACACTGGGGAAGACCCTGGGATGAAACTGCTTGGGGTTTTTCCTGCCTTAAGATAATTACTTACAATGGATTCTTCCAGTTAGAAGGGACAATATAGACCAAGTCATGTCATAAAACTGAGACTCATGGAGGTCAGGACCTGAGCTCTTATAGCAAGTTAGGAACCGGCCTAGGACTAGGGCCAGCAGTGTTCTGGTAAACCAGAATGCCCCTGCCTGGAACCCAAACTGGCCTGGAGAGAAACACTCTGGAAAGGCACAGGCCTCATGGGTAAGTGCGTGGTGGAGTCTGAATGTGCCGGGACTCCAGGCGGAGGCGAGCGTGGGTCTTGCTCACAGGAGTGGTGGGGTCCTCCCTGCATGGGGCAGGGATGCCGTGGTTTTCTTCTGGGAGGCTGCTAGGTGGGCATGTGAGCTCACTCAGTAATTAGTTAAACTGGTCAACCAATACCTCCCCTACCCAATATGGACTAGCTCATTTTGCAGAGAGAAAACTCTTCTGCAGCCCAGGATGCACTCTCGTGGAGCACTCCCAGGCCCTGCTGGTCACCGGGCAGACCAACAGGGAACCATCAGCTCGGAACCTTGACACCATTCCTGAATGTTAGAAATCAGATGGCATAAAGGAAAACCGAAGCTTTGGCCTCAAATTAAATAAGATTAGTTGATTAAACTGGTTTAAAAACTAAAGGTGGAAGCATCTTTGGAAAAGTATTTTAATTTCCCAAGTTTTTTTTTTAAATTATAACCTATCTAAGGAAAAAAAATCAAACTCTCCTGAGTTAACCACTGCTATCAGTTGTACTGCTCTCCACCACTTATTCTTTGCACAAAAATATGTCTGCTTATATATGTATATCTAGGTACATTAGTTGTCTTTTTTAAAAAATAAAATAGAGCCCCCATGTACTTTCCTGAAACTTGATTTTTTAACTCAAAGATCATGGTGGACATCTTTCCCTGTTAATATATCTAGATGCATATTATCTCAGTGTAAGGATGCACCACTCTTAGTTAACCAGTCCCCTAGAGATGGACATTTAGGCTATTTCCAAATAATCATTACATATACAAAGCAACAGTGAATATCGATAGCCATGTGCCTGTGCACAGGTGCTAGTGTTTCTGCAGGAAATATTCCAAAAGGGAGATTCACTGGAAAGATTACAAGAGGGAGATTTACTGGGTCATTTTAAGTTTTAGTAATAACTGCTAAATTAGTCCTCAAAAAGGTTATACCAGTCTAAACTCCTGCTGACAGCGTATAACAGTATAAAAGCCTTTTAAAGTGCTTCGTTTGAACTACTGTCCTTTCATATTTGAAGAATTACTGGGAAATGCCCTCAGGACAGCATCTCTTAGTGAAGAAGTCACTCGTTGACTGTGCGGGCAAAGGTGATGCGCATGTCCAAGGACGGCCTCAGACACCTTGTCCTCTTCTACCAGCTGCAAGTAGCCTGGGTCCCCGACCCTACTCTGGGAGTTCACATAGGTTCAGGAGAAGTTAGATGGGTGCCTTGAAGCAGGGAGTGAGGGGAGAGGAAGAGGACTTCAGTTTGTTCAGGGCATCTGTGTTCTCTGCCGCCTTCTTAAGGCAGCAGCCCCTGCCTTCCTGAGCCGTTGGCAGGACCTGGAAGGCTCCCCACTGAGGGATATCAGTTTCTGTTCATTTGGGCACCATGATTTTTCCCAGGGTCAAATTCCCTTTTTGGAGGAAGCTGTTTGCCTCCTAGCCAAAGGATCCACATACTCAGACAGTGATATCTGCAAGGAAAGACGTGTTTATGTGCCGGCATGCTCCTACGGCCGGGCACGCTTCTGCCCATCCATGTGTGCCAACCCCACCCCTCTTACCCAGCACGCATGTCTGCTCACACGCCCTCAGGCCTGGGTGCTCATTCACACGAATGTGCCCGTTTGCTCACTCTGGCTTGGACAGCCACACCACTGCTAGAGGCACTGGCCAGCAGAGCGATTGACGGGGGAAGTCAAAGCGGAGATTTGGGCTGGGTGGGGAAGGGAGTGCTGGTCCGGCGTGCCCTGCCACTTCCCACAAAGAGCCGGTGCCAGGGAGCCAGAGGGTCTCAGCATATGCCTCGGGACTAGCTTGGCTCCGCTGCCAGGGCACGCATTTAGGTGTCACTGTGCCAGCCCCGTCCCCTCCCTCTTCTTCTTGGCTGCTCAAACAAAGGCCCACATTTAGCAGGCTGAGCTCGGGAAACATGCAGCAGCGGGTCCCCAGTCCTAGCTCTCAGATGGGGCCATCATCTTTTGTCAGTGGCAGCTCGGTGCAAGACGGCTGGAGCGGGAATCACACTTGGATCCCCAGGACAACTTCTCCTTCCCACCTTCTGGGCTTGGAGGTGCGGAGGGCGTGACTTTGCCCACCCCTACCTTACCTGGGTGTGTTCCCAGAGGCGCTGCCACTTCCTCTAGCCCTGATCCTAGGGCAAGGGAGAGTCGGATCTAGTGAGTGGGTGTCAAAAGAACAGTGTGGTGGCAGAAAAATCCCGTGGGCTCCTGCGCTTTTCCTGAGAAATGAGAGGATTGACAGCCAGATGCCTTCCAAGGTCCCTCTCAGCTTGTTAATTCTATGGATGCCAGAACACTCCACTCTGCAGAGTTACCTTCTAGCCTGCACGTTGGTGGCACACGCAGGATAGGTACGCCTAGCCCATCCCACCTTGCAGCACCCCAGCCCAGCAGGCCGTCTCTTGAGTCCTCTGAGCCCAGAGGGGAGAGAATCTGACCTTTACACCAAGAGATTATTAATACACCAGGGAATTTCTCTAGGGTCTCCCTGCTCTGAGACCAGCTGTCAGGCTCTCCTTAGGGCTTGCACTTAGGAGGGGCTGCTCAGCCCCAGAAGCCTGTCAACCTTCCCTGGTTTTGTTGCAAGCCGCCCAGAATGCTATGATATTTTCAACGGAAGAGCCTGGGTTCAGTGGAGGCACCAAGGCTTCTCAATCCCCAGGGCTGGTTGTGAGGAGTCCTTGGTATCTGGCCTTTGGACCATGAGCTAGAGCCACAGCTTCATTTCAGTTTCCATCTTTGCCACCACCTGCTGTGTGACCTTGGGCAAGCTGTTCAGCCTGTCTGGGTGACGGCTTTCCATCCACGTGGCAGGAAAGGGGCACACTTTCTCCCCTGGTGAGAAGTCTGGCTAATAACACATGCATGTCGTTATGGTGCAGCCCCCACTGAGAGGCATGGGAGGGGTAGTGATGTCTCGAGCCTCTGCAGAAAGCTTGCTTGAGAGTTCCTTGCCCAGCTTCCTAGCTACTGCCATTTGCTAATGAGGAGCAGCATATGCTGATGATTCGGGCACCAATGCTTGCTCCATGGCTGTCCGAGTTCCCAGAGCAAACTGGCTTCCTATTAGGCATTTATTCTTATTAATAGCAGCAAATTGCAGCCCTCCACAACATCTGCTACTTTTCCTTTGCAAAGAGCTTCCCTGACCATTTTTATTAGGAATATTTTGTGACCAATTTCTCTGAGGCAAATAGGACTGAGTCCTCCAATCTGAATCGGAGGCAACTAAGGCATAATGTGGGGAAAAGATCTGTCCAAGGTCACCCAGACACCCAGAATGGATTGCCATTCAGGACCTCAGCTCCTCAGTCCTAAGGTTCTGAGGCTATTGTCTTGCTTTTCTGAGTATTCAGGACCTTGACCCCAGAACTCCTGTCTAGAGGCAGGTGGGGACAATGGTGACAGCCAGGGCTGCTTCCCTTGACCCTGTGCATCAGTCTTCTCTTAAGTGAGGCCCCTGCTGGTTTAGCCCCATGACCTGAGCTCGAGCAGGAGGAATCGCAAAGCTCAAGGCCAATCATTCAGAAGCTACTTTTATTGCTGCCAAATAGATAAAATCATTTCCTGACACTGGAGGTCCGTACAGAGGGTCCCATAGGCATCCATGCTTTCAGTTAGCCTGCCACGTCTAGAGGGCTGCATTCTCTTTCCAGGGTCTTTTCTGTTACTTTGCTTATGGGCTGGGACTCCTCAAGGCTATAGACCCAGATCTATGGTCAGAGAATTAAGAGAGCTAGACCAGCAGGGAAGATACTGGAAGATTCATTTGTCATACGATCTTAATGTGTATCCAAACTTATTTAGTGCTCAGGTGGAAAGAAACCACTACCTTGCAACCTTACCCCTCCTCCATTTAGCCTCTCCCCCTCCACCTCTCACCTTTGCACCATGACATGACTTTTTGCCCAGCACCTGTGTATCAGTTAGCTATTGTCCCAATGCAGCTATATAACAAAATACTCCAAACTGTGTGGCATACAACAGTAAGCATTAATTCTCATATGCATTGGTCTACAATTCATCTAGGCTAAGCTAGGTTAATAGGCCTATCTAGGCCAAGCTCAGCTAAGCTTGGCTGGGTAGTTTTGCTTCAAACTGCTGGACCAGCTTAGCTTGTCTCTTCCCTGTAGGTTGGGCTAAGGTCTGTTCCATGTGGGTTCAGGTGGGGCCCAGGCTGAGGAGGAAGCAGCTACCTGGAGAAGCTCTTCTTGTGGCAAAGATAGACACACAAGAGGGCAAGTCTAACCAAGCAGGTGCATTTCAAGCCTTTGCTTTATGTATGCTACCATCCCATTGACCTAATCAAATCTTGAGGCCAAGTCCAAAGTCAAGGAGTGGGGAGGTATGCTCCACTTCTACATTCACCATGAAGGCACCGTAAGAGCAGGAATGTAAATGAGTATTTGGGGGACGTTACGTGTTTGGACTAATGACATAATCTGCCATAGCCTGAGACCAGCCTCCTGGCCTCTGCCTTTCTTGCCAGTCTACCGACCTCAGAAATACCTGGCACGCCTGAGAAAAAAAGGATGTGAGGGACCGAGCCAGGCACCCGAGCTAACTCGAAATAAGGCGTTTCCTGAGCCATTGCTCAGCCACCACAAGTTCAAGCCCTGATGATAAGGGTCTCCGAGTCCATCATAGGGAGGCAAGGGGATCTATGTCAGCAGAAATTTAGCCTGGAAAGGCAGACAGAGGCAAAGGGGTGGAAGTCCCCCTCCCCCAAGGCATTCACACGGAGATCCAGACAGATACCGAACTAATAATTTTGTCGAAAAATAACCTGACTCTCAACTCTCCTTTCTTTGCTTTGCGGATTGTGGATGGGAGCTGGAAGGACAGCGCCAAGGGACAGTGCACCAGGTGTAGCATCTATGCAGTTTGACGGCTCCCCCAGTAGCCTCTTGGAGTTTCTTAATAGTCTGTCTTTCCTCTTTTTTTCCTCTTTTTTTTTTGACAATTTTGAAGGAAATTGGGTACTTAAGAAGCCTTTTGGACATTTAAATTAACTCCAACCATCAGGCTCAATATAGCCTGTATAACATTAGCATCCAATTATAAGAGTAGAGATGGAGTAATAACTCACGTTTCGACCAGAATGTCAAATGCTTAAACAAATTAGAGGTACACACAGAGACTGTACATTATATCTATGGAACATTTCTGAATGTAATCAGCAGAGCAGCAGGCACCCTCTGGAATGCAAACAGCAGCAGGACAAGTGGGACCCTATTGCCAGGCCTCAGAGGGAAAGCATCCTTCACAATATCAGGGAAAGCAGGCAGGGGCTGGACAGGGGCTCAGGATCTGAGGGAACTGCAAAAACTCCTGCAGGAGCCTGAGCATACTCAGACCCAGGCCCACCGGGCAAAGAGCTCCTTTCATCAGCGTGCAGGAGCTTATAAAGGCCAGAGCCTTGAGTTGAAATCCTGGGTGGGCCCGTTGGCTTCGCTCTGTCCTCAGTTTCTCATTGCCCTCCTAGCCTGGCCCATTATTTTGTCAATTCAAGGGCTAGGTCATGGGGCTCTGTAGATGAGGGAGAAAGGATGGTAATTCCATTGATCATAGTTCCAAAAAAAAGACAAAATGAAGTTCTATTATCCAGGAAAGCATACTTTGGTGGGTAAGGGGTATATAAAATCAATGTGATTCCCTGAAAGGTCATTTAGCAGAAGAGAGAGGTAGAGTTTGGGAAGGGCACCTGCTCATAATGAGAAATGGGAATGAGAAATGCTGAAGCAGAGGGTAAGTAATAACAGAACTTTGTAAACTCAGGGACCATTTGATGTCATGTGAACTAGCTGAATTCTGAGCCTCAACTCTGTGCCTCTTGGAAGGGATGGGGGTAAGGAAAGGTTGTGGGGCAATAGGGCTATAGCATTATTTTTCCTTGCCTTCAAACTAGGAAACAGGTACAGAGTTTGAGAATGACAGATCCAGTTACATAAAACCTTTGTCCATTTGAAATTAAATCAAAAAGAGTAACAATGCCTGCTCTTCCACTCATGGTTCTCAGTATATGTCATAAATGTGAATTTATTGTCTACCAACAGAAAGCTTCTTCCCCCTTATGACCCAGGGAGATGAGCAGAGAACAGGTGTTTTCACCACCACCATGAAGATGAAATTGTTTGCTGAAGGCCATGCAATAGGTTTTTGAACAAAGCCAGCCTTGTGTGCCAAGATGACTATGTGTAGACCCACCCTAGTCACTGTGCCCAAAGAGCCCCACTTCTTCCCTAGCACTGCAGGCTCCGAGAGGCAGTGTGGCTCCTGTCTCTAGAATCAGGGAGGGAATTGCAGCCATCAATCAACACTTCTCCTGGAGTCTGTGGTCGAGGTGGCCCAGGGACAGACCTCAATCTTCTGTGGTCTCCAAGATCATCTATCACTATGATAGCTCAGGTCACATTGCCATCTGATTTGTTCCCCAAGCAGCACCTTCCCATCCCCCTCCACCGTGACTTTCTATTTCACCTCTTCCTGTGGTCTGAATTCCCTCACTCAGTTAATTAGCATGCCTGGCACTCTAGCTTAAGACTTTAATCAGCGTGGGGTGGTTTTAATTAATCGTGTGGCTCTGCATCTGGAGTGGTTTGTGTTCCAGGGTCAGGAGAGGGGCTGGAGATGGGGGATGGCATAGGCAGCTTTGTCTGGCATAAGATGTGGGTAGAGAATCTAGGTATTTGGAGGGAGACAGTCAAGGGACAAGGAGACTCAGAAGCCACCTGCACAAGGTGTGCAAGGTAACCAGAGCTATTAGAGTAGAGATTTGCCCTGTGATAAATGGTTGCTTAATAAAGAAAATCTTAAAGTGTTAGGAAAATTTCTGATGCATTCCAGAAATTACTCATTCGGTGGCAAATGGGACAAAGCAATGCTTTGACTGGGAGACATGGGCCAGGCTGGGAGGGCTTCACCATGCCAGAGAATACTGTCTGATAACAGGACTTTGGAGAATTCTTTGGGCCTGGCCCTCCTGAAGAAGGTCTTGAGAAGATGAAGTGGTGGCACTTGACTCTCCATCATAGTAACCCTTTCTACTTGGTCTGTCAGAATCCTGTTGTCTCCCCAGTTTTAGCAAATAAAAATAATGATGTGTAGAGAAAAGGAACCTGTAAGGAAAGGTTAAAGGAATATGGACTGAAGGTGGACTTCAAGAAGAGAAAGCTGTAGATGTCCTGATGAGCATCTTCAAGGACATGATTCCTGAGGATGGTATCCTGACCTTGTCACGATGTCCAGGGAAACCTAACAAGGAAAAGGGAGTGACACAGGAGAGGTTTGGTCTGGGAACCAGAAAGGAACTTGGAATGTCATAACTGAAAAGGGACTTAAGAGCTAACCTTGTCCAGTCCCTCAATTTTACAGATGATCACAAAGAGATTCAGAGAGAGCTTTTCCCTGGTTCGCCCGGGGAGCTGGGGTCCCTATGGACTCTGGGTGATGACACCCCAAAATGAAAAGCAAAGCAAAATTTATCACTGTCAAGGTAGCTGGTAAAGGTACTAAGTGGCAGGAAGCTGGGATAACCCCAGGGTTCTGTCCAAGGGAAGAGGCAATGAAGACTTTAAGTGCAGACATCACAGTTTGGAGGAGATGACGTGATTGAGATAGGAAAGAACACATTCTTTCAGGCCTGTTAAACTCCTGCCAAAGACCCCAGGCTACTGGGCTGTGAGAGCAGTGTTCAGTGATGCGGTGGCGAGGAAAGGCGACCGTGCAATGAGGAATGGGAGGTCAGTGACGAAGAGAGCAAGGATCATAGCCACCCCTTGTTGTATTCTTGACCATTTACAAAGCATGATCATACCTATTGAGCCATCTGTGCTTTGGGAAACTCCATGAATTAGGTATTTAAAGATGAGGAAAATGAGATTGCAAGATGATAGAATCTCATAGCTAGTAAATGGTAAAGCCAGAATTCACCCTTAGCTCTGCAGGCTCTTATACACTTTCCAACCAAACTAAAATGACCGTTGTTTAAAAACAAAGAGAAGACAGAGCAGAGTTTACAATTTCAGGGAATTGACATTATTAAATGCCACTTGCAAGATATCTTTAGAAATCTGAATGCAAAGGCTTTTGTGACAATCAGGTTCACCAAGCAGCTGGCTCTTTACATTATGTGGCACACCCTGAAAGCCCAAGGCCCATGTCAGTAGGAGAAACTAAGGATATTAATTAAGTTTTGATCAAGAAAATGCTTTTGATTGAACAAGCCATGATTTTCTCTTTAAGCCCATGCAAAATATGGAGTGCTAGACAAGCAGCTGGGACCTATGAAAACATTATTATGCACTTATGGTTCCCAACTTGCACCATCCATGGCCCCATTGATTATCTTTCCCCCTCTCGGCATCATGTTTTGAAATATTCTGTCTACTAAACAAACTGCATTTATTAAGTAATAATATATTTCCTATTTTTAAAATGGAATATACATCACTGAGTAGACATAAAGACAGGAAACTGCAGCAGACCAATTTCCATTAGGCTTTGGAAATACTGAGAGTAGCTGGTGGACCTCATTAACACTCATGAAGTCCGAGGAGTCCAGGTACCTTGGGTTGGGAACCAGTTTATGTGCCTATCCAACCAGCACTCTTTGCTCACTTGAGGGGTGCAGAAACAAATGAAAGAGGCAGTGTGTAGAGTCAGTGGGGGTAGTTCATAAGAAAATTAAATGAAGGTCAATTATGAAAACTGAAAGGTTGTATGTAGGCAAAATGCAGGCATGGACCCTGCAGATTGCATGAAAAGTAATCAAAGGAAAGCCAAAATTCCAAATGTGCAAAAAGGACACTTGAAAAGGTAGTGAAAGGGTCACAGCAAAGGCCAAGGCTAGAGCTGCAAGTGTGGGAGGAGAGGGCCAAGAAAGACGTAAAACTGCAGTGTGTTCATGAAGGATGCTGTGTACTTTGGAGAAGAGAAAGATATATTAAAGTGATTAAGAAAATTAAAATAGAAAGGGAAAAGAGATCATGTGGGATTTGGCATTAATTATTAATTAATTCCAAAAGAGAGTCTTGAGACTGAGTGAGCAGGCTCTGGTGCCAGTTTGCCAAGTGTACATGATTTTGCAGAGGCAGATGCCCTATGAACCGCAGGGAAAATGCTGCCCCTGCATTTGCTATGAAACCAAGGGGACTCAGTCAGGTCAGCCAGGTTTAAAGTTTTCTGAGCCTGTTGTCTGATGGCAAGAAATGACAAAGGATGACTCTGCATAATTCTCTTAGCACAGGCTAGAAAATGAGTAAGCTGTCCTCCACTGAGATAAAAAGATGACTCAGATGGAAAAGGATGTTTAAACAGAAAGAATTTTTTTTTTTTTTTTTTTTTTGTGAAGAAGAAATTGGCAAAATGGAGAATAAAGACCAAGGCTATAGAAAGAAAATAAAAATTCGGTTTGATCCAGTATATCGTTGTTAAGTACCTCCTCTGTACCTAGCACTAGAAAGTCATGTAAAAAGACATCAAGGAAAAGCTATACCCAGGAAAGAGAAATAGATTCCCTGGAGAACAAAGAAATTCAAAAGATGTTTAAGAGCGTACAGGCAATGGAAGCATTTGGGTTAAGCAGAAATGTCATGTGGAACATTTCACATTAACCAGCGAATAGTGAAAGCTAGTGTCAAGTTTTGGGTTGGAGTGGAAGTCTCTATTCCTGAAAAGGGTAAGCGTAGGAGAAGAAATAGCAGCAGCTGCTCTTTGAAAGTACCATCATGAAACACTTGTAGAGCCAAATGGCCAACATTAAGGGAAAGAAAGTGAGCAAGTAACAGCGACAAAGTGAGTTTATGACACCTTGTTAAAAGGCAGGGAGAAAGAAAAAGGGTCTTGGTGTTGGGTTAAATTTTCCTTGGAATGGTAAAAATGATGAAACCTGAAGAAGAAGGACTGGAAAAAAGGTGAAACACTTTATGACAAGAGAGAAACAAATTTGGAAATAATTTATTACACTTATAAGAAATGAAAAAAAGAAACAAATATGTAAAATATGTCACTTATTAGATGTTTGTAGAGATATTTTGGTATTTGGGTGATGGAGAAATTTACATGTACACTACATAAATATCTTTCTAATAATTTCATATGAACTCTCAGGAGTCTGCACTTCTGGAGACTTCTAAGAAAACGATAGGTGGTTGTTTCCCCTGGATGCTTATGTGTCCACCTGCTCAGATATGATCAGTCAAGGATGCTTTTGGTTCAGGGGCGCTAGGCGTCTTCATGCTCCTACACTGTTTTAGGTGATATGCATGATGCTTAGAAAAGCATCACTTTCTGGTGAACTGTTGGGTGTTCTGCAAACTCTTGACCACTTTCTTCATTGTCCTGTCCTAGCTCACCAGGGTCCCTGTGGAGTCCTGTGGTCAGTATCGGAGCTGTGGTGAGTGCCTTGGCTCGGGTGATCCCCACTGCGGCTGGTGTGTGCTCCACAACACGTGAGTACCGCTGGGCGGCTGCTCCCTGCTTCCTGCTTCCCTCCAGGGATTCGCTTCCTCCTCTTCTTGTCTTATCATCACCCTCCTTCCCTTCGATCTCTCTTCTCTACCTGTCTCTCCTTCCACTTTCTTACCATTGGCAAAGTTTATCTCCCTTCTTTTGTTCTTTCTGACTTCACTTTAAATTGCCAAATTACCAGAACTATATAGGAATGGCAACATGGAGCTGATGATGGATCAGGGTATGGATGGCACCCTGGATATGGACACACTGGAGGGTTGGAGGGAGAGGGATTCCAGGTTTTCCCAGCTGACCTGATGGGAGACTGACTTTCTGGGGCTGAACACCAGAGAAAAATGTATCAAACTTTATTCCTAAGTGACATGTCACTAAATCATATGTAAGAAATGTACTGTCCATTTGGTGACTCAACATGCACTTATACCATTTGATGGCCAACAGTTTTTCTGCCAGCTGTGGTGTGCAGTTCAGATGTGCAGTACCTGAGAATCCTCCTCTGCTATCACAAGTCTCCAGTGCCTGGCTGGCAGAGCACCTTGGGCCTGAGGTCACTGAAGCAATGAGACCAGGTCCAAAGAGTGGGGTCACTCACTGTATGTGCCCCCTTTTATGCTGACTCCGTTTTATTCTTCAGAAGTGGGGAAGAGGGCAAGGGCATCACAGCCGAGGCAAGTGGTAGCTTGGTACCTGAACTGAGGGGGCAGGGTGGAGGGCACAGGCATGTGACGAGAGTTAAAGGTCTTTCTTTGGGGAACCAAAGTCCCTTGGCATCACTAACTGGAGAAGCCAACATTAGGTGGGCACCCCTCTAATGGAATTTGATTCCAGTCAAGTAATTGTTGTAAGAACCCCAGGCTTCTAATCAACACCTGAAACTGGACAGTTGAGTTGGGCACAAGGATTATAAATTAAGAAGAAGGATGTTAATGTTCTTACTAAGAGGCTGACATGTATGTGACCAATGACATTTAGCAGTAATTTTCAACTGCAAGATCCCACTCCACCCCACCCTGAAGTGCCTTTGAAGTTCAACTCACCCTCGCAGAAAAACTTGCCAGTTTTGCATATAGTGCACAGGGGTCCAATCCATCAGATAGTAGGACTTCCCACAAATCCTTCCTGGATAACTGCATCTCCAATCCTGAGGTGCACTGAAGTGGCTGATTGGACCCATGTTCAGTTAAACAGTCACACGAGACACTATTCTCTGGGAACTCACTTTCCAGAAGTTCAGAATCTTCCCAACCATCAAAACAAAAAAAAAAATTCTGTTTTTTGTTGTTTTTGTTTGTTTGTTTGTGCCCAGGACTTCAGTTCTCCGCTTATCCCTTTCCTCTCACATTTTGCTATTAGCTGCTAGGAGAAACCAGGATGCACTTTCCACATTTAGGGAAATCTCTTCATGTAAATACCGAGGTTCATCATGCTCAAATTCTGCCTTCCATCTGACATCAGAACTCAATTTTGCCAAGTTCTCTGCCACTTTAAAATAAGAACTCCCTTTCCTCCAGTTTCCAATGACACAGTCATCATTTTCTTCTAAGGCCTCATTGGCAGAACCTTTAGCATCCTTATTTCTACAGTCTCTTCAAAGCAATCTAGGTCTTTTCTATCAAGCATCTCACAACTTCTTCAATCTCTACCATCACCCACTTCCAAAGTCATGTCCACGTTTTTGGCGTTTGCAATAGTATTCCCCCACTTTCCTGGTACCAACATCTGGTTTAGTTTGCTAAGCTGCTCCAAGCAAATACCATGAAATATGTTGGCTCAAATGATTATTAGCTTTCCATTTTGAGGCCATGAAAATGTCCAAGTCAAGCCATCATCAAGGCAAAGCTTTCTTCCCAAAGACCAATTGCCAGTGGTCCTTGGCTCCTCTGTCACGTGGCAAGGCATATGGCAGCTGCTACTGTTCTATGTTCCAGTTCAGCTTCTTACTCCCTGTGGCTTTGTCTCTCTTTGTTTGAATTCATTCTGTTTATAAAGGACTCCAGTACCAGGATTAAGACCCACCCTGATAGACGTGGGTCACACCTTAACTGAAGGAACCTCATCAAAAGGCCCTACTTGCAATGAGTTCACACCCACAGGACTGGGTTAGATTTAGGAACATTTTTTTCTGGGGTACACACAGCTTCAAACCACCACAGGGTCTGGACATTAGAACCAGTGCATTTGTTAGACCCCACCACCAGCAAAACCCTATGCTAAGTGCAGTGCCTGCCTCTCGGGGGAACCAAGGCAAAAGAACCTCAGGAAAAGGGCTCCTTGAGGTGTCAAGTCAGTTTTCTCAGTCACTTTTGGCAACTCTTCCAATGGCTATAGGGAGTAGGATGGTGGTAAAATGGTGGGGAGAGAAGGAAAGCAGACCACATGTTTATGTGCACATGTGCATGTAAGTATGTGTGACAGAGAGTGAGAGTGAGTGAGTGAAAGGGGGAGAGAGAGAGATTAAAGGTGGGCCTCTATAAACAGGTGGCTCCTGTTACTGAAGGGACCGTTTGTACCAGCAAATTGCATTGCAGGCCAAACATATGTGAGAAATGCTCTTGCAACTTAAATCTTCTCTCCTGCATGATTGTCAAGAAGCACTTACCTGCTTACCCAATAGCATGGAGTTGCCCGTTTTTGCAGCTCTTAGCCCCAGCTTCTCTGTTTCTAATGGCAACAACAGCTTCTGCAACCCCGGGTATTTATTTGACTTTGAATCTTGAGCCTTTATTCCCATCTTGTGTGTATCTCTACCTGATCTGACCTGGGAAGAGGTTAAAAAAAAAAAAAAGAAAAATCCAGCAGCCCAGAGTTTGTAAAAAAAAGACAACAGCCTGCTTTGGCCCTTTCACAGCTGTCTCCTGTTCTGGGCCTGGAACATTCCCTTCAACGACCAGCCTTCTCATCTTCCACTCCCATGGCTCCATGCCCAGCCAAGGAATCCTATCTCAGCCTCAGCAGGTAACAGGATCCTGCCCTGCAGACCCAGCCCCATCGATTGGCCCAGACATTACCTTTCTTAAGAAATGTCATCAGCGTCACTCCTGGGAGGCTCATGTAACCCAAGACTTCGACAGGGGAAAGATAAAATCAGCCCTTATAAAGTCTCTCTCTTACCCCTGATGACCCTTCCTCTTTCCAGATTTCTTCTGTTGGAACAATGCCCTCCCCTGGATGGGTTGGCACCAGTTACTCTTCAGGATTCATTTCTTTTCTTCTTTACCTAGCTCCTGCCAAGAAGAATGGAAGGGAAGGGAAGGGGCCACTACCTAGAGAGGAGAGGATGGGTTAAAACTAAGAGCCTCTCTAGACAGACCCAATCTGGAGTCAGTTTTCTCCACTATAAAATGGCAATGATTATTATTATTCTGAGTGATGTCCAAATTGCCTGCTTTAGGCAGTGGAAGCCTCTCCAAGTTGGCTCCTTATTTTCCACACACACCCCCCTTCTCTCTCTCTCTATATATATATATATATATTAGTGAAGGGTTTAAGATTCTACAAATGAAATGTAAAAAAAAAAAAGCCTTGAAATTCATGGAGCACCATTCATTTTCCAACCACCACCACTAAGAGTTATGAAAATGCAATAAACATTTTTGGGGGGTTGGGAGACCGTTGGTAGGGATTTTTTAAAAAGTCAATGACTAATACATATGCATTAGAGTGCACTAACCCAAGCATTCAATTTGACGAGTCTCTACACATTTATATAAGCCCTGTAACCACAGTCCACACCCAGGCATAGAACATTCCAGGCACTCCAGAAGACTCCCTTGTGCCTCTCTCCAGTCAATACCCACTCCCCGACCTCTGCCCCAAGGTAACACTATTATTATGACTTCTCTTGATTAGTTTTGCCTGTGTATGAACGTCATATAAATGAAATTACACCGTGTGTGGTTTTTGGTGGGGGGTGGAGGTGGGGATGGCAATGAAAAGAACCATCTTGGAGCCACATTGTGAAATTGAAATGAGATATGTGCATCAAGCATCCTAGCTGTGCCTGGAACCCAGCAGCCACTTGTGCCTGGAAGCAGCCATGCATACCAGGACGACATAAATGGAGGTCCTGGCTGGTGGGCTGTACCCCCGGGGCCTCCCCCATGGCCCACTCCCCTTCCTCTCCTTCCCTCCCTGCTGTGCTGTAGCTGGGTGACTGATACAACCCCCTGTAGAAAGTCTTCCTCCCCTTGGCAACTGCAGCCGGCCACGCCATTTCAGCAGTCTTCTGAGGCCATGCCTGTGGCTACCAGTTGGGAAGCTGAGTATGTGCAAAGAGAGCAGTTACCCCACCAGCCATTGCTCATTGTCCTCTTGCAGAAGCCCAAACTGATTCTGAAGTCCTGGATTCTTCTGAGTATAGCCATAGCCTTGTATTATTTTTATTTTTGACTTTTTTTTAACACACATCCAAGGACTACTTAATACTAACCTATTATTTCTATTTTCTCTCCCAGAGCTATTTACACTTGGAGGCTTATATTTCCTAAGAGAGGACCAAGAAATACTTTTTTTCTTTTCTTGTTATATGGAATTAAAGTCTCAGAGCTTTGGGGGAAGCAATCAGATCACACCCCATACCTTAGGTGTCTACTCTCAGGGGTATGAGGAGCTGGGAGGCTGGATTTTGCCTCGTGGTAGCTTGGACCAGATGCCCCCCATTTCCCCAGGGGCAAAGCTCAGAGGACATGTAGGGCAGGCCCTTTCTAGCCCCAGACCCAGAGCTGCAGGTCGCCTCCATGCGATTCCTTTCCAGGAAGGCTCCAGGAGTTGGCTTGGGCCCTGCCTGTCCTTCCTCTTGACACTTCCAGCATTGCTGCTGCCACCAGACACTCAAGTCCCCCAAGACTGGAGTAGGCTCCAAAGACCTTCCGGAAGTTTGCTGGTCCCAAGGGCACTTTGGAGTTCCTCCCTCAAACCAGTCTGCTGTGTGAGTTCTGAGTCTCCCTCTGCCCGCCTGGGGACCAAGAGGATTTCATAACTTCCAAAAGAAACCTTAAGTCAACTCTGAACCAACACCTAAGGTATTGTGGAGTGAGGGGAATGGGGCTTATGTATTGTGCCCGGCCTAATATGAAAAAGAATTTGCATTCCCCAAGCCCGTGGTGATTAACAGTGAGAAGGGTGAGCACGCTCCTTTCAGTACACATCAAAGCCAGCCTTCCTCCTTTCCCTGAGTGACACACATCCACAAGTACCCACACGTACGCACAGATAACATTCACACACAAACAGGCACACTTATGCAGCAGACACAACGCACACACACACATATGTGCACAGGCACACGTGCGTACACACACAGCCCTCATCCCTTTGCACAAGGACATTCTTTTTGTATCTGTTCAGGCCACCTCAAAAATAGTGCTCTTGGAGTCCCTGGTCCCCACACCTCTGCCATGTCTATGTTCCTGAGCAGCCTCGCTAATATACATGCTTTGCATGAGCCTGAGCAGAAACGCACCTACCTCCTGGACCACCAACCACCTTCCCATCCAGTGTGAACAAGCATGTGTCCCAAGAAACATGGTACTCACCACTGATTATTTATGCATTATACAATCATTTTCCTCCCTTCACTGGACTGCCTTATTTTTTTTTCATTGGTGGTATGGAGTGTTATTTGTTTTACTTCTCAGTGCCTAGTCTAATTCCTGCAGCAAGTAGTTAATGGAGTAGGTGAGTAAACAATCTGTTTCTGGAGATGACTAACAGTGACCAGCTGCCAAATTCTACCTTTCTTTCAGCCTTTACCCCACACAAGTCATTGGCCTAATCCTGGTTCATTTGGCCCAAATTTCCTCTTTTCATCCTTGCCTTGCTCACCAGTGTAACTTGAGGTCTCTGTGCTTTGGTAGTTTCCCAGCCCTGCTGGACAGAGGTGGCTTGGACCTTTTTGTGGTGTCATGAACAGTCCCCTCTCACACTAATTTGAAAAGCACACACGGGGAACAGAGTATATTTTCAGCCAGGCACCCTAACCTTTGGGATGTCCAGTTCCAATGATTTTCTCAAAAGATTAACAAATTCCCCTGCCACATTTTCTTCCCATTATTTGTAGGACATATAAAGGATCTTCTGGAGCTCAATCTCATTCTTTGGGGGGTTCCAAAATTTTCTTTATCAATGGGTGCCTAGACAAATTTGGCTAGGGACTGGTAGGGACTGGAAGGCAAAATTAACCTGAAAAGGTGATGGAGAGGGAAATTGAGGGTCTTGGTGCCTAGCCCCACCCAAGGAAAAAGTAGAAAGGAAATAACATCACTGCTGGAAATCTCTCAGGCCTGAGATGCCCTGAGCAGGGTACATTAGTCATTGCTAGTTATTAGTAAAAGCAGGAAGGTATCTTTCCAGTAGATGCAACTGCTGTTTCTCTCCACAGCCTATCTTCCAAGAAAACTGTTACAGGTCTGTATTAGTCAGCCAAAGGGGTGCTGATGCAAAATACCAGAAATTGGTTGGTTTTTATAAAGGATATTTATTTGGGGTAGGAGCTTACAGATACCAGGCCATAAGCATAAATTACTTCCCTCAACAAAGTCTATGTTCACGTGTTAGAGCAAGATGGCTGCCAACATCTGTGAGGGTTCAGGCTTCCTGGGTTCCTCCCTTCTAGGGTCTTGCTTCTCTCTGGGTTCAAGGTTCCTTTCTTCCCGGGGCTTGCTTCTTCCTGGACTCAGGTTTCTTCTCTTCCTGGGACTGGCTTCTCTTTCCTCTGTGAGCTTACTTCCCAGAGCTGCAGCCTAAGGCTTCAGCATCAAACTCCAACATCAAAAACCCTCAACTCTGTCCCTTGCCATGCCTTAATCTGTGAGTCCCCACCCCTTGGTGGTGCCCTAATGATATGGCCCAACCAAAGCCCTAATCATAACTTGATCCTGCCCAGGCTCAGATCAGTTTACAAACATTATCCAATATCTATTTTTTGAATTTATAACTATGTCAAACTGCTACAAGGTCCATAAGGGGAAGGTGGTGACTTGGTGGACTTCGTATTCAATCAGGTTCTGACCCTCTACCAGCTAAGAAAGGACCGTGTCTTCTTTTGGACAGTTGTGATCAAAGTTTTGCAGATTGTTCATTGTACAAAGTTGCTTGTCTAGGAGGAAGGGGGAGCTGAAATATAGCACCTGCTCTGTTTGTGAGGCAGTGTACTCTGCTTTATCGAACCTGTAATAAGACATTGTCCAGCATGGAAGGCCATGTTCACCCAGATGGGGCATCTTTTCCTAAGTACACAAAGTATGAGTGCCATGTGGATGAGATGCCTACTCTCTGAGACCTCAGAGAGGGCTGGTGAGAGGAAATGCCTTACACATCCAGTCTGAGGGAACTGGGTCCAATTTAAAAACAGCAGCCTCAGTGGTCCTCACCAGGGAGAAAGGTTCCCAGGCATCTGTTCAAGCCAACAGTCATGTCTCTGGCACTCTTATGTATCAAGCATTGTGCTCAGGACCAGGACAGTTTGACTGAAAATTTACTGCCAGCAAGGGTTTGAGAAACAAATAGGAGTCTTACAGCAGACACGCGGAGCCAGGCCTCAGTTAGCTCACATGTGAAGGCAGGGCTCGCCGACTATGACCCCTTTGCTGAGGGTGGCTGGGGCTTGGTTGTTTGTTTGTTTTGTTTTGTTTGTCTGTTCCTTCAGTAATAAGCAAGGGGGAGCCCAGCAAACTGAATCTTTGGACTCCACTTCTACCAAAGCAGCTCTACATGTTAGCTATTGTATATATTTAATAACTTGGTAGAATTTTATATGAATAAAAGGTGCTTTTTAAAAAGTTTTATACTCATTGAGAAGAAGACTTGATTTTCAAATGAGAAGACCTGATTTAGAATCTCGGCTCAGTCAATTACTAGCTATGAAAAGCTATGAACCTCAGTTTCTCCATCTATAAAATGGGAGCAACTATAGCAACCTATGGACCTCAAATAATCATTGTGATGATCAAACTATATGAATATGTGAAAGGGCTGCACAATCGTGAGGAATATTAGTATCTACTTCTGCCCAGGAAACTCTTTGCAGCGTATTTCCTTGACTCTACCAAAAAGTTATAAGCCTCTGGTTCAAAGGAAAGAGTCCCAGGCTAGATATTAGTATATTTGCTATTTTTTTAAACCATCATATTTATTGCATGATTTTTCTTCTTTATTTTTTTTTAAATGTTTCAATGTTTAAATTCAAAAAATATGAGGTCCCCAAATATCCCCACCCCCTCACCCCACTCCTTCCACATCAACAACCTCTTTCATCATCGTGGCACATTCATTGCATTTGGTGACTACATTTTAGAGCACTGCTGCACCACATGGATAATGGTTTACATTGTAGTTTACACTCTCCCTCACTTCACCCAGTGGACCATCGCAGGACATACAATGTCCAGCATCTGTCCCTGCAGTACCACCCAGGACAACTCCAAATCCTGAAAATGCCCCCACATCATATCTCTTCTTCCCTCGTCCTACCCTCAGCAGCCACCGTGGCCACTTTCTCCACATCAATGCTACTATTTCTTCCATTACTAATCACAATAGTTCCATACTGGACCTGTGGTTGGCATTGGGGTTGGTGTATGTATACTCAGGAGACCCGAATCTCTGGACTATCCATATTTGCATTTTTAATACATAGTATAAGTTAAGGAAATCTGGTTTTCCTCTCTTAATCACTGTCCCTCCCCTCCATCCCTTACACATATATAAAACATGCTTTCATGACCAAAGGACGATAAATCAACAGTACTCTCCTCGTATATGAAGTAGAGGAGCCCCAAGGTCCATGTGAGCTCCAAGTGTCCCTCTCTGTCTAATGACTTGGCTCCATGGGGATAGTCTGAGGCTTGAAGTTCAGACACATTTGCACTCACACTCATATATCAGCATTCACACAATTCAACTGATCGTGACCCACTGGGCCATAAAAGGTGGAGCATCCCAGCTGACGCAGAAGAAAGCACTCCCCCGAACCCAGCCTGCTAGACCTGGTGAAATTCATGGGCACAAAAGCACTGGGCTGTTGGACAGTGTAGTGTGCAAGTTGATCAGCATCAGGGTAATTGCTGGACTGTGTGGATAGTAATAGGCAACATCCTCCTTGTTGCTGACTGGATTATAAAGCAAATGGATTAGCATTCCATGATGCTCTTTTGCTTTCTCCTCTTCCTCTTTCTCCTTCTTTTCCTCCCTTTCTCTCTCCCTCTCTCTCTCCACCCCTTCTTCTCATCCCACCTCTCCTTTTTTAACCTCTTCTCAACCTTAGTAGAAATGAACAAATCTAAACAGTGCTACACACTGATGAAGAGGAGAGATGGACCTACTTCACTTTCTCTTTTGGCAACTGTGATTTTTTCTTCTTAAAAAGAAGGAACCTGTCCAGGTCCCTTTTACCTACCACCTAAACTTTATGTTCAATGGATTGTTCACTTGAGGTATGGCCTAAAACAGGTGTTCTTAACCTGTTTTGTTCCATGGACCCCTTTGCCAGTCAGGTAAAAACCACAGACCCCTCACTAAGTCCACACTGTAATGTATATTACTTAATAAATATATCACACCCACACCAACACATCCCCACAAGAATAATGTTGTTTTTTTTAATTTCAATTCAATCTCACAGACCCCTTGTTAAGAATCCCTGGCCTAAAGGAAGCCAAAGCAAGAATCCCATCTGGACTCAGGGCAGAACGTGGCTTTTCCATGCAGGTAGACAAGCCCATCATTTGAATGGACTGTGGTGGACAGAACCCCTTGCTTGCTACATAAGCTCAGGAAGGATCTTGAGCCTCCAACTGACTCCTTCACCTACTGATTCTTGTCAAGTCTTATACCCTCTTCCTGCTTCAGTGACCTCAACTGTCGAATGAGGCTCAGGAGGCACAGATTAAACCAATACCATCAGTGCTCAGGTTGGCTTTAGATCTTTAGAGAGGGTAAAGGGATTGTGGGTTCAGCTTCCAGCAGCTGGGGGCAGAAGTAAAATTATAGTCCAATTTCTTCAATTATAATCCAGTTTTAGGGTAATACTTAGACTCCCATGACATCATGGTATCCTTCACTGGGTCCTAGAATCAAAACACTGAAAAGAGTCACCACTTGGGAGCCTTGGAGTCATATAGGGCACCTTTTATGTACCCATCTCCCCAGAATGGTTCTCTTTTCTAGTTATCCCATCTTCCTCCAAGCCACACAGCAGCAACTGCCCATTTCTATGGGCATTCCTGTTAAGCCAAGAACCTACCATGATTTCCTACTTGAGCAGGCATTCCAAGGCCTCTTACCTTTTCCATCAGACTCATTTCAGAAGTCCCTCCCTCACTCGTTACCTTATGTTCCAAGCACAGATTCCCCAAATGGCAGACTTTAAGCATAGGCCATGACCAGTGTGCAACGCTGAGGCCTGGAGGTCATCTGTGGGTAGAAGAAGCGAGTTCTGATACTCAGGGCTGGGGAGCCCAGGCTGGGGGACCTGGGAAGACAGACCAGCATCTACCCTTCCAGCTTGGAGTCTTGCACATAAAGAGCTCACAGAGAGCCCCTTTTCCAAACAGAAATTTGTTTGCCTGGCCAGCAGCCCTTGGAGTTCCTACATCTACCGTTGTAGTTAGGAATTAATTTCTAGAGGACTTAATCACGGCTTCTCACTCTCCCTCACCCCCTTCCTTCCTCCATTCCTCTCCCTTCTAATTTTCCACTTGGCTGGGAATTCACCAGCAGGGAAAGTTCAGGCTTAGGGGAGGGCAGAGGTACCTGCTTCATTAGAGAGGATAATTTCACTGGAACCACTGACTTGAATAATAACCCCTTCTGAGGGGCCAGGGCTTTCTCCCCAAGGCCTTCTAGTCCCTCTGATCTCAGGGCTGGAAGGGCTGAGCTGCAGAGAAAGAAGAGTGAGGTGGGGGTTAAGAAGAGGTTAGGGGAACAGCCTTGGAAGCTAGGGGCCTGGTGTGTCTTCTTGGGCCTGCTTCATGCTGGCCAACTGTAGGCCTGTGTTTTGGGGCAGGTGTGGCAATGGTGGCTGTAGGGACAGATGTTTGAAAATTTAGAGCCACATAACATCCACTTTTTGAGTCCTTATGAACCCCAGTTTTCCTGCCTGGAAAATGGATGGAACTGACTCTCTTCCTTCTACCTCAAGGGTGCTTTACAGTGGAGTAGAAGGAAACGCTTTAGGAAGTACCTGGAATTCTTTTGCAGGAAACATCTAAGCTGGCCCCCAACAGTCATTAATTAACCCTTTGCACGTTTTCCAGCTCTTGCCTGGCTAATGGGAAATCATAGTCCTAGAAAAGCAGAGGGCCATTAGCTTGACAGACCCCTTAAGAAATCAGAAGGAATTCATTCCTCCCTCTCCATTATCCCATCACATTTAAGGTCAATTGTCTGTGCTTTTCCACATTTACAGTCTCCACCCTCAAGGGCCCTGAGGGATAGTAGAAATGTCAAAACATCCCTAGCGCTGACCTTAAGCTTGACTCTCCACTATGATAGCAGAGTTCTCAACACCCTTTGACAGCCATTAAGAAAGCAGAGTTATACCCAGACCACTCTGATCTCCTTTTCTCCCTCCTGGTCTCTGCAGCTCCCCCTCCCTCCTTGAGAGGAAAACTGCTGCAGCCATCCCTGTCATTTTGTTTTTGATTTGCCCCATGGGCACATCTTGGAGAAAATCTCTACCTCTGTGTCAGGAACTGCAGCTTGGACTGGTTGGATGAGGAAGGCAAGGAAGGGATACGATGATTCTAATAGCTAGTATTTATTGAGGGCTTACTATGAGCTACAGATTATACAGACGGGATGTTTAAAATTGTCAGCTATAGATGGATTCCCTGGAAAGACTTCAATGTGGGGGAGGTGATGGGTGTTTGATTTGGGGCTGTCAGGAGCAATGGCAGGCTGCAGCCAGGTGAACTTTAGGAGCAGCAAACAACAACAGGTAGAACTTGTTCTGAGGGTCCCTCACCCTGGGAGAGAGATGGCCTCCTCTCTTTTCTATCTGAATCTCTATTTGGTAACTCCAGGTGATGTTTGGCCAGGAAGCAGCTTCATTTTTCCTCTCTTCATAATTTAATCAAAGACATTTTTCAGACCTACTGATTGCTCTTGGAAATAGAAACTTCAAAGGTGGGGAGTCAGTGAATAATTTAAGCCTGTCCCAGCTCTCCGGGTCTGCTGTTAATGGGAGTAATAACACTATTACTGGCGACGGCAGTGCTGACGCCCTGGAAAAGTCCATCACATTAGCTTAATGGCTGTGGTAATGGAGTCCTCGCAGAAGAGCTGGCTGGTAAATTAACTTCCAAGACTTTTAGGAAGATGCTGTTGTGACCACGGGTCTACTGGAGTAGCCAGGGAGCGCGGCCGAGACCACCAAACTCTTGTTTGACCTTTTATTCCTGGGATGAGGTTTCCTAGAAGGGCCCTAGGGAATTCTTCTGTCTCCAGAACATTCAAAGGGTTTCATAGTAGAAGGTTAGAAAATAAGAGTGATTTTGCCTAGAGAAGATTTGAGGGAGAATTCTTCAATTGCCACCAAGTGCATAAAGGGAAGACTTGGCAAGGAAAATGGGTGAGACAGTCCCTCACTTCTCAGTCTAGAAGCTTAAGAAAGTAGAGCACAGTGGCTAGAGTGCAGGCTTCAGAGTCTTCTGGCTCTCTCTGAGCAACTGGTGATCTAGGAAGGTGGTTTTCTTGAGGCCTTGTTGTAAGGCTACAGTGACAGTGCCGAATAAGAACCGAATAATTAGAACCATGATTGTTATATTCAGGATCATTTTACTTTTGTATTGTACATCCAATGGACTCTAAGGTCATCGTATTTTTTTGTCTCCTGGGCTCCCTTTTCTCCTTCATCCTTAGAGGGGCAGCTTTGGTCCATGGCCTTCAGTGATTTTTCATTTCCTTTGCTAAATCCTCCTCACAGATTCCCCCCTGTTAGATTGTCCATCCCACTGAGGCCAAGCTGCCTTCCTTCCCTGTGGCAGGGGAAAGAGACCTTTGCTCAGAGACTCCCACGGCTTTTCTCTGAGCCTGAGAGTTACCCTGAGACCAGCTTGGGTTCCCAGGTCCCTTTCTTCCTTCAGCTCCTTCCTGCACACGGCATCTGTCTGCTTCCTAAGGCAGAAGTGCCCCCTCTGTTTTCTCCTGCCCAGTGTGGGTTCCATATCGTCCCCTATTGTTCTTTTTTTTTTTTAAGTTTTATTTTATTTATTTCTCTCCTCTTCCCCCCGTTGTCTGCTCTCTGTGTTCATTCGCTCTATGTTCTTCTGCATCCACTTGCATTATCAGGCGGCACTGGGAAATTGCATCTTTTTTTGTTGCGTCATCTTGCTACGTCAGCTCCCCATGTATGAGGAGCCACTCCCAGGTGGGCTGTGCTTTTTTCACGTGGGATGGCTCTCCTTGCAGGGCACACTCCTTACACGTGGGCCTCCCCTAAATGGGGGACACCGCTGTGTGGCACGGCACTCCATGTACGTGACAGCACTGTGCATGGGCCAGCTCACCACAGAGGCCAGAAGGCCCTGGGTATAGAACCCTGGACCCTCCATATGGTAGGTGGACACTCTATCAGTTGAGCCATGTCTGCTTCCCCCCATTGTTCTTGACTAAACTACCAACTTGAAACAGCCCCTGATAGTCTCCTTTCTCTGCAAATTCTTTTCTCTTTAACCAAAAGAGATCAGCAACTCAAAAGTGATTTTCCTATTCCATCTTATCTCAACTTGTCTCCCTGAGGACCCACATTCCCTTACCCCATAGCAGAATTGGCAGTCCAAATTTTCCAAATAATGATGACTCAGCGAAGCTCCATGTTTACAAGGCCTTGGATGAAATACTGCTTCCTCAAACTCAGCTACCTCTATGCAGTAAATTCCCACTGTATGGAAGGATTATCCTGCCCCCAGCATTGGAGCATAAACACCTTGCCCTGTATTGTATCTGTACATTTGGGGAAGGTTCATGTTTTCTAGGCCCTCATCAGTTAATACTATAAGATCCCAGATCACACTGGATCCGGTCCACCTGTGACACAGTACACCTTGTCCAGCCCAGGACATTAAATAATAGTAGCAAACCTTATATAGCAATTATGATGTACCTGGAATTCCAATCCAAGGCAGTCTGGCCCCAGAGTCCATGCTTTTAGTTTTCCTTTCCACCACATACACTTCTTTTCTGACTGCTAGGACATGGTAGGTACAGGGGATTCCAAAATGAATCTACATAGGGAAACGGACTTTGGCCCAGTGGTTAGGGCGTCCATCTACCACATGGGAGGCCCGCGGTTCAAGCCCCGGGCCTCCTTGACCCGTGTGGAGCTGGCCCATGCACAGTGCTGATGCGCGCAAGGAGTGCCCTGCTACACAGGGGTGTCTGTCCCCCGCGTAGGGGAGCCCCACGCGCAAGGAGTGCACCCATAAGGAGAGCCGCCCAGCGCGAAGGAGGGAGCAGCCTGCCAAGGAATGGCGCCACCCACACTTCCCGTGCCGCTGACAACAACAGAAGCGGACAAGGAAACAAGATGCAGCAAAAAGACACAGAAAACAGACAACCGGGGGAGGGGAGGGGAATTAAATAAATAAATAAATAAATCTTTTTAAAAAAATGAATCTACATAATTCCTTCTTTTGAGAAGTTCACACTTGGTAGGAGAGGACTGCATTTAGACCAATAATTGTCATAGACTCTTAAAAGTTCTAGATCATAGGAAGCTCCAAAGTGCTATGAGGCCATGAGGAAAAACTCTTAATCTGCCTTGCAGGGGAAGGAGAGGCTTTGCATGTGGTTGATAGTTGAACCATGTCTGGAAGGATGCATAGGGGTTGGACAGGTGGAAAAGTGGGGAGAGGACAGTCCAGACAGAAAGAAAGGCACACACAAGGATAAGGAAGCCTGAAAGAGTATATTACATCTATGGCAAGAGCAATCTTAATTTGCCAAAGGAGGGTAGGAGAATGGCAAGAACTGAGGATGACTGGAGAAATAGAATAGAGAGGACTTTGTACCTCTTTGTGGGAGAATGATGAGGTGGTGAAGAGGCTTTAGGATGGCTCTCAAGTTTCTGTGTTAGGCAACCAGTGATTGGAATTACCCTAATTTTAAATATGGGCATAACAGAGGAGGATCAGGGTTTGCTTTAGACATAATGAGTTTGGACACATCCTGGTTGGGATGTCTTGAAAGCTGCTAGAGATGCCTAACCTCATGTCGGCCCCTAGCTGGTTCAAGAGGTTTTTCCTGAGTAACCCATCAGTGTGTCCTTCCCAGGTGTACCCGGAAGGAACGATGTGAGCGGTCCAGGGAGCCCCGCAGGTTTGCCTCAGAGATGAAGCAGTGTGTCCGGCTGACTGTCCACCCCAACAACATCTCCGTCTCTCAGTATAATGTGCTGGTAAGAGTCATGGGGTAGGGTCCAGAGAGGCTGGGAAGAGCCCTCTGTCTCTACAAAGAGCCTGAACCCGAGGCCCCTTCTGGCCAGACCTCATCAGGAGAAGGAACTCTGGCAGTGTGGGGGCATGTTAAAGAGTAAGTGGAGGAGGGAGTGGATGGGAAATATTGGGAAGGGGCTGTACACATAATGGGTAGAAAGACAGGGAAATCTATGATACTAAAAATGGTCAAAAGGGTGGTGGAGAAAGAGAGGGTGTTAGGAGGATATCTTCAGCTGTAAAATGAGGAAGGCAAATATGTAAGGCAGAGGGGGAAGGATGGCTCCCAGGGTCTTGCTTGGGCAACTTGTGGTTGGTATTGATGTGTTTTCCAAAACTGGGAATACTGGAAGAGGTGCTTGATCAGTAATATCTCAGTCCTGCCCAGCACTTTCTTCCCAAATCCCCTAAACGTTCACATGTCCTGGGGTCAAATCCATTCAGGCTCTGAATGAAATTTCTTTCTCTCTCTCTCTCTCTCTCTCTCTCTCTCTCTCTCTCTCTCTCTCTCTCTCTCTCTCTCTCTTTGTATCCCATCACCTTCTCTGTACTGCTCTTATAATAAATTGCCTCTCCTCTCCTTCTCTGTGTTAATCTGGCCTCTTATTTTCTTATCTCTTTTCTTTTTCTCTCATCTCTCTCTCCCTCTTTCTTCCTTTATTCCATACCCTTCTTTTTCCACCTCTCCCTCCTCCCTTCTCTCCCCCCACCCAACTGTCCACAGCTGGTTCTGGAGACGTACAATGTCCCAGAGCTGTCAGCTGGCGTCAACTGCACCTTTGAGGACCTGTCAGAGATGGATGGGCTGGTGGTGGGCAATCAGATCCAGTGCTACTCCCCTGCAGCCAAGGAGGTGCCCCAGATAATCATGGAGAACGGTGAGCATCCCAGGAGGCAAGGCCAATGGCACATCCTTCCTCCTACCCGTATGAGGAGGACTACGGGCAGATGTGGGAGTCGGAGGGGTCTATGTGCAGAGGAAGGGATATAGGTTGCTGGGTAGGTTACAGGAAGAAGGAGATAAAGTGTCCCTTTGGAATTGACCCTTCTGTCTCAGCGCCTAAGGGAGGAGCAGCTGCAGAAAGAGTAGGAAGAGGGGCAAGGCTAGGGGGCAGTGTCAGAGGATGCAGGATGGGTCCAGAGATTGTGCTGGAATGGGAGAGGTCTGGCTTGAAGAAGGGGAAGCAGTCAGAAGCAGGAATAGGGATAACTGGGTTATCTGGCTTCTACCCCCACCTCACATCGCTGTCTCTGACCCTGGACCGCTGCCTCCTTGGCTCCCTGCCTCCCCACCTTGTCTCCTCAGAGCTGTCTGTTGTTTATGGGTGTGGGGGAGAGGTAGACAGAGGCTCAGCACTGGTGAGGGACAGGCCTGGCCTGGGCAGATTGATTCCATGTTGTTCCTCCCATTTGGGCTTGTCACATTTGTTCCCAGCTGGTTGATTAATGAGGCTCTCAGGGAAGGCTGAGACCAAGGCTGGAAGTGGGGGCCTGGGGTCAGGGCTGTGAATTAAACATGGGCTCCAGCTCCTCCCTGGTACCAACTGAGGATTCCAGGGACCCCTGCTCCAGTGGAGCCCTGAGCCCACCAGAGGAGGGGGAGTCAGAACAGGGTCACTCTTTACAGAGACGGGGGATGAGCCCATGGAGGGGTGTGCACGCATGCCCCTGTAAAACCTCTTGCTCCCTTCGTGGCAACATTGCTGAAACTCTACAGATCTGTTCCTCCCTGGATGCCTGTAATTCCATGAATCTGGCATGAACATCATGCACATGAAGGCACATCTGTATATGTGGATACATGTCAGTGTGTGTACGTGTGTATGCATGTGCAAGGGGAGAGTTGAACAAATTGGGGGTGCAAGTGATACAATACAGAAGGAGGAATAAGCTAGAACCCACCCTCTGCAGCTGCTCTCAAGGTGCCTGGGAGCTTGGTCCTGCTGAGTCAGAGTTCTGTCAGAGCTGAGAGCACCTGTGGGGGAGCAGGCTCCCTTTCCCAGGGTGCCTTGCTCTCAGGGAGACTCTGACTTGGGGCCCTGACCTTTCTACTTCACTCTCGACTGGCTCTGCCCTGCAGGGGACCACCATGTTGTCCAGCTGCAGCTCAAGTCTAAGGAGACAGGCATGACCTTTGCCAGCACCAGCTTTGTCTTCTACAACTGCAGTGTCCACAATTCGTAAGTGTCTCCCAGCTTCACTGGGCTCCCTGTCCCTGGGGTCAAGTTGGGGAGAGGGAGGTGATGTTAGAGAGGACCCTCTTCCAATTGTTCACCCATAGATAAAAGACCTCACCACTGTTCCCAAGAAGTCACTATCTAGAGGTTCCCTAAGGAGGCCTCCTTCACTCCTAGGAGTCCGAGTACCTCTGGTATCTACAGGGATAATGAAGAGAATGGAATGAGCAAAGAGTAAGAACCTATGGAAGAGGACTCTCCAAATCCCTGCCTCATACATCTTTTTCAGCATAAATCTTTCTAACCTGAATCAGTTTCCCCCCATCTGTTGGAGAGTGGTGCATCTCACCTGAAGAACAGAGCAGCTAGCACCCTGGGGCCTGGAACCCCACTCTCTAGGAACCCAACCCATCTCCTTACGGTCTCCAAGGGTACTCCATGGAACCCTCAGGGTTCCATTAGAGCACAGTTTGGAAACCAAAGGACCTGATTTCAAAAAGCCCTGCTTTCTCTAACATCCTATTCTGTTTTCCTCTTCATGCAGCACAAGCTAGCTGATATAACCAAAGATATTTGGGGGGAGGAGGGCTCTATACTGGTGTTTTAGGGTCTATCTACTTGGTTATGGCATCTGTGAGTCCAAAGCTTGGCTGTCTGTGGGGCCCAGTTAAGAAGGCAGCCAGGTCTCCTGGCTAAAAATGACTTCCCCCAACACTGGGATTCTCTTCTGGCTTCTTGCCCTGGAGTTGCCTGTGACTTTACCACTTGGTGGCCCAGTCTCTCACTCCCCTCTTGCCTTTCCAGGAAAGCAGAGGAAGAAAATGGAATCATAAGTGAAACTTCCATTCAATTAGTGAAATTATTTTAAGCAACCTGGCCCAGAGTGCAGAGAGAACTTCCTCGTCCAGGGTGGGTCTATTATTGGCTCTTGACTCAGGAGTCTGCTGGAACTAAAACCCAATTTTTTTGTTTGCTCCGAAGCTGATGGTCTCTCTGGACAAGGCCTCTTATTCCAGGGCTTGTCGGGTCCCTCTTCAGCAAAGCAGGATGCCAGCCTGTGGAGGTGGAAGGGGCGGGGGAGCTGCTCAGGGCCTGGGTGGCCAGGGCTGTCAGCCTCATGTGTGAGGGGAGGGAGGTCAAGGCCAGAGATGATCGAGGACCTAGAGATAAGGGTGTGTGTGTGTAAGATCTGTTCTTCCTAATGGTTTCTCTCTATGTTAGAAATGTTTCACTAGACCAAGGAGGCTTAAGCCCTCTGCTTTGGGCTCCCCCAGGTCCTATGACATGTGCCTCTTCCTCCTCCGTGCCCAGGTGCCTGTCCTGTGTGGAGAGCCCATACCGCTGCCACTGGTGTAAATACCGGCACGTCTGCACCCATGACCCCAAGACGTGCTCCTTCCAGGAAGGCCGTGTGAAGCTGCCGGAGGTAGGTCTGGCATGGAGGCAGGCAGGCCTTCCACTAAGAAGAGAAACCAAAGGCAAATTCTGCAGGACCGCCCTTCCTCCCCCACCCTGGCTCTTCAGAAGTGACTTCCTGAAAGCAATAAACAAGCCAAGGGTGCTGGGTCAATCCGAGGTTTAGTTACAGAGAGAGGCTGGAACAAATTCCAGGCACTCCAGCCAAGAGGGCCCTCCACGGGCCAGGTGAGCTCCAAAACAATCCTAGAGCCACGCGTGTCCTAGAGCCTGCTTTAAGCACACACAGGGCCGTGCATGGGCTCCTCTGTGAAGCACTGGAGATTAGAAGGAGAAGGGTCCACAGAGAAGATTTAAGATCAAAGAGGACAAGCTGAGTAAAAGGGAGGGAGGACTAAGAATAAAAGAATGGTCAGCCGATGAACCAGAGAAGTGGTTCTCAACTCTTGTCCCCAGGCCCGCAGCAGCCGCAGCTGCAGCTGAGAACTAGTTAGCAATGCGAAGCCTCATGAAGTCTCACGCTCCACCCTGACCAACTGCCTGAGAAACTCTTTGGGTGGAACTTGGCATTCTGTGGTTTGCAAGCCCCTGGGGGATTCTGATGTAATTCCACATTTGAAACTCACTGTGGATTAGGTGTCCTTTGCTAAGGCATTGGACTTCTATTCCCTCCTGACTTTTGTTCTTATCTTTAAAATCTATTCATCACCATAATAAAACTGCTTTCTGCCTATACTGTTTCCTCTCTGAGTGTCAGTTGGTAGGCAAGGGTCTCAAAGATCATGGGCGTGAAAACCCCATGGGAAAGGCCCGTGTTGAAACATTACAGTGTTTCTTACATAGGTGTGGGACTTCCACCACGCGGCCAGGAGTTCTGTACAGAGTATGTGCTCTAAAATGCTGCTATTTCTAATAGCAAGATAAATAAATATAAAGTAAAGCAGCCGTGTTGGTCAGAGCCCACTGGTTGCTCTGGTAATACCACACAGCTTCCCTGCAGGGGCAGAGCCACCGGCCTGGCCTGCACCCTCTCAGCCGACACTGGACTCAGACAGGACCTGGCATCCATCAACTCCCCCCCCCACGCCAGCCCTAGGTAAGGTGAAAAGTCTAGCCCCCTTCACACACTCACACAGGTGCTGTGACCATGCCACCATCCCTGCAGCAGCGGGAGCAGGACACTGTCCTGGTGCAGGA